>NC_138762.1:19873003-20519878 GCF_965113315.1 Podarcis vaucheri | reverse complement strand
GGTTCACATTTTAATGATTATATAATTTGCATTTCCAAGACCAATAAGAACCGGAAAACAGCTATCCTTCGGCATTTGTCCTCCTGTAAATTTTGCAATGCAGTTCTTCAACAACAACAAAATTCATATATTAGTGAAACTAATGTAGAGCACTACGTTGTCTCAGGCCAAAAATGGCGGCCAATAAACTGTGCATGTTCAGCAAAATGGCATAGAAAGATGCATATATCTGAAAAATCCATATGGATTGTAATGCAGTTCTTTTTAACCCTTTTAAAAAGTTCACAAATGGATCCAGAAATGGGGCCAACTGAACTTAAGGTTGGGAAAACGAGAAAGAGAGAAAACAAAAAATTAATAATGGACAGATCCACCCATCCCTACTGCCATGAGTGGTTTCTGTGCAGTCTGTGAGGGCAGGATGCAAAGGATGGAGAAAGGTCATAGCTCAATGGTGGAGGATCTACTTTGTGTGCAGATGGGTCAGAGCCCAGCATCTCAAAGTAGAGTTGAGAGATAAGCCTGTCTGAAATTCTGGAGAGTCATTGCCTATCAGTGTAGACAATATTGAGCTAGATGAAGCAATGGTCCGACTCAGTATAAGGCAGCTCCCTTTGTTCCCTACATTGTCCAAGGACCACTGCCAGTATTCCACACCCAGGTGAGGTAAGTGGACCTCCTAATCAACTATCGACATTGTCCTTCTGCATTTTTCATTTCCAACACTAAAACAGATCCCAGAACTAGGCAAGCATTATTTTTTTTTAAAAAAATTATTAATGGGGGTAATGAGTGCAAGGGGAGCAGGACCACACATGCTGGGCCTCAATGTCTCCAACCCAGCTGACTCCCCCCCCCCCCAATCTTCATGCATTGAAGAAGAAATTCCATGGTTGGGTCCAAACAAGCTTAGGATAATGCCTGAGATCAGAAATCATGTTTTTCCTCCACGCTTAGGTTGTACTCCTAACCCTGCTTACATGTGGGAGTAGCTCCATTGAATTAAAGAAAGAAGAATTTTAAAAAGCCAGTCGAGGATTTTCCTGCTATAACCATCAACTCATGCCATAGGAACTGATTCCAGATAGGATCTGCAAAATAAACTTGATGGCCAGTCTATGCATTTTGCAATTTCACCCTCTTCATCTTTGCCACTAACTCCATAAATAGTATGACATTATATTGAGTTTAAGATTTCCTTTGGGGGGGGGGAGTTTTGGGGAATGTAGAGGTGGGGGGAGTTGACTTTCAGATTATTAGGGACAGATTTCCTTCTGCACAGAAGTTGGCCATAATTAAAGGACATGTTTATTCACTTTTACTGGGTTGGCAATATTGTTTGAATCACCTCTAGCTGTTATTTATGACTTAACATTGAAATTTCATTTCTCTGCTCTCCCGTAACTCCCATAAAACCAGCATTTCAACTTAAAAAAAAGAACATTAAAAAAATCTGCTTAGCTAAGGATGATCCAGGGGGTGACATTTTTCAGTTTATATGAAAGCAACTAAATGCTTCCACTGCCATCATTTTATGGACAAACGCATAATAACATTCAAATAACTTTTAACATGTAAATTTTTAATCTGCCTGTGGGTCTTTGTTTTAGACAACTGTTTCAGTACGTACTTTTAAACTCTGAGCTTTTTGGTTGTGAATGAATAGAAGATACAAATGTGTTTCCAGTTCCAGAACTGTCAATTAGAGGGCATTGTTTTCTTTTACTTCTTTTAGCAATGAAACGGCAAAAGCACAATAGTAAATCACTAGGTTGTGCACTCTAGATACAGAATTAATTTTACCCAATAGCAGGGTGACTAGAATTTGACTGTACCACTTTCAGATCTGGAATTTATATTTTCAAATGTCTTACAGGTGGAAAAAGATTTGTAGGTGCACAGACCAAACACATCAAAGACATTTTAGAATAGTCTTCTCCCCGATATGCTAGATTATGACACACAATAACTTTATTACGACACACAAGCATGTTGGGAGCAGCTGTCCATTGTGCTTGGTAGTTTTCCCCCTCCTCACCAGACCATTTAGATCAGGGGTCGGCAAGCTTACTGGATAATGGGCCGGTCCATGCTCTGTCCGTCAGAGGATGGGCCAGAGCGTGTGTCCATGGGCGCTCTTCCGGGTCGGAGGAGCACCCATGCGCGTGCGCACACGCTATTTCCGGTGCTCCTCCAACCTGGATGTGCACTGGAAAGAGCATGTGCGCATGCACATGGGTGCTTCTCCATCCCGCACACGTGAGCACATGCTATTTCCGGTGCACATCCGGGTCGGAGGAACACCCGTGCATGTGCGCACAGGCACCATCAACCCGGAAGTCGGTTCCCGAGCAGCACCACACCACACCGGTAAGAGCGGGTGGTGGTGGTGGCAGGGGTCACCATGGGCTGGATAGACGAGCCCCATGGGCTGCTACCGGCCCATGGGCCTTAGGTTGCCAACTCCTGATTTAGATGGTGGAAATCAAACCTAGAATTTTGCATGCATTAAATTGGGGGAGTTTCCATCCCTGCATTGTACCTGTTTCTACTTGTGGCCATATATTTAACAATTTTATTATACACCACCATGATTTGTTTTTCTGAGATGGTGGTTTATAAATATTCTTATAAATAAAACAATAAACTAAATGTGAGGGTATGAACCCCCAGAACCAGAAACCCTTGCCCATTTCCTTTCCTTGTCTTTGGAGGAAGAGTGTGTGTTGTGGTCCCTGCTGCAACATTTGCAGCTCTTAGTAATGGGGAAGAAGAGCGAATTTCTGCCACTCTGTCCTCCTCCCCAACGTACTTGGGGTTTTCTAATATAAGGCTGTTAAGGCACAGGACACAGCGCTGCATATTCATTGCTTTTCTAATCATGAGCAGCAAAGAACGACTATAAATGTCTTCTGCAGAAGTGGGTGAGAGATGGATATAATGAACGCACAGAGGGAAGACATTTTAAAACCAGTGTGTGGCACTGGTAGGCACCAAACCAATTATGCAAATAATGTGCACATCACTCATGTACTGTTTTGCAGATCAGCAAGTGCCATAAAGTTCTATCTAATGAGAACTTTTGCTGATTGTTACCAAGGGAAGAGAGCCCCTCGACGTTTTGGTGAAAAACATGCATGTGTGTGTGTAGGCAAGGGGGCGTTTAAAAAATCTTCCTATCTTCGGGAAATTGGAATTTTAAATCTACAGAATAAAGGAACTGGAGGGCAATCACAGTGCCAAATGCAAAACAGATCCTTTAGTGGCTAAAGCTTACATGGAGAGAAGCTACAGAGGTGAGGGTCAGCAACTGGAGACCCCTGGGCCAAATCCCCAAGTATCACCTGGCCCTCAGTTGTAGACTCAAAGGCAAAAGGAAAATGTGGACAAATTGTGTTAGCAGTGGCAAGACCAGGCAGAGAATTGGACAAAAATGCACTACATGTTCCCTCTCCTGCCTCAGTTTGGGCCTCAGATGAAACTAGTAGCAGACTGGTGTCATAAGGAAAGGGGATCTAATCCAAAGGCAGGGGGAAATGGAGCCAGTGTGGTGTAGTGGTTAAGAGTGGTGGACTCGTAATCTGGTGAACCAGGTTCGATTCCTCGCTCCTCCACATGCAGCTGCTGGGTGACCTTGAGCCAGTCACACTTCTTTGAAGTCTCTCAGCCCCACTCACCTCACAGAGTGTTTGTTGTGGGGGAGGAAGGGAAAGGAGATTGTTAGCCGCTTTGAGGCTCCTTAAGGGGAGTGAAAGGTGGGATATCAAGTCCAAACTCCTCCTCCTCCTCTTCCTAAGGCTGGGCTGAAATGCCCACTCCATTTGCAGTTAGCTAACTGAAGGAGACATCTATAGCGAGCAGATTTTAGGGGTGGGGCAAAGCAATATGCTTCATTTGCAGGGCATTGGAATTAGGAAGAGAGATAAAAGGGAAATCTCAAGGTGGCACACAATGCCATCCCTAACGCCATCGCCAGCCATTTCTGTAAGATTGGTTAGGTTGAGAGTTAGTGACGCTTCCCAAGGTTGACCAGTGAGCTTCAAGGCTGAGTGGTGATTTGAACCTGGGTCCAAGATTGGACACTCCAGCAACTACGAGAGATGAGTGAATGTATCCATTTCAGTTTCTCATTTTTCCAATATTCAGTTCCCCACATTCTTGCATCTTTTTTTTAAAAAAAACTTGATGAAATTTCATCAGGCTTTTTTAGTGTGAAAGACACACTTTTGCATGCAGTCTTTTGGGGGAAAACTAATCTTCCCTGATATAATGCATTTTGAACATTATGTTCACCAATATATGCATTTTAATGGATGCTTTACCAGTATATGCATTTTGGTAGACATTACTTGGCTGAAGAGCTGTATTGCAAAATTCAGACAAGCGCAAATTTCAAAATAAGGCTGTGTTTCAGTTCTCACATGGTTGTGTTAAGATCCACCTTTAAACATAAATTGAATGAAATCCCCACTCATCCCTAATGGCTGCACTATATTACAATGGGCAAAATTCAACTCTAGTGTCATTTCTTACCAATTTCTTCTACACTGTAGAAAAGTTGTTTACTATCCTGAGACTCAAAACAAGACTGTCCGTGGGTGGTGAGTAGCAGTTGATTCCACATAGTACAGCTGACTAATAATCTGCAATAATGTTTTCTGTGAAAGTCAAGCAGGGATGTATGGCAAGAACATGCCTGAAAAACTGCAATTCTTCCCTTAAAAATGCCTGACCAGGAATGGCCAAACTCTCATTTGTCTTGAAGCAAAACCAAGTTGCAACTCCCCATCCCAGGTTAGGAACAATATGCTCCTATTTGGCCCCAGAAAACTGCACAGTATGATTGCTCCTTACATGCATTTAACCTGAGTGATTTCAACTATATGTGGTTGAAGACCGGCTGGATGAAATCCCACAAGTTAAATGTGGAGCTGCCACATGGAGAAGACCTTGGTTGGGAAGCAAGGCAAAGCACTTAAAAGCTCTTTTTATGCTGGATTTTCTTGGCACAAATAGAGCTTTTCAGCTCTTTGCCTTGCTCAGAAAGAAAGGCTCTCACATCTTACCGGGTCTAGGATCTCACAGGTACTTGGGTGGCCCCATGAGATCTTGAAGCTTCTGGAGTTAGCACACCAGTTCCAGAAACCCTGAGATGCTCATGCAGGGAATCAGTTGCAAAGGTCTGAGTATATGCTTTTTTGCATGTACATGGAAATCTTGAGACTGAACCCCCATGTAAGACAGAGTTGTACTGGACTAAACTCAGCCTTTTGACAGTACTCCAAATCATCTAAACATATTTTCATCATGTTATGTACTGAAGTTTTCACCCTGGGCCAGCAGGGGGATACTGTAGATAGTTATGCAAATAAGGGATCGAAAGTGACGTTCAGTGATTGGATAGTTTTAGAAAATTGTTACAGTTACATTGTACAGGAGCTCTATATAAGCAGGCTGACTGAACCTTGCAGTTCAGTTCTGTTCTGGCCTCTGAATAAACAAGAGCTGTTTGAAGAATCGCTGTGTCGTCTGATATGTTCACCCACAACTTAACACATCAGGAAGGGGGGAAATGATCAGTGCCATAGGAACAAGGGTCAAGGGTATAAGACAACTGCCTCTTTTGCAGCTTTAGCATTTGCTGAAAAGAACTGGCTTTAGCATGGTGATCATTGAAGAAGAAGAAGAGTTTGGATTTGATACCCTGCTTTATCACTACTTGAAGGAGTCTCAAAGCAGCTAACATTCTCCTTTCCCTTCCTCCCCCACAACAAACACTCTGTGAGGTGAGTGAGGCTGAGAGACTTCAGAGAAGTGTGACTGGCCCAAGGTCACCCAGCAGCTGCATGTGGAGGAGCAGAGATGCGAACCCGGTTCACCAGATCATGAGACTACCGCTCTTAACCACTACACCACACCGGCTCCTTCTGCAATATTTTGCACCATCAGTGGGCAAATCGTCACTTCAATGCCTTCCCTAAACATTGTTGTGTTGTTGTTTTGACATTCTAGAGTTGATACGTTCATAACACCATAGGAATCATAGGCACCGGCTTACGAGGGCGATTGTGGGCGTCAACGTCCTGCATGTGACGTCAGGACTTTGGGAGGAGCTGGGGCTGGAGCCAAACATGGCGGCCACATGGCGTCAATGGCCGGTGGCTCCTCCTCTACCTCTTTGTGCTGACACCAGCAGGAGACTGCTTTGACCTTACTCCATGGCAGGAAGAGAAGGAGCTGGTCACTGGAGCCACAGTGTGGTCAGATCAGCACTTCGCCTCCACACTTCTGGAACACTGAGGGGGCCCAGCCCCAACCCCCAAAATACAAGGAGACCAGAAAGGGCTCAGCCCCCTGGAGCTGGTGCTTTTGACCCTAAGGGTTCTCTAGCCCCATCCCCTGTAATACAAGAATCTCAATTTAAGAATCCATGACAGGTGGCTGCCCAATCTCTGCTTAAAAACCTCCAGTGAAGGAGAGTCCATCACCTTCCAATGAAGTCTATTCCTCTGTCCAAAAGCTCTTACCATACTACTCTCATTTATGAACATGCATTGCAAAAAAAAAGAAGACACAACCAACTTTCACACCCTGTTCTATATAAATAAATAAAATGTCCTGGGAATGTAATGGGATGCTTCATCTGAAGCTTCTATCTAATGACGACCACTACTTTTTCTTTAAAAAAATATCATTTCTGAAAAGGCAATATTTGGTAAGGGATGTCCTGTTCAGATCTTGCAAGCCTCTGTTGGACAGTCATGCTTCAACCTTCTTCCTTACTAGCTAACATCTTTGAACAAATTTCAAGGACAGCTTGAGAGAGCACGTTGCATTAATCTAGCCTTAGGATATTGAAGGAACAGGCGGGTGTGCATCCATAAAAAAAAGGTCAGACAGCATGTTTGAATATCTCCAAAAATGAAAATAGCCGTATAAAAGCGATGTCTCAAATCTTTCATTATGAAATATCACTAGGCTGCGTTTAACATGACTAGTAGATAATGCCAGAGACGTCATGTTTTAAGTAGGAGAGAAGATAGATTGTTAAAGCCTGCTAAATGTTCTCTGGGAATCTGGGGAAAGATAGGTCACTACTATCATAAAATAAAATGCGAAGTATTGTTGAGTTCAGGGCAAAGTAATCACTGTATAAATGCGAGAGCCACGAAACCAATGAACATGATAGGAGAAATCTCTTGCTGATAGGGATGGACAAATATCTCAATTTGAGTTCTTCATTTTTTCAAAGAGTTAAGTTTAGTTCTCCACATTTCCACATCTCTCTCTCTCTCTCTCTCTCACACACACACACACACACACACACTCACACACAAAATCATTTTATTTGTATGCCACCTTTCCATAGCTAAAACCATGCTCAAGGTGCCTTACAACATGAAAAGATTTACATAATTACAAACATAACAAATATAGTCATTAACAATAAATAAGACATATCAAAGAGTACACAAACGGAACAATTTACACATAAACCATAATTCTTGAGATTGAAAAATAAAGATACAAAAATTGATATCAACAGCTGCAACAGAAAACCACAACAAATCCCTTAAAGAATACCCCATATCTATCTATTTGTGGTATTGTTAAGGAGGTTTGTTGTGGTTTTCTGTTGCTGTTATTGATATTATTTTTTGTATTTTATTTATAGATATTAGACACAATAAAATTCATCAGCATTTTATTGATATTTTTCTTAACTTAAACATGTCTCTATGCAATTTTGCCCAATATAAACAAGTTCCAAATATCCCTTAATATAACACAGTTTTGCATGTTATTTTCACTAATATGTGCATTTTATGCACATTTTGCCTAGGTGGATGAATTTTTGTGTATATTGCTTTGCTGGAGAACTGCAATGCAAAATTTGGAGAAATGCAAATGGCTGTGGATGAGTTTTATCTATTTTCCAAAATGTGTGAATTGGGTAGCTTTGCCTTTACATGTGAAGAGAATCAGTTTTCCTGTTGATAATGTGTTGACATTTTGACCTGTGCTTTGGATTTTAAGAGTGAGAAGGCTTTCTTAGGAGGTTTGATTTCACTCTAAACTTTTGCTCTTTAAAATTCTTATGGAGTGGACATTTCTAAACAAGCAGATTGGGAAAGGGGTATGACAAGGTTGTATATTGTCTCCCTGCTTATTTAACTTATATGCAGAATTCATCATGTGAAAGGCTGGACTGGATGAATCCCAAACCAGAATTAAGATTGCCAGAAGAAATATCAACAACCTCAGATATGCAAATGACACAACCTTGATGACAGAAAGTGAGGAGGAATTAAAAAACTTTTTAATGAGGGTGAAAGAGGAGAGCGCAAAATATGGTCTGAAGCTCAACGTCAAAAAAACGAAGATCATGGCCACTGGGCCCATCACCTCCTGACAAATAGAAGGGGAAGAAATAGAGGCAGTGAGGGATTTTACTTCCTTTGGTTCCATGATTACTGCAGATGGTGACAGCAGTCACAAAATTAAAAGACTCCTGCTTCTTGGGAGAAAAGCAATGACAAACCTAGACAGCATCTTAAAAAGCAGAGACATCACCTTGCTGACAAAGGTCTGTATAGTTAAAGCTATGGTTTTCCCAGTAGTGATGTATGGAAGTGAGAGCTGGACCATAAAGAAGGCTGATCGCCGGAGAATTGATGCTTTTGAATTATGGTGCTGGAGGAGACTCTTGAGAGTCCCATGGACTGCAAGAAGATCAAACCTATCCATTCTGAAGGAAATCAGCCCTGAGTGCTCACTGGAAGGACAGATCCTGAAACTGAGGCTCTAATACTTTGGCCACCTCATGAGAAGAGAAGACTCCCTGGAAATGACCCTGATGTTGGGAAAGATTGAGGGCACAAGGAGAAGGGGACAACAGTGGACGAGATGAAGAAGAAGAAGAAGAAGAGTTTGGATTTGATATCCCTTTAAGGAGTCTCAAAGCGGCTAACATTCTCCTTTCCCTTCCTCCCCCACAACAATGGTTGGACAGTGTTCTCAAAGCTACCAACTTGAGTTTGACCAAACTACGGGAGGCAGTGGAAGACAGGAGTGCCTTGCGTGGTCTGGTCCATGGGGTCACGAAGAGTCGGACACGACTAAATGACTAAACAACAACAACAACAAAATAGGCTGAAGGTTGAGGAGGACATATTTTGGTTGAATATTAGGAGAAACATGTTGATGCGAAGAGAAGTTCAACTATGGAACCTGGGTGAAGATTCTGAGGCTCACTGGAGGTCATTGTGAAGAGTCTGCATAACTGTCTATTGTGGGTACTCAAGTTTGGGGTTTCCTGAATACAGGAAGAAGTTGGACCAGCTCCCATTCACCTCTAAGTTTCAATGTGTACTACAAATATATAATTTCCTTCTGCCTGTGGCTGGAAGACCATGCCTCCTGCTTTACACAACACAGTAAAGTACAGAGGGGCCTACAGGTCCTTCTCGTTTTTTATTTCAAAATCTCCTCTTTCATCAATCCCGCCACATTTGAAAGAAAATTCCTCTCTGAAGCCGCTTAACTATCCTCATGGAGCGACTGCCACATTCAAAGGAACATTGCGCCCTTTCCCCACTGCCCCTCAGGAATAATCTCATGTCAGAAGGTTATACTTCAGGGACAAAAGAAGAGAGAGGGAAACAATAGACAGCTGAAGGAGACTGGGGGTGGGGAGAAGGGGTGCTTTTATGTTTTTGTCTTTTGTATAAGATAGCCTTGAGATTTAGCAAAGATATTCAGCCCCATTCACCCCGACACCATCAGGTTCAAGTGTAGCCTGGATAAAATACTATGAAGAAAGGTCTTCAGTGGAGGACTGCAGTGACTTACATGACATCAAGACAGCTTTGAGAAAGAAACGGGCAAGGATTAAAATGCAGGTCCATTTCACACTATCCGTTTGAAGCATTTGCAAGACACATTTAAAGCACATGGCTTGTCCCAAAGAATTTTGGGGACTGCAGTCCCCGGTCCACACTCACACAGCTACCATTTCCTGCACTCTTAACAACTCAAGTTCCCAGGGTTATTTTGAGGGAAGGTGCTTTAAATGGGCTTTAAATGCATGTTGAATATACTTTAAATGGATGCTGTGGATCTGCCCTGGGACAGATTTGGAGCTTAGTTGCATGTGTTATTTTGTAATGTAGCATGGAGAATATGGGCTGGGAGGTGGGGAACCCAGGGTCAAATCCAGATCCCCAAGGAATGACAGCAATCTTTGAGGTTTTTGCAGAGGAGGTGGTGTCTCCAGCAGCAGGACTTAATAGCAGCTCAGTTTGGAAGTACATGATAGCTCAGTCGGTAGAGCAATACCTTGTTTTGGAGTTCTGGGGTAAATGGATCCATCGTCACTTTCTGTCACACCCCTTTCTATGCCCACTACTTCCTCAAGGCTTTCCTTTCTGGCTGTGATCCTGAACTAATTCTTGTTTGCTCCTGAACTGAGCCCCTCCCCCTCTTTTGAGCCCGCAGATTTGCACGTGCATCTTTGCAATGGTTTTGCACATGTTTTGGGGTGGATCTAAATAAATAAATAATATGTGCTCACAGCTATCTGTCCTCATGCCTATTGTTATTGAACAGACATAATAGAACAATCAGATTAGAAGGCAGCAACAAACACAAAAGAGAAAGCCTACTGGTGTGAACCGGAAGGATTGAAGTTGCTCCTCATATACAAATTCAAAAACCTGAGGGTGTGGACTGCTACTGCATAATCCGAATTGGGGGGCAGGGGGTGGATTAGCAGTTAAATAATGCTCAAATGTGGACAATCCTTAAGCAAAACAATTTTGTCTCCTGCATCCATGGGACTCTTCCTAGCAGTGAATATTGGGGACAAATGGAAATGGATGCAGTGGGAGCACCCTCTAATTTTGCAGCAGTAATTCAAACTGTAGGGACGCGGGTGGCGCTGTGGATTAAACCACAGAGCCTAGGACTTGCCGATCAGAAGGTCGGTGGTTTGAATCCCCGTGATGGGGTGAGCTCCCGTTGCTCGGTCCCTGCTCCTGCCAACCTAGCAGTTCGAAAGCACGTCAAAGTGCAAGTAGATAAATAGGTACCACTCCGTCAGGAAGATAAACGGCGTTTCCGTGCGCTGCTGTGGTTCGCCAGAAGCAGCTTAGTCATGCTGGACACATGACCCAGAAGCTGTATGCTGGCTCCCCTCGTTCAATAAAGCGAGATGAGCGCGCAAACCCAGAGTTGGCCACGACTGGACCTAATGGTCAGGGGACCTTTACCTTAATTCAAGCTCTGGGAACAAGGAAGACTCTTCCTCACTGCCATGACTTGAACTCAAGTCATGGCTAGATCTGCAAAATAGCCTCAAGGTCATGGGTTCAAGTCCCTTGTTGGGCAAAAGATTCCTGCATTGCAGGGGGTTGGACTAGATGACCCGTGTGGTCCCTTCAGTTCTATGATTCTATGATTTATGTGTCCTTAGTTGAGAGCAGTCCTCTATTTTAAGCCATGCTCTCCATCTGATCTAAGTTTGGTCTGAAGATTTAAAAGAAACTATGAGAAAAGAGAAGGAGGCCATTAACATCCGGACAAAAGACCCAGCAGGCATTCAGGTTCCCTGGTCACAGGCTTCTCCGCTATAGTGGGATGTGTTTCAGTTTCCATCACAGCAATCATTTTAAGTTCATATTTTTATTTGTTGAAATATTTAACAACCACACTTTCACAGAAATACAGCATGCCAGTAATACAGCATAGAAATTTTTTAGTAAGACACATAAAAACTTCAGTGAAAACATAAATAAATACTGGTTGGTTAAAAAAAGAAGTTCATGTTGCAAAGGTCTGCCTGAATGGCAGAATTTAAGAGCTGTCTAAAAGAAGGCAGGGATGATTCCTGCCAAACTCCTACTGGCAAGGAGTTCCACAGGATACAGCCCATCACATTAAAGGCATGCTCCATTGCAGAGGCTGTCTGAACTTCAGAAACACAGAAAACCACAAAAAGAGATGAACCAGAAATGGGACATGAGAAATCAGATGGTCCAAAATGTACCGTATTTTTCGTCCCATAGGATGCACTGGCCCATAGGACGCACCTAGTTTTTTGGGGGGGAAATAAAGGAATTCCCCCCCTTTATTCCCCCCCCCAAAAAACCAGGTCGGGGAATCCAAACCAGGTCGGGGAACAGCGGGATGGCAGCGCTGCGCCTCCCCGCTGTCCCCCGAGCTTGTGGGGCTGCCCGATGTCTTCCCGAAGCGCGGGGCACTCTGCCCTGGAGCGCAGGCAGCTCCGCACAACCCTCGGGAGCCTGGTGCCACTTCGCGCCAGGCTCCGGAGGGTTGCGCGGAGCTGTGCCAAGCCCTGGAGCGCAGAGCTTCCTGAAGCCTGGAGAACGAGAGGGGTCGGTGCGCACCGACTCCTCTCACTCTCCAGGCTTCAGCGAAAGCCTGTATTCGCCCCATAGGATGCACACACATTTCCCCTTCATTTTTGGAGGGGAAAAAGTGTGTCCTATAGGGCGAAAAATACGGTACCTTGGCCCCAAGGTTTTTTGTTTAATTGCATATGTTGTCACAGATTGGCACATATAATTTTTCTGCAGATTAGTACCCTCCTTTTTTGGTGAGGTCTTCTGATGGTAGAGACCAAGTTTGTGAATTATCATTTTTAAACGAAGTCACCCTGTTCAGAAGATGTCTCCCAAGGCACCCCATTGACTTTCTCTTGGTTGAATACAGTATCTCCTGTATCAGTTCCAAGATTTGCCATTGCATCAGCACTAGCCCTGTCTGCCTGTTTGCATTCCCTTCTAGGTCCAATCCTGACTTGGAGACTTGTGCTTCCATCCACACACTCTGCCAGCTCTATAATTTTGTGCCTGCTGGCCATTACCATCACAACATATAATAAGTGATTAGTGTTCACAGTTATCTGGGGATGTAGCTCTCGGTTGTACAAATTATGTGCATTAGGTTATCCCAGAATTAGAGGAAATGACAAGGAATATGTTCCCCTCAAATTGCAGGAAATATGTTCACAAGACCATTTACCTTTGCGAGATGGCCTTGAATTTTCCAGCCTATTTAAGGCTAGCACTAATTAGGTAAAAACTGCACAGTGCAATTACCTTGCTGTAAATGGCTTGTAATTTCCAAGAAGATCAAAGGAAAATTGATAGAGAATGTATCTGGGGTATTATAAACATTGCCTATAAAATAACTTCCATGTTTAACATTTTTTTAAAACCCTCCAAAGAGCAATGTGGAATATCCTTTGGGTCATATTGATCAAATTCTCCTGATCCTTACCTGGCACTCTACAAAAAAATAAAAAATAAAAATTGGCTTCTCATTTGAGCAGGGATATTGATGAACCAATTTTTATTTTTATTCAAAGTTATGTTTCTGTTATTTTGATACTGTGATGTATATTGGAATAAACAAAACATTCAGAATAATTTAGTTTGGGTGTTTTAGTTGAGATTCCTGCATTGCAGGGGGTTAGACTAGATGACCCTTGGGGTACCTTCCATCTCTACAATTCCATGGTTCTATGATTCTAATGAAAGACAATGATCCAAAATTTAGACAGTCACTGCATGAGTTATATGCAACAAGATCTTCAACAAGGTTTTCAGTAATAATAAGGCTTCCAATGACTGCTAGCCATAATGACTACTGTATGTTCTGTCAGTTTTCATTTCTTAGTACAGAAAGTATTGATCTGATGTGTAGAGATCTTTCCTATTCTAATAAATTCAAGAGGGTTCTGGAAGCTTCTCTGTGTGAAAGAAACAAGCAGAAGGTTCATGATGTTTGGGTTATTCCTTCGGAGAAGCTGAGTACAACTGCCATAAACTGGTTCTCGTATCTCAGGGGTCAGCAAACTTTTTCAGCAGGGGGCCGGTCCACTGCCCCTCAGACCATGTGGGGGGCCGAACTATATTTTTTTTTGGGGGGGGGGATGAACGAATTCCTTTGCCCCACAAATAACCCAGAGAAGCATTTTAAATAAAAGCACACATTCCACTCATGTAAAAACAAGCTGATTCCTGGACCAACCGCGGGCCGGATTTAGAAGGGGATTGGGCCAGATCTGGCCCCCGGGCCTTAGTTTGCCTACCCATGTCTTACCTCTTCTGTCAAGGTCATGCTGACTATAATAATAGACCAGAAGGAGCCTGGGATTCACTTTCTTTCTTTGTGGTGTTTTGTACATAGTATGCTTAGTGTTAAGGTTTAGTCTTGTTATAAGTTATTGTAAGTTTAAGTCAAGTCTGCTGCAACTGGATTTCTTCTGGACAGTGCCAACCCTGGATTTGTGACCATTATGCTCATTTGCCTCCAGTAGCAGTTAAGCTCTGCTGGATGAAATACAATTGCCTCTGGTCTTTTTTGGGGGAATCCTGCAACGTGTTAAAGTTTTTACTCTGCTAACTATACACTGGAATTGACTCTGGATCAATACTGAGTAGAATTTCATGACAGATTCAGCCTGCAACCTTGGCATTTTCAGCACCATGTTCTAACCAGCTGAGCTATCATGTGCTTAGATTGCTGCCATCAAAATGTATGAACATACTGGTTATGGAAGTGATAGCAGGAATAGCCAGCACGAAACCACAACCCCTAGCTAGGGATGATGGGAGTTGTAGTTCGAAAGCAGCTGGAGAACCAAATTTGAGAAACCCTGTACTAATTCATTTGTTTACACACAACTAGTGCTGAAATAGGACTACCTATCACAATCTGCCCTGAAATCCATTATTGTGGAACTTGGTGGCAAATTTGAATCAGTCTTTTTGAATAATAATAATCTGCCTGCAGTCCTCACCACACTTATCTGGGAGTGACCCCACTGAGCTCAATGGGGCTTACTTCAGAGTAGATTTGCATCCAGGCTTGCCAGTATCTGATGACTGATGTTCAATAGTTCACATTCAATAGCTGATAAGCCAGTGAAGAAAAAGAATTGGAAGCTGGAACAACTCCAAGCAGGGAGGAAATGCTACTCAAGGGAAACATAATCAGTATTAAGGACTCATTTGTTCTCTCTCTACAGCAGTCAAGCATTGTTGCAGTTAATGAACTACAACACAAAACCCAAGGTAGATCCTTGAAGCAGCATGCAGACTTTTACAGTTGCATATATACCCCCTGACCAGCAACTAGATTTACAAAGAAGGTTATTTTCAGGAATAAATGGAGGGTGGTGGGCCAGGGAACACACAAAAAAAGAAATATTCCTAATGTCTTTTGGAAAAGACAAGCACTCATTTTACATACTACTCTTCCTTTGTCTGATAACATGGGGGGGGGGGATTTAGCTCTGGGACTCCAGTCATTAGTCTCTTGAAAATATTTAAATTAAGCAGTCAAGAATAGGGATAGATGAACCTGTCAGTTTTGGGTTCCTCTCAGTTTCCCATTTTTCCAGACTAAAGTTCAGTGAACCAAATTCTCACATCAGTTTGTAATTTTTAAAAATCCTCACCAAAGCTGCATTTCTAATATACACATTTTGTATGTGATTTTGCTTCATATGCAGCCATTTCCCAAACAATTTTGGTACACTTCCTCCCCCACCCCAACCCCAGAAGGAGAACCACATTGCCAAATTAAGAGCAGTGGGAGTTTTGCTGTTGCATTTGCTTTTTTAAATATCCTCTACTCAGGGTTCTATCCATCCTATCCATTCTGAAGGAAATCAGCTCTGAGTACTCACTGGAAGGACAGATCCTGAAGTTGAGGCTCCAATACTTTGGCCACCTCATGAGAAGAGAAGCCTCCCTGGAAAAGACCCTGATGTTGGGAAAGATGGAGGGCACAAGGAGAAGGGGACTACAGAGGACGAGATGGTGGACAGTGTTCTCGAAGCTACCAACTTGAGTTTGACCAAACTGCGGGAGGCAGTGGAAGACAGTAGTGCCTGGCGTGCTCTGGTCCATGGGGTCGCAAAGAGTTGGACATGACTAAACAACTAAACAACTACACAACAACAAAACTCAGGGTTAATGAAAGGATTGGACACAGAAGAGGGAGATGGAGGGCTGGTGAAGAGGGAGATGGAGGGCTGGTGAAACTGTTGGGGAGGCAGAGAAGGGAAGGTGTTCCAGGGTGGGAAACTGGACGAAGAAAGGGAAGCTTTCAGGTGAGAGCGGGGGTGGGGGTTCCACCTCTTTCTGTGTGTGAGAGGACTTTGTATTCTTCTTTCTCTTTTTCTTTAGTTTGTTTAATAATTTCTTTTTAAAAAAGAAAAAGTGAGAATTGTGAAGCATAGCTGCATTTCGGTTCACGTCTTGTTTCAGGAAGTGCAAATTAGGTACTTTCACATTGAGGATGCAAATTGGACCAAATTTCTCCCCCATCCCTAGTCAGGAAACACGTTCCATGCCTGGAGACGGCAACTTTCCTCCCTTAAATTTCAGATTCACAGATGTGTTCTCAAATATTCAAATGTGTTTGTTGTTATGAGAATTCGACCCAAGGACTTTGAGGTTTTAGAAAACCTTTCTGCCACTTTCCTTATGCCTGGGCCAATGCTTCCTAGTCAACAACTCTGTTATCCAGCCAATTAAAGATTAAAATTGTGACAGAACCAACAAAACGAACGTTGCCATCCAGGGCTAATCTTCCTTAAACGCACAACATGTGCACCCCTGAATAAGTTCAATTCTGTCTATTTGTCATTTTAAGAGACTAGATCCCAGTGCCATTTGTAGTCACTGGCAAGTAGTCATGCGTACATCATTTGGAAACCTTGGATGTAGCTGCAGATATCCAAATTTGCACTCAGACATTTCAATAGTTTGGCATCACAATGTTCATGGAATGTGTGCCAGGATGTGCAGCTGGAAAGGCTGCTAGCTTGGGGGTTTTCCATTTTATTATTATGCATTATCATTTAAGAATGTAAAGAGAGTTCTCTTGCTGCAACTTGGGTGGCAAGACAACCGAGTGCTGCTGGAATCCCAGAGTTTAACTATGCGCTATGTGAAGAAGTGCACTTATCTGTCCTGAATCTTCAAGCATTTGGATTTCCCTGAGTTCGAGTGTTAGGAGAGAGAGAAGCTTTTCTCAATCCGTTTTCTGCACGCTGTGCATAATTTTATACACCCCTATCATATCTCCACATATTCACATTCTCTCCCCCCCTCAAAAAACCTAAAAAGCTCCAAATGTTCTAACCTTGCAGACTGAGCTGCAATCGCTGCAATCTCAGGCAGAAAAAATGAATTTCAGCAGATGCCTTCAATGTCCTGCTTTGGCATTTTTCTTATCTCTCTCTCTCTCTCTTTAGGTAAGTCTACCTAGAGATGTGGGACGCGGGTGGCGCTGTGGGTTAAACCACAGAGCCTAGGACTTGTTGATCAGAAGGTCGGCGGTTTGAATCCCCACGACGGTGTGAGCTCCCGTTGCTCGCTCCCTGCTCCTGCCAACCTAACAGTTTGAAAGCACGTCAAAGTGCAAGTAGATAAATAGGTACCACTCCAGCGGGAAGGTAAACGCCGTTTCCGTGCGCTGCTCTAGTTCACCAGAAGTGGCTTAGTCATGCTGGCCACATGACCCGGAAGCTGTACGCCGGCTCCCTTGGCCAATAAAGCGAGATGAGCGCCGCAACCCCAGAGTCGACCATGACTGGACCTAATGGTCAGGGGTCCCTTTACCTTTACCCAGAGATGTAAAGTTGGCATATATTTTAACAAGTAATTTTATTTTATATAAATTATATTTGTGATTATAATTGTATTTTGCAAAACCCTTTAAGTTTACTTGTTTTCAAACCTGACTTCTATCAATGGTTTTAATATACAGATTGAATATATTCGTTCAGAAAACGCCTGTGTTTTCACTACAGAGCCAGTGTGATGTAGTTTTTTGAGTGTTGGACTAGGACCTGGGATTCCAGGGTTCAAATCACTGCTTCTTAACCTTAATTATGTCACAGGGTTGTTGTGAAGGAAATAAGTAGGAGGGGAGGAACCAAGTACCACCACTTTGAGCTCATTGGTGGAAAAGTGAGATATAGATGTGACAATGATGATAATTTGGACACATCCCTTCTTTGTAGTCATATTTATCCATTGAAATTTGATGATAAAATTTTCTTTCTTCCTTCCTTCCTTTCCTGCAGTGAGTAAACTCTTAAAAAAACACTTCTGATCCCCCCTCACTCCAACCACCCCCCGCTAATGTACTGAGGTTTCCCACAAATGGGTGTCTGTCAACTTCACAAAGTGATAGAATTCAAACATTTATTATCTTCAAAGTACAGAGCTGCTTCTTTTTTATATACATAGTCACTAGGCAACCATTTCCCTGCATTTCCCCTCCCCTTTTCTTATGCAAAATGTGTCCAGGACAAGAAAAGCATAGAACAAGAAGAAAAATGATTCCTGCAGTGAGATATTTTGACATAAAAAGTCTTCTCTCATCAAAGAGGGAAAGCACCTTGTCACTCATGTCTAATTACAACCTTGTCTCTGTCAATGGCACAAAGATGACAACTCCCTGTGGTGATGTCATACAGTGACATTTACAAAATGACGCTGGCTTTGGTCTACTCTCCATGCTTGCAAGGATCAGGGAGCATCACAAATGATGGCAAAGGTGAATTACAATCAAGAGGCTTATTATCTTTTTAAGTCAAGGAAAATGCCTAATGGTTGTTTTGTTTTGTGGTGTCTCTAGTTACAGTATTGAAGGCAATGGGATTTCTACTGAAATCAGACCTACGGAAATGAATGGACCTGAGTTTGCCATGTCTATTAATTTTAGCGGGTCTTTCTTTGAATATAATTAGCATTGGATAGAACCCGGTATGCCCATAAGCAGGGCCGGCCCAAGGCACTTTACTACATGAGAGAAAGTACAAGACAGCATCTGCCTTCCTTCCACATGCAGAAGCCTACCAGACTGGAGGCTGAATCTTATTTCAGCACTGACAGCTGGAAAGCAACCACCATTGCACCTCAATGGCAGCTGGCAAGTTTAAGCAGGAGAGGCTGTAGGGCACACACAATGCTGTCCTTCTGCTGCAGTCCCAAACACAGTATCTGCTGCTTGATGGAGTTGTCTTCACCCTGTCCTATAGTAGCTTCACCCATGAGCCACAGCTTCTCTGCCACGTCACATGAAGTTAGTCCCCAAATCAAAGAATGACTGAGAAGAGACAGAGTCCCAGAGAGGTCTTGCATGTTCAAGCAATTAAATAATAATAAGAATCTTTCACAGTGTATCCTTCAGGGCACTAGCACAGTATGCAATACCCCACACCAACTTAAGAAAGAATCATATCTTCAAATTCATGCCCAGTAAATTTGTTCAGTCTTGAACTTTTCATTCCCAACCTACAGTGTATGCCTGTAACTTTGATGGGATTTGCTACAGTTGTAGCCTGAGATTTCTTATTTATTGTTTTAATTTTGTTAGACACTGCTTTTGGAAATGCCTTGGTTGAAAACCCACATCTAAATGGAATTGATGATGATGAGTATAAATGGGTAATGAATAATTGCAAAATAAACTTCTCCTACAGAAAGGTGCTAAATTGACATCCTGGCCTCTCCTTGTCCCAGAACTTTCCATCTTCTCAGGGTCTCCAGCATCTGCATCTACTTCTGTTCAATTTCTATTTTTTCCTTAAAAACTCACAAGCTGCAAATTACTTTTTTTTCAGACCCTTACCTACTGAGTTATCTTTTCCACGACTTAACCTTTATCCACCTCTTCCCTTCCAGAAAAGGTATGGCAAAAAAAATGGACTTATTAGGGATCAGGAGATGTCACAAAGTGGGAAATATACATGCATCCTTAATATAATTAATAATAATAATAGTTCCTTGTCTTTTTCTCTGACAGGGACTCAAGGTGGCTTACATATAAAAATAAGTGCTGCTAAAAACATAGGAAGAAACAATCATTTAAGAGCAATTAAACATTGATAGGTGTAAAACTATATACACATAAAGTACAGTGGTACCTCGGGTTACATACGCTTCAGGTTACATGTGCTTCAGGTTACAGACTCCGCTAACAGAGAAATAGTACCTTGGATTAAGAACTTTGCTTCAGGATGAGAATAGAAATTGTTTTCCGGCGGTGCGGCAGCAGCAGCAGCAGGAGGCCCCATTAGCTAAAGTGGTGCTTCAGGTTAAGAACAGTTTCAGGTTAAGAACAAACTTCCAGAACAAATTAAGTACTTAGCCTGAGGTACCACTGTAAAGGTAAAGGGACCCCTGACCATTAGGTCCAGTCGCGGACGTCTCTGGGGTTGTGGCATTTATCTTGCTTTATTGGCCGAGGGATCTAGCGTACAGCTTCTGGGTCATGTGGCCAGCATGACTAAGCCACTTCTGATGAACCAGAGCAGCGCACGCAATCACCATTTACCTTCCCTCCAGAGTGGTACCTATTTATCTTTTTGCACTTCATGCTTTCGAACTGCTAGGTTGGCAGGAGCAGGAACTGAGCAACGGGAGCTCACCCCATCGCGGGATTTCGAACTGCCGACCTTCTGATCGGCAAGTCCTAGGCTCTGTGGTTTAACCTATTAAAACTGCATCAATAATTACAATAATAAAAACAGCACAGCAACAACCCTTTAATTGAAAGCAGTCAGGTCCCAAAAGCTTGCTAGCAGAAATACACTCATTGTTGTCCTGCCACCAACAGCCAGGCTCTGAGGCTTCTTCCTTTGAGGGTTCCCCAACTAGTTCCTCCCACCATTCCTCTGCATCAAACCAATCCTTGACAATACATCATAACCAACACTTTGAATTGTGCTTGGAATCATACGGGTAGCCAGTGGAGCTTTTGTAGCAAGGGAGTTGCATGCTCCCCATAACCACCCCTGGTGAACAATCTGGCTGCAGCTCTTTAAGCCAGTTGAAGTTTCTGAGCACTTTTCAAAGGCAGCCCCATGTAGAGCACATTTCATTCCCCTGTCCCTTTACAAGGTGGGCGTTCCTGGCTGGATCAATTGCAACAAGTCTAGTCAAAACATTGAATGTGGTGCGGTACTATTCCTGGCTGTGGACTACTGAAACACCACCCAACCACAGACCACATTGAGGAAGACCTGTAACTCATTAGGAGAGCATATGTTTGTATTCAGGTTAAATCCTTGGTCTTTACAGCTAAGGCTGGAAACTCATGGAAGCCTGTCTAGTGCCCCCACATAGCGGGTGGGAGTGGACTGTATTGGCTAAACCTATTTGGTGTTTTGCAACATTCTGACTAGTTGCAGGACCTTAGCCAGACCTAGCAGAGTACACGCAGAATCCACGGAAGCAATTGGCAACTTGGCTGCAGACAGAATAGACAAACCAGGAACTTGTAGTTAGGTGTTTATTATATACAGTGGACTATTTACAGGAACAGAACACGGATCTTTTGCTAGCTCTCTCAGACACGACTCACAACTCCTACACTGACACACAGAACTCCTGAACCTCTGAACTATGAACACTGAGCTAACACATTCCAGTTAGTAGGCCATTAATTATCACTCCCTTGAGAGAGCTTGACCGATCAGGGAGCTGTCTCCATGCCTCTGTTATCACCAGGCAGACTTACTCCTTCAGATTGCCTTCTGGCTGTCTGCCAAACCTTAACTTGACTCTGTGTGAATACAGCACATACACAGTTTCCCAACAGACTCAGTCACTCAGGTGCATGGCTAATTACTCACAAGTAATTATGTAGCTCGGCCATCCTGTGACCTCACCCACGAATCCAACAAGTGTACTGAGGGTGCAATGTTAGTTCCCCCAAGGTTGATAGCATAATATTGATTGACTTTAATGGAGCCAGAGTGTGACAGTTGTTGTGATCTATAGCAGGGATGGAGAACAACTGGCCCTCCATATATTGTTGGATTTCAATATCCACACCATCATGCAAAACGGGTCAAGGATGCTGTGAGTTGGGCTCCCAACAACATCTGAAGGGCCACTGGTTCCCCATGCCAGAGCTCTATTTTCCTCACACCTGCATTCCACTTTGGGGCTTGGACTGCTGCTGCAGGTTCACTTGGTGATAGCCTTTTGCATGAGTTAAATTTATTAAATTACGAGGATTTTTAGGCAAACTGGTATATTTTTCTTGACCATGAGTGGAAGTGAATTTGCCTACAATGAATTTTAGAAAAGGCAAAAATAGTTACCAAGGCGCAGTATTAATAACAGATATTTTCCCCCTCCATCCCTCTATACAATAAATGATATAAAAACATTGGGGTCATTCTGTGTACATGTGTTGATGATGCCACTTGAGTAGAAATGAGATTTCATTATCTCATAACACAGATTCAGGAGACGAGCATAAACACAACATATTGATTTTTTCATTGGCTTTGCAAACAAACCATTCAATTGAGTTAAAAGCCACTTAATTTTGAAAACAAATAATTATCACCTTAATTAAAATCTTGATTTATCCCAAACAGTGTTGTTATACCAAGAGTGACCCACATTCTGTCATGCTGAGTTGTGCTTTCACAAGCTAAGCTTATCAGTGAAATTTCCTCATTTTACGGTGCAATGATACAATACGTCTACATAGAAGTAAGTCCCACTGAAGTCAATGGAACTTATGCTCAAGTATGTGGGGTTTCAGCCTTAAACATATTTACAAGTCATGCATTCATTTCTGAAAACATTTGACGTGTCATTGGCTTTATTCCTCCCTTCCTCTTTATTATCAGTTTCAGTATAACCTGTACTCTGAGCATCACACCAAATAGCTTTTCACTGCAATGGTGAAAGGCAATCAATTTCAGAAACAAATTATTTTCTTACATACTTTGGAGGTTCCAAATGTTATTTTAATCAATTCGTCTTTTCCAGAGAGCGCGTTCCATGAAATGCCCCTATTACTAGACAAAAATAAAGTAAAAAACAAACATCACACCCTCTTTCCCTCACTGAAATTACATATTTGGGGCAGTTTTGATTAACGCTATTAATTAATTAACCAATTAGTTAATTAATCATCTAACACAGGGCAGATAATAGGCAACTTACTATCAATTGTTTGCAACATACTAATTGTATAATGTAATTCAGAATCAATAACAGCACCAGCCTCCACAGAAAGAGAAAACATTATTGGCTTATTTTCAGTTGTCCAATGGCTGATTCACATTTTATGAATGTGCTCAGCAAATCTGTGCATCTCTTTCAGCTCTTCTTAACAGCATCCCCTCACTGCCAGGCATCCCCGGCTCAGTCACTGGCAGCGAAAAGGCCCAGGTAGCAGGTGATGTGGAGGACCCTCTGCCTGAGAGGCTGGAGAGCAGCTGCTCATCAAAGTAAGAAATATGATGCTAAATGGACAAATAGTATCTCCAGGTATAAAGCAATTTCACAGGGACTTCCTTCCCCATTTCAAGAAGAGACCAGCTAGCTTTTGCCCACAGACATCTGCAGGAACAAACATCCCCCTCCCCTTTAATTTACTTTAGGATATTTGCTGCATCCCTAAGCCAGACACCTGTGACACATTCTGCTTATTTATCCCAAGAGCTAATCCTCCTTTGCTCTCCTTCCTTCATGTCCATCAGATCATTTATCTTCTAGCAAGCTGCACACAGGAGGGAGCCTCCAATATATGCACAGCTACAGGAGGAAATGCTAGTATAACTTATACAGTGGTACCTTGGGTTACAGATGCTTCAGGTTACAGACTCCGCTAACCCAGAAATAGTACCTCGGGTTAAGAACTTTGCTTCAGGATGAGAACAGAAATCGTGCAGCGGCAGCAGGAGGCCCCATTAGCTAAAGTGGTACCTCCGGTTAAAAACAGTTTCAGGTTAAGAACGGACCTCCGGAACGAATTAAGTTCTTAACCCAAGGTACCACTGTAAGTGCAAAAGTGGACTTATTCTCAACAATTCACCTGTGCAAGGGAATAGTGCAGCATACTTCAACCTAGTGCCCTCTAGATGTTTTGGACTACAACTCTGAGCATAGCTGATCATAGGCCACACCACCTGGCGACAACAAAGTGGGAGGGGTAGGTAATGCCTCAGAAGGCAGAATTGGGATTCAAGGTGACCTTAACAGATTGAAGGACCAGGCACAGTGAATTTCAATGGGGACAAATGTAAGTTCTACACTTAGCCTGCAATATGTATTTTTTTTGCACGTATTATTTGGCTGGAGAATGCCATTGCAAAATTCACAGAACTGCGACATTCAAAGGACAGCTGTGTTTAAGTTTGCATACCGTTTCAGAAAAAAAGGCACATTTGGCAGGTCCATATTTAGAAGCAAGCCAAATCAAATCAAAATTCTTCAGGCATCTCAACTCTTGACAAAGCACAGGGCTCATACAAGCAGGCAAATGGCAAGTGTAGAGGACAAGCTTCTGAACATCATTTCCTCTGGAGCAAGGCTTACCCCAGCCCTGTCTACAGTGGATTCCTATAATTACACTGTCGGTTATTTCACTGTCTCTGCCGAGCAAGCTCTGAGCAGCCATTACGAAGAAAAAGTTCAATTTTAAAATGAAGGAAACCTAATTATTTGCTTTTGTCAAATCCTGCCACATTAAAAAAAAGCTTTTAGTGAAATTGTAATTCAGCTAATCTGAGCAGCTGCTGAACAATGCTCTTTGCTCCCCTCCACTCTCGCGCGCATTAACCCAATTGTGTTAGAACACCAAATACAGATTTACATTAGCTGAATTTTAATTAGGCTTTATTAGTTTTTAAAAGGTAATCTAAGACCAAAGGGGATTGACATTAGCCATGTGCCGACCTCCTGGAGTTAATGGAAGCTTTGTGAATGGAGACAGCATTCTTTCTGTGTCAGGAAAGGTTAGACGACACATGCAAAAATGTTCCCGCTCACTGAGAATCGCACTGCTTTACAAAGAGAAACAACTCTTTTTTTTCCTGTTGTAGCTCTGAGGAGAAAAGATTAATTCTCTTTGGACTGCCATGAGTCATCCATTTTTGTGCTGTGCTATAAGAATATCCTGCTTGAAATACTTACCAATTACATTAAAACACACACACACACACAAATTACATCAGTTTGCAATACGCTGCAAATCTTGCACAATGCTCTCCAGGTTTTCATTGCCAGTGGCGCCCTCTTATGGCCCAATGGCTCAGCCCTATTGATTTCAATGGAAACAGATTCAAATAACTCACGCTCTCGTCTTAACCCCAACCAGTCCCCCCAAAAGACATGACACATAAGGAAAAGGGGCTAGGGAGGGAGAAGGGAAGATGCCAACCCAGACACCAGTTCTTAAAAGTTCTTATTAGAACCAGCAGGGATGTAAATGGTTCATGTAGCCCAACATGTTTTAACTGTTTATAATTCTGAATTCTAAATTGTTGTAACCTGCCCTGGGACCTGCTGGGGTAATAAATATAAATAGAGACAGTCTATTATAAATAAATAAAGACTGTCTTTATATAATAAGGGCCGTCTCAAGGCAAATCTAAAAAAAATTAAAATCCATTGTTGTATATTGTTTTAAATGTTTGTTTTGCTAGTGGGATTGTAGTTCCATTTGTGTTTCTCAGGCTGGTCTCTGACAGTAATAAATTTCATGTTTCATGTAATATAAACACCAACAATTGGGAAACCCTTGGCCGTGAGTGCTCCAGTTGGAGAATAGCCTTTACCAAAGGTGTCATGGGCTTTGAAGACGCTCGAACTCAGGATGCAAGGGGCAAACATGCTAAGAGGAAGGCACACTTGGCAAATCCACACCGTTATCAACTCCCATCCGGAAACCAATGCCCCCACTGTGGAAGGACATTTAGATCCAGAACTGGCCTCCACAGTCACTTACAGATTCATTGTTAAAACCGTGTTTATGGAAAACAATCTTACTCGGCTACGAGTGATCACCAAAGAGAAATATAAATAATTGTTCTGAATCGCAGGTCCAGAGGATGGCTTGTGGGAGTGGCTGGGTGCAGGGATACCAAAGAAAGATGTCAAAAACATCAGCATAGCCAGTTCTAGTGCTTTATTAAGAAGGTGTGGACTTAGAGCAAAGCAGCCTGCCAGATCTCCTGGCCTTTGCAGACATCGGACAGACTCCATAGCAAGGAGATGGCTCGTCCATGCTCAAGCAAGCATGTATACATTGTTTATACACAAAGCAGCATACTGCACTTTGTCTAGGACTTCCAATCACTTCACCTGCCCAGATGAGGGCATAGGTGGCAAATGCCCAAGTCTTACAGATAGCTCCCCTTTCTGGGCTCAGACCCCAGCACCTGAAGCCCACAGATAAGGGAAACATCAAAGCAAGCCAACTACCATACTTTTCCATCTATAAGATGCCCCCATCTATTTGGGGGGGGGGGACTCAGGTTTTTTTTAAAAAAAAATATTTAATCTTTTTTCAATACAAACAACAATCGCAAATGACTCAGTTTTAAGAAAATGGGGGGGGGAGAGATGGCTCAGAGTTGTACAGCTTTTTTGGGGGGGGGAATTGCTGAAATTTGCTCTCTCACAGCACCAACGCTGACAATCGCTGGCAGCCAACAATCGAACGCCCACTTGCCACAGTGACAGCCAATTGCCATAAGACCCTTCCCTAGCAGAAAATGACTAACCCGCCAGAGCAAAGCTGTCCACTGACAATCGTGTGTGTCCCAGAACAGCAGCTGCCAATCATGGTAGTGACAGCCAATCCACAGCAGTGTGTGCTGCAGAAACCAATCACCGCCCAATTAGAACTGTTAAGTTGTGGGTGAACATATCAGATGACACAGTGATTCTTCAAACAGCTCTTGTTTATTCACAGGCCAGAACAGAACTGAACTGAAGGGTTCAGCCAGCCTGCTTATATAGAGCTCCACTACAACGCAAAACAACTTTCTGTAACTATCCAATCACTGAACGCCACTTTCAATCCCTTATTTGCATATGTGGACCCGAGTGAAAACTATCTACAGTATCCCCCTGCTGGCCCAGGGTGAGAACTTCAGTACATAACAAGAACAGCAGCAGCCAATCCAAAACAGCTCTTCTAGCAGCCAACAATCGTCGCTGAAAAGGTCCACCCCATTCACTACCTATGTATAAGACGAGGCATGTTTCTGAACATTATGTTAGAGTAAAAAACCCTCATCTTATACACAGAAAAGTACTTAGCTTATATCAAAGCAAGAAAAAGAAGAAGAGGAGGAGGAGGAGGAGGAGGAGTTTGGACTTGATATCCCGCCTTTCACTCCCCTTAAGGAGTCTCAAAGCGGCTAACAATCTCCTTTCCCTTCCTCCCCCACAACAAACACTCTGTGAGGTGAGTGAAGCTGAGAGACTTCAGAGAAGTGTGACTTGCCCAAGGTCACCCAGCAACTGCATGTGGAGGAGCGGGGAAGCGAACCCGGTTCCCCAGATTACAAGTCCACTGCTCTTAACCACTACACCACACTGGCTCTCAAGCAAGTGGATATAAACGTGGAAAGAGCTCATTGCTACATCAGTTACCAATTAATTGTGGGGTCATTGTGACTACCAAGACTACACAGTAATATTAACAACAGAAGCCCATGGGAGCCTCCACTGAGCTGCATCTGAAAGTGCAGCAGAGGAAATGTCACTATGGTTGCCCTCAAAATGAGGTTTTGCGGGGAAGGAATGGAGCTGGTCTGGCTATGGATCCACTGAATCCTAAGCCAGTTCATTTCCCACAGAGGATCCTGATCCATGCCCCTCTTCTTTGGCCTGATTAGAACTGGCGCTCCTAAAAAGATTATTCAAATAAGCAACAAAACATTCCTACCTTCCACCCAGCCCACCAGAGCTATGGATGTGGCGGAAGATCTGCTGGTCCAGGCCTCCTTAGCCCCTCTTAAGATCGCTCTGTTAGTCTGGATCCAACTCATAGTCATTTTAGAATGAACATTCTACTTTCTGCCTCCCAATTACCCTATTTGTGGCAAAGAAGATGAGGAAGAAAGTGACAATAAAGGCGATGAAGGAGAAGAAGAAGCTTTCTCCAGCTATGAGGCAATACTATCCAAATTGACTTCAAAACCTTAGTTCCAGTTTTGCTACTATAAGAACAAACAGCCCCCCCCCTTTGCTCTTCCTCTCTTTCTTACAAGGAAAGAACTGGAGAGATTTTATATGTTCCTTTTTTAAAATTACTTTTGCACATTTCTTCAAGGAATAAAATTAAGCACATTTCACATTTTTTTTCTGCAATAACAACAACCTGCTAGAGACACCAACAAAAAGTATGAGAAAGTGTACCTATAGTGTAGAAAGGTTTCCTTTTCATCTTCACCCAGGTTTTTTGTTTTTTGTTGAAAGTACACTTCAGTGATACATTTTCCCCTCCTCTGTTATTTCCCTTCCCCTGTTATTTCTTTCTTTCTTTCGGATATTCTACCAAATTGCTTATCAGAACACTTTACCTGCCTACATTTTTGCTTCATCTTTCTGGGCTTTGAACTGAAGAGTCATTGATTCCTCTTAACGGGTTCGCCATAACTCTTATTGAATGTTCTTTCATCACTGTCTCCAGAAGATGACATGTCAACATTGGAGGTCATTGGGTGAGCTACCACTATGTGTTTGTGATTCCAAATAACAGTTAACGTTCGGTACGATTTAACTTAGAAATTTCATTGTTGTTGTTGTTGTTGTTGTTGTTGTTGCACTTATTAGTCTCCGTTTTCCCCAAATAATTCAAAGCAACAACAACAAAAGCACACACAATTAAAACGAACACAAAACTAAAAGAAAGTTAAACTTAAAAAAACCTCCCATAATTATTGGAGACTATTTTCTTTAAATTGATGCTAGATATATTGGCACTCCACTGTGGCCAAGGGGCAGAATCATTTTGTCAGCAAACATTCTCATTTCAGCAGCCTTATGTGGACCACATACCAAGGATGGGTAGGGACAGAGACAAAAAGTGGGTAGGTAAATGAATGTAAACTTTAACCCCTGTATGGTTGGCTTCTGCACTATCCAATCTCTATCAAATCAGAGTTCAAGGACCCATTCTGGTCAGAGAAAAACATTTATTATTATTATTTATTAAACTTGTATTTTAAACTTCATCCAAAGATCACAGGGCACTGAATTCTGCGCCAGCTCAAGTTTCCAAATCTTCTTCAGAGGCAGCCCCATGTATTATGCATTGAACTAATCTGACCATAGGGACGTGGGTGGCGCTGAGGGTTAAACCACAGAGCCTAGGACTTGCCAATCAGAAGGTCAGTGGTTCGAATCCCCACGACGGAGTGAGCTCCTGTTGCTCGGTCCCTGCTCCTGCCAAGCTAGCAGTTCGAAAGGACATCAAAGTGCAAGTAGATAAATAGGTACCACTCTGGCGGGAAGGTAAACGGCATTTCCATGCGCTGCTCTGGTTCGCCAGAAGCGGCTCAGTCATGCTGGGCACGTGACCCGGAAGCTGTACGCCGGCTCCCTCGGCCAATAAAGCGAGATGAGCGCCGCAACCCCAGAGTTGGTCACGCCTGGATCTAATGGTCAGGGGTCCCTTTACCTTTTTAATCTGACCATAGCTGTCAACGTTTCCCATTTTTAAAGGGAAAATCCCTTATTCTGAAAAGGATTCCTCACAAGAAAAGGGAAAAGTTGACAGCTATGAATCTGACCTATAGGTTACCAGAACATAGGCAATAATACTTTGGCTATCCCTGTCTAGATAGAGGCACAGATGTGACACCAGATGAAACAGATCCTTCAAGTGTCTCTATTTTCCAGGGACGTCCCTGATTTAGAAAAGCCATCCCGGTTTCTGATTTGACCCCAGAATGTCCCATTTTTCCTTAGGGTGTCCCTATTTTTATTGGAGAAATGTTGGAGGATATGAGGTTATCCAACTCCTGAGCCATTTGAAAGCAATCCTGTATAGGGAAGCTTTTTAAAATGTTTTTAATGTTTTATGTTTTTATATATGTTAGAAGCTGCCCAGGGTGGCTGGGGCAGCCCAGTAAGGTGTGTGGGATATAAATAGTAAAATTATCATTATGGAGTGGGACGTCCCTATTTTCATCAGAGAAATGTTGGAGGGTATGGATGGAGCTGATGGAAAGCATTCTGTGCTATTCAGGCTACCTGAACCTCAAGAAACAGCCAAGGGTCCAGAAGTACGCCCAAGCTATGCACCCACTCCTTCAGAGGGAGCGTAACCATGTCAGGAGCAGTGTGCAAATTATCGTTGGTGAGGGGTGTGGCCAGGGCAAGGGGGCATAGCTGAGGATGAGATGTAGCCTGGGAATAGTTCTTAGGGCCAGATGGAGGGGAGCCTTTGGCCCTCAAGCTTGACCTTCTCCATCACTGCTCTATGGTTTCACTGGAAGCACAACACATAGAGCAGCGGTTCTCAACCTGTGGGTCCCCAGATGTTGTTGGACTACAACTCCCATCATCCCTGAGCTCTGGCCTTGCTAGCGAGGGGTGATGGGAGTTGTAGTCCAACAACGTCTGGGGACCCACAGGTTGAGAAAGGCTGACATAGAGGAAAGCAGGAGAGTATCAAATCTCCCCTCCTGGAGAAATTTAGTGGAACAGTCTCCCCATTTCCCCCTCCCACAGGGAGTGTGGAGAATTTCAAGAGGTCATTTGCTCTTGGCTCAAATTGACTGCAACGCCCCAGCCAGTGCAACCAGTGGCCAGAGATGATGTGAGCTATAGTTCAACTACAATCTGGTTCATAGGTCTTAAAATTCTGCCATGAAGAATTCCTTCATGGTGGGTTGAGAACAGTTTCCCTTCCTCTTTTGTAATACTGGAACTCAGAGGCCATCTAAGGAAGGTGCATTTTTGGAAATTCAGGACGGACAAAAGGAAGTCCTTCCTAATGCAGTACGCAATTAAACCATGGTTTTCATCCCCACAAGATTCAGAGATGGTCACCAACCTGGATGGCTTTAAAAGGGATTTAAACAAATTCATTGAGGATATGGCCAGGATATGGAGTTGGACCATAAAGAAGGCTGATCGCTGAAGAATTGATGCTTTTGAATTATGGTGCTGGAGGAGACTCTTGAGAGTCCCATGGACTGCAAGAAGATCAAACCTATCCATTCTTAAGGAAATCAGCCCTGAGTGCTCACTGGAAGGACAGATCCTGAAGCTGAGGCTCCAATACTTTGGCCACCACAGGAGAAGAGAAGACTCCCTGCAAAAGACCCTGATGTTGGGAAAGATGGAGGGCACAAGGAGAAGGGGACGACAGAGGACGAGATGGTTGGACAGTGTTCTCGAAGCTACCAACATGAGTTTGACCAAACTGCGGGAGGCAGTGGAAGACAGGAGTGCCTGGCGTGCTCTGGTCCATGGGGTCACAAAGAGTCGGACATGACTAAACGACTAAACAACAACAACAAATGGCCATCAATGGTGAATAGCAATGACAGCTAAGTTCTACCTCCAGTGTTGCAGGCAGTATGCCTCTGAATTCCAGTTGCTGGAACTCACAAGTGAGCAGAGCACTATTGCACCATGCTCACTTGCGGGCTTCCCACAGGCATCTGGCTGGCTACTGTGAGATCAGGACGTTGGATGCGATGAGAGAGATCTAACGCTTTGGATTTCTATACCGCTTTATATTTTAAAGAAAAATCTCAAAGTGGTTTGCAGCATATTAAAACATCAATACAACAATCCAGAATCAAACATTTCCGATGAAAGTCAAATATAGAGTATACAGTCAAAGCAACATAATTAACAGAAAACTAAAATATTATCTTAATGATTTCAAAACAAAACATTACAAAGGAGGTCAACTACAGAATACATATTTAACACAAGCAAAATTAATTTTGTTTGTGTTAAAATCTTAAACTTTTTTTTTTAAAAAAACCATTGCTAAGTGAAGTCCAATATAAAACACACATTTAAAAAATAATTAACAAGAGAATAAAATATTATCATAAGTATGACACGGCTGTTTGGCAGGCACAAAAAGATGGGACAGAAGAATCCAATAGTTAGGGTTTGTTGTCAGGCATAGCAATGTCCCTCTGGTCTCCTCAGGCACCTCTGGTGAGTCTGGGTCCCACCCCCTAGACCAGGTGGAAGGGCCTTGCAGGAAGCAGCCTTCAGCACTCACAGCCGTGTAGGCCTTGCAACTTTTCAGACTCAATTTTGTGTCCTGAGAAAACACTGCATCTGCCTCCTCATAAGCCCCTCTTGCCTGTGCTTGTACGTGTGTGATATATATTCCTAGGCGCACTGAGCAGGGCAGGAAGTGGGGAGTCAACATGCTTGTTGGATTATGATAAACACTTGCTACAGAGGTATTGATTTGTCCTCCTGAAGCCCGTGCTTACATAACGTTGACATAATAAAAGATGAAAGGCGCGGAAGGGGCAGTGGCGTGTGACTGTCACATTTGTTAACATTAACTAACAAGTCTGTTGACTTGTACAATGACTTATGTCAGGTGGTTAATGGTAAACTTAATAAGATGTTGCACGCTGTGTCTGAAAATGCCATTAAAAATATCTGGGAGTTGAGAGCACAATCTCTCGCCCATCGTGTCGCGAGTATTAGCAACGTTTGAGCAACTTTCAAGAATTTTTTTAATCTTCTTGGTGACAGCGCAAAACACCACTTCACTGCACATTCGCTGGACAGGGTAACCATGGTCATTGTTCTGACTTGCATCTCCCACCAATGCGGCTGGAAATTGACTCAAGAAACAAACACTGATTACCTGAGATAGAAAGAAATTACTTTACCTTCAAAGGCCGCCATAATCCCTCCCTCCGTCCTTTGAGAGGTATTATTTGAGGCCAAAGCTTTCCCAATGGTCTCTGTGATCTTATTTCTGTATTGCACAGAAGTTCAGGACACAAGTCTAAGTGGACACTGGATTGGGGGTAGGACCAGAGAGTATAGAGAGTATAGCTTTGAAAAAATATCGGGCAAAGTTGCATATCAGTGGTACCTTGGGTTACAAGTCACTTCAGGTTACAGACGCTTCAGGTTACAGACTCCACTAACCCAGAAATAGTACCTTGGGTTAAGAACTTTGTTTCAGGATGAGAACAGATGAGAACAGAAATTGCAGTAGGATGCCCCATTAGCTAAAGTAGTACCTCAGGTTAAGAGCATGCTGGGGAATTTTCATGAATAGTTCTTAAAGGGAACTTTTTCAGGGAAGCTTTTAATCTGTGATATTTTACTGTATTTTTTGTTTCTATGGAAGCAGCCCAGAGTGGCTGGGGAAACCCAGCCAGATGGGCGGGGTACAAATAATAAATTATTATTATTATTATTATTATTATTATTAGGAAAATATCTGATGTGGAAAATGGAGAGAGAAAACTGGCAGAAACTGAAATTGACAGATTTGCCCATCATCAATCTCAGGTACATTATCACCCTGAGAGTAACACTCCAGGGAGACTGGGCAGAAATGCAATGTAGAAATTGCTGCTGAAGCTCAGTAGCAGTGCATGTCTCACCTTAGGCAAATAGTTATGACTTTGCAATATCACTTTCCAATTTAGCAGAGGCAACCATGGCCCCTGAAGGACCAGGTGCGCAGCCTGGGAGTCATTTTGGACTCACAGCTGTCCATGGAGGCGTAGGCCAGTTCTGTGTCCAGGGCAGCTGTCTACCAGCTCCATCTGGTATGCAGGCTGAGACCCTACCTGCCCACAAACTGTCTCGCAGAAATGTGAGACTGAGTTCTGTGAAGCTCCTTTATGGAAAGTAACCATAGCTGTTGCAGAAACTTTCTCCACTCATCATTTCTGAAGCCCTTCCACAACCTCCTGATGGTTTATTTAAGAGACTTAGTCACAGCTGTCCTCCCCCTCATACACTGCAACAGAGAGTCATATTTCAGACAACCATCTGGACATGAAGCAGAAGGAAAAAAGATGTACGTGAATGTTAGTTTCTAACCTCAGATGAGCCAGATATGTGCACCGATTGTCATGTGCGGGATTCAGATTTTGACCCGTTGTTGTTGTTGTTGTTGTTGTTGTTGTTGTTACAGTGGTATCTCGGGTTAAGTACTTAATTTGTTTTGGAGGTCCGTACTTAACCTGAAACTGTTCTTAACCTGAAGCACCACTTTAGCTAATGGAGCCTCCTGCTGCTGCCGCGCCACCGGAGCACGATTTCTGTTCTCATCCTGAAGCAAAGTTCTTAACCTGAAGCACTATTTCTGGGTTAGCGGAGTCTGTAACCTGAAGCGTATGTAACCTGAAGTGTATGTAACCCGAGGTACCACTGTACTAGCTTTTGCTAAAAACTGAATCCTGTGTTTGGTTGTAGATATAAATAGACAAGATTAGCTTGCCAGGAGCAGGAAGCAAAGATGTGCAAGTGTTTCGAACAGTTCTGTCATTGCTGTAATACACTTGATGTTTGTATGAGTAAGCTTAACTATGCCTTTAGACAGGGGTGGGAAGCCTCAGGTCTGGGGGCCAAATGAAACTTTCCAGGCCCATTTAACTGACCCTTGAGATTCTCCCCAGGCCAAATCCCTCGCTCACCTTGATTCACACCCTTTCTTAGTGTTTTTGCCTAACTGGAGTGTATGCTTGAACTCTGACAATGACTCTTGCTTTTCTGCACGGGGAGGATAGAACTGGGTGTGAAGGTAGAAAAAGAGTTTGTTGTAAAATTGTAAATTCATGGCTCCACCCACTTTTGCCTGTGGCCCCACCCACTACTGGCATTTAAAAGAAAGCAGTAATTTGGAAAAGTGGAAAAGCGGATTTAAGCCTGGGGAAATGAGAAACTAAGAAAAACCAGATTTGATCACCCCTAATTTATACTCCATTTTCAGCAACAGTTAGCTGATTCTGTTACAGGTCTGCTGACAGTACCCTATGTGCATTCATACAAGTGTTGTATTTGCTCTTCTGTCAGACTTATAGCTTGCTCTGGTCCCAAAGATTACAACTGAGAACCCTAGATATCCATCCCCTTCTAAATGCCATTCACAGTCCACACCTATCAGTCTCCCACTTTAGCACTGTACTTGATGCTAATAAAACCACTTATTACAGCAATTACAGGACTTTGAAGCCTGAACACTTCCCCATATGCCTTCAGTACATCCTTTAATTTTACATTTGCCTGACCTTTGCAAAACTAAAAGAGCTCAATTTAGATACAGAAGTAATATCATTAAACCTCTTACGGAACCTAGGTATTTGGTTGGATAGGTAACAGGTTAATAATAATAATAATCCATTACAGTACCCAATTAATCAGGAACTAGTTACAGGATTGCTAGTGCATCACAGATAACAAATGCTGGCATTCTAGGAAAGAATTTGTTAAACCCTTTGGGCTGGAATTTGATCTTACAGAAGACCAAGGCTGATGCCAAAATCAGAACCTTTACGTCTACCTTTCTCCTCCTCTCTCGTCAATATTGGGCATGTGATGTGATGTGATGTCAGCACACTGTTAATCTTTCTAAACTCACAAATAGAGTGGCAGTCATTGGAGTGCAGCAGGGAGAGGAAAACCCACAATGCAGTGATGTCAGGACATGAGACATGATAGCCACATTCAACTATCTTAAGGGTTGTCACCCGGAGGATGGAGAAAGCTTGTTTTCTCCTGCTCTGGTGGGTAGGACTCAAGTCAATGGCTTCAAGTTGCAAGAAAGGAGATTCCGACTAAACATTTTGGGGTGGGGGAACTTTCTGACAGTAAGAGCAGTGAAAAAGACTCCCAAGAGAGGTAAAGGTAAAGGGACCCCTGACCATTAGGTCCAGTCGTGAACGACTCTGGGGTTGCAGCGCTCATCTTGCTTTATTGGGCGAAGGAGCCAGCGTACAGCTTCTGGGTCATGTGGTCAGCATGACTAAGCCGCTTCTGGCGAACCAGAGCAGCGCACGGAAACACCGTTTACCTTTCTGCCAGAGCGGTACCTATTTATCTACTTGCACTTTGAAGTGCTTTTGAACTGCTAGGTTGGCAGGAGCAGGGACTGAGCAACGGAAGCTCACCCCGTCATGGGGATTCGAACCGCTGACCTTCTGATCAGCAAGCCCTAGGCTCTGTGATTTAGACCACAGCGCCACCCTCCTATGAGAGGTGGAGGACTCATATGCCAGCTGGAATGGTCACATCAGATGGTTGTGGTTTCTCCTTCCTTGGAAGTTTTTAAGCAGAGGTTGGGTGGCCATCAGCCATGGATGCTTTAGCTGAGATTCCTGCATTGCAGGGGGCTGGACTAGATGACTCTCGGGGTCCCTTCCAACTCTCCAATTCTATGATTCTATGATTTGGATGTAGGCATGGCTGAGGAAGAGAGGTAGGCAATGGAGACTGCATCTCAACAGCAGCCAGGAACAGATTTAAAGGCAGGTAACCCAGGTGACTACCTAGGATGCTTGTCATGGGACATTATCCTGTATCCTAATAACTATCATTTCGGTCATGCGACTTAGATCCCAATCTTCAAAATTCAGGCCCACATTCACCTGCTGTACCTTCTCCCAGAGGCTCCTAAATGGAGTTTGGAATAGAGTTTGGAATAACTTACGCTGGCGTAAATTACGATGGAGTAAGTTACACCAGCTTCTTATGCTTGGCATTGCTCTGTAATTTGTTATCTGGATATGCCAAAATTGCATCATGCATGCATAAGAGGGAGTCTCCAATATTTATCAATGTGCAAGAAAGAGGGGGGAAGAAAAGAATCCCACTTTCTTTTACTCCAGCAGCCAATAGAAGCAAATACTAGAAACAGTACAGATTTACCTATAAACATAATAACACTGATAATCACTTCTGAAGCTGGCAACATCAGTGCCCATTCAACAAATAGTGTGTGTTTGTGTGATCACGGTCAGATCTATACATGCACATTTATGAGATGGCCAAATGGTATAAGTGTGATCCCCCCCCCCAAAAAAAAACCCTACTTTTCTACTGAAACCTCTTTTTACTCTTGAAATTGCTTGAAAGTTTTTCCTTGTCAGGAAATTTCAAACATTACCTCAAGGCAGAATTTGGAAGCAGTTAGTGTCTCTCCCCACCCCACCCCCTGCCTTAATCTTACTTTAACTGCACAGGGCCAGCTGCAGTACAGTTTTCAGATACTTTTTTAAGTATCAACAACCTTGCGGAGTTCAAAGTTGACCAGAAACAAAACTCTCTCCAAAGCTAGCTATGCATGTTGGCTTGGTTTCTGCTGCCAACAGTAATTGGAACTGTGTTTGGAGGGTGGAAAACACACACACACTCACCTCCAAAGCAACTCTGCTACATGAAACTCCTAGTATGTATTTCCTACAGCAACAGTTAATACACAAAGGGCTTGCCTGCTCCCTAAATGCAATGCTGTAGCCAAAGGCTATGTTTTTCAGAGCAGCATGCTTAAAGTTAGTCATGATGCAATTCCAATTAACATTAATGAGATCAGTGATAATAACCATTCTTGCATTCTAGTGAAAACACACCTCCAAGGTGCCTGGAAGAAGAGATTAGCCAGCACAAAACAAAGTTCAAATAAACATGCAAGAGGGAACAAAACCAGAATAATATTAACATTGATAAGGTTGCTGGAACAGTGCTTTCCCCGATTATCACTACCATGTCAAGCACACATTTTCTTTGATACATTTCTGCTTCATTCATGACTTAGCCATGTCAAGGCTAAGGCTGCAATGCTAACCCTATTTACTTGGGAGCAGATCCAACTGCATTCAATAATAATAATAATTTATTATTTATACCCCACCCATCTGGCTGGGTTTCCCCAGCCACTCTGGGCAGCTTCCAACAGAACACTAAAATACAATAACCTATTAAACATTAAAAGCTTCCCTAAACAGGGCTGCCTTCAGATGTCTTCTAAAAGTTTGGTAGTTATTTTTCTCTTTGACATCTGGTGGGAGGGCGTTCCACAGGGCAGGCGCCACTACCGAGAAGGCCCTCTGCCTGGTTCCCTGTAACTTGGCTTCTCATAGTGAGGGAACCGCCAGAAGGCCCTTGGCGCTGGACCTTAGTGCTGGGCAGAACGATGGAAGTGGAGATGCTCCTTCGGGTATACTGGCTTTAAAGGTCAGCACCAACACTTTGAATTATGCTCAGAAACGTACTGGAAGCCAGTGTAGGTCTTTCAAGACTGGTGTTATATGGTCTCGGCGGCCACTCCCAGTCACCAGTCTAGCTGCCACATTCTGGATTAGTTGTAGTTTCCGGGTCACCTTCAAAGGTAGCCCCACACAGAGCGCATTGCAATAGTCCAAGCGGGAGATAACTAGAGCATGCACCACTCTGGCGTGACAGTCCACAGAGAGGTAGGGTCTCAGCCTGCGTACCAGATGGAGCTGGTACACAGTTGCCCTGGACACAGAATTGACCTGGGCCTCCATGGACAGCTGTGAGTCCAGAATGACTCCCAGGCTGCGCACCTGGTCCTACAGGGGCACAGTTACCCCATTCAGGACCAGGGAGTCCTCCACACCTGCCCGTCTCCTGTCCCCCCAAAACAGTACTTCTGTCTTGTCAGAATTGAACCTCAATCTGTTAGCCGCCATCCATCCTCCAACTGCTTTCAGATTCAATAGGATTTAGAGGTTCAGACTACAGCCTAAGACCTGAATTAGGAAAAGGAAGAGAAGCCCTGACCTTCCAGATGTTGTTGGACTACTTCATGTGTTTGGAACACTCTCTCCTTCTTTGAAGTGAGCCTGGCAGGCTAGACAACCATCCCTGCTTTTCAGTACTGGAGACAGGGAAGCTTCATTCCATGCACAATGACTTCTGTACAGAAGTAGCGCATCATAAGCAGGCACAGCAATTTCAAGCACATCTCCAGCAGCCAACCAGCTCCCAATGGCCTTATGTTGAATCAACCCTCTCATCCTTTCCCTGCAACATACTGCCCTTTGGACCAAAACGGGGGTTACAAATGGAATTAATACATGAATTGAGAAATAAAAACTGGGGAAGAAAACAGTCAGAAAACAGCAGAAATTAGGAGACTGGTAAATTTGATTTAAGGGGAAAGATTAAGAATGCCTAGTGCTTATATCTTCATTAAATGATGCTGAAGGGTGGATCTGATGAAAATCCATAAATATTTGAAGGGCAACTTTATCCAGGAAGGGGGGAGGGATATTTCCGAAGCTAGAATTTGGAAATTGGCTTTAAGAGAGGCTGAACAATAGGAATAACTTTGAGACATTGATAGATGGTGTCTGTACAAATCCCATCAGCAGACACCAAGACTGAGATGTGTGTTGGGGGGAGGGGAATCACACTAGCTAAGGTAACTGAGATGTATAGTTTTCCATTTGGAGCTGTTTGAGTAAGAGTTAAAAATAAAAAAGGAAGGTGTGAATTAAGTATTGGATTGACTGATCATGACTGTAGCTCTCCAGGATTTCAGACAGTGTTCCGTCCCAGCCGTACCTGGAGATGCCAAGAGATTGAACCCGGAACCTTCTGCCTGCAAATCAGATGCTCAGTCACTGTGCTACACCCAAGAGAGCTGGAATACCTTGTGAACTATTGTGACCTAATGCTTTAAGCAAAATACAACCCCCCCAGGGCATGGACCAAAGCAGGGTAGAGGAGCCATGGGTCTTGTTAAGACTATCCTACCCTGAGTTGACTAACCGGAAACACCCACAGTTTAAGAAAAGAAATGCAATGTGCCTTCTTGGACATTGTGGCAGCTGTGTGAAGTCCATACCAGATGGTTTGCAGACAAGGGAACCTTCCATGCATTGCTACTCAGCTTGGCTGTCTTCATTGGAGAACAGCCTTCACCAAAAGTGTCTTGGGCTTTGAAGACGCTCGAACTCAGGATTAAAGGGAGAAATGTGCCAAGAGGAAGGCACACTTGGCAAACCCTTACCATGATCAACTCCTGCCCGGAAACTATGTCCCCACTGTGGAAGGATGTGTGGATCCAGAATTGGCCTCCACAGTCACTTATGGTCTCACTGTTAAAACTGTGCATGTCAGTTTCCCATAGGTATCTGGTTGGCCACTGAGGGAACGGTGAACTGGGCTAGATGGGTCTTTGGCCTGATCCACCAGGGCTCTCCTTATCCTCTTCTGACTTGCCCTTGGTACTCTCACATGGGTGAGATAGATAACCGAATTATGCCAAAGCTACTCAGGCACTCTCATTGTTTGGTCTAAGCTGTATGGGTGTGTGACTTTTCCCCATGGAAACTGTAGCCAGGAACTGTAGTTGGGACCTCATATATTGTGATACATAGGGCTATTTCACTGCAGGTACATACTGGCGATGTATTGAGCTGGGGATTTAGAAAGAAGGCATGTCATGGTCTAGGCTCAATTGCAGTCATACCATGTCTGATGGCAGGTCCGCCTACATTCAACAGCCATGAGTCACAGCTGTTGGTGTAGCACCATCACAGAACCATGTGGTAAAAGAATGAATACCGGTAATATATAGTTTACTAAATTCTCCTGCAAGCCGGCTGTCAGATGTTGTGAAATCCTGATTGCTGCATGTCTGCTGCTGTCCACTGTTGACATTGTCTGCATGTAGATTCTGACTGCTGCTCAGTGCCAGATCTCGGATGCTGTCAAATGCTGTTTGCTGTTTCTGCAGAATCCCTGGATGTCAAAAGCTCAGGCCAGATATCAAATATTCAGCAAATATCTGCTCATGCAGAGAACATTGAGAGACTATTTGCTAAAGGTGGGAGGTGACCTTCCTTGTGAACGATAGAAAAGTTGGGTGTAAGTGTGCAAATTAATAAATGGAAACCATTAACAGGACTTTAGCAGTCTTCGCCACACAAATTCACCAAACAATAGCAATGGACATTAAGATCGGCCAGTGCTACTGTTTCCTAGGCAGTGCTGAGCCTGGGCAGAAGTTGGAGGAGATTATTGGAGAGGCCTGCATTAAGCAGCTAATTTCACCAGGTTCTGGTCTTGCTAATACTTATTCAAAGATTCATTCCATCCTATTCCATTGCATTGAGTGCCATTGCTTCCTGCCCCGTGGTGTGCATTTTACATGTATTTTGTGTACATTTTAATGCAAAATGTACACTTTTCACGCAAATACATTTTTTTAATACATTCACCAATAAAAACATAAATTCTTGCATGCATCTTTTATGTAAAATACTTTTTTTGCATGCCAAAAATTCACTACAAAATCCAGATAGGTGTAAAATTCAGCTGGGAGCTGTGCTCCAAGCCACAGGCAGTTTCAAGAGCACTGGAGTGGTCCGCTCCACTGTGAAAAGTGAACCACTGCCCACACACTGCCACTGCTGGAAATGCAGCATACAAATCAGTTAAACAAATGCATGAGCTTTCCATTCCTGCGACTCCTTAAAATTCCAACCACATGTTCAGATACTTGGTTATAAGCTGATTTCGCTGGTGAAGTGAGCTGGGTCTAAATCAGCTTAAAGTAATTCATCTTAACCGACTGCAGAATGAGATGTTAGTGTGTCACATTCTCTAGTGTGCTACTAAGAAAGAAAATATGGCCGTCCCAAGAGGCACTAAGGTAGTAGGTGATGGTCACAGGTTTGATCCTCATATGGGCTACCTGCATTTCAGGAGGGTGGGTTAAATGATCAGCAGGGTCTCTTCCAAGTGTACAAATCTATGATTCTCTGAATCACAAGTTGAGAGAGAACTGTTGCACTCAGGATTTTGGTGGGAACCTGGTAAGGCACAATGAGAATGGGATGCTGGAGAAGATGGGCCTTTGGCCTGATCCTGCACAGCTGTCCACATGTTATTAGGAACAGTGAGTGAAGAGTTTTAATAGGACAAGCTAAACTCCCTCAAAGGAGGGAAGGGTTCTGCGCACCCCAACTTTGCAGCATAAGTAAGCAGGTTAGGAACCAGTTTTATTTGGCATCTTGAGCAGATAGTTTTTCTTTCTTTCTTTAAAAATAAAAATAAAACAAATCTTCACCAGGTGGGTCTTTTTTTTAGCAGGCACTGAAAGCACCCCCCCTCCCCCGCATCGCTTTGCATAGATAGAATTTTTGGCATGTCACCAAACAGGTCACCATGAACAGGATAATGTGACAATCTGTTATCATTAACTGTGTTGGAAAAGGCTCTCAAGACACAAGAGAGAATTAAATGACCTGGAAAAGTCAGTCTATGGGAAAGCCTATTGTACTCATCTTCGTTATTTCCAGCTCTACGCATCGCTGGGCCAGTGGAACAACATGATTTGCTGAGGTAACAAATACAAAGGTCATTCCCCGCCCCCACTTTCCAGCTTTGCGCTTTCTCCTCAAACCATCTAAGGATCTATAGTATCTAATTCACTGAACATTGGAAGAAGAAATATGTAAATTCTGAGGAGAGAGTCGAATCTTGGTGTGTGCACCAAACCCAAAGCTAAATGAAAGTTTTCCACTCCAAAGTAAGGAATGAGCATTTTTGTTCTCTAGAATTACAGATAAGTGAGATCTGTGACAAAACGTTGAAGTGAGGAATTCCCCCAATTTTGGATTCTGCCCACTTCATTCCCCCTCCTTTGGTGTTCCATTACCTCCCAGTAACACACTGTCAGAATTCTGTGGCCATTGAACATCCTCAGTCCCTGCTGGGATTTTGGTGTGGGTATGTCCCCTCCTTAGTATTTTATATATCTATCCAGTGTTTTTTTCTAAAAAGATGTTTGGGGTACTCTCATTTTCCTACTCATATCAAAATACTGCCCTTCAATGAGGCCAAACTTAGATTCACAAAATGTTTAGGGGTATGCGTACCCCTGCATCCCCACAGAAAAGAAGCACTGTATCTATCTATATCTATATTTCTACATGGGTGGACCCAGGGCTGTCTTTACCCAGGGGTGCAAGGGGTGCGGGGCACCCGGGCGCCGAATTCTGGGGGGTGCCAGGTGCCCGTCGCTGAAGCCGCCTAAGCTCTTGACTATCTACCTGTTATGAAATATTAAATAATTTTGATCAAGCTAGAGAAACAAAATGCATATATACCTAGGTATTATCGAAATGTATAACTACTGTTTCACTAAAGGACTTTCAACTTTGTGTGCTCATTTACCAAAGACGCACCATACCAGTGACGGCACTTGTCATTCACAACAGCGCCGCTTGACTCAACAAGGGCGCTTGTCATTCTCAGTGCTGCCATGCACACAAAATTAACTCTTACATCATAATAAAAGTTAATTTGGGGGCTAAATGTAATTTGGGGGTACTGGGTGGATTTTTACACCCCGGTGGTGCATATGCTAAAGACTGAGCTGGTCTGACTCTGTATAAGGCAACTTCCTATATTCCTGTGAAATGAGATTCAACTGCTGGTATAGTCAACTTTTGTAGGTGGATTTGGAAGGGAGCAGATGTCATTCATACCCTTCAATACAACACAGTCCATTTCTGGGACACCATCTTCCAGGTATGAAATCCTGCATGCGTCACAAGACCCGCGCAAGATTGCAGACTCAGAAACATGTGTTTGGGGACACTGAGTGAGATCGCGGACCTGAGAAAAGATTTTTGGGAGGTGGTGAGATCTCATTCTGAAATCACGAGAGAGCAAGACACCCAAAATGACAGCCACACTCTTGTGAGGCGAAAATGGGATGTCCTTTTTTTCCTGGGTAGGTTGACAGGAATGGCCATCTTGTCTTTCATATCATAAAACAGTGGTTCTCAAAGGATGTGGAGTGCCATATTAATGTGGTGGGAGAGGATGGCAAGTGTGGTGGGTAGATTCAAGCACAACCATAGAAACATTTAAAGATTTTTATGTAAAATCAACCATGGAAAGAGAAGAAGGGGAGTCATTAATATCTTAAGGATGCAAAACGAGTATTTTAAATTGTAAAACAGAAAATTTAATAATAATAATAATAATAATAATAATAATAATAATAATAATAATAGAAACATTTAAAGTTTTCAGTGTCGTATATTATACAGTGGTACCTCTAGTTACGTACTTAATTCGTTCCGGAGGTCTGTTCTTAACCTGAAACTGTTCTTAACCTGAAGCACCACTTTAGCTAATGGGGCCTCCCACTGCTGCTGCGTATCCAGAGCACGATTTCTGTTCTCATCCTGAAGCAAAGTTCTTAACCCGAGGTACTATTTATGTGTTAGCGGAGTCTGTAACCTGAAGCATATGTAGCCTGAAGCGTATGTAAACCGAGGTACCGCTGTAGTATCATTTAAAAAAAAACACAACAACACAGAATGGATAGATATCTTTTCAAAATGAGAGCAAGAGCCTAAAGTAATTCTGAGGACAATCCTAGCTGTGATCCAGAATCACCATTTGGACAAATTGCTGCAGAAGACACATTTATAATTATATTTTGGGAATGATTCATGTTATTATGTAGCTGCATTGTTTTATACTTTCTGGGTGTCCCCTGATCACATTATAAAGTAGTTGTGGTCTAGGTTATAAATCAAACACTGCTAAGAGTTGTTTCCCCCCAAATATATTTCTTATCAATTAAAAAACTCCCGGTGTGGCACGAGCAACTTTTTATTCTGAAAGTGTGGCCCAGAGAAAAACGTTTGAGAACCACTGTCATAAAACAAAGTCTGCCTATCTGTTTTTACAGCTCTGTGATCAGATGCATGAAGCCCCAAAATCAGATCTACCAACTCCCCCCGCCCACTGCTCTGGTTCAAAGATGGTGTTAGAGGCCTCCGATTCTGATTATGCAGCTATATTGTTGGAAGGGTATCTAACCTCCTCCAGCATCCTGTCTTTCATTCTTCCTCTCGAAAAAAGAAGAGCATCACACTTCCTTTCCCTTCCCAGCTACAGTGCATTTCATGAATATTAAATAGCGAGAAAGAGACAACACTTTTGGCTTAGTAGGTCAGGGGAGTCCTGCCATTTGTATAATCCGGATAAATTTAGAGCAGCTGGTCCCTTGCCAGCTGTACAAAACTCTTGCATGGAGTTTGAAGCTCGGCGGTGGCTGCACCAGTCAGAAGTCAAAAACGGTGCAGGCCAGGGACTGGAATCGACCGCTCTCTTATCAAATGGATTGCCCTTCAATCAAGCCCCTTCCCAGCATACAAAACATGAAATAATCCATCATCAAGTTAAACTGCTTGGAACACTTTGTAAGTGGTCCTGCAATGACAGATCAGGTGCAACAAGATGAATGAGGCTGGAGTGTATTTAAAGTGACACAGTGAATCCACTCTAATCAGGTTCATCAGTTCTAATTCACTTATATCTGTTTTGGAGTGGTCCATCTCTCTCGTTTATTTCAATGGCTCTCTTACACCTCCAATATAACTCTCAATTAGCTGCTGAGGAAGGGAATGCAGTTTGACATCACCACAACTGAACTCTGCACTTTCCCAATCTTTCCGCGCAGACACAGGGCTATACGCTTTTTAACAAGGCTCCGTCTTCTTCCCGGCAACTTCAATTGCTTGTTTATTACCAGGTCACAAAAGAAGAGGAACACCTCTACAAATTAATTAGAGGTGTTTTGAACTGCAAAGATATAATTCACTCTTCAGGTACATTATGGAGCAAAACCAGTTAACGGGACGTTTGCTCCTCCATCCCCTTCCATTCTTCAACAATAAAATTTAATTGGATAGACACCATCCATCTGGATAATGAGCTCGAGACCCAAAAGTCTCCGACTTACAGCTGTTGTTACTACCTTGGTTGGCAGTAGGTTGCCAGCAAGCATAGAAATGAAATGGGCTCATTTTGTACTCGCAGAATGTGCTATACTTTAATAATCCACTTATTAAAAAGAGGGTGTTTTCTTTTCTTTTTTGCTATTTATTAAAATTGCATTCCTCTTCTTCACTCACATTCTTTTCACATGCTCACTCACAACTCTCCTCCCCGCCCCTGGTTGACAACTGGGATTGAAAATGGGCCACAACTTTATTGATTACAGATGTATGCAGGATTTGGCCCAGGCATTGGGTGCATATGGAGAGCTGAAGGGGTCATGAATGGGATATGGACCACATCAAGATGCAGGTCAACAGAAGTGGCCCACCCCCCAGTTGCAGTTGGAAACTCTGTGGCCCATCTGCACGCCCAGCAGAGCTTCATTTAAACTTCAGTTGCCTCAACTAGAGCCAGGGCTTTCTCAGCTGCGGTGCCAATCTGGTGAAACGCTCTGTCACAAGACACTAGGGCCCTGCGGGGCCTGACATCTTTCCGCAGGGCCTGCAAGACAGAGCTGTTCCACCAGGCCTTTGGTCAGGGTTCAGCCTGACTCCCTCCTCTGGCAATCTGCACAGAATTTTGCTTAATGGTTGCCATTAATTTGATTTTAATTAATTTTTATAATGAAATGTTTTTAGAATGTTGGATTATTTGATTGTTGTTAGCCGCCCTGAGCCCAGCTTCGGCTGGGGAGGGCGGGATATAAATAAAAATTTATTATTATTATTATTATTATTATTATTATTATTATTATTATTATTATTATTTCAGTTACTACTCTTCAGTTGCAGGTTTCTAGACTAAACGGTAAATGCTTAGCTTATTTTCAGTTCTTTCACTTCAGTTCCTCAGCCAAATTACATAGGTGCTGCAGCTTAACACTTTGGTTCTTAAAAGAGGGGTTACTTTCTGTCAGATTCCCAACCTTCTAACAATCACACTCCTGAAGTACTTTGAATAGTATAGCAGACCTAGGGGATCACCACACCCCTCTTAACTGCTTAGGGTGTCTTCTCTTTCTAGAAGATCACTCCGCTCCTGACTAAAACGAGACCCATGTAGACTGTATTCTCACAGCTCTGCTCCTCCTTGATCAAATTCAGCACTCCACCTGTCTGAATACTCTCTCAAGACACTACAATCTAAGCTCAGAGTCTCCTTTCTCTAGCGGTAGATTTTGTCCTCGGAGTGGATGCTATACACAGATCAGAGCCAACTCTCTAACTCTCTCCACCAAACAATCTGAACCATCTCTCAGAAACAGATAGGTAGCCGTGTTGGTCTGCCATAGTCAAAATAAAAAAATTCCTTCCAGTAGCACCTTAAAGACCAACTAAGTTAGTTCTTGGTATGAGCTTTCGTGTGCATGCACACTTCTTGAGATACACATCTCTCAGAAAATGCTCCTTTTATTTTCTCTCCCAAAGTGCTGGCTCCATGCTCCTCTGGCTAGCAGTCTTGGTAGCCAATCAGAAAGAGGCTCCAACAGTCAGGTGGAGTTCCAACATACTGCATCACCAGATTATGGTCTAGCTCTAGCTCAGCTGTCCGTCATACCAGTCTACCTGCCACATTCTGGATTAGTTGTAGTTTCTGAGTCACCTTCAAGGTTAGCCCCATGCAGAGCGCATTGCAGTAGCCCAAATGGGAGATAACCAGAGCATGTACTACTATGGTAAGACAGTGTGCAAGCACGTTTGTGGCCTAGAATAAGTCACTGAATTTTCTGCAACACAGTGGGGTTCTGTATCCAATCTGCAGGCATTCCTCAATACACTATTCAATCTGGAAAGTAAATAAAAATAAAAATTGAACACTACTGTTCCAGACAGAAGATAGAAGCCTGGAAGTTTACTTCTTTGCACAAATATCTAGTATCTGTACATGATACACACGTTAGATATCCCCTTTTAGATTTATATATAACCAAGGGAATGTTGTTGTTTCCCACAAGTTGCAATTACTATTCAATGGAAGTAAAACCGTGGCTTGTTTATTTTATCATACGTCAATTAAAATTTGGTAAGGCTGCAAAAGTTCAAATAAAAGAAAAACCACCCATAGGCACTATATTTTCCCATGTTTTCCTGAATCAAATTTACCCTTCATTCTCCACCTATCAATGCTCCATCCAGAGTCAGCCAGTTCCTTTTGCCAGTTCTCTGTAAACAGAAGCCCTATCAGGTTGTCAGTTAAGCTATGGAGAAATTGCCAGAGGAGGTGAAATTAACAAAATCTAAATGAAATTGACATGCCTGCTGTTAGAATGACAAGAGAGCACACTGATTGCTGCATCCCTGTGGTAATTAATGGCGTGTCCAGCAAACCAATACTGACTAAGGGACTGGGAAAAGGAGGAAGAGACTACACCTTACAACTCAACTAATTAACCTGCTTGGGGAGAGGGAGGAGCAAGCACAAAGTTTATAGCTTTAAAAGCAGAAAGCAGGTGAGCAATTAATTAAGTAACCTGCGGAGAAGGCAGTGCAAGCAGAAAAGAACACAATTAGTACATCTTCCAATTTATCACATGCACACACACCTTATAAATTAACACCACATGAAACAGCATGGTTGGCAGCCTGTGAATATTTGTGTGCATAAGCACTGGAAATTCTATTTGAACCATGGAAAGATGTATATATGTAGAGAAGAGATTCTGTTCTTCATGGGGAAGAAGCAATTACTCTTCTATAGACATGCTGCCCATTTTTTAATATATATTTCCACTGTGAGGTTACCGCCAGTTCTGTTGTGCGGAATCCTGATCGATTGTCTCAAACTTTCCTTACATCTGATTCTTTCAGGTTTACTTTCTGCTGGGGGGAAATAAAATTGGCAGGTTGGACACACAACCTGTTGCACAAGCCAGGACAGAGGTGCATTGGGGAAAGGGTTGAGTGTTCATCACAAGAACACAACAATGTAAAAAGAGCCTACTGGATCATGCCAATGGTTCATCAAGTCCAGCATCCTTTTCTCATAGTGGCCAACCTGTGGGAAACCAAGTAAGCAGGATCCAAGCACAAGTATTATTTATTTATTTCAATTTCATAAAAATTCTACACCACTTATTGTTGTTGTTGTTGTTTTAAAAAACTAATTACTGTCTCTGACTACAGAGAGAGAGCATAGCCATAATGACTAGTAGCTATTAATGCAAATCCAAGTGATAAATTGGTCAGCACTGCATTCCTGGCAAAATGATGCAGATTTTCAAACTTCAGCTAGTGAAAACACTCAACGTCTATCAATTGGCTCATTAATATAAAGCACATCAGTTTGCACAGCCACTTTTATAACAAGTTACACACACACACACCCCAAGGAGCAAAGGAACTCTGGATGTGCAAAGAAAAGAATCTGCATAAGAATTCTGCATGGACGTAAGTTTTTGGGAAAGCAGGGTGGGGACTGCACTGGTTCGGACTGATATTTTCAGGGGGAGGCTTTGAGGGGTTGGGTGAAACAGCTGAAATGGGGGACGGGTTGACTTATATCACCAGGTGTTGTTTTTGTTTAATAAATAGTTCTAAGTGCTCAAATCTCCTCCTCCTCCAAAAGTTTGCACAGCCACATACTCTCAACAGAGCAGATACCTGCATCAAAAATGGACAAGGGAAACACCCTATGGAACAGGACAGTGAAACAGAGAGAGGAATTTTGGTTCTGACCCACAACTGATAGCCCTAATAAAGAGAGAGAATCTGGATGAAAGTCTGAAATAAATCCACTCAATTGATTATTAAGTTCATGATCATGTACCTCCATGAGATATACAAATATGTGAGAATTTTCCACATAGCAGATAGAGTATGCTTTCTTTCTTTCATTCATTCCAACTCTCCTTTTCTCACTATGGACGCTGAACAGGTAACAAGTCCAAATAAAGAACAACAGTTAATCAAACAATACAACAAAATTTATAGGAGGTATAACCTCAAATGTCAACACTTAGGATCCAAGAAATCTTGCTGGGGGGGGGAGGGGAGATGATGAAACAGGTAGGTTCCTCTTGCGTTATAACATGTACAGAAATCAACTAATAATAGATACTACTAGCAAACATACATTTGAATTAGCCACCCATTCAAGAACAGATTCTTGATACCATTGCTGTATCATCTCAGTAACGTTAATGGGATTACTCAGTTCAGAATATATATCTGGAAGCATTTTTATTTTGAAAAGTACACATCTCGGATTCATTGTGATTCATGTAACTGAAAACCACAGCAGCACCCCATCAACACCTCCAATTGATTATTAAATCTATCTTACCTACTAGTTGGCTTCCAATCTGTGTAGAAGTGCCTTTTGAGATGGACACAGTCACAGCAAAATAGTCCTTAATGGGTGCAAATGGATGAAGAAGGAGCGAGCAGTGTGTTCAGTCAAAAATAGAATCCTTTCAGATAATCTGCTGAACAGAAATTGTCAAAATTATTATCATCTTCATTCTTTGTTTTATAGCAGCAAAAAGTTCAACCAATCCAGAATTCTCTACCCAGCAGCGACCAACCAGAATTCTATCTATGCAAATTCTGCTATCAGCTTTCCTGCTCTGCACCCCCAGGAATAATGCGCGGATCAGAATGTATGGCACAATTCTAACCAGGTTGACTAAGAAGAAAATTCCCATTTAATTTATTGGAGCCTACAGCTTGGCAGGTATGCTGTTTACTCCTGGGCAAGTGTGGCGAAGTAATTAGAGGTTTCAGACTAGGACCCAGGGATCAAATCTGCAGTATGTCTCTGTATAGCAGCCAGGAGGGGGTTATTGCCTACAAGCATCCCTTGAGGGCTTCCTGAAGGCACATTGCTCAGCCACTGTGATCCAGTAATGTGCTTATATTTGCTTTGCATTTAGACTTCCAGTATCTGAAGAAGTGTGGTGCATGCACACAAAAGCTTATACAAACAAACTGAGTTGGTCTCTAAGGTGCTAAGGTAAAGGTAAAGGGACCCCTGACCATTAGGTCAAGTCGGGAACGACTCTGGGGTTGCGGCGCTCATCTCGCTTTACTGGCCGAGGGAGCTGGTGTGCAGCTTCCGGGTCATGTGGCCAGCATGACTAAGCCGCTTCTGGCGAACCAGAGCAGCGCATGGAAACACTGTTTACCTTCCCATCGGAGGGGTACCTATTTATCTACTTGTACTGGTGTGCTTTCAAACTGCTAGGTGGGCAGGACTCTAAGGTGCTACTGGACAATTATTATTTTTTATTCCCCCCCCCCCGACTTCCAGCAAAGTCAGGGGTGGGAAAACCTACTGCTCTCCAGAAGCCCCGGAGAGCTTGTGTCCAGGATACCTTAAGGACCACTTGAACTCTTATATCTGAGCTCGCTCGCCAATATAATCTGGAGGAGCACTGTGAGTTTCTCTGCACGTTAGAGGCCCAACTAGCATCCACTAGAAGTCAGACTTTTGTGAGGAGCCTTCTTTTCCAGCAGAGATCCAGCAGGCACCCTCACCTTTGACTTTCTTGAAGACCTTTTTGTGTCAACAGGTCTTCCCAACTGTTTCATTTTATTGGCCAGTCAACTTTAAAAAAAAAAGTTTGGTATTTTTAAAATGCTTTAATGATGCCAACTGTCCTGATATTTTATGACATGGCAATACTGGGTGGTAGTTGTTGTTTTGCAAATAAATAAATGCTGTTGGAGTCCAGCTCCCTGTTAGTCCCAGCATGGCCAATACAGTGGTACCTCGGGTTACATACACTTCAGGTTACAGACGCTTCAGGTTACAGACTCCGCTAACCCAGAAATAGTACCTCAGGTTACGAACTTTGCTTCAGGATGAGAACAGAAATTGTGCTCCAGTGGCGTGGCAGCAGGAGGCCCCATTAGCTAAAGTGGTGCTTCAGGTTAAGAACATACCTCCAGAACGAATTAAGTACTTAACATGAGGTACCACTGCAGTTCAGGGATAATAGAGAGAGAAATAAAGTTTCAGTTGGATAAATCTGATTGCCATTAAAAACAGATAATACCAAAGATTACAACTATACCATTGTGACATTACTCTTTCTTCTCCACTCCCTAATTTTGTAAATGTAACTAGATTCCAGGCCAGATGGTTATCAGCCTTTCCCTGGCCATTAAGGACAACCACAGCACTTTCATTTGAAGAGAAATCTGTGAGCAACCCCTGATGCAATTTGAAATGGAAGGAACATCAACACACTTTGTTGCATGTTCAGGAAGGAACTCTTCCCAACTGATAGGCTACCAGCTCTACAGGATCACTCTTCTAATGAGATTCGTTCTCAGCTGGGTTCCCCAAGTAACCCAGTTAATGTATTAGAAAATCATAATGAGTTGAACTCTAGGTATTACTTAAAAAAAAATGAAAAAGGAATGTGAAGCTTTTCTGAGGTGCTGAATTGGGCTTATAACCCCTCACTGGACTGGTTCCATCTTAGGAATTTATCACCATCCCATTTTATTTATAAAGGACCCAAATTACTAGGCACGCTGTACGATAAATTTGTAAAAGGCCATTTTCCTGCCTGCCGGAATACAGTGTAAAATTGACTGACACAATAGGAATGGTCAGAGGAGTGGAGGGTGGGGTGAGGAAAGGAAGACAAAAGAAGGGATTCTGTGGACAGTGTCTGTAGAATTTGTACTGTTAAAACGGAAAGGGGTCAAACCATCACAAGAGGTGTTGAAATTTTGGGAGGTTAGATAATTACAATGGAATGGTCTCGGTGGTGGGGTGAACATCTTTATTCTTATTTCTTTATGATTAATACATTATTATTATTATTATTATTAAATGGAATGCACACAGATTGTGCATGGTCACTGGACTGCACTGGGGAACTAATAATGTTGAGGCAATTATTTTTATGGAGGTATGTTTATTTAGCTCCCAAATAAAATAGATTTAAGGAAGAAGAAAAAAGAAGGGATTCTGAAACAAAATTGGGGGAAAGGATAAAAGAAAGAGAGAAAGGAGTGTTTCAGAATTTAAAGGAGGAAATGTGGCACAGAACAAGCAGGGTGGGTTTTTTAAGAGCTTATATCTATATTTATATATCTATAGAAATATATATCTATCTGCATATTATGGAGGGGAATGGGGTCCAGATGGCTGCTGACCATACTTCTTCCTGATCCCCCATCTACCTTACTTAGTGGACGCACAGCAGTCATGTCCCGTAACTCTTAAGATGTTTTCATAGTATATTACTATGGTTTTACATTGTGGACTAAATGATCCTTTGGGTCTCTTCAAACTCTGCAGTTTTATGATTCTATGCTTTGAGGAGATTTTGTTTTTTACTCTGGTATTGTAGTCTTTTAATTACTCTCTCTCTCTCTCTCTCTCTCTCTCTCTCTCTCTCTGTGTGTGTGTGTGTGTGTGTTGTGGTTGTTAATAGCAATAATAATAATTTGATTTCTTTTACTTGCCTTTCACCACGAGGTGCCAAGACACATTGAAACACTTTAAAAACACAATACCAAAAACAGCTAAAACAGATTGTGGCAAGATGTCCAAGCAGCAACATCCTTAACCTCTAGACTGGATGGCTGCAATATGCTCCAGGTGGGACTGCCCTTGAGATTGGTCTGGAAATTGTTTGGTTTTGCTCCCCCAGGAGGCAGTGATGGCTGCCAGCTTAGATAGCTTTAAAAGAGGCTTAGACAAATTCATGGAGCAGAGGGCTACCAGTGGCTTCTAGTCACATTGGCTGTGCTCTGCCTTCACAGGCAATGCTTCTGAATATCAGTTGCTTAGAAACTTAGGAGGGAAGAGTGCTTTGTGCTCGACTATTACTTCCAGGTTTCCCGCAGGCATCTGGTTGGCCACTGTGAGAATGGGCTGCTAGATTAAATGGGCCATTGGCCTGATCCAGCAGGATCTTATGAAATTGCATCAAGTGCAGATGGTTGCAGCTAGAGCTTTTGGCCTAAACACGCTTGCACTGTAGATGACTCTTGAGTTATAGATGACGCTTGAGGTCCCTTCCAATTCTACAGTTTTCTGATTCTTTGGATCAGGCCTGTGAAGCTCTGCCCTGGTTTCCAGTTCATTACCAAGCTAAGTTGAAACTATTAGTGTATAAAGCCGTAAACAGCCAAGACCAAGTTACCCGAAGGACTAAGGTCAGTACTTTGGACAGCTATTTGTTAGGAATGCACTTGCTCCAGATTTCCTGCAGGAGGCAGACTAGTTGACCTACAGCAGCGGTTCTCAATCTGTGGGTCCCCAGCTGTTGTTGGACTACAACTCCCATCATGCCTGAGCTGTGGCCTTGCTAGCTAGGAGTGGTGGGAGTTGTAGTTCAACAACATCTGGGGACCCACATATTGAGAAAGGCTGACCTACAGGATCCCTCCAATTCAGTGATTCTATGGCAGGAGATTATTTGCGTTGCATCTGTCCATGGAGTTTGCCTTGTCTAACTTGCTTTGACTGCTTCAGTACAGAGATCTGTAACAGCAAGCACACCATGCAGTCTGGTTGGGGATTTTGTTCTCCTAACTTACACACTAAACAAGGAATAACCTTGTTACCGTTGCCTATCACACATCTCCCATTGCAGCCGGTATGTTGTCAGACTCTCACCTCCCTTAAGCCTGCCATTGCAAAACAAAAACCTCATACAAACAAACACATACAGTCAAAAGAGTGGAGGGAAAAGGAAGGGAATCAGAAGAGAAAATGTTCGGCTTGAGCTGCTTTTGCCCATAGGACTGTCCAACAGATCGCTGCCACAGGGGCATGATAACCATGCGATACATGCAGCTATCACGGGAACATGTCTTATTGCCACAGAAATAACACTGGCTGAAAAAGCCATAAATACAAAGGCATGGTACATTTCGTGGCAAGTAATCATGTTGTATTTCTGATGATGTCATTAATTTTAACTGATGTCATGCTGTATTTCTGTCATATCCATTTTATTTCTCCATTGTACCCTGGTATTAAGTGGTATATAAATTATTGAAATAAATATTCTTCACCCAAAAGTAAAGCAATGCACAATCCGAGTAACAGAGTAAACGCTGCAAGAAGGGAGCTGAAGCACAAGATATATTGTCCAGATCAAGGGAAGTGATAATACCACTCTATTCTGCCTTGGTTAGACCACACCTGAAATACTGTGTCCAATTCTGGGCATAACAATTTAAGAAAATAACAACAACAACAACAACAACAACAACAACAACAACAACAACAACAACAACAACAACAATTTATTATTTATACCCTGCCCATGTGGCTGAGTTTCCCCAGCCACTCTGGGCGGCTCCCCATCAAGTGTTAAAAACAGTACAGCATTAAATATTAAAAGCTTCCCTGAACAAGGCTGCCTTCAGATGTCTTTTAAAGAGAGGATAGCTGTTGATTTCCTTCACATCTGAAGGGGGGGGTGTTCCACAGGGTGGGCACCACTGCCGAGAAGGCCCTCCGTCTGGTTCCCTGTAACCTCACTTCTCGCAATGAGTGAACTGCCAGAAGGCCCTCGGCGCTGGATCTCAGTGTCTGGGCTGAATGATGAGGGTGGAGACGCTCCTTCAGGTATACAGGACCGAGGCCATTTAGGGCTTTAAAGGTCAGCACCAACACTTTGAATTGTGCTTGGAAACGTACTGGGAGCCAATTCAGATCTCCCAGGGCTGGTGTTATGTGGTCCCGGCAGCCACTCCCAGTCACCAGTCTAGCTGCCGCATTCTGGATTAATTGCAGTTTCCAAGTCACCTTCAAAGGTAGCCCCATGTAGAGCACATTGCAGTAGTCCAAGCGGGAGATAACTAGAGCATGCACCACTCTGGCAAGACAGTCTGCGGGTAGGTAGGGTTGACAATGAGGTTGACAAGCTGGAATGTGTGCAGAGGAGGGCGACCAAGATGATCAAGGTTCTGGAAACCAAGCCTTATGGGGAATGGTTGAAGCAGCTGGATATGTTTAGCCTGGGAGTGAGGAGATATGATAGCCATCCTCAAATATCTAAAGGACTGTCACATGGAAGATGGAGCAAGCTTGTTTTCTCCTGCTCTGGAGGGTAGGACCTGAACCAATCACTTCAAGTTACAAGAGATGAGATTCCAGCTAAAGATCAGGGGAAAATTTCTGACAGTAAGAGCTGTTTGACGGTGGAACAGTCTCCCTCGGTAGGTTGTGGACTCTCCTTCCTTGGAGGTTTTTAAGCAAAGGTAAGATGTCCATCTGTCCTGGATGCTTCAGCTGAAATGCCTGCATTGAAGGGGGTAGGAATTAGATGACCTCGGTGTCCCTTCCAACTTTACAATTCTATGCTTCTGTGATGCTATCTATGTACCAGATCCATGTTGCTTTCTAGTATACACACACGCAGCCTAAGAAAGACCCATTGATGACTCACCACCACCATCACTTTGCTAATTGCTTTATACAAACAAGTCTCAAAGTGATTTAAGAAGATAAAATACATACAAATAAAAACAGAAAAAAATAGGGGGAAAAACAGAGTACAATAACAGAATAGAAGGGACAAGTCGTAACATGCTTCCCTAAAAGTCAAGCACTGCAGCAATTGTCAACTTAGTGAACAAGTGCCTGAGAGGATAAAAAATGTATTAGCCTGGTGCCTAAAAATGGATCGCAATCATGTCAGGTGCATTTTCTTCAACAGAGCATTTCACAGGCAGGGGGCCAGCCACCACTAAAAAGGTGCATTCCTGTATGTCCACCCTTCTCGTCTCCCTTGGATGAAGCACACAAGAGCAGGGTAGAAATATGTGAATAGGGGAGCCTAACCATGTCTGCTCCTCTGAGGGGGAAAATATGGATAACCTTCAAACGTTTAAGGTATTTTCAGCCTTATATTGACTAACATTGAACTCAGTTGCTAGTATGTATGTAAAACAGCATCATTGAAACACAAAAGAGGTATCAGCAGACTTGGCAGAACTCTCAGGTTTGCAGAAGTAGATCTTAACATCCCCCCCCCTTAACTGAAACCTTAAATCCTTTGTTAGGCCTCTCAATTTTATTTCTCAATATATTTTAAATACCCACCACATTCTGTTGTAAAAAAACCAGGAGGGAATGGTGATTTGCTTTTCAGGACCATCTCATCAAAACTGGGACACTTAGTAATTGTACTGGCAGCCTCAAAATTGCCCACAAGACTCTTCCAAGACTCAAAGAAAATAACTTTCTCTCTCAGCATATGCATTTTAACAGAAAGTCAGATGTAGTAAATGCCTTCCTATCGAAATATTAGGCACAATTTTTTCCTTGAAGTCAATCTTGCCCTTCTGAACATAGTAATACTTTCACATGAATATATTTTTAAGGGAGTCACTGTGCACAAGTAGCAATAAATTAGGGCAGAAAGAATATTCATGGCCGACACTTAGCAGATCTGTGATTTTTCTCCTCAGTGCCTCACCTGCCCCACAAAAGCTTTCAAATGATTTTAGCTGTGCCATCTATCAAATAAAGTGTCGACATGAATGCATTTAGGAAGCATGCTAATAAATATGCTGATTTTGTTTTAGGAAGTGTACCTCCAATGAATATGGAGTTGGGTCATTGTGATGCTCGGCCACCTACAACTTCTATGACTCTTTGGTGTTTAAAGTCAGAACAAAGTGGCTTTTTTAATGCGTGCACAGTTTTGAACACTGTGTCTGCTGAGGACTGGGCAAGTCTTTCCTTGCAATTTCTACCAACTGCACCCTGCTCAAAGAAGTCTTTCCCAGACCTCCCTGCAAGATTCATCTAGTGTTTGAAATCCTGGATGTCAAGACCTACATTTGGGAGCAAGTTCTCTTTGGCAAGAGAACCCCAGCAGAGATTTGACATGGTTAAAAGATGCAGCAAAGAAAATCATGGATATATAGGGTGTAAAACCTTCAAAAGCTGTCCTTTCTAGTGAATCATAAAGAATCCCACTTGTCTGAAGCAAAAAAGGCCGGTCAAAGCCATGCAGCTTGAGGGAGCTGCTCAGAGCTCCTCACACATCAAATACAAATGCAGACTGAGTACAACAAAAGGCTTGGTTGCCCATTTCCTCCCAAGGAAGGACAGCTTACTCTATGACATTAACCCCTTTGTGCATTAATTAGAGTCAAGCAGGCTGGATATATGAGGCTGGTTACCTTAGATGATGATGATGATGATGATGATGATTTATTTATTTATACCCTGCCCATCTGGCTGGGTTTCCCCAGCCACCCTCGGTGGCTACCAACTGAATATTAAAAACAATACAGCATCAGACATTAAAAACTTCCCTAAAGAGGGCTGCCTTCAGTTGTCTTTTAAAAGTAGAATAGTTGCTTATTGCCTTGACATCTGCTGGGGAGGGCGTTCCACAGGGCAGGTGCCACTACAGAGAAGGACCTCTGCCAGGTTCCCTGTAACCTCACTTCTCGCAGGGAGGCAACCACCAGAAGGCCTTCAGAGCTGGACCTCAGTGTCCAGGCTGAACGATGAGGGTGGAGACGCTCCTTCAGGTATACAGGACTGAGGCCATTTAGGGCTTTAAAGGTCATCACCAACACTTTGAATTGTGCTTGGAAACATACTGGGAGCCAATGAAGACCTTTCAGGTTGTTCTTGCCTAGGCTTCTTTGTGAAGCTCTACATCTTCTTTCCTCGGGAGTAAATTGCATGTCAGGGATCAAAGGAAGAACAAACAGTCAAATTACCCCGGATAGCTGTAGAAGAGCCTCACTCGATCTGAACTGTCTGGGTATTTTGGGGCCATACAATTTAAATACTGTCTGGGAGTTGTTGTTTGTTACTATGTTATGTAGTTTTCTGTTTTTATATTGCAAATCTCCCCATGGTCCTCAGATGAAGGGCAGTATAGAATTTTTTTCTAAAAATAAAAATATTAACAAGGATTTTCACAACGGGCAAAAGCAGCCCCATCTTTTTAACCATGGGGTTGGACACAGGGTCCCCCCCCCCAAAAAAAAGGGTGTGGAAGGAAGGATTTTCCAATTCATAATGAGTGCAGGAAGCATTGCCCTTCACATTAAATTGGCTTTAAAATGTTGCAAATCTGATTTTATCCATGGCAGATCATTCAGAGTGAGGGCATGAAGTGGCTTTCTGACATCAGCATAGGCAGATTGGACAGGCTAGATGACTACATTACTAGATGTACATTACTGAGTTCAGTTCTTAGTTTCTGGTTGGTGGATCACTTGGGGAAAGAAAAAAGTTGGGTGGGGTCAGGGTGGAACAGCTGTGAAAAGTGGAAATGGCAGCAGTAAATAGCTGCAAGCAAAACAAGCTTATGAGATTTGTTGGCAACATTCCAGGAACTCTCCAAAGCTCCCCTTTGCCCTGAAAATGTTCACAGGCAAAATCTGCCACAGGCTCTACTTACAGTGCAAAAAATGCTTCACGCCCTTCTCTCTGGATGCTCGGGTACAGGAGTAAAGCCCACATTGAACTACCTGCACTTAATATATCATGTGAGTGAGCACTAACGTAATAAGCATAGTCTGAAGTACGCTCCAATCCATATACCAGTTTAGCTATCTTTGTGCCTTTGTGCCACCTTGCAATGCAAAATGCAAATAATAGCCACAATAATAGGAAAATTTCAAAGGCAGATTTCAGTCCTCCCTTCAGAAAGTGTAAACCAGTTAGACATCTGATACCAAGACAAATAATATTATATATATGCTAATGATGACTAAAATGGTCTGACTTGCTCAAGGGCTTTGCAGGCATTTTTTTGTTTGTTTCTGCAAGAAAAGCGACTTTAATTCATGTTTAATGCCATCCATTTGTTAACATGGTGTGCTAATGTGCAAAAAATGATTAAGCCTCTGCCACGAGGCTTAACCTCTGTAGTTGTAAATGCTGTTTAATAGAGTGTTCATGAACTGAATAGTTCAAAAAGTTTAATTTTATGGTGGGTACTGCAAGGATTTCTCTCAACCTCAGCAGTAAACATAAATAATCGAAATTTGCCATGTGTAATTGGATTTGGTCTGAAAGCAAACATAAACTGGAACACTACAATTGTAATATTCTTAAGCAAGTCTCTTGTGCCTCCACTCACGTGCTTACACACCTTCCATTTAACCACAGCACATTTAACCGCAGCAGAATCCAAAAGGATAGTCAAACAGTTGCTTTATTAAACAGACGGTTAGCAGAACCAGCTCTGAAGTTGGCATACACAGATCTGATCTATTAGAGGGCAGAAACCCACCCAAAACAAATTCTGCCCTCTGAGGAACATGAGTGGAAGTCAATCTCCTTTTTAATCCTTTACACACCACATACAGTGGTACCTCGGGTTACATACGCTTCAGGTTATAGACACTTCAGGTTACAGACTCTGCTAACCCAGAAATAGTACCTCGGATTAAGAACTTTGCTTCAGAGAGAAATTGCGCGGCGGCAGCAGGAGGCCCCATTAGCTAAAGTGGTGCTCCAGGTTGAGAACAGTTTCAGGTTAAGAACAGACCTCTGGAATAAATTCTTAACCCGAGGTACCACTGTACTACCAACATAAAACCACACTTCCCATTGCTGCATAGCACAGGTTCATGCAACCTTTATCCCTCCACATGTTGCTGGAATAAAATTCACACCATCCCTAATCGTTGGCTGTGCGGGTTAGGGTTGATAGGAGCTGTAGCATAATGGAAACGAAAGATTCAGGCAGTTGATAACACAGACGATCGTTATTATCTAATTTCAGATTGAGCATTCTTCTGGATGTCTGCTGGCTCATAGAAACACAAGGCTCAGAATGAGGGAAGTCCCCTAATGGTTGTTTCCATACATTGCATCGTGGCACATTGCGACAGGAATAGTTGCCCAAAACGTCTTGAGAGCACCATGTTGGGGAAGGAAGGCTAGCCTGCAGCAATCATGATGGTGAAGCCAATCTACAGGAACTCAACTGCCATTCATCGATCAGTAAAGTGGGCTTGATTTAATATTAATACCAAGAGTTTATATACAATTAAGCCCACAGAAGTGCAAGCTGGATTTAGAAGAGGCAGAGGAACCAGAGACCAAATTGCAAACATGCGCTGGATTATGGAGAAAGCCAGAGAGTTCCAGAAAGACATCTACTTCTGCTTCATTGACTATGCAAAAGCCTTTGACTGTGTTGACCACAGCAAACTATGGCAAGTTCTTAAAGAAATGGGAGTGCCTGATCACCTCATCTGTCTCCTGCGAAATCTCTATGTGGGACAAGAAGCTACAGTTAGAACTGGATATGGAACAACTGATTGGTTCCAAATTGGGAAAGGAGTACGGCAAGGCTGTATATTGTCTCCCTGCTTATTTAACTTATATGCAGAATTCATCATGCGAAAGGCTGGGCTGGATGAATCCCAAGCCGGAATTAAGATTGCCGGAAGAAATATCAACAACCTCAGATATGCAGATGACACAACCTTGATGGCAGAAAGTGAAGAGGAATTAAAGAACCTTTTAATGAGGGTGAAAGAGGAGAGCGCAAAATATGGTCTGAAGCTCAACATCAAAAAAACGAAGATCATGGCCACTGGGCCCATCACCTCCTGGCAAATAGATGGGGAAGAAATGGAGGCAGTGAGAGATTTTACTTTCTTGGGCTCCATGATCAGTGCAGATGGTGACAGCAGTCACGAAATTAAAAGACGCCTGCTCCTTGGGAGAAAGGCGATGGCAAACCTAGACAACATCTTAAAAAGCAGAGACATCACCTTGCCAACAAAGGTCCGTATAGTAAAAGCCATGGTTTTCCCAGTAGTGATGTATGGAAGTGAGAGCTGGACCATAAAGAAGGCTGATCGCCGAAGAATTGATGCTTTTGAATTATGGTGCTGGAGGAGACTCTTGAGAGTCCCATGGACTGCAAGAAGATCAAACCTCTCCATTCTGAAGGAAATCAGCCCTGAGTGCTCACTGGAAGGACAGATCGTGAAGCTGAGGCTCCAATACTTTGGCCACCTCATGAGAAGAGAGGACTCCCTGGAAAAGACCCTGATGTTGGGAAAGATGGAGGGCACAAGGAGAAGGGGACGACAGAGAATGAGATGGTTGGATGGTGTTCTTGAATCTACTAGCATGAGTTTGATCAAACTGCGGGAGGCAGTGGAGGACAGAAGTGCCTGGCGTGCTCTGGTCCATGGGGTCACGAAGAGTCGGACACGACTAAACGACTAAACAACAACAACAACAAATGAGCCCTTCAATTTTAAAAACCCAGGAAATTGAACCCCAAACAAACAAATCTAATGGACAATCACTCAGCCTTAATCGGGCGTTGAATTCTGTGTGCTTTTCACTATGTGGTATTATATGCAGGCTCCAGTACCTTGAAAATTGCCACTTCTTCATTTTTAAAAGGACGTTTCTTATGATTAAGGATGCATTGGGAACTTGAAACCAGGCAATGCATGGTTAAATCTCAAATTGGCATGTTCTTCAATCAGCTCAAATATCACTAAATACATCCTAACAAAGTCTCCTTCCTTTGCCTGAGTTTTGGACTCTAAACTGTGTCATAATGAGCTGATCGATTTCCTCCTAGTAACCACATAAATGACAGTGATGAGTGGAAGACATATTCAGACTTTATGCTTGGCAACTGCTATGGCTGCATTGGACGTATTGCCCTCTCAAAGCATGATATTGACTAAGGGTCAGTCCAAGCTGAGTCAGTTTCTAGGGCTGTTAACATCTCTCTCCTCCCCACCAATCTGGGGCAAGACTGACTCAGATCTTGTCCCACCAATTCAGAGGGTGAGGCTAATGGTTATCCAAGACTGTCTCAATCTGATTTGGCTCAAGCCTGGATCCACCTGATTCAGTTTGTGATTTGGGCCTTGGCCAAATCAGGTGCACAGCCCTAGTTTCCATTCATTTTGTGTTTGAAGACGGAATGAAACTGCCGAATACTCAGACCATTTTGGGAGAGGACTCCATACGGACCCAACCCATACGTTTCTCAGATAACCCTTTCCATCACTCGCCATGGCTTATTCCCTGAATAGAACAGCAGAATAGACAGAAGGGGAAGAAATGGAGGCAGTGAGAGATTTTACTTTCTTGGGCTCCATGATCACTGCAGATGGGGACAGCAGCCACGAAGTTAAAAGACCCCTGCTTCTTGGGAGGACAGCAATGACAAACCTAGACTGCATCTTAAAAAGCAGACACATCACCTTGCCAACAAAGGTCTGAATAGTTAAAGCTATGGTTTTCCCGGGAGTGATGTATGGAAGTGAGAGCTGGACCATACAGAAGGCTGATCGCCAAAGAATTGATACTTTTGAATTATGGTGCTGGAGGAGACTCTTGAGAGTCCCATGGACTGCAAGAAGATCAGACCTATCCATTCTGAAGGAAATCAGCCTTGAGTGCTCACTGGAAGGACAGATCCTGAAGCTGAGGCTCCAATACTTTGGCCACCTCATGAGGAGAGAAGACTCCCTGGAAAAGACCCTGATGTTGGGAAAGATGGAGGGCACAAGGAGAAGGGGACGACAGAGGACGAGATGGTTGGATAGTGTTCTCGAAGCTACCAGCATGAGTTTGACCAAACTGTGGGAGGCAGTGGAAGACAGGAGTGCCTGGCGTCCTCTGGTCCATGGGGTCACGAAGAGTCGGACACGACTAAACGACTAAACAACAACAAAGAACAGCAGAAGACCCGAAGTGTTTATTTGATTGTCGATGCATTTCATTTGACTGCTATTCATGAATGTATCAGTCTACTTAAAATAATGAAGAAACCCAGTGATAAGTCTCAAGGAAATGGCACATAACATTGATTTGGGGACTAAGATTTGAGACCCACATCTTCATACCACAAGCATGAAGCCAAAGACCAGGAACCCTAGAACTCAAAAGGTAGCAATCAAAACAAATTAAGTTTTTATGAACTGTGAGCAGGGCCATGCAGACATTTATTAGATGTGTATGAAATTATCTGGGCTTGCCTGTCATGTGTGTGTGTGTGTGTGTGTTTAAATGACAGGTTGCCATTTTCTTTAATTACAAGGCCTGATATATTTAACAGCAGATATCTGGCCGTTAGCGCAAGTGCTTTCTCTCTCTAAAAAAAAGGAAAGAAAGGAAAGAAATCAATGGTTAGACTCCAGGGCACCAGCTTGGTCATCAAGATCAATATTTAAAAAAATATATAGCCTGTCAAGACCCTTTGGCCCCCTATTGATTCAAATAAGGAGCTGCTAGTGCGCTGAATAATGATAGTCCAACTGCGGCTGAAGCAGCTTGTGGATATCAGTGCCTCTGGCTAAGGAATTTTCAAACAATAAAAATGAAGAAGTCCCGTAGCCCTCTAAATTGGTATGTGGAAGAAGACAAATAAAATTAGCCACACAAAAACCTTTCATTTTTGCACACTTATTTATTAGTATCTGATTTCACAAGCTTTACTAAAAGGCGGCGGGGGATGACGACAACTAATGATGGGATTTATTGGATTTTGATTGTGTACGCATGCTTTTCAAAGTTTCTACTTCGGGTTTTTTGCTTGTTTGAGCATTTTAGAAATCATCAAGGCCAGCTCTACCATTAGGCAGGGTGAGGAAGCAGATACTGTGTGCCATAAAAAGCCAGCAAGTTGTCAGTTATTGAATTTGTGATTTAAATTGAGAACCAAAGATGGGCTGCTTGGAATAGATTCCAGGATGGTCCTAAGCTGAAGTGGGATCTCTCTGAAGCAAGCTGAACTGAAATGGGGACCTCTGAGGAGCTCCAATGTGCTTCAGTGATTTGGGTGTTAAAATGGGTGCAAAATTTGAAACATTTCCAGTGGTATCCAGTGAAGTAGTTCTGCTAATTCAAGGATTTCTGGCTGGGCAATGGAATTTCCCTGCCCTTTCCTTCTGCTGTGCACCCTCTAAATCTGTTCTGGATTTTTTTCCCCCAACTCTCCAAAGGAATTTTTACATATTTATTTATCTCTGTTTATAAATCGCTTCCTATAATACATGTCAAAGCTCTTTAAGAATAAACCAATTTTAAATCCCTTGGTTCAAAGGAAGGAAGGCTTTCATAAATTTGGGTAGGTTTCAAAACATTTATCATAAAGGATAAAACCCAGAGCTGAATAGGGAAATGATAGTAACCACAAGAAGAGTATTATAAGCGGAGTTGTTTAAGCTCCATCCCAATTCTGCAAAAAAACCCACTATGGATTTTCTCCATTCTGGTACTGTCCTGTTTCCTCTGCACATTAACACACCACACTCAGGTCCCCTTTTGCCAAACTATGCACACTGTTTGCCACAATTGGCAATTGACATCTTCGTTCTCCCTTGCAAATTATTAATGCGCATGCATGAGCACACATGTTCATTGATTAAATCACAGCATGAAAAGGAATTGTGGTGCAATCAAGCATCCCGAGTCCTTTTTGCACTGTAACTGATTAAGTCCTATACATGCTTACTCAATAGTAAATTTCATTGAGTGCAATGAGGCTTACTCCCAGGTAAAAAAAAAAAAGAGCAAAAGCTTGCAGCCTTAATTAGTGAGCCTGTATTATTTTTCTATGTCACTTCCCTTACAAAGGATTTGGAAAAAGAACACAGACACACCTGGCACAGGGGGCCATGTGTCCTCTCTTTGAAGCCATCCCTTTTTTGTAGCCTATCCAGTCCAAGCCTAGTTTGAAGATAAATAACCCTTAGAAGGGAGATCCAAAGGGGCCTTGAAATTGCCCATCAATCTTTAGCACCTGGACAGCAAACTGAGCAAGCCCACAGGTGACCCAGTCACAGCCTTTGGCTTAATGGTGAGATGTAGAGTATTTCTAGTTAAATTATAATAATCATTTCCAAATGTTCTCCATGCATGTAAATTAGCATAACGAGATTTTATGCAAATCTGTGTGCCCTATCTTCCACATTTTGGCAGTATCGCATTTCCCCATTTGTGACGTTGTGCTCTTGGCAACCCTCTAGGGCAGTGGAATGAAATCCATACAGAAAACTTGTCTCTGATCCTTGTTTGGGAAAGTGATGCCCACCAGTTTAAAGATGGCGGACGTGATTCATAACGGCAGCTAAAATGCAGGAGAGGTACCCCTGTACTCTGCAGGAGAGGGCCTCTTGCAAGATACCATCTTATCAAAATCTCAATTCCATAAGTGACAGTAGTGCAAGAGGGGGAGCAGGGTAAAGTGCCCCCCGGAACAAGGAGCTCTCCCCCCATTAATGGACTCACGTCATTAACAGATGCTGTTATTTTTCTTTCATATATCTTAATATGGGACGTAACTTGTCTTTTCTGTGCATTTTGCTTTCTAGTGCTGCCACTGCCTATACGATATAGGATTTGGACCTTTAGCATTGTAGCAGCTACCCTTTGGAATTCCCCCCACGGGGAAACACCTGCTGTCAGTGGATGCACACAAGCACATTTGGCCAAATCCGGTTGGAGAAAGTCTTTGCAATTCCAGCACATCAAAGACGGCAATTGCTCTAGCATTAACTGTAGCATTGGTCCTGCTGCCACAATCAGGATAATCACCTGATTCCTAATATATACCCTGCCATTTATTTGCATCCCCTTTCCTCACCTGCTCCCCCCTCCTTTGGTCTCCTAGTATGAATAAATCATGAGAACAGATGGTGGGAGATTATCAATAAAAGGCGTTGTTAGCCTCAGTATAAATCCACTACACTCAGTCAACACGCTTTCCTTTGCCACCTGCTCATTTATTACACTCTGAACAACACTTCACTGTTTAAAGAACTACCCCCCCTTCCTTTTTTTTTTAAGGTGCTGGTGTTGCAAAGTAAACTCATTTTAAAAGTTGGCAGTTTGAAAGCCATAAACCTTTTCATGAGACCAAAGTCTATTTTCAACCAAACTCCTGCTTTAATAGTCGCATTTTAATTGATCATTTTGAAAAACGTACAAACATGGGGGGGGGGTTTAGATTTTGCGTGCAACTGTAAAAGGAAAGACAGCTGTGAATTATTATATGGTACATTATGCTAAAGGAACTGGGATAATCAATTTGCCAAAGCAGCAGGGGTTTTCTTTTAAAAAGAATGCAGGGAGGAACCAAAGTTTTACACAGGTAAATGAGCGAATTTTGCTTAAATTTGTGGCTGGCTATTAATTATTTTGGCTGTACATGTATATTCTAGCAACAGACTGAAGAAAGCATTTTGTATGGAGAATGTTAAATTGTGAGGCCCCAGCATCTCCAAAGGGGAAACGCCTTTCAGAAACCCAGTACAACTGCTTCCAGTTGGTGCTGAAAATATGGGCACTTTGATTAACCAATGGAACCTAGTTAGTTCTGCCATGACCGGATGATTATTGGCTTGTGGTAACATGGAGGCGGGCTTTTCCACTGGTGGCATCAGTATTGTGGAACACTCTCCCTGCAGAAATATGAAAAGCCCCACCAATGTTGGGATTCGACCAGCTCCTGAAAACACCTGTTCAGGCAAACATTCCTCTGAACTGAGATTTTGCTTTATCTGTTTTTAAACTGTTTTTAGTTGTTTCACTTTTTAAATGGTTTGTTTTATTGCATATTTCAATTGAAGCTGTATTGCTGTTATTGTGTATCTTGATTATGGGTTGATGTTATAGTGGTAAACTACTTAAAAGACAATTTTGCATATAAGGAACAGTTGATGGAGTTGGGTATGTTTAGGCTGGGAAAGAGGAGACAGAGAGGGGATATGATAGCCATCTTCAAATATCTTAAGGGCTGTCAAATGGAGGAGGGAACAAGCTTGTTTTCTCCTGCTCTGGAGGGTAGGACTTGAACCAATGGCTTCAAGTTAAAAGAAAGGAGAATTCAACTAAACATCAGGAAGAACTTTCTGACAGTAAGAGCAGTTTGACAGTGGAACGGTCTCCCTAAGGAGGTTGTGGATTCTCCTACCTTGGAGGTTTCTAAGCAGAGATTGGATGGCCATCTGTCATGGATGCTTTAGCTGAGATCCCTGCATTGCAGGGGGCTGGACTCGATGACCCTTGGGGTTCCTTCCAACTCGACAATTCTATTAGTCTAAGTGATAGACAGGTGATAATACTGAGCTAGATGGAGCAGTGGTTTGACTCAAATGGGGAAATGCCCTAGTTCAAGGGTAGAACATCTGCTTTGCATACAGAAGTTATGAAGTTCAATCATGGGAGCTCCAGGTAGGGTTGGAAATTTCTTCTCTCTTTCACCCTGAAGAGTCACTGCCAGTTTGTGTAGACAATACTGAGATATATAGACTAATGGTGTGACTCAGTATAAGGCAACTTCTCTTGTTCCTATTATTAGTTCTTATCAACCTATATAGGCCTGCTGCTATATACAGACACACCTGAATTCCTCTTGCAACATTTAGGGGAATGGACCCCTAAAAGTACCAGATTCACTTTTGTGCTTCTACAAGATAGAGAAAATCAGTTTATATTTGGTTTATCTGGTCTTGGTCATTTAAGATTGGGATACTTGAGGAAGTAAGTCTGCTGGAATTTCAACATGATTTGAAGTGATCTGCACTTCCAAGATGAATCTGCAGATCAAAATTCAATTATCTACCAACTTTCACACTTCCTGACATTCAATTATTTTTTTTTTTTAAAAACAACTTAAACTCTAAGTGGAGAGAAAATACGTATTTAGAAATAAAAGAAATTGTTTTTAAAAATATATATTTTAATGTGAATTTTCATGTATATTATAAAGCAACTGCAGATTGATGTGGAAATGGGATGGAACAGATATATGAACATGCAAACCTGACTTGGACGGGAAATAGACTGATCCAACCATCCCTATTTCAAAGAAAGTACAGTGTGGTTAGCAATTAGCTAGAACGTCACAGTAACACAGAACTTCCTCGAATGTTTGACTTCTAACAAGCACTGAGAATGACTCTCAGTGAAATTTCACTAAGCATATTCAAATACAGTGTAAATATGCTTTAATGATAATATAATCTTACAAAGTGCTGATGAATACCCAACAATTACTTACAGTCATCAAGCTGTCTAATTATGAATAATCACTTGGCTCTCATTTACATATTAATGCTAGTGATTTTCATGAGAGGAACATACACAGAATATTGGGTTGGGCTAAGAGAGTAGATCCACTGAAACTAAGAGGGTAGAACCATTGAAATCAAGGAGACTTCAAATACTCATTGATTTCAGTGGGCGTGTTCTAAGCATGACTCAAGCTTGTCATTCAACTCATGCAACATACTTTCACTCGCGGAACTTCCCCCCTCTCCTGCCCCTGTGCATTATCAAAATCTGTCTGACTCCCTGGAGCAGCTGGGGGGGGGGGCATGCAGGGATAGGAGAAGAAAAGGAAGTCTCACTGTGTGAACAGCACCAGCCTGTTTTATTTAACCATTCAGGGAACCCCGGACCTAAGATCTAATAAATCCTGCATCTTACAAGCAAAATAATTGTCATGTATCTTATATACACATACACAAGATATAGGGATAAGATAAGCATTTTCTCTAAGTCAGTACAGCCTAAAGGTAAAGAGACCCCTGACCATTAGGTCCAGTTGTGGCCGACTCTGGGGTTGCGGAGCTCATCTCGCTTTATTGGCCGAGGGGAGCCAGTGTACAGCTTCTGGGTCATGTGGCCAGCATGACTAAGCCGCTTCTGGCGAACCAGAGCAGCGCACAGAAACGCCGTTTACCTTCCTGCCGGAGCAGTACCCATTTACCTACTTGTACTTTGACGTGCTTTCGAACTGCTAGGTTGGCAGGAGCTGGGACAGAGCAACAGGAGCTCACCCCATTGCGGGGATTCAAACCGCGACCTTCTGATTGGCAAGTCCTAGGCTCTGTGGTTTAACCCACAGCACCACCCGCGTCCCTCAGTACAGCCTAATGGAAGTTAAACTTCCATGTCATGACTGGTGCCCACTGGAACTGATAGGGTGGAAGCTAGGTAGGCAGCGCCCAAGCCCATAACAGATGTAGCCAACCAATCATAGGTTTGACCTCAGCTCCTCTTTGCTGAGTTCTACAAGGGCAAAACTGGGACTTAAGGAACAGGAAACAAAATAATCTATGACTACAGTATGATTCCTTGTCTCTAGATTACCCACGACGCTAGTCTGAATAGGTTTCACTGATGCACAACCTCTTCCAAGGAACCAGTAGTGGGCAATTTTCAACAGAAGTTCTCCTGTGTTTGCTGATGCAAATTTCAAATAAATAAGAATATAGAAGAAGAGCTTGCTGGATCAGCACAGTGACCCATCTAGGTCAGCATCCTGCTCATGCAGTGGCCAAACATCTGCCAGTGGCAAGCAGGACTCAAGCACAAGAGCACTATTCCCCTGCTCTAGTTTCCAGCAACTGGTATTCAGAAGCATTGCAGAGCCTAACTGTCATGGCTGGTAGCCATCCATACAGAGTCCCACAAGAGCCATGCCCCCATCATTCCCCCAAGCCTTTTCCAGACCAGCCTTAAGATATTAACCACTGAATCGCGATTGTGTAAACAAGCCATTTTTTTCAAAGGTATCACTGAAAGGGATATCATTAATTAGGGGAAATCACACTTCTCTCGCAGATAATCATGCCTCCTGCTGCTACATATAATAATGTCTACTGTTACTAAAATTAAAAAAGGAAACTCAGTGGGGACCAATCCTTTGTCGCTATTTTTTTAAAAGCCTTTTGTGCAATTAATGATGCTTGTGTATAAGTCAGTTGCAATTTGTCAAATACAGTTTTTCCAACTGCAGGTTCCATTGAACAGCCAAAGCCTGTAATGAAGAAACAATGTGCTCAACCTTATGGATTAAGATGGACGATATTGATGAGCAGAACCCCTAAGGGATTTTGTTGTTGTCATTAGTCCTCAACATATTTTCCTGCCCTTAACATCCCTGAAGGTATCTCTTGCACAAAACCTGAAAGGGCACCCCCCCAACCCCCCCCTTAGGGTAGTATAATCTGGGGAATATCCATAAAGAACTGAAGCCAGGTGATAGCTGCCCAGTTACAGTCACATCTGCACACTAGTCTAGGCATGGTAAAGGCATTCAGCATCCCTGGAGCTGCATGGCAACTTTACACTTGATCAGTTTGCCTAGGGAGACACAAAAGAAAATCCAGTACTGAAACAGAACTGTGGTCTGGTGGGGGAAAATACCTGATTCTGCCAGGATTCACCAGCTTATACTAGTTCCCTTCCTAACACCCTAGAACAGGGATGGCCACTCTCATCATCCCCCAACAGTTTGGCCAACGGTTGAGGATGATGGGAGTTCCAGCCAGAAGTTCTGGAGGGCACCACATTGCCCTAGATTCTGCCAGGAATCCATCCCTAGCCTTCTGATTTACATACTGGCTCCACCCCAGCCTGCCAGTTCTAATCTGGCTGCTCCCTATGGCAGCTAGTCCACATATTGGCACTGTGCCAGTGGAGAAATTAAGGTGGTGTGGGCAGTCCCTCTATATAGCATTGAAAAATGTTGCCCACTCCTGTTTGAATGCATGGACCAAAAGACTGAAGGGACCTCTTGTATCTACATAAAGGAGAAAACAGAGGAGGGTAGAACGGAAGCCTTAAAAAAAAATCCATTCATAATTTTTAATTGTATTTTGAACTAACCTTTGGCTGTTGTGGCTTAGCATGGTTTTAATCAGAATCGTCAACTGGTTATGCTGCCTCTGTTACGAAAGAAGTTTGGGTGTTTTCTGTGTTCCTTTTCCAGGTCTTTTATTGCTTATTGCTGATTTTAATTATTGAATGCTGTATTTTTAATATTGTCTTGTTTGTAGACTGCCTAGGGAAGGGTTATAGATCAGGCAGCTAAATAAATAAAAATAAATAACGACTCTCCAGTACAATATCTCCTCAACATGAAGAATTTTCTAAATTTCCTGCCCTTCCCTCAGGTCAGCCCACAAAAAAATCAGCTGTGGATCTTGCTTATAAAACCGATACCTGCACAGCCTGAGCCTAAGCAAGCTTACACGGAAGCAAGTCTCCCTAAGAAGACATTATACCTTCAATGTTAATGGTACAGTGCGTGAGACTGTCCCAACAAGCCCTGCACCCAAACACCCTGTGTTCTCTAGCCATTGTGGCTAGTAGCCAATGATAAGTCTTGTTCATGTGAAAGATGCACAGGGAGCCACACATTGAGTGACCCCTGGTTTAGAATGTCCAAATGCTTGGGAGTTGTTTAAAACCGCAATGTTAGGTGCTCAGCTAGTAAAGTGCTCCTTCACACTGCACATAGTCAAACTATGGAATCCTAGAATTGTCGAGTTGGAAGGGACCCCAAGGGTCCTGCAGTCCAACTACCCGCAGTGCAGGGATCTCAGCTAAAGAAGAAGAAGAAGAAGAAGAGTTTGGATTTGATATCCCACTTTATCATTACCTGAAGGAGTCTCAAAGCGGCTGACAATCTCCTTTCCCTTCCTCCCCCACAACAAACACCCTGTGAGGTGAGTGGGGCTGAGAGACTTCAAAGAAATGTGACTGGCCCAAGGTCACCCAGCAGCTGCATGTGGAGGAGTGGGGAAGCGAACTCGGTTCACCAGATTACGAGTCCACCACTCTTAACCACTACACCACACTGGCTCTCCATGGCAGATGGCCATCCAACCTCTGCTTAAGAACCTCCAAGGAAGGAGAGTCCACAGCCTCCAGAGGGAGACTGTTCCACTGTCAAACATTTCTTACTGCCAGAAAATTCTTCCCGATTTTTAGTCACAATCTCCTTCCTTCTAATTTGAAGCCATTGGTTCAAGTCCTACTCTCCAGAGCAGGAGAAAACAAGCTTGCTCCATTTTCCATTTGACAGCCCTTGAGATATCTGAAGATGGCTGTCATACCTCCTCTCCTCTCTTTTCCAGGCTAAACATACCCAGCTCCTTCAACCGTTCCTCATAAGGCCTGGTTTTGCGGAAATTGTTCCTACAAGGGATGGTGATGACTTCCAACTGAAATGGCTTCAACAGATGATCAGATAAATTTACAGTGAATAAGGCTATCAGTTGCTTCTAACCACAATGGCTTGTGTTCTCCCTTCACTCAGGTCTGAATGTTTCACTCAGGTCCTTATGGGCATGCTCTAAGCATCTGATTGGCCATTGTGAGAACAAAATGCTGGACCAGATAAGCCTTGGACGAGAATACAACAGGGCTCTTCTAATGTTCATACATTCTTAATTCTTACTGTGCTGGGGAACATTTGCTGCTGCTATTATTATTAATACTAATATCATCACCATCATCACCATCATCTCCTGTACTTCACCTACCTAGGAATGGAACAAACGGGTTGCAAATTTTAGGCAGAGAGATAAGAACCTTTTTAAAGTGGGGGAAAAAATATGGTTTCTGTTTATAAGCCAGCTGTATCTCCAGGGCATCTCAAACAAGGCAACCTGGAACCCAGCCCAGGAATCACATTTCCATGTGCTGCAAACTACCAGCCATGGGGTCGATGATCAAGCTTGGTTTGGAGACTCCAAGTTGGCTCTGTTTGGGAACATCCCAGCATTTCATTTACAGGAAGAGGAAAGGAAGCCAGAGGCTTCGAGCACCAACATTCTTGCTAGATGCATAATAAATCTATCAAGGTCATCTGCCCAAGCAGCTGTTAATCCAGCCTTTGCGCCAGTGAAAGGACGTTGAACAAGAGCGGTTGAGGATGCAACACCAGATTTCTCTGTAGTACTGGCAGCTCACACAATGAACTGTTTTGTGTTTCCTTGAACCTCCTGTAGAAGTATATATAGAAGCCTATCCTGTAGAATAACTGGTCACTGGTTAATGGGAAGGGCTGTTGTCAATGTAGACAGTGGTGAGCTAGATGGACCAATAGTCTGATTCAGTATAAAGCAGCTTCTTTTACACGCAACTATTTAAGCTCCAAGATCTCTCATCACTTTGCAAACAGGAGCCTAAATAATGATATCTTCAGTGCTTGGCGGAGTATAAAATGGTTTATATCAACTCATTTACCCACAATTAGAGGTGCCAACACTGGTAGATGAATGTAGAATAAGGAGAGGAGAGTTTGGTCCTCTTCTCAAGAGATTTCTGAATGCTCAGGTAGAATGAGCAAAAACCAAACCTGGCTTCCATACCCCATTTATGAACTGAACATGTTTTGAAAAAAGGAGTGTTTGCATAGTGCTGGAAAGTGGCAAACAAATGAAACAGGTGAAATGAAACATTTGTGACAATGACAGGATACTAGTGCCAACAACAACAACAACAACAAAAACCTGGTTCGCCTTCTCTGCCTTTAATAGTGGCCTTACAGAACAGAAATTATGAATGCTGGCAAATGACAGGTGAGCTTTCATAGCTCTAGAATTCTTCTCTGGCTTGGGCTAAAATCCGAGCTGAATAAGAATTCCTGGATTCCCCACCCCTGCCAGAGGGGAGTTGCTGCAATGACTTGATCATTTTAGTTGCCCCTTTCTGAACGTTTTCCAGATCTACAATATGCTTTTTGAGGTGTTACGATCAAAAAGCTCCTGTAAGTTCCTTTGATGGCAGGAGAGGGAAAATGAGGCTCTTTTAAAGACACACAGACCCTTCTTTGTTGAGGGGTACAAAGGAACATAAAACTGAGTCATGCCATCAGTTTATCTAGTACAGATGTCAGCAACCTTTTTCAGTCATGGGCCGGTCCACTGTCCCTCAGACCATGTGATAGGCCGGACTCTATTTTGGGAAAAAATATATGAACGAATTCCTATGCCCCACAAATAACCCAGAGATGCATTTTAAATAGAAGGACACATTCTACTCATGTAAAAACACGCTGATTCCTGGACCATCCGTGGGCCAGATTTAGAAGGCAATTGGGCCGCATCCGGCACCTGGGCCTTAGTTTGCCTACCCCTGATAGTATCTCATATAGTGACTGGCAGTTGCTCTCTGGGGTTTCAGACAGGAGATGTTCTCAGGCCTATCTGGAGATTGAACACTGGGCAAAGCAGATGCTCTACCAATGACCTTTCACCATCTGCACTTACAAAATGGCTCAGGCTCATAATTTACAAAGGAGGAAAGAAGAGGGAAGGCGGGAGACATTTTTACAACTCCCATTTCTGCTTTGCAAAGAACTTACTTCTGAGCTTTTGCCCCGAGGCCCACTTACTCTCCCAGTGAAACCATCAGGCTGTGCACACCACAGCCAGAGTCATTTTTTCCCCTGTAACTCAAAACCATTGACTAATTCAATCTAAGTACTTAATGGAGGTAGCAATAGTAGGTTCTGTTGCAGCTTGGCTTTGAAGTTTATCAGAGAGTGGCAAGGATAATTATAAAAGACAAGAGATTAAAAGCAACACTCCTTTTAATCAGTATGATATAGCTACAGAGTGTTTTTTCTCACATAAAAGACCAGCTTTAAGATATCAAGAGGTTTAGGAGGACCTTCAAAAGCAGTTGCTTTTCCTTTTTCTTTTCTTCCCCTTCTACTTCCAAACACCTGCAAACTGGGTTGTTTTGTTTGTCTCCTATACATCGCCACAGCAATTTCTGTTAAATCGCATTCTTCCCCTTGTAACATACTGATGTTTTATCTTTTTTAAGCCTCATGTTTCTTTCATGTAGAAAGTTTTTGTTGTTGTGGGCCGCATTATCTTAATGGGCAATCTTTCCCAGGCACATATCACTAACAACACAATGCCAATCTCTTGCCAGAGTGGTTTATTTTCATGATTGCACAGGGGTGTGTGTGTTTGTTTGTGCATCTGAGGCTTGCGTTTAATTTCAACTCCTTCCATTAAATTAAAGTAAGAGCTGTTCGACAGTGGAATTTGCTGCCAAGGAGTGTGGTGGAGTCTCCTTCTTTGGAGGTCTTTAAGCAGAGGCTTGACAACCATATGTCAGGAGTGCTCTGATGGTGTTTCCTGCTTGGCAGGGGGTTGGACTCGATGGCCCTTGTGGTCTCTTCCAACTCTATGATTCTATGATTCTATGAAATCGAAATACAGTGGTGCCTCGCAAGACGAAATTAATCCGTTCCGCGAGTCTCTTCGTCTTGCAGTTTTTTCGTCTTGCGAAGCACGGCTATTAGCGGCTTAGTGGATTAGCGCTATTAGCGGTTTAGCGGCTTGGTGGCTATTAACAACTTAGTGCCTTAGCGCTATTAGCGGTTTAGCGGCTTAGTGGCTATTAACGACTTAGTGCCTTAGTGGCTATTAACGGCTTAGCGGCTTTAAGAAAAAGGAAACAAACTCGCAAGAACTCGCAAGACGTTTCATCTTGCGAAGCAAGCCCATAGGGAAATTCGTCCTGCGGAACGACTCAAAAAACGGAAAACTCTTTCGTCTTGCGCGTTTTTCGTCTTGCGAGGCATTCGTCTTGCGAGGTACCACTGTACTCCCCAAACTGCTTTTGAATTCAAAGGAGTTTGATTGCTCAGTCGGTACGGCGTGAGACTCTTAATCTCAGGGTTGTGGGTTCAAGCCCCACATTGGGCAAAAAGATCCCTGCATTGCAGAGGGTTGGACTAGATGATCCTCGTGGTCCTTTCTATGCTTCTTTCTTATAATGCAGGCAAGCTAAGTGAAAAATGCCAGTTATGTCTGACAGCAGTTTTTGGCTTAAGAACTTTACATCCCCCAGGCCATTGGTGGGGAATCTCACAACAACACTGTGAGGTAGTTTAGGCTGAGAGGCAGTGGCTGGCTGAAGGTCACCCAGTGAACTTCTCATCCCTGGTCCTTTACTGCAGGCTACTGCTTATAAATAAAAGTAATGAAATAAGTTGTTAGTACAGTGGTACCTTGGTTTACTTAACAGGGGTCAGCAAACTTTTTCAGCAGGGGGGCGGTCCACTGTCCCTCAGACCTTGGGGGGGGGGGCGAACTATATTTTTTTTGGGGGGAGGGAATGAACAAATTCCTATGCCCCACAAATAACCCAGAGATGCATTTTAAATAAAAGGACACATTGTACTCATGTAAAAGCACTCTGCTTCCCGGACCGTTTGCAGCATTTTTAATCCACATTGTTCATAAACCAAGCTGTTCTTAAACCAAGGTACCACTGTACAGTGGTGCCTCGCAAGACGAAAAGAATCTGTTCTGTGATTCTCTTCGTCTAGCGGTTTTTTCGTCTTGCGAAGCAAGCCCATTGACGGATTAGCGGATTAGCGCTATTAGCGGCTTTTAGCGGCTTTTAGCGGCTTTTAGCGGCTTTTAGCGGCTTTTAGCGGCTTATCTGCTGATCGGATCAGTTGATAAGCGGCTTAGTGGCTGAGAAAAAGGGGGGGAAAGGGGAAAAAACCAGCAGGAACTCACAAGACATTGTCGTCTTGCGAAGCAAGCCCATAGGAAATTTGTTTTGCGAAGCACCTCCAAAACGGAAAACTCTTTTGTCTAGCGAGTTTTCCGTCTTGCGAGGCATTCGTCTTGCGGGGCACCACTGTATTATATTTCTGAAGTATTTCATTTATTCAAGAGTCATTTCCCACCTCATTCAGCCAAGAAATAAAAGACACTCCTCTAGCAGTGCAAACCCAGACATGTCTACTCAGAAGTAAGCCCCCTCTGTTTCAATGCGACTTTCTCCCTGGTAAGTGGGTGTAAGAATGTAAGCTCAGTGTCTCATCTGGATTTCTATTCATGTGGTGTTATAAAGTGTTAAGCGGTTACCAGACTTTATTTAGATGTTGTAAAAAGCCTCGTTTCTATTAAAGCATGTGTCTCTTTTTCTTTGAAGGGGGTTCCTTTTTTATCATCCTTTACTAACGCTGAGGTTCTTTGCTACCTTGCTTTCAAAATGCTTTATCATTTTTGACACATGCTTTCAGATCACTATGCGCAAGTCACTGTGTGCACAACTGGTTCTTTTAAGGAGGAGGAGAGCTCTTTCTATATCTTGGAGAACCCAACTGTGCCAAAAATATCTCCACTTCCCTCCTCCTCCACCACCACCCATCTCTCTCAATTAGTAAGAAAAAGGAAACTATCAAGGAGTTTTGTTGTGCTTACCCTACTTTCAAGGGTGCCAAAGGGGTGTATATGAGCATCATTTCTTACATTCTACAAAGCATCTCCTCAAACCGTGTCACTTTGCAGCCTTCCCAGGTGACTGCATTTCAACTGAAGCCCAAGGGAAACTTCTCCTATGGGGCTTTTTCACATCAGGAAGCATAGGCAGGTAGGGAGGCTGCAGGGGGCTGCAGAAATGCTTATAGGAAAAAACAGAAATTAGAAACACCAACTAGCAGTAGAGTGGTAGAGTTCTGCATTGAATGCAGAAGATCCCAGGTTCAATGCCCATCATCTCCAAGTAGGGCTGGTCAATATTTCCATCTTAAACCTTGGAGAGCTAATGTTGGACTATGCAGACAATACTGAGCAAGATGGACCAATGGTTTGATGGAATAAGGCAGCATCTTATGTTCTTATATATTGACCACCTGACGGCGATAAGGAAATCTCAAAATCCTACACCCATCGGAATTCTTCTCAAGATGCTTACCAATCTTGCCTGGCACTCAGGTTGTTGCCCTTATTTTCTCCCTAGCTTTTTCAGATCTTGTCATTTTAGTCCCAGTTGGTAGAGTCAGTACTGTGGTACCTCGAGTTAAGTACTTAATTCGTTCCTGAGGTCCGTTCTTAACCTGAAACTGTTCTTAACCTGAAGCACCACTTTAGCTAATGGGGGGCCTCCTGCTGCTGCCGCGCCACCGGAGCACGATTTCTGTTCTCATCCTGAAGCAAAGCTCTTAACTCTTTCTGGGTTAGCGGAGTCTGTAACCTGAAGCGTATGTAACCTGAAGCGTCTGTAACCCGAGGTACCACTGTAGTTTTAGCGCCTGCATTTGCTGGTCGTTTTCTGCTCCTGCGATTTGCATTGTGTTCCATTGCTCTTTTTTGCATTTGGCTTCATGCCGGTTTGTTGTGACGATTCATCGCATACACACTCCAGTTGTATTATGATGTTTTAAACTGATTTTATGAGACACCCAGAGAACTTATCTTACGGAAGAATCTTACAATGCTAACTTGTAAATAAGAATAATAAATAACACTGTACCAAGGGACCGAGTGGATAGACTCTGAACAATGCACGACTAAAGGAGGACAGTACAAGGCAGAGACAGGCCATAAATAGCTAGCTTCCCCAGCCCTGCTTTGCTTGTCTTTGCATGCACACAAGTACACACACACACACACACACACACACACACTTTCTTTTTTGCATCTGTCAAGATGCAAAGTCACTCCCTGACAACCCATTCTTTAGAGGTTCAATCATAAAATCTGGACTGTGACAGAAAACTGGGAACTGGCTTTATATGAATGCAGCACTTTTTTTCTTAAAAAAGGTTGTTTAGAGATACTTTCATTTTTCTACTCAATATTATCGTTTTTTATTTGTATGCCGCCTTTTCACAGTTAAAAAAGCAATGCTCAAGGCGGCTTGCAGCATAACAAGATTTACATACCGTATTTTTTTGCTCTATAAGACTCACTTTTTCCTTCCTAAAAAGTAAGGGGAAATGTGTGTGCATCTTATGGAGCGAATGCAGGCTGTGCAGCTATCACAGAAGCCAGAACAGCAAGAGGGATTGCTGCTTTCATTGCGCAGTGATCCCTCTTGCTGTTCTGGCTTCTGATATTCAGAATATTTTTTTTCTTGTTTTTCTCCTCCAAAAACTAGGTGCGTCTTGTGGTCTGGTGTGTCTTATAGAGCAAAAAATACGGTAATTACAAAAGTCATAAACAATAAATAAACCACATAAAAAAATACACAGCCAAATGGGAAACAATTTCCACATAAACCAAAATCTAAAACTAAGAATACAGCATTAATATCACAGTTTAAAATGACCTAGGTAAAAAATAACAGCAATTTAAACAAAAAATAAAGACAAAACAAAACAGAGCCCTTTCTGCCCAGCAGCAGCAGCGGCAGCAGTCCTTTATAGAGCCCATTAGGCCCCGCCCTGGGCCAGGTGTTGAGTGACAGGACCAGGGTCCTCAGGCATTGAGCAGGAGAGTCCTCCTCGTATAGAAATACTGCCCCTCAGTGAGGCCAAACTTAGATTCATAAAATGTTCAGGGGTATGCGTACCCCCAGGGGGAAAAAGCACTGTATGTATAGGGTGTAAAACTCTGAAGAGCCACACATCCCAAGATGGAGTTGTGATGAAAGGAACCACCTTGAGACCCCTGGGTATAGTAACTAACTAACTAAATAAGTAACTAACTAACAACAACAATAATATCCACGCCTGTTGGGAATATTAATATACTAATGACCAAGGTCAATAATATAAGCACCCACATGATTTGTGTTGAATTAACTACTATACACTGTAAAAACATTAAACTTGTATGTATATTATCAATATTTGGGTTGCACGTTGAACGCAGTGAGAGAAGGTTACAATCCTGCTCTTCAGTCATTCAGTCTTGAGAGCCAAGTTATCTCACAATGAATCCAATGAAATCCAAACTGCCAGATGAATCATTTGAAGAGTGCCATATAGTACCTCATCCAGGAATAAAGCTAATTCACAATAAACTTAATTTGCCCTTTGATTACTTAAACTGATTCATGCTGTCCAGATGACCACACAGATGGCCCAAAACACAAAATCCTCATTGGATATATATTAAAAAGCAAATTGTAAAAAAGAAAGGGGTAACCCCCCCCCCCACAGCAATCCTTAATCCTTCTCATATTGCTGGCTCTTGAGGACAGCGAGGAAAGGTCATTACTCAGATGAAAAGAGTGTCAGGATAGTGAATTTATATTTCATGCCCTGTTTCTCAATTAAACTCCCCATTTTTAAAATACCCAACTAGCAAAATTCCCATTGTTATGTTGGCTGTGCATGGAGGAACATAAGAAGATAGCTCAGTTGGTAGAGCATGAGAATCAGGGTTGTGGGTTCAAGTTCTGTGTTGGGCGACAGATCTAGATGTCTAGATGTCCCTCGTGGTCTCTTCCAACTTAACAATTCTATGATTTTATGATTTAGTGATAGGAGGAGCCCTGTTGGATCAGGCCAGTGGCCTGTCTAGTCCATCATCCTGTTCTCACAGAAGTCAACCAGATGCCTTAAGGGAAAGCTCCCAAACAGGACATGAGTATGACAGCATTCTGCCCACTTGTGATTTTCAGCAACTGGCATTCAGGGACATACTGCCTCTGACAGAGGGGGATAGAACATAGCTATTGTGGCTCGGGTCAGGAGTGCGTGCAGGAGCCGGGCCCTGTGACCAGTAGGGCTTCGCAGGACTAGGGCCTTCCTAAGTTTGTTCTGGAGAGGCATGGTGCGGCCGCACAGGTGAGGCCACTTGGTAACTCATTGCACCTGGTGGCTAGAGCCGGGAAGGGATATAAGGTCAGCATTTCCCTTTGGCTCTTTGCCACAGCAACAAGTTTCCTGCCTTGCTGTGTTTGGCTTCTTGCTTTTGATCCTCAGACCTCGGCTTCTTGACTCCTTGCCTCTCGACCCTCGGACCCTTGACTTCGTGCCTCCTTGCTTCCCGACCCTCGGACCCTTGGCTTCGTGCCTCCTTGCCTCCGGACCCGCGGACCCTTGACTTCGTGCCTCCTTGCCTCTCGACCCTTGGACCCTTGACTTCAAGACTCCCTGCTTCCTGACCCTTGGATCCCTGGCTTCTGGACTCTTGTTCCTGCTCCCACCCCGCCATCTTGCCCCCGGTCCCGACATCCTCAGCCAGGACTTTGATCACCCGTAGACCGGACTGTGACAGCTCGTAGCCATAGCAGTAGTAAGCTCTCATTATCTCTGATGGACAAACCAGACAACACGTGAAATGTCTGGCTGCTGATGTCCTACCATGGAGCCACAGGCCTCTCCTGTTGCCACGTTTGACCCCACGTTTGAGGGACTTCACAAAAGCTATCAGGAATACTTTGCTAATGACTGACAGGTGGCATCCTAGCACTGCTAGAGACAGCGACTGCCTCCTCTCCCCATGTCTGTTCTCTTTGAGAAACACAAAGAAAATGAATCTGCATGGACTGTTTCACCTGCAGCAACAAAGAGTGAGTCAAATTCAAGATCTAGTTCGGAGGCATCTTGGTCTGTGTGTTTCTGCAGCATCCATTGTGCAAGTTTCTTTTTAAAAAACCATCTTGCCACATTCATGTCAGCATCATAATGTTGCAGTGTGCAGAAGGGTAGGAGGTAACCAGCCTGTAGCTTAGGCAATGAAGTGTGTCACGATCACCAAGGGGAAGGACAGTTCACGGAGGCTGTGCTGGCTGAGATTAAAAGATGGGTCTGAGATTTGAATTCCCTCGGAAGAGGCTATCCAGTATTTGGCTGACTTTCCTTCTCTTTATTCTTCACATTCATGTCATTTCATTAAAATAATCTGGAGTGGAGGCTTGCGATGAATGGAAGAGCAAGCAAGGATGCTACCTTGCTGTTGCAAACAGAGCAGGATTTAGGTTTCATGAGGCCCTAAGCTACTGAAGGTGATGGGGCCCTTTATATGTGATATTTTAGGGAGCAGACTAGTAGGCAGGGCCCATTACTTACATCATAGGAGCCTACACAACACGAAACACTGTTGCTGTATTTAGGTTTTATTTTACAGTGGTACCTCAGGTTAAGTACTTAATTTGTTCCGGAGGTCTGTTCTTAACCTGAAACTGTTCTTAACCTGAAGCACCACTTTAGCTAATGGGGCCTCCTGCTGCCGCTGCACCGCTGCTGCAGGATTTCTGTTCTCATCCTGAAGCAAAGTTCTTAACTTGAGGTAATATTTCTGGGTTAGCGGAGTCTGTAACCTGAAGCATATGTAACCTGAGATACCAATGTATTTCTTTTTTATCTTATATTTTGGAAATGTACATCCAGTCCTCCCCCCTTTAAATTTTTGCAGGGCCCTAAGCTGTAGCTTGTTTAGCTTATACGTAAACCCAGCACTGGTTGCAAACCATTACAGTTGTACCTTGGATCCCGAACGCCTTGCGAGTCGAACATTTTGGCTCTTGAACGCTGCAAACCTGGAAGTGAGTGTTCCGGTTTGCAAACGTTCTTTGGAACCCAAACGTCCAATGCGGCTTACGCAGCTTCCAATTGCCCGCAGGATCTTCCAATTGGCTGCAGGATCTTCCAATTGGCTGCAGGATCTTCCAATTGGCTGCAGGATCTTCCAATTGGCTGCAGGATCTTCCAATTGGCCGCAGGATCTTCCAATTGGCCGCAGGATCTTCCAATTGCCCGCAGGATCTTCCAATTGCCCGCAGGATCTTCCAATTGCCCGCAGGATCTTCCAATTGCCCGCAGGATCTTCCAATTGCCCGCAGGATCTTCCAATTGCCCGCAGGATCTTCCAATTGGCTGCAGGATCTTCCAATTGGCTGCAGGATCTTCCAATTGGCTGCAGGATCTTCCAATTGGCTGCAGGATCTTCCAATTGGCTGCAGGATCTTCCAATTGGCTGCAGGATCTTCCAATTGGCCGCAGGATCTTCCAATTGGCCGCAGGATCTTCCAATTGGCTGCAGGATCTTCCAATTGGCTGCAGGATCTTCCAATTGGCTGCAGGATCTTCCAATTGGCTGCAGGATCTTCCAATTGGCTGCAGGATCTTCCAATTGGCTGCAGGATCTTCCAATTGGCTGCAGGATCTTCCTGCAGACAATCAGAACCCACACCTTGATTTCTGAATGTTTGAAAGCAGAATGGACTTCCGGAACGGATTCTCTTTGACTGTACTGGGAGTTGTGATCAGTGCAAAAGAAGAGGAAATGTTACTGATCACAAATGAGAGAATATGGACTGGATGAATCCCAGGGTCCCTTCCAGCTCCACAATTCTGATTCTATAAAGGTCAGGGCAAAAATTACTCAAATGTTTCACTATGAAATGTGTACCATTGGCAGTGTTCATCCCTCTTATTAACCTGTGTATTTTCCTCATACAGTTCAATTTGAATAAAAGTTTGTGTACATTTGATATTGATTTCTCAGCAATTCTTATCCTGACCTTTATATTATTTCTAAATAATATAATATAATATAATATAATATAATATAATATAATATAATATAATATAATATAATATAATATAATATAATATAATATAATATAATATAATATAATAATATAATATAATATAATATAATATAATATAATATAATATAATATAATATAATATTATTTCTAAAAAATATTTGCCCTTGAAATAAAGGAACTGGTGCCTTTGACATACAAACCTAGGCTTGGATTCCAATCCTACACATGCTTACTTGGGAGTAAGCACCACTGAACCCAATATGCCTGCTCAGATGTCCCATTGCGTTAAATGGCATTAATCCCCATATAGGTGTCAGAAGATTGTAACCATTTGTCGTGAATGTTTTAGTTGAGATTGGCCACCTCCCGTGTATGCTATAGTTCAGCTAATTAGTGAGGAGCCCCTCTTTTCCAAAAGCCAAGCCACAGACCCTCTTACTTTTGAAAAGTTTGATAACTCTATGGTAGTTACCTCAGCAAAGCAATTTTTTGAACAAAATGTGGGGTAGCCCCTAATAAGCAAAGGATTTTAGGTATACTAAAAAAACAACAACATCAGACTAGGTCTGAGCAATACAGTGGTATCTCGGGTTAAGTACTTAATTCGTTCTGGAGGTCTGTTCTTAACCTGAAACTGTTCTTAACCTGAAGCACCACTTTGGCTAATGGGGCATCCTGCTGCTGCCGCGCCACCGGAGCACGATTTCTGTTCTCATCCTGAAGCAAAACTCTTAACTATTTCTGGGTTATCGGAGTCTGTAACCTGAAGCGTATGTAACCCGAGGTACCACTTTATTGAAAACTATGGAGTTCAAGTAGGTGAGTTACCTGATAAAAATGGTTCTGACCCCTCTGCTCTCCTGGGCATATTTACAGCCACAACCTGTGGCCACATAGCAAACGATTAGAATGCAGTCCAGCATTCACAAAAGTGGGCCTGCCAAGTTTCAAGGACATTCCCAAAAAGTGTTGTTTCAAGCCAAAGGCAATGGAAGATATCTCAAGAGTGCCCTGCCAGGTAGTTCAGAAACCACAGAATTGTAGAGTTGGAAGGGACCCTGGGGTAGGGGCATTCTGAGGGGGGGTACCATTCCAAAGGGGGGGGTGACAAAATGCCGACCCTCGATTGGTGGCAACCACGGGGCACGCGCCACTGGCCATGCACCCCCTGGGACACGTGCCATGCCCCCAGGATGTGCGGCAAGCCCCCGGGACGTGTGCCACGCCCTCCACAGGTAGCACACCACACCCCCTGGGATGTGTGCCACACACTCTGGGATACGTGCCATGCCCCCTGGATACCAGATACCAGATACCAGAGCTGGTTACTTCGCTTCTGCCTTGGGGGTCATCTAGTCCAACCCTCTGCAATACAGGAATGAATATTTAGCTGTCCCAAAAGGGGATCAAACCTGCAACCTTGCCGTTATCAGCACCACGCCCTAACCAACTGAGCTAGTCAACAAACTAGTTCCCAAATTCTCTCACCTGTCTGGGCTGAACGCATATTAAACCAAAGATACTCAAACCCCACCTCAAAGGCCAAAGAAACCACCCCATAGTGTGAAGTTGGGGAGGGGAGAGACACCTAGAAGCCAATCAGGAACTTCCCCCAAAATTCCTATTCAGCCTCAGGAAAGGTGATAAGCAAAGCCCACACTGTAAAGGAAATGTATGCCTTTTGGAGCTATACGTTGTCTATCAAAGCATGGCTTCCCACGCTGTGCTTTGTTAAAGCAACATCCTTCTTACTGCCAAGGAGATAGATGGAGTATATTTAATGTTGCTAGCTCAAAAACAAAACAAACTACCCTCTGTGATGGAAGGAAGAACAGATGGAAGAGAGTTTGTATGACGATAGCTGGAATAAAAATACCCTCCACGTAGCCCAAATGGTCTAAGCAGAAGGTCTTCCAAATTTTACACAAGGCATCAGCAAGTCCTGTGTTTTTTGTTGCTGTTTTTTTTAAAAAAAGAAAGGTCAGCTTAATGAATAAGCCAGTTTATTTTTCCCTGACAGGAAGCCCATACAACTTGGATGTGGCAAGGAGGGAAAGATCACCCTGTAACCCTTTGTCCTTTCTCTTCAGTCTGATGCTAACCCAAATTGAGGTGGTACCGCCTTGCTCAGTAACATTTTGCATGCTATGCAAAGTGAATAAAATCCCAGAGAGCAGTATCAAGGCTTACCACATGCAGCTTGGGTGGACAGATGCTCCCAGGGATAAAAACAGAAAGGGAATACTCCCATCACATTGCATTACAGACACAAATCAATGAATTTCATTTTATCCTTCTCCCAATGATACATTCCGTTCTGCACAATCACATAGCAGTTTACAATTATTATACTTTTTTAAAAGTCCTCATGAAAATTCATCAACATTCTCCCGTGAATTTCACATAGCATACATATTTTGGATATAGGATGCATTCCCCCCCCCCCTATGTTACTTTCACTAGTGTGTGCATTTATAGACACACTTCACCACAGGATGAATAGAATAGATGCTACAGAAATGAGTATCTGTACACATTACATGGCTGGAGAACTGCACTGAAAATTCATAGAAGCACAAATTTCAAAAGATGGCTGTTTTTTGGCTTGCATATTGCTTCAGAAAGTGCAAATGGGTAAGTTTGCCTTTAAAGTCTAATTTCTCTGCCATCTCTGAATGCAGATGAAGTTAACTCCCATGGGAGCACTGCTTGGTGAGAATATGAAGAGGAAAAAAGGGACAACAAGAAAGCTATGTTGTGCTTTTACACTGTTGGAGCTGTTTCCCCCCCCCCTTAACAATAAAACATACAGATCACAATCAGTTACCACTAAGCACATCTACTGTAGATATATCTGAACATTCAGCATGATTTGTTTTGATCCTCTTGATTATTAACCTCCATTAGTTACATAGTGTGATCAATATGCATGTAACTTTAAAGGAAAAAAATAGATCTCTGCCTCTAGAGGCATACAGATTAAGTCTGATATCCTGTGCCTTCTTCCCTGGGATTAAATCCCATTGAGCTCAATTGGATTTAGAGCTGAGCAGACTGTGCTGCAAATGGTTTTATTCAAGTGCATTTTGCTCAAGGTAGACCCATTGAAATAAATGACTCAACTTAATCATTAAGTTCACTGGGTCTGATATGAACAAATGAGGCTACATAGGTTTCGCTTCGATTTCAGTTGCAGCTGAGGACTAAGAGGTTAAGACAAATCTTTAATGAGGCTTACAAAAGTTTTGAAACTTGCTGGTGATGTTTGCATTCCAGGAAACAGCTGGGTACATCTGTGTCCCATCTAGTTCATCTAATCTTTGATTAGCTCTGCAATTAACACTATGTTCACATTAGTGGCTTAAATTTGCAGCTCTAGTGTTTCCAAGTCACATTCTCCCACCGCTGTCCACAATGGAGAGGGGGCAGAGATGTATTTGCCCAATTATTATTATTTTCCTGTGCAAAACTTGAAGTCAGTGAAGCTTTCACCTGCGCATGTGCCATCATCTACACATACATGAAAGCCACCACAATGGAATGGCACCACCCATTTCTCCTAATTGCACAGAAGCTGGTCTGAGGGAAAACGCATGCTTCTCTAAAAGCAACAGGGTACAGATGGATTGGGGAGAATGTCATGCAAACCTGGCTTAAAGAACCAGTGGTGGGAGCACTGCAGTAAATGGCAGTGTGAACACAACCCTAGACTGCAATGTTATGGAAATGTGGGTTCTATGGCTCAGGTCCTTAATGTACACGGAAAGATTTGCTTTCATTAAACATGGCTAGACGAGTTGGTTGAAACACGGTGCTGATAACACCAAGGTTGCAGGTTTGATCCCTGTAACAGCTGCATAAATCTGAATTGTAGGGGGTTGGAGTCGATGATCTTCAGGGTCCCTTCCAACTCCATGATTCTATTCTTCAAAGCTGTGTGTAGGTGTGGCAGGGAGCACTTTTTATAAATACTTCTCCTGTTTGCAAAAAGTACCCATCATTTTGATGATATGTATATATATTTAACATGTCTGCAAACAGTGATGAAAGTATTTACTCATTCCCTGCCCTTCAACTCCCAGCATCCTTGATCATTGGCTATGCTGACTGGGACAGATTCTTATGCAAGGCAAATACTAAAAAAATAATAAGAAAGTCTATCTAGTCCAAAATTTTGTATCCACTATGACCAACCAGACCCCTATGGCAAGTCCACAAGCAGGACAAAAGTGCAATAACCCTCTGGGTATCTTGGAGTAGAATTCCCTATGTATCCTCTCTAAAGTAAACTCCATTGAGTTCAATGGGTTTTACTCTCACATATATGGGCATAGAAACTGAGCCGTGAATAGAGCTAGTCTGCTCTCTTTAGCTGAAACTGGTGTATTGTGTAAGCATCCAAGAACACTAAAAATGTACATAAAATCTGTAATTAGGGCATTATCCAATAACCATCAGTTGTGCTGGCATTTGTTTCTATACCATTATGAGGATTTGCATACCAGCCAAGAAAGAAACATTTGAAACCCAGACAATGTGAAAATTAATTTACAGTCAGCCTCTTGTTTAACATTCGTGTCTGGGTATGAAAAGTTATGTTTATCTTGCCTTCAGATTTGGCTTTCAGATAGAGTTGAAACAACCCATTATCTTAAGCAGCGGCCATGAACCTTGTGGTCTTCCAGATGTTGTTGGATTCCAATTCCTAAGTCCCAGCCACCATGGCCCCCTAATCCAGCGATGAAAGCTAAAACCAGCAACATGAAGAAGGCTTCCCATCCCTGATCTAGAGACTCAGAGTTCAATCCTCATTAACTTATTTATTGATCCCATATACACAGCCTTTGTGCCAAAGCATGCAAGGCAGTTTGTAGTTTAAAGTACTGATTATAGATTACAGCACGAATCAGGAAAACTTGAACCATCAGTTATTATTAGTGTATGACTCCCATCATCCCTAATCACTGGCTTTTCTGCATAGGGCTTATGGGAGCTGGAAAGTGAAGATGCAAATCAGTAGAATAGAGTAATGAGGATAATATATTTCTCCCATCTGGTACATTATCAACACACATGCTTGTTATGTCAACACTGTTTCCCCTTTGGCATGTTTCAAATGGTGTTCAAGGAATGCACATCTGTGTATACATGTACAACCATCCACTCAGCCATGTCAATAGAGGTGTGTGTGTGTGTGTGTGTTTCATTGATAATCCCTAGTTTCAACAGTCTTGATAAGAAGTGTTCTCTTTGAGTGGGAGTCCACTGGGAAAGACTCAAGTGTTGGTCCTCTTTTTGTTCAAGCCACAGGACACTTTAAAACAGGGAAATAGACCCCTCACAAGCCACAGAACAATTACAGCTACAGGAACGGTGCCTCTTCTCCTCCAAATACCTGCCCCCAAAAGATGTGCATTAACCAGTCACCTAAAACCAGATGGGTCCAGACATAACACAGGAAGGTAGTTCAACAATACATGGGTTCATCATTGAAAAATTCATTTCCAGGGTCCCACGCCACATAATTCACACTCAAGCAGGACCACTGGGAGGGCCTGATCTTATAGCATAAGAGCCAACTCCTAGGGGCTGTGGGGGCTTTGGCCCCCCACAATAAAATATTTGATGGGGCCAAGCCCCCCCCCACTTGATGGGCATTCCCATTCAAATGGTGTGCGCGCACACTGTGTTATGCAATGAATTATGTGGGGCAGGCCTTACCTGGGCCCCCACAATATTTTATTGTAACTCGCTCTACGTGGGGCTGCCCTTGAGACTGACCCAGAAACTGCAGCGGGTGCAGAATGCTGCAACAAGACTCCTTAGGGGGTCGTCGCTGCGAGATCACATTCATCCAGTGCTATACCAGCTGCACTGGCGCCCAGTGGAGTACAAGATCAGGTTTAAGGTGCTGGTTTTAACCTTTAAAGCCCTATACGGCCTAGGACCCTTGTACCTACGAGACTGCCTCTCCTGGTATGTCCCACAGAGGAACTTACGGTCTTCAAAAAAAAAACATCTTGGAAGTCCCAAGCCACAGAGAGGTTAGGCTGCCCTCAACCAGAGCCAGGGCTTTTTCAGCTGTAGCTCCGATCTGGTGGAATGCTCTGTCTCACAAGAGACTAGGGCCCTGCGGAACTTGACTTCTTTCTGCAGGGCCTGCAAGACAGAGCTGTTCCACCAGGCCTTTGGCCAAGGTACATTCTGACCCCCTCCTTTGGTAATCCTCATAGAACTCTAGCCCAATGGTTGCCATTAATCTGATTTGAATTAATTTTATAATGAAATGATTTTAGAATGTTTTATCATTTTACTGTTGTTAGCTGCTCTGAGCCCAGCTTTGGCTGGGGAGGGCGGGATATAAAATTTTATTCTTCTTATTATTATTATTCAAGTTGACACTCCTGTCTTACAGTATTGGCTGTCTGACATGGAAGAAGGTGGTCTTCTTGCAAATATTTTGGCCCCAAGCTGTGTAGAGCTTTAAACGTCAAGGTAAGCCTCTGGCATCTTGTCTGGGGGTGGCGGCGGCGGTGGGGATGAAAACCAGTTTAGCTGTTTTAAGATAGGATCCATATGCTCTCAGCCACTGCCCCTACCTTTCCACAGCATTCTGCACCACTTGCAATTCTGGACCATCTTTAAATGGCAGCCTCATATAGAACCCATTACACCTCTGCAGGTGACCAGAGCATGAGTCATCATTGGTCAGGCTATCCCTATCCAGAAATGGCCACCAGCTGAAGCTGGGCATTTTCACCTGGGCCTGGAGAGACAGGAGCAGCTCCAAGCTATGTACCAGCTTCTTCAAGGGGGTGCAACTCCATGAAGGACATTAATCACGCCAACCCCCAAACACAGGAACCATTCACCCACAGCACTTGTGTCTTGTACGGATTCGACTTCAGTTGGTTGGCCTGCATCCAGCTTATTAACAATAGCCTGAACTGATCCTCTTCTGAACTGAACTGAAGTGGTCATCTTCCACTCATGCCTTCCCCTCTTCACAAAATGTCAGACAGTCCCAAAGATCTGCCTTCTTATGCTTAGACTTGGTATGGAGGGCATATCACCTTTCAGGTGTTCTTCGACCACAGATCCTATTGTCCCTCAACATTTTGGCTGGGAATGATGGGTGTTTTGAGTCCAACATCTGGAGGACCTCAGGTTCCCTACCTTTGGGCTTACAACCAAAAATGCATTTTACAAAAGACAAATGACAACAACAAATGGGGAGGGGGCGGAATAAGCAAACTCAGGTACAAATTATTTTGTCCTTTTATACAAGAAAATGACACAGTGGACAGGCAGAGTGCCATTTCCGCAGGTAGCAAATGACTGTTGGCCCCAGGCTTTTCATCCCAAAGAGCCAGATGGAATGACGGCTACTGTGGAACCAGTTGTAGGAATGGAAGAACCATATGGCTGTTGGTCCCAGCTAGACCAACATGGGGAGCCTTGCATTCTTTACTTTCCCTAGGAGACATCTAAGTGCAATAGGAGCTACTGGAGACATTCCTGGAAAGGGTGAGTGACATGGTCTGATGAGGCAGAGGCCGTTTGCCAATGACATCTAAGTCAGAGACACCAGAAATTGAAACTGATATGTCATACATAGGTAAAGGTAAAGGTACCCCTGCCCGAATGGGCCAGTCTTGACAGACTCTGGGGTTTGTGCGCCCATCTCACATCTATAGGCCGGGGGCCAGCGCTGTCCGGAGACACTTCCGGGTCACGTGGCCAGCGTGACAAAGCTGCATCTGGCGAGCCAGCGCAGCACACGGAACGCCGTTTACCTTCCCGCTGGTAAGCGGTACCTATTTATCTACTTGCACCCGGGGGTGCTTTCGAACTGCTAGGTTGGCAGGCGCTGGGACCGAGCAGCGGGAGCGCACCCCGCCGCGGGGATTCGAACCGCCGACCTTTCGATCGGCAAGCCCTAGGTGCTGAGGCTTTTACCCACAGCGCCACCCGCGTCCCTTGTCATACATGCAAGACCATAAATAACCAAGTGTTGAATGGAAAAAAACTTAGACCTGCAACGTGCGACAGCTTAAAGGCTACTGGAGCAGAGCACAGTTTAACACTTACAAACTTGAGCAGCTAGGAGGGAGCAGCAGCTAGATGGTGCAGCCCTACTTGCCTAACATCGATTGCCATTTTCTTGAGTCAAAACGTATTGCAATTATGTTTTGTATGGTTTCCCAGCAAAGTACCTGCTCAGTCCTCTTGACTACAATTATCTCCGGTGTGAATACCAAGCTGCTCACAAAAGAAAAAGGCTTCAAAAGAAACTTACTGGACTGGCTCTTTGGACTAAGACATCAAATGGGCCTCTGTGGTATTCCTGCTCCTTCATAACTGGACACCATCTCTTTAATGCCGGAAAATATCAAGATATTGAAAGAAGACAGGCACCAATACAAATGGACACTAATTCATTTGCTAATGATCAACGTCAGCCATAAGGGGCAGCCACCAGTGGTTTTTCATGTCCGTTTGCGAAAGAAGAGAAGGAGCCTATTTAAATGTTTTAATTGTTGCGAGAGGAATGGATTTGCTTTTATCAGATCAATATTACTTTGACCAAAAATCAATTAAACTGACAAGGCTGCTCCTACTGAAGCAAAGAGGAAGCATAATTAAATTTCATCCGGGAGATTGTGTGTGGCAAAATAAGAGAAGGGGTGTGCAAAGGGGCAAACTCTTTAGCTGGTGGATGAATAACAGGGTTAGGATGGAGTCCTAAATTAAAACACTGGTGCTGTGCAATTTCAAAGAGAATGTCTTTGTGGATAGGGGAAGAACCCACAGCTTTAGGGTGAATCTTTCAATATTCTGCCACAAGTGGATAGTTGGATGCACACAACAGAGTGTATTGGCAGCTTTAAAAATATTCTATGTACATAGAAACATGACTGAATGTCACAGACATAGAATCAGGCACCAGACCAGAGCCGAGCAAGACATCGGTGTTAGAGCTTCAGGCCTTGAAACTCTCCTTAAGATGCATTTTTTTTTTATTCATTGCTTTGTTTTATCAAAACATATTTACTGCCTGCCTGTCCAATAAAATGTTCACAGTGGATCAAAATCAAAGAGATTTTTTAAAATAAATAAATAAATAAATAAATAATATAAGCAATAATAGCTGAAAACCGTCTGTCTTCCTTCCTTCCTTCCTTCCTTCCTTCCTTCCTTCCTTCCTTCCTTCCTTCCTTCCTGTCTTGCTTTTTATAACTTTAATTTAATTTAATTGTGACCCATCTTGAACATTGTGTTGGAAAGATCATATGAAGAGCCTGATGGATGAGTCTAGCATCCTGTTCTCACCCAGACACCTTTGGGGAACCCTTAAGTAGGACCCAGGCATAAGAACACTCTCACCTTCCTGTGGTTTCCAGTAATTGGTATTCAGAAGCATTACAGTCTCCAAGCATGGAGGCAAAGCGCAGCCATCATGGCTTATAGCCATTGAAAGCCTTGTCCTCCATGAATCTGACCAATCCTCTTTTAAAGCCATCCAAGATGGAGGCCATCACTGCTTCCTGCAGGAGAGCGTGCCATAACTTAACTATTCATGGAACTTAAATATGTTTTAATACTCTATTATGACAGCAAGTGGTTTTTTGTTTTGTTTTTGTTTTGTTTTTAAACACAACCTAATCTTAAAACTAGGGATGTGGGTGGCGCTGTGGGTTAAACCACAGAGCCTAGGACTCGCCGATCAGAAGGTCGGCGGTTCGAATCCCCACGACGGGGTGAGCTCCCGTTGCTCGGTCCCTGCTCCTGCCAACCTAGCAGTTTGAAAGCACGTCCAAGTGCAAGTAGATAAATAGGGACTGCTTCGGCGGAAAGGTAAACGGCATTTCTGTGCGCTGCTCTGGTTCGCCAGAAGCGGCTTAGTCACGCTGGCCACATGACCCGGAAGCTGTACGCCGGATTCCTCAGCCAATAAAGCGAGATGAGAGCTGCAACCCCAGAGTCGGTCATGCCTGGACCTAATGGTCAGGGGTCACTTTACTTTTACTAATCTTAAAACTAAGGATTCATATGCCAGATTGAATGGTCAAACCAGAAGGTTGTGGATTCTCCTTCTTGGAGGTTTTTAAGCAGAGGTTGGATGGCCATCTGTCATGGGTGTTTTAGCTGAGATTCCTGCATTGCAGGGGGTCGGAATAGCTGACCCTTGGGGTCTCACCCAGTCTACAATTCTTTGATTCTATGAACTAAAATGAACAAGCAAATAGGCTGAGGAGCAAGGAGGCCGGTGGAGGGGGAGTGAGGTGAACATCTGCGAGATAGGGAGTTTCAGTGGGTAAATAGTACCAGAGGAAAGCATTAAATTTCCCTTTAATATGCATCTGGGATGGGAAATATGAAGCTTGCAAGATGTTGCTGGACTCCTTCCCATCCGTGACAACCCCCCTCACACTGGGGGTGATGGGAAATATAAGGCCACTTCCACACACCCACTTGAACAGTCATGGCTTCCACCCAAAAGGATCCTGGGAAGTGTAGTCTGTTAAGGGTGCTAAGAGTCGTTAGGAGACCCCGTTACAGTGGTGCCTCGGTTTAAGAACTTAATTTGTTCCGGAGGTCCGTTCTTAACCTGAAACCGTTCTTAATCTGAGGTACCACTTTAGCTAATGGGGCCTCCCGCTGCCGCCGTGCTACTGCCGCACAGTTTCTGTTCTCATCCTGAAGTAAAGTTCTTAACCCGAGGTACTATTTCTGGGTCAACGGAGTCTGTAACCTGAAGCATCTGTAATCTGAAGTGTCTGTAACCTGAGGTACCACTGTACACACCCGAGCTATGATTGTCAGAGTCTTTTAGCAATCAATTCATCTTCACAGGGAACTCTGTTAGATCTGAGAGGGGAATAGGAGCCTCCTGACAACTCTCTGCACCTTTAACAAGCTAAAGTTCCCAGAATTCTTTGGGGGAAGCCATGGCTTTTAAAGTGGCATAAGAGTGCTGTAAAGGTATACTGTGGATGTGATCAATGGTCCAGCAATATCTGAAAGGCTTGGGTTCCCCATCTGTATCGTACACCATGGTCCCAATGGAGGCATTCCAAAGATGATCAGAGTTCCAGTCACACAGCTCCCATGTCACAGCTAGTTTGATCTACAGCCAAGGAGTTAAAGAAGCAACACAAAGGGCATGGTTGTGCGCGCACACAAAAATAGATATTTTGTGACTTGCATGCATTATGCAAATGCAGTCTAACTATATGAATTATCCCTATTTATTCAAATGCGGACATTTACATGCTTTTGCTTATTCTTATGCCTGGTTGTTCTGCATATTCCCCCCACTATGTTATTTATTCTACTTCCCATGGAAAGGGTACTAAGGGAAACAAGGAGGATGCAACTAGGTAACTGACTGTAAGCAAAGAAGGGGATACTGCAATATTCTTCAAGTCAGCACTGGTAAGTAAGATCTTATTGGGATGTGAACTAGCAATCAGATCTTGACAGAATGAGATGATAGCTGGAAGGATGGCAAACATTAGGAGGACAAGCTGAACATGCGCAGCGGGGGGGGGGAGGCACAAACAATATTGTACATCAAATCCCTGAATGACAAGAAGTCTGGCAGATTTAGTATTCCAGAATGTAGCACCAGTTAGCCTCTGTCCAACAGCATGTAGTTGCTGGAGGTGTGCATGGATCCCAAGATCCAAGCTGTATCTGTACTTAAAAAAAATAAAATAATTTCTGATCTGTTTTGAGTCGCTCTGTCCTCTCCTCACTTCAGTCTGTAAAACAAAGTTATGTGTTTCCCATTCACTATTTAAAAAAACAAAACAATCACTTTCCCTCCTTTTGGCCAAAGTGGAGAAATTTGCAGGCAAGGGAGACCCTCTAAAATTCTTGCAAGTTTCAGACAAATAGATCCAGGCCAAGCAAAAGGCACTCATTTTCCTCTGTTGTCTCATATTAGGGTGGTGGAGGAAGGGGTTTGCCTCTTGGTCTTTTTTTCCTTAATATAATTAAGAGGGGCTGAACAATGTTTACTCTTGTTTCCATTTAAAAAAGCAAAAAAAAAACCAAAAAAAAAACCCCAAACCTTTGTAGTTTCATGGTGGTCTTTAATTTGCAGTACACACTGTGCTTGTTTGTGCCCATCAATAAGCCTTGTGTTGTGAGGCTGTCTAGAGTACTGCTTGTGCAGGCCTCTATTGAGTCCATTCTCTCTCTCTCTCTTTTTCTCTCATTAGAGCAGAGTAACATGCTTAAAAACAACAACACCTTAACTGAAGCTTTAAACATTTTTTAAAAACCTTCACTTAGTGCACTTTAACAAAAACAACAACAGACAGATATACTGCTCAATATATAACATAATAACAACATAATAATATCTTTAAGTGACGCAGAGCAAACCCAAATATCATGTTACAGCAATAAAAACATTAATACTAGTTACTAATAAATATATACTGATATCAGCTCCTTCTTTGGAGGACTCACTTCCTCAGTAAATACCTCTCAGCTTCCTAGCTTCCACACAGGACTGCATCCATCCACCTTGGCTTTCACACAGGGCTCAAAAAAACCCTCACAGATCACCCCAAAATCTCACAACAAAGAGGGCTCCTAGAACCTGCTGAAAGCACCCTAGTATTTCACCCTAGCCACCAAGGTAGATGGAGCTACCTTGGGCCACCCATGGCTATGTAACCTTCAATGCTCAATTGGCACACGCCAAGGTCCAAGAGTCCCATGGACTGCAAGAAGATCAAATCTCTCCATTCTGAAGGAAATCAGCCCTGAGTGCTCACTGGAAGGACAGAGCCTGAAGCTGAGACTCCAATACTTTGGCCACCTCGTGAGAAGAGAAAACTCCCTGGAAAAGACCCTGAAAGATGGAGGGCACAAGGAGAAGGGGACGACAGAGGACGAGATGGTTGGACAGTGTTCTCAAAGCTACCAGCATGAGTTTGACCAAACTGTGGGAGGCAGTGGAAGACAGGAGTGCCTAGTGTGCTCTGGTCCATGGGGTCACGAAGAGTCAGACACGACTAAAGGACTAAACAACAACAAGGTCCAAGAGATAACAAACTGGGTGGGTCATAGAATCAAAGTTGGAAGGTACCCAAAGGGTTATCACGTCCAGCCCCCTGCAATGTTGGAATCAGTCTTCCAAGGTGTCCAAATGTTAGAAAAGTTGACCTTCCTCCACACACCTCTCCAAACACACACAGTAATATCCACATATCCATCTGGAGAGGACGGGGAGGGGTTGCTAAATAATCCACCAAAGAAAACCGCTGTATGAAATCAAAGCGGCGACGTGCTGGTGACGATAATGAAGAGCTCTCCGAGCAAGAAGCAGACGGCGCAAGACCTTTCCCCATCCTGCAATGCTTCCGAACCCTTTGCCTGCAGCTCCTCTCACCCAAGTCTCCCAATGCAATAGCCGGCTCTCATTCTTTTGTCCTCCGGCTGCCTTGCTCACTGAGGCAAGTAATTAAGAGTGCCAAATAATAGAGCCAAGCTTCCAAATTAGCTTCCAATACGGTTGTCTCTTTGCCAGTGGCTAAAACAATGATAACAATGGGGGGAAATCCATATTCTTCCTTGCTAAACATAAATCGGAAGCAACAATTCATTGAGAACCAGCTGTAGCTTCCTTGGTAAAAAATAAAATAGAATACTGATCTTTCTTGTGCAGTGTATTCTCCAATCAATGTAATCAGTCCCTTGCATTCCATTCCCCTTCTACATAACCAGAAGCAACTCTTACATTGACTATTATTATTATTTATTTTTATTTATTTTTATTAATATTTATTAAATATTTTTAATATTTATACTATTATTTATTATTTATGTATTATTACTACCCACTTATCACTCTAAGAGTCTAGGACAGGTTAGAACATTGAAATACAGTATTAAAAACAGGTTAATTTATTATGACATCACAACACCATTATTCCCCCACCCCAACCCCATCATTACCAACCAATAAAGCTGAGCAGATGCTGGAAAATCACAGAATTGTACAGCTGGAAGGGACCATGAGGATCATCTTTTCCAACCCCCTTCAAGGCAGGAATCTTTTCCCCAACATGGGGCTTGAACTCCCAACCCTGATATTAAGGGTCTAATGCTCTACTGACTGAGCTAGGAAACATTTCATTCTAAGTTAGTTGTTAGGAGTGAACAATCTTCTGAGGACCGCATGCCAACTGACTAGAGGCAGAAATGGGTGGAATGACAAATGTAGATTTGGGGTGCTATTCCAACTAAGGTTTACTCACAGTAGACCCTATGAACTAATGAACACGATCCATTAATTTCAATAAGTCTACTGTGAGTAAAACTTAGCTGAATACCAGCCTTTGACTCCCTACAGTAAGACTAGTGTCTTCCTACACACACCACATCCCTCTCTGCCCTCCAGCAGGGAAGTGGAAAATAAGGAAACCTGGCTACAAGTTATTTCATACTGTTAAATAATGATGTTCTATAATGATGAGGTGAAGTAGTTATATCAGGAGGCACCTCGGAGAGAGGATAATCCAACTGATTCATTGGCTCCTGGTGAATGAGACTCATTCTTGCCTTTCCATCCATGACAGACAGATTGAAGAGCTGCTATTGGAGCAGTTCTGGGAAGGGAGGAGCCAAATGGATCTAGCTGAGCCAATGGATGAGGGTCGTTTCCCTGGCATTCTTTATGATGTAATCAAGTGGAGTGGAAGCTATTGGGGACTGTTCCAGCAGGCAGGGGGCAACTTGGTGATGGTTCCAGCCTTTCCCTATGAATCAGCTGAAACAGCTGCTACGGTGGAGCTACTGTGGAGAATGGGGGTGCCAGAAGGCTGTTGATGCCAGTAGGGGTATTTTTTTAGGGGGGGAGAGTGTGATTTGCATTTAAAGGGGGACCTACCTAAATTGCATTCTCTGAAACAACACAAGAACCAAACCACATCCATTCTTTAAAATCCACACTTTGAAATTATTATTATTATTATCTGTATACTGCCCTTTACCCGCAGGTCTCAGGGTGGATCACAAAATAAAATCACAATTCAAAACCACAAAATACAAAATCAAATAACAACCCAATAGCCCCATGCCCTTCTGCTGCAGGGGTTTACAATTCAGTTCCCCAGATAAGTAATGTGTAAAACACACACACACACACACCCCAAATGCCTTTACTCGGGTAGTTTGTGCAAATAAATACAAATAATATACAAAAATGCATTATATTAGGGGAAACAGTCCGAGAATTAGTATACTATTACTCCGAATACACAGACAATAATGTTGTCCGGCTGTTACACGAGAGATGTTCTTCAAGGACAAAGGTAGAAGACTTATAGCATTCCTTCATCTCACAAGTGCTGAATAAATTAATATCCAAGCATGCCACAATTTATGTGACCACTTTCCACTTAATAAATTCCCTTCTGTACAGATTTATTTTTATTTTTTTGGCAGGAGGGAGGAACTGCAATATTCAGAGAAATGCAGATTTCGAAAGATAGCTTTGTTGTGGTTCATGTGTTGGTTCAGGAAGGAAAACTCAGTAAATGCAAACTAAACCAATTGCTCTCCCCATCTCTAATGCCAACAAACGTAGCAGTATACAAAACTATTTTCAGGGGAACTATGCCAACTGTTTCACAAAACAGATGTGTTTCCTTTGACACAGCCATCATACGGAATATCATCTTGATGTTAGGAACTTTAAACAAGGACTTTGATGGTTGTCAATCAAGCCGTAACTCTCTTTCTTTGAGGGATTGGAAAAACCCCATCCACTCTGGAGGTCCCTCGAGGACCACAATGACTGTATTTACCACGTCTGGCCGTGCTCGATTTAACAGTATAATTATTTTGCCTCCGTACGAAGCTGGTTTTATGTCCTTCCCACTTACACTCTCATCTTCCCTCCATTTGATTATATTTGTTTCACAGACAATCCGCTCCATGAAGCAAACACACATGACTGAGCACTACAGCATACTGAGATAAGGTAACATAGCCGGGAGGCAGCTGCAATATTCAACAGTTAGACCTACACACCAAACTCCCCCCACTCTCCCCGTTCTCTCTCTGGGGAATTCCTGCTGAAAATGCGGATAACATTGTGCCGAAGCAATCAAGGGCAGAACAGAGCTGGGAGACACTTGCATTAGGCAGTTTATCTTGGGGGGTATTTTAAAATGAGTACCTTTAAAACAACTGCACAAGCGAGCTCTCTGAGGTTCCTTAGGTAGCGAGACTAGTCTTTCTGTACAATAGAGAACGCATTTGTTCCTTCCACTCTACTACTTCCATATTGTTTTCCCCCCACTGGACTGCAAAGTACAGGAATGTAATACGCATTATAACTGGGGCACAGTGCTCTTTGCAGTCAAGTCAATCTGCTGGCTTCAACTTGCTGCAAATGGCAAAATGACTCTCTGGAAAGTGATAAACAAAGGCACTAGACTAGGATGGCGTCCTTTCATAGCCACTGGTTCTCTTGTGAAATAGACATTAAAATAAATCATCTTCAGTGTTTGATCTAGGGAAGGGTTTGTACCAACACCTGACCAATGAGGAGCCTGTCAGCAAATGGCAGAAAACCATGGCTAGAAAAGCCACCTCTATTGGTCTGTCACCCCCCCCCCCAACTTTATTACCTGGGTTATAAAGGTGCCCTAAAGACGTTAAAGCAAAGATTATGGGGACTTGCAATCTCAATCACACCCAGTCTGTAGTCTGCTGGCAGTAGGAGTACAATATGGGCATTTCTTTAAGTTAACACCTTACATTAAAAGCCTCACAGTACTAAATTAGCGAAGGTTATTCACCAAAGCCAGACTAAAGGGCTTTCCTTCTGCAGAGTTGGATGGCAGGTTGAGAGGAGCTCCCTACCAGGACAGACTTTGCTCGTGTGCTCAAGACATCAATTCTATAAAACATATTTTGCTGCACTGTGCGAAATATGAACAAGCCAGGGCTGAACTGATATTACCCTTGCTGGTACCTTTCCCGGGAAAATCAGAGGTTCACTATGTCAGGTTCCTATTGGAAGGCGGGACAAATGCTAGAACATTAGCAGAGGCAAAGTTTTTATTGGTGGTTGCAAGAACCAATGATTCCTGTCTTTAAGTCTGAACAAAATGCTTGTTTCACCTGGAGGTAGCCTGTCTGAATTGTGCATTGCTTTGTAACGATTTGTTGGGTCTCTGGACTGTAATAAAGATTGATTGATTGATTGATTGATAGATAGATAGATCATCTATGTGTCTGTAAAGACACTAGCTGACTGGGCCCAATCCAGGCTGTTGGCACTAGAGTACAAAGTCCTGAACAGCTTGCGGCCTGGCACTGAGATCTAAGACCACTTTGCACCACACTGGGAAGGAATCAACATTGGGAGCAGAGGTCTCCTTCCACCCAGCCCTGCGTCACCCTGCCTATGCAGAGTCCCTTGTCCCACTCAAAAACAGAGCAGATTGAAATTTTTTAAAATCTGCAGTATTAAGTTCAGTTAAAACAAATTGCAATTAAAAGATTTGGGTGGGTATGAACGACGCCTGGGCTAAGAGGTGTATCTTCAGCCTATGATGAAAACTATACAATGAAGGCGCCAAACATAGGAGCCAGCTTTTTTGCTCCTTCTTGACATCTTTCCGTCGGGCCTGCAAGACAGAGCTGTTCCACCAGGCCTTTGGCCAAGGTGCAGTCTGACCCCCTCTCTCCTTCTGTAATCCTCATAGCACTCTAGCCCAATGGTTGCCATTAATTTGATTTTGAATTGATTTTAGAATGAATTGATTTTAAAATGTATTTCAATTAATTGATTGTGATTTTATGTAAATTGTTTTATTTTTACTGTTGTTAGCTGCTCTGAGCCCGGCTTAGGCTGGGGAGGGCGGGATATAAATAAACTATTCTTCTTCTTCTTCTTCTTCTTCTTCTTCTTCTTCTTCTTCTTCTTCCTCCCTATAAAATATTTAAGGAGGCTGGCCCTGCCCACCAAAGTTGATGGGCACTGCCATTCAAATGGTGTGTGTGCAACAGGCCATGTGATCAATTATGTGGGGCGGGGCTTATCTGCCCCTCCCCATATTTTATTTAAGTTGGCATCCCTGTTGCCGGATATCCTTCTGTGGGTGTCTCCTGGGCTCACTTGAAAACTTCTGAAAGCAGTGATATGAGTAGTAGGGCCCACTCTGCTGATTTAAACACCAAAGAGGGAAGGAGGTGGACTTCCATTTGTTGACGGTTTTAAACAATAACGTGAGCACCTTGATTTTGGTATGGAAATAATAGCAATTATTTGTTTTAACTCAGTCTACTATTGCATTTTTTAAAATAAATAAATAAATAAATAAATAAATAAATGTTGAAGTGGAATAGTCCAATTCTCTAAAGACAGCTGCATTTTCATTTTGCATATTGTTTCAAGAATTGTGAATTAGGAGGTCTGCATTAAGATGTGAACTGAATTGAATTTCTTCCCATTTCTAAACCTCATCTTCAAATACTTTACAATGTACTTGCTCCGCTGTGACTCCTCAGGTTTACGGTAATGATGACAAATCAAGCGATAGCCATGCATGGATGAGCCCACTCATAGAGGTACTGCAGGCAAAAGCAGACAAACTACATAAAATATTTCTGTTCATGATTCAGAAGATTTATTTCCAATATTAGCTACTCTCTGCTCAGTTCTCCCATCCAGTAAGTAACAGCTTATTCCCAATATGGGTTACCTTTTTTTAACATCCTACATTTTGCTTGCACAATCACTCCATTTTTGGACTACTCAGTCATAGGATTTCTTGTAAGTTTCATTTAAACCCATGGCTTGACATTTCCCTGTACAGTCTGATTTCTCTGCAATTTATTTAGCGCAATATATATATATATATATCACCTACCCTCAAAGAGGTGCTTTTATGAATGCCAAAATGGAACTCGCCAGATTTTGTAAATCTCATATTCAGCTCTTAACAGAGCTCACACCCTCACCTTTTCAAACAAATGATCTCTATGGTTCATTTTTAAGGACTAAGAATAGTAAAGTTAAGACAAGCTTGAATAGGTTTCATTCCCCAATTCTGGTGCACTTGGAGCTAAATGGTGTGCTTGGCATTTCCTGAACAGGAGGTTTCCAGCTGAGCAAAAATTATGCGTCTGCAAAAGATTCCGATTTGAGACAGACCAAGAAGAGATCTGAGCAGGAACATAATTGTCAAGATGCTTAAGGAGCCCAAACATGCTAAATTTACTTTATTTACTTATATTTCATTCGCCAATATTTTGCATTCCAAATGTTAATCTCTGTCATGAATGTAATACATAGAATTGTAGAGTTGGAAAGGACCCTAAGGGTCATCTAGTCCAACCCCCTGCAATGCAGAAATCTCAGCTAAAGCATCCATGACAGATGGCCATCCAACCTCTGCTTAAAAACCTCCAAGGAAAGAGAGTCTACTGTCAGGAGCTCATCCTACACTCGAGTAGGACCCTGGCAGAGACACATGCCCAACTGGCATGTTCTCTCCCTCCTGGTCTTTCGTTCAGGAGCTTCAAATGCTTTCTTCTGCCCGAACATCCCAGCGACAGATGCCAACAGACATCAGAACACTTAGGGATCCGCAGAGTCTTCACAGTTTGCGTAACAGACCTCAGCAACTCAGCATTTTGGCTAATCTCCTTTATTTACATATAAACACACACAGAGCACTGCAACATGGCTCCCTCTCTCTCTAGCATCAGACAGCAAAAAGAAAAAGAACAAAGGACAATAGTCCCACTTCACGGAACACAGTAACACAATCATCCTGTCTCCGTCACTTCCCACTTTGTGGAGTCAAAACATACACCATCATGTGATAGACAACAATCCTATGACTGCGATCATGGGGCAGGAATTCTGACAGGAGAGTCCACAACCTCCCAAGTCACCTTCAAAGGTAGTCCCACATAGAGCGCATTGCAGTAGTCCAAGCGGGAGATAACTAGAGCATGCACCACTCTGGTGAGACAGTCCACGAGCAGATAGGGTCTCAGCCTGCAGACCAGATGGAGCTGGAAAACAGCTGCCCTGGGCACAGAATTGACCTGTGCCTCCATGGACAGCTGCGAGTCCAAAATGACTCCTAGGCTGCGCACCTGGTCCTTCAGGGGCACAGTTACCCCATTCAGGACCAGGGAGTCCTCCACACCTGCCCGCCTCCTGTCCCCCAGAAACAGTACTTCTGTCTTGTCAGGAGTCAACCTCAATCTGTTAGCTGCCATCCATCCTCCAACTGCCTCCAGACACTCACACAGGACCTTCACCGCCTTTGCTGGTTCTGATTTGAAAGAGAGGTAGAGTGCATATGCCACAGGATATGCTGATGTCATGTGTGCACACCATGGAGCATGCCAACATTGTGCGGCCCTGGCCCCCTCAATCACAGGGGCAAGGCTGCATGTGTGTGACACAGCCTCTATGCTCATTGTCAAATTATATAAACAATGCATGCATGTTATGGAACAAGGTTGTTGAGTTCATCTCCAACTTGTCATTTTTCAGGTTGCAACCTCTCCTACAAAAGATATTGTTAAAGATGGGCACAACGTTACTGCAGTAATTTCAATCAAAGGATATGTGTGTGTCTCATTGCACCAGTTTCATTGCCATTTGATATTGTGTAAATATAAGCCTGTGTGGACATTGTCACACCAGGGAGGAAGGAGGCACTTATCTAAGCTGTTCATTTTGGGATCACTGAACATCAAACCCATTTTCTACTGGATGAAATAAAGTGAAACAACATTTAAAGCAGCAACACAGACCCCAACTTTTTATCCAGGGCTTTTATGTGACATTCAGATTCTCATCCCTGCTGAGATTTAAAATACACAAGGGAAATGTCCATTTGACATTCTCATTCCTATTGTTTTTGTGAAGGACCAAGCAGACCACATTTGTGCTTCTCTCTATTTATTTTCCCAACGCAGAGTTTCCTATCTTCAAATGCCACATGCAGTTCTGCTTCGGTCTGATTAGCAGCTGCAGAAGATTGCAGTGTTTAGAGGTTTTGTATTTTAATGGAAGAAACTTTGCTCTCTGGCTTCTCAGTTTGGGTTTTAGAAAAAGGGAGAGCTTGATGAACCTACAGCACTTTAAATAACAGCTAACCTCAAGCAGGATGTAGCTTGCAATATCTGACGGTACCATCTCACTTCTAATAAAAAGAAACAAGTCTTGCTGTTTAAGTAACACTGATTTTTGGTTGCTTTTTCTCAAGTTGTGGGAAACAAACAGGAATCAGAAAAGCTGGGAATATTGTTAGATGCATGTGTGTAAGTGTGAAAACTAGGGCTGTTCAAGGCAACCCTATGTTGATTCACGGTCCAATTTGTTGGTGATCCTGATTACAAATGTGGTTGAGCAGTGAAAATGATGAAAAGTGAGTTAGCTATAGCCCAGGCATGGCCAAACTTGGCCCTCCAGAAGTTTTGGGACTACAGTTCCCATCATGCCTGACCACTGGTTCTGTTAGCTAGGGATGATGGGAGTTGTGGTCCCAAAACAGTTGGAGGGCCAAGTTTGGTCGTGCCTGCTATAGTCCAACATCATTTAGAAGGCACCACGCTGGTTACCCATGCTCTGCAGATGTCCTGAATCTGGTGTACTCTTAGGTAAGTCCCAATAGTGCACACAGTTTCAAGGGCAACATTACAAAGGAGTCAGACAGTCCAATGGTCAAATATGGGTTCAGGTCCCATGCAATGAGAAAGGTTCAAAGTCAAACCTTCTGAAGAAGATCCAGGGTTGGCATTGTGGGGTCAGTCCTGAAACTGCAGCCCAGTAGAGTTCAAGAAGCAGCCAAGCCATGGTCCATCAACAGTGAAACATTGAGCAAACACAGAGTCTCTGCCCTGCTTCTCTGTTTTTCCTCTCAATCTTATTTGATGTCCCTAAGTTTGCTCCAGCTGAGTAGCTGTGTCTCTCCACTTAACAAACATGTGGTCCCCACCTGGTCTGAGCTTAATCAAGCTGAGTGGCCACACACCTCTGCCCAGACCCAACAAGTCCCATGATCTTTACCTGATCAGCCAATCAGCTAGGCTGCATTCTCACCTGACGCAGTCTCTTAAAGTGCACTTCCCACTGTACCTGATGCCTCAGAGCCCATTGTGTTTGGGGAGACAGGGACACCTTTGGTTCTGGTGATGTTCCCACTTGCCCTGGCTCCCATCCTGCCCCTTAAACATCCTCTGATGTCCCCTGAATACCTCCCAAGTCCCCAACCTCCCCTTCCCCAGCTTCAGCTTGTCCTGGTGTGTACCAGTCATGCCTACACTCCTCGCAAGTGGGTACCAGTCGTGCCTACACTCCTGCCAATTCATGACAATAGTTCACACCATTGGCTAAAAGTGATAGGAGGGAGTGATGGGGCTGCAGGACCACTCCTGACAGCTCTACCAAATGACAATTTCTAACAGGCCTCTCCTTCACTTGCTGCCTTTCAACAGCCATTCCATCTGGCTTTAGAAGAGGTGGCACTGCAGAGTCCCTTTGCTGAAAGACCAAGAGCTTTGGCTCCTGCTTTCCAAACTTCTCATGGATGCTACAAGAACTCTGTAGCTACTACTACTACTACTACTACTACTACTACTACTACTACTACTATATTTATACCCCGCCCATCTGGCTGGGTTTCCCCAGCCACTCTGGGTGGCTCCCAACAGATGAAAAACAGAATAAAACATTAAACATTAAAAACTTCCCTAAACAGGGTTGCCTTCAGATGTCTTCTAAAAGTCAGATAGTTGTTTATTTCCTTGACATCTGATGGGAGGGCGTTCCACAGGGTGGGTGCCACCACCAAGAAGGCCCTCTGCCTGGTTCCCTGTAACCTCACATCTCGCAGTGAGGGAACCACCAGAAGGCTCTCGGAGCTGAACCTAATATCTAGTTCCAAAGCTTGCCTTTTCCCTCCTCCCTCCCAGCCCCCTTTCCTTTTGTATCATATCTTTTCTGACCAGAGGCAGCCAAAGTGGTGTCTTCCAGATACTGCCGGATTCCAACTCCTATCAGTCCCACCCAACATGGTCAGTGGTTAAAAGAAAAATGGTGGAAACTGTATTCCAACAACATCTGGAAAAGACCAAGCTTGCTATCTGTTTTAGAATGTGAGTGTGAGGCAAGGGAGTGTTTGGACAAGGAACGGGGACATTAATAGATAGTGGCTTACACACGGATAATATTTTTATCAGACAAAACAATCCCCCTCCCAGTGGCACAGTGGGTCAGTGCATCTTAATGTTAACCAGAATGTTGGTGGTTTGAGCCCGGCCAGGGATGGTTGTGGGCAGGATTCCTGCATTTTCGTGGGTTGGACTAGATGACAATTGAGGTACCTTCCAACTGTATGAGTCTATGAAACAAAATGTGTTGATATTGCTCACTAAGATTTAATAACAGATGTATGACCCACTGAGCCCCAATAAATAAATATACTTCCACCATATTTGGGGTGCCTGGGTTTAAAACTAAAAGGAAATATACTTTGCAGGCAGGTGTTGTGCCATTAATAAGTATAATTAAGTACCACCCAAATGAGTATTTAGAAATTGTCAGTCTCTAATAGTAATTGTTTGGTTCAGGGAAGAATCATAGCCATGTGCAAAAAGGAAAGAGGATATACTACACATTGCATTACCAGACCCCATAAATCACAAGCTACATTGTTTCAAAAGGCTGTCTTGGGAATTTAATGATAGATGGAGCTCTACCTGTAAACTTCTCTATTTTGTTCCGTAAGCAGCTTAATTATTTAATTTGAAGTTTACCCTGCAAGGAAGCCACATGAGGTTAAAGCTTGTTTTGCCGATTGCCCTAAGGGATCAGACCTGGTACATATTCTAGAGTAACAGTTGCATAAGATACATATTTATCATCCCTTTTAGTATGCAAAGCTTAGGGTATAGTTGTTCGAACAGTGCCTGTTCAATGCAAAGGGGAATAGTAATTTTAGCGTACTTTACGCTAAGGTTGTGGTCCAACAGGTGGGCATTTTGATGGACAGACAAAGCTCCCCATTCAAGCACAGGACTGGTTCCTTGTTGTTTGAAGGTTATGGGAAATGCCAGGTGTACAATCCCATTGTACACAAAGAACCATCCTTCTGGCTAAATTCGGGATGGGTGAATCTATCAATTTCAGTTTCTGACAGTTTATCATTCCCCACCCCTCAGGTCTTAAATCTGAATCATAGCATAACATCATAGATTTGTAGGGTTGGGACCCTAAGGATACTCTTGTCCAACACCTTGCAATGCAGGAATCTCAGCTAAAGCATCCATGAGAGATGACCGTCCAACCTCTGCTTAAAAGCCTCCGAGGAAGGAGTGTTTGGGTGATGGTTTAGAGATAAGTCTTCATTAAAATTCACCAACAGAGGCGCCAACTTCTCAAAAACATAGGGGGAGGGGGCTGACATGACACCCTGACATCACGCATCCAACATGACATGGAGCCAAACAGCCTCATCCTCCCCCTTCCAGCCAGTGTGGTGTAGTGGTTAAGAGCGGTGGATTCGTAATCTGGGGAACCGGGTTCGCGTCTCGGCTCCTCTACATGCAGCTGCTGGGTGACCTTGGGCCAGTCACACTTCTCTGAAGTCTCTCAGCCCCACTCACCTCACAGAGTGTTTGTTGTGGGGGAGGAAGGGAAAAGGAGATTGATAGCCGCTTTGAGACTCCTTAGGGTAGTGAGAAAGCGGGATATCAAATCCAAACTCCTCCTCCTCCTCCTCCTCCTCTTCTTCCCCTGTCATGGCTTCCCCAGAGGGAAGCTGCCCCCAGCCAGTGGCAGCAGTAGTAGCATCTGATCACTGAACCATGTCATGCCAGGCTCCACATTTACCCTCTGAACAATGGGGGCCCCTGGCCACCTAAAATAAGAGAAATACATTGGTAGGGGGCAAAGTGCCTCAGTCCCTAGGAGTCGGTGCCTATATTCATCAACTTTCCTGTTTTAATAAGCACATATTTATATACAATTTGGATAACATACAAAGTTTTTGCAAAAAGAATTCTCCTGATATAATTTGTTGTACAGTGGTACCTCAGTTTAAGAACTTCATTCATTCTGGAGGTCCATTCTTAACCTGAAACTGTTATTAACCTGAGGTACCCCTTTAGCTAATGGGGCCTCCCGCTGCCACCACACGATTTCTGTTCTCATCCTGAAGCAAAGTTCTTAACCTGAGGTATTATTTCCAGGTTAGTGGAGTCTGTAACCTAAAGCGTTTGTAACCTGAAGCATCTATAACTCAAGGTACCACGGCATATGTTCCTTTCACTAATATATGGATTCTTATGCACACTTTGCCCTCATATGTGCATCTACGTATGTCTTACTTGGCAGGGAGACTGCATTTCAAAATTGAGAAGTACGGATTTCTGAGTGACGGTAGTTTCAGTTCACCTATTATTTGGGCAAGTGCAAATAAGATGGGTTCATCTTTCGGTGCAACCTGCACCAAACTTCTCCTCCATCCCTACACTTGGTAAGATAGTGCCAGAGGTTTGCCTCTGGCAACCAGAAAAGCGTCTGATACTGTGGTTCCCAGGAAGATAGCTTCCTCACCGCTACTGACATTCTGCTGAAACCATGTGCATAGCAGTGGAGATAGAAAAGTTTCCCTCCCTTTCTCCCAACACTAGAATTCGTGGACATCCAAATTTTGGAAGATTCAGGGCAGATTTTTCAAAGTCCTTCTTCATGCATCACAATCATGAAGCTACAGAACTTGCTCCCCACCATAGCTGTCAACTTTTCCCTTTTCTTGCGAGGAATCCTATTCGGAATAAGGGAATTTCCCTTAAAAAATGTAAAACGTTGACAGCTATGCTCCCCACAGGAAGCAGTGATGGCTGCCAACTTGGATGGCTTTTAAAGAGGATTAGACAAGTTCAGGAGGATAATGCTATCAATAGCTGCTAACCATCACGGCTGCTGTTCTGCCTCCATGCTCAGAGGCATTAATGCTTCTGGATGCCTGTTACTAGAAGCTGTCGGAGTGGAAACCATTCCTGTGCTTGGGGGCCCCACTTGTGGGTTTCCCACAGGCATCTTGTTGGCCACTGTGAGAACAAGACGCTGGATAATGTGAGCTATTGGCTTTATCCAGCAGGCTCTCCTTATGGGGACTATATCCCAGCATGCTCTGCAGTGCGCAAGGGTTCTATCACCAAAGCATGCATACAGACAGTGCTTCTTGAGTATGGAAAGTTTGAAGATCATTGCGTTAGAAACCCCAGTCTGATCTCATTCTCTTTCTTTCTCCCCACACTTCCCAGGGACGAGATAGAAACAGAGTGATCATTAATGTCAGGGAAGTTTATTTGCCTTAGTTATGCTGACACCGTGGAACACAATGAAACCTCCTGCTCCACCAGGAGTAATAATAAAAAACCGCCTACTTTAGAAACATGAATTCCTCTGTGGAGCCCCAGGGGACCGGCCCTTCAAGATTTCCTGACTGCCTCTAAATGTTTAGATTTGTACTTGTGTGTTCTGAGTAACAATTATTTAACTTCTCTGCAATCTTTCCCTATCGCCTCCCCATTGCACACTGACATTTCTGTAACTTGCTATATTAGTTTTATCATCCAGGGCCATGAATTATTGATTTGAGGATTCTGTTTCTCCATCGAACGGCAGAAACCGCTCACTATTGCACCGATGCAAATAGGCTAATAGGGAGAAAGGAAATATAAAGTTTCTCAACGTGGGTTTAAAAGTTACGTCGCCGAGGCTTCCCATCTCCTATAGCGTGGCTAGCACTGATTTGTGTATAATAAATCCCAACTTGTGACCTGAAGGCTTTTTCAGTCTAGTTAGCATCTTCCAAATTATCATAGAGATTTAAGACAGTTCATTTTTTAAATAAATAAATAAAAAGTTGTAAAAAAAGGAGACATTTCTCCCAATATTCCCTAATGGTAAGTGCCTCTTATGCAGGCTGAATGTAATGTTAAAGACAGGATTAATGATCGTGAATGGGGAATGCTATTTCATTTTTGCAGTGTGATACAGTTCTATGAGTAAGGAACCCTTTTTCTGTGCAAGAAGCTGACATAAAGCAAGCTGGCTTATTATTATTATTATTATTATTCTGCCCTTCATACATGGAACTCAGGTTGGTTCACAACATAAAATTATAATATAAAAAAGACAAAATGTATAGTAAAATTAAGAGCAACAACAAACAAATAATCCCTCCTCCTACAACACATTTAAAGGACATTGGATGTCAGCCAGCCAAAGCCCAGGCTGAAGAGGAATGTTTTTGCCTGGTACCTAAAGGTGTATAATGAAGGTGCCTGGTGGACCTCCCTGGGGAAAGCTTTCCACAAACGGGAAGCCACTATATAAAACCCCCATTCTTGCGTTGCCACCTCCCAGACTTCTCATGGAGGAGGCACATGAAGAAGGACCTCAGAGGATGTTCTCAGGACCTGGGTTCATTCATCAGCAGTTGGGCTCCTGTTCTGCCTAAGCCTGGCAGAGGGGAAACAAGTCTTTAAAATAGTGTTCTACGTCGGGTTGTTGCATGACCAAGCTTAGGATCCAGCCCAAGTTTCCCCTCTCTGCTGCCTCCCACACAACACAGGGATTTTGTTGGGTTGAGGTGGAGCAGCATTGAGGTTGGTCCAGTTGGCTGCACTGGTGTTCCCAGTGGTACCACCTCTGGTACATCCTTATAGCCCTCACCATACTGCAGCCCCACCCCATCCAGGAAAGCACTAGAAATTCCAGTGTTGGGAGGGCAGTTCTAGGCCCCCACACCCATTAATACTGAGATCCACTGTAGTTCAAGCATGAGCAGAATATATGGGGGCAATCCAGCTAAGTTATGCACTCTGCTTGGTAGCACAGGAGCTCAGTATGCAGGTGGGACGTTATCACCCCATGGAGATCTCATGGGACTGATATCATCTCACAGGATCTTGAAAGAGGGAAGGAGGCCTTGGCTAAGAGGGGCCATGACCATGTTGCCACGCAAACCTCAGTCTCAGAGCCTTACTAGGCTATTTGGGGCACTTGGCAAATGCCACAGAGAATGACCTCTCCTGAGCTACCACCCCCTTCAGCTTCTGAAGATGGAGGAACAACCAAGAGGGACCCATTTGCTGATCTTAGCACCCAAGAGGGTCTGTAGGAGGCCTTTCAGATATTCAGGGCCTTGGTATTTCATGGCTTCAAACACTGACATGAACACTTCAAATTGGACCTGAAAATGAATTGGTAACCAGTACAGCTGTTTTAAGATAGGGATTAGTAAAGGTACCCCTGCCCGTACGGGCCAGTCGTGTCTGACTCTAGGGTTGTGCGCCCATCTCACTTAAGAGGCCGGGGGTCAGCACTGTCCGGAGACACTTCCGGGTGTCAGCGTGACGAAGCTGCTCTGGCGAGCCAGCACCAGCACAGCACACAGAAACACTGTTTACCTTCCCACTATAAAGCGGTACCTATTTATCTACTTGCACTTAAGGGTGCTTTCAAACTGCTAGGTGGGCAGGAGCTGGGACCGAAAGACGGGAGCTCAACCCACCGTGGGGATTCGAACCGCCGACCATTCGATTGGCAAGCCCTAGACACTGAGGTTTTACCCACAGCACCACCTGCGTCCCATTAAGATAGGGGTTAAGTGAGAGCTAAATGAAATCCCAACCAGTAATCTGCAGCCTAAGGCCAATCAGCTCAATAGGACTTACTTCTGAGTAGACATGCATCAGACTGTGCTGCTTGAAAGCCGACATAAAAGGTGCAGGAATAGATATTAATTAAGTAGGGAAGTCACTTCAATAAAAAGAATAAACACGGGCAAGAATCGTTAGAACATTTGCTTGCTGTTTTAGTGGACAAGAATAAACCCAGGGAGTCACAGAAAATAGTAAGACACTGATGAAAAAGACTGGATGTTCTTTGTACAAATATATTGAGTAAAAAACTCCAGATTTTTTGTGAAACAGAATCTTTTTTTGAATTTGGAAATAAGTCTGGTAAAGTATTGCCCTAGAAATGTGAATCAGTCTGGATTCCCCCTCCCCCCGACTGAATTGAATGTTGAATGTTGAGATAATAATTATGTGTATAATATGGATGAGATGCTCAAAGAGGTTGTATCATTTTTATACTCTGATTCATCCATCAGAAGAGGGGAAAAACAACTCAGGATAACATTGCCAACTATTTTGAATGTATTAAATATTCTAATGATTTCTTTTTCAGGAAGAAAGAGACCTTATTAAATGCTTCAATATCTATTCAAGAGAAACAAAGCAGTATTGAATGTTTGAAAAGTAATAAATTGCTTGGGCTAGATGGCTTTCCAATGGAGCTTCATAATAGATGTTCAGATGCTTTATTACCTATTACTGCAATAGTATGCAAGACTCTTAACAGGCCCAATAAGTTGCCAGAATGCCAAATTGACTGGTATTTTGAAAAAGTAAAAAAATTCCTGCTATTTCAAAGCACTAAAGGACCATACCTCCACTTAATGTTCAACAGGGGTGGGCAACAACAGACTGGGGGGGGGAATGTGAAACTTTCCCCATGTCCCCCCCTCCTTCAGTGGTTTTGCCTGGAATATGTCACTGAACTCTGACAGGCCTCATTCCAAGAGCGGCCTGTGGGTGGGGTGGTTTTGCCCAGTGGCACACAGCCCAGGAAGTGGTGGAGAAGGTGGAGTTACATCTCTCTCCATCATGGTCTTGTGAGATCTCCCCCATGAGAAGAAGGAGGGGTTGGGGCTTGAAGAAGAAGAAGAGGAGGAGGAGGAGTTTGGACTTGATATCCCGCCTTTCACTCCCTTTAATGGGTCTCAAAGTGGCTAACAATCTCCTTTTCCCTTCCTCCCCCACAGCAAACACTCCATGAGGTGAGTGGGGCTGAGAGACTTCAGAGAAGTGTGACTGGCCCAAGGTCACCCAGCAGCTGCATGTGGAGGAGCGGAGAACTGAACCCGGTTCACCAGATTACGAGACTACCGCTCTTAACCACTACACCACGCTGGCTCCCACAAGAATTTAGGACCTGAGAGCAAGGGAACCATCCTCTCCTACAGTTTCCAGGAACTTGTATGCAAAAGAATACTGTCTCTGAGCATGGATGGTGAGAGATGAAGATCTAGGCTTAATAGAAAAAGAAAACATGGATGGATGGATGGATGGATGGATGGATGGATGGATGGATGGATGGATGGATGGATATGCACCAACAACAAGATTACATACCCCCCCCAACATTTCTCTGATGGAAATAGAGACATCCTATTCAACAACAACAACAATTTTACTCTTTATACCCCATCCATCTGACTGGGTTGCCCCAACCACTCTGTGTGGCTTCCAACATATATAAAAACACAATTAAACATTAAACATTAACAAACTTCTATATTCACGGCTGCATTCAGATGTCTTCTAAAGGTTGCATAGTTACTTATCTCATTGGCTCAGGGGTCGCATAACTGTGTCTGTGTCAACTGCACTAAGAAAGGAGGCAATCTGTTTTTGGATCTACTACTATCACACCATATGTTTGAAGCACAGCCCTTCAAAAAGAATCTTTGGAACTTTACTTCATTAAGGCTGTTGTGAATTTTAGCTCTGTGAGGGATAAACTGCAGCTCCTGTGATTCCTTGGGAAAGTCGTGTGCTTCAAATGTGCCTTAAAGGAATGGTGCATATGCAGCCTGTCTTTCCACTTTGACTCCCCCCCCCACCAGATCTGTTAAATCCAAAGCATTGTCCACTCCAGCCCCCCACCCCCACCCCAATTTATATATTTGAGCACAGCGAGTGAAAAAGGACATAGCAAAGAACAAGGGCGCTTGCAGACTCCATTGCATGAAGACTAATGGCCATCTCAGGTCAGCTCATCATGCCTGCTGAGGAGCACAGTTCATGATACAGAAAGAACAAGCTCCTGCTGAGCTGCCCATTACCTCCAAATCCATGCTTTTCATGGAAGGTTTTCTGATCTACACTCCTTCATTCTGTTCGAGTGAGAATGAGAGGTGAACAATAGGACAGCCATTGCAGCCCTGCTCTATTTGTGAGCTTCCCATGGACATCTGACAAGCCATTTCTTGGAGACAGAATACTGGTTCTAAATAGAAGTCAAATCTAACAAGGATATTTTAAAGGTATCCTAAATAGCCAATATACACTTAGGAGTTTTTCCCCCCTTAAGAGAATTGTTCATCATTGCCAGTTTTGGTTCTGATTCTATTTCTCCTCTCATTGTCGTGTTTATTACAGAAAAGGGACAGTTTTAAGTTATGCAGCCCAGTACAGTAGCACGTATAGAGTAATGGCTCCGCAAATGCGCTCCCCGAACAAACTGTATATATGCTAATTATATGTAAATGCCTCTGATGAAGTAAAATGAATGTAAGGATGGGGAAAGGACTGGGAAGAAGAAGGGTAGATATTGAATGAATTCATGGAGCCCAAAGGTGTTGTATTAATGCCTCGTCGCAATTTACCTGTGTTCTACAGAATGTTTACAGTGTTGTAAAAGTAATGGAAAGGTCTTTCGCAAATGTTTAGGCACTATTAGGTGGCATTTATACCACTCCTGGGATTCACAGTGCAGCTCTGTGAATATAGATTCAGATACTGCACCCCCCCCCGGTCCCCGCTTTAACTTTGCACGGAACAAAAGGTTCAAGTGGAGAGCTGTGTATGAATCTGTTTATGGGACAGTCACTTGTAGAAATCTCACATCAGCCATGAACTCGCTCTGTTCAAGGATTGGGATTGATCCTGCCGGGTGCAGGTGCTGCTTCGCAAGAAGAAGAAAAAGAAGAAGAGTTTGGATATGATATCCCACCTTATCACTACCCTAGGGAGTCTCAAAGTGGCTATCAATCTCCTTTCCCTTCCTCCCCCCACAACAAACACTCTGTGAGGTGAGTGGGGCTGAGAGACTTCAGAGAAGTGTGCCTAGCCCAAGGTCACCCAGCAGCTGTATGTGGAGGAGCAGGGACACAGGAAAGCCATTCATGAAGCAGCACCATGTTGCCTCCTTTCAACAACCTTGTGGAGGAATCATAGAATCATAGAGTTGGAAGAGACCACAAGGGCCATCGAGTCCAACCCCCTGCCAAGCAGGAAGCACCATCAGAGCACTCCTGACATATGGTTGTCAAGCCTCTGCTTAAAGACCTCCAAAGTAGGAGACTCCACCACACTCCTTGGCAGCAAATTCCACTGTCGAACAGCTCTTACTGTCAGGAAGTTCTTCCTAATGTTTAGGTGGAATCTTCTTTCTTGTAGTTTGGATCCATTGCTCCGTGTCCGCTTCTCTGGAGCAGCAGAAAACAACCTTTCTCCCTCCTCTATGTGACATCCTTTTATATATTTGAACATGGCTATCATATCACCCCTTAACCTCCTCTTCTCCAGGCTAAACATGCCCAGCTCCCTTAGCCGTTCCTCATAAGGCATCGTTTCCAGGCCTTTGACCATTTTGGTTGCCCTCCTCTGGACACGTTCCAGTTTGTCAGTGTCCTTCTTGAATTGTGGTGCCTAGGAGCGCCCTGCAGAAATGAACCCCCTGCTGGGTGGTAAGGAAGAAGACAGTGTTGTGTGGGTGCTTGAGGTTCACAGGAGAAGTGGGCAGAATCAAGGCACAAATCTAACTCAGAGCATTCAGGACCCTGGACAGCTACAAATGGTCCTGCTAAGTCAACTGCTTATTTCATTGCATTTATTTCAAACATTTCTTCCACTATTTTCATTGCATGTGCAATTCTAGAGTGGGTTTCATCCTGACATACAAGTCCATATGCCAAAACAGTTCCCACATAGCAGACACATGAAAGTAAGAAAAATGCATAACCATCTTGGAAGAAAACCCAGCAACTATCTGGGTGATTTGTCAGCTCAATGAAGTCTGTCAATTCTCAGAGGAGAGTGAGTTCTATAGCTGGAGTGCCACCACTGAGAAGGTTCTTCCTTGCCATGGTTAGAGCTACTACAGCCTACAGAGCCTTCCCAGCCAATCTGAATTTCAGAAAAGGTCTATATGGAAGCAGGCAACAAACCAATGCAAGTACTTTGTAGCATTTTGAAAGCCAGGTCAGGTCTATCAGAAATGCTCCCCATCTTCCTACCACATTCTTCACTAGCTGCAACTTCTGAATCAGCTTCAAGGGCAGCCCCACATAGAGTGAAGTACAGTAATCTAGTGCTGAGGTTACCTGCCCATGGGCTATGGCTTGTCCCCAAATCCACTAGTTCCAAAGGGCTTCATTTATTCTTAAACAGAGTGGGACACTGCTGAACTTTACGAGTCAAAAGCCAAGAGATTGATGACATATTACTTATTGCTACTCTCTGGCTGTTGCTCTGATTTAAGAAGCAGAGCCATGTAAGAAGCAGGCCTCCAACTCCCATCTCACAGATTTAGGATGGCTGATGGTGTCAAAAGCAACAGGGAGATCAAGGACAATCGACAGGGTCAACTCCTTCTGTCTCTCTCCTAATAAAGATAATCTTTCAGAGCGGTCAAGGGTAATTCAGTCTCTAAACCAGGGGACCAGATAATCTGCTTCTTCCATGAATGCCTGCAGTTGGGCCACCACCTTCCTTAGGAAGCTGATATTTGCGACTAGGCAGTAGATATTACAGGTCCAATGCTGTTGTTGTTTTGAGTCATGGGGTTTAATAAGCAAGCTCTTGGAACTGTAGATCTGTGAAGGGGAACAGGTGTCCCCCTAACAACCCCCTAAGAAACTGCAGCTCCCAGAATTATTTGTGGGAAGCCATGACTCTTTAAATCGGTAACATTGGACTTTAAAGGCACGGTGTGACTGTAGCCTCACTTAACTAATAGGGAAGGGGGTGAAATCTGAACTCTCCACATCTAAATCAGTATAGCCATATTCACTCTACAAAACTAAAGCACCTCCCCCCCAGCCGCCCCCTGAGATGCAACCCATTAGTAAACGTTACCATGGAAAAAAATGCTTTTCTATAATAATTACTACAATCATAATTATTACACTCGACTGAAGGTTAATCCCTCTGGTATTAATTTAGCTCCAGCGTAAGCAGATACATTGTTCACGTTCATCTCACTGCACTTAGCATATTACTAGAGATTAAGGTCTGCATGGCCAAAAATAGAGATATTTAAAACCCAGTGTTGTCGGGATGGTATAAATGTAGCTTGACTCAAACTTGCTTTCATCTATCACACGGCAATCCTCACCTTGCAACGTTCCAGAAATGAAGGTAGAAAATTGCACAAAGCAAATGCTCTTCCCCAATGCAGAGTTTTGTTTACGCCTTGCCTTGTTCCCCTGAATCTTTCTGTAGGTACCTAGCAAAGTTCAGCTCTCTATGGAAATGGCATCAGGGCACATTCAGATAAAAGCTGGTAATCTAAAAGTCTGTGGCTCTGTGTTTGTGTATACACAAACACACACAAATAAATTGCAGCTATAGCATATTAAATTTCAAAAAGTGATCTCGTTAATTAAGCACATGCAATTTCTCAGATTTAATTAAGATGACTCCACAGCTCTGGAAAGATTGTTATTTTTATTAAGAAAGATCTCGCTGCACCCGTTTGCTCATCATGGAAGAGCATATACTTTTTGTCTCTTTCTTTGTATAAAGGGGGGGGGGCTTTTCTATAAAAGCAGGGATTTAAACAGCCATATGTTTGTTGGATTTATGCAAAAAGTGACAGTATAAGAACTGTAATCCAGGTCACTGTGAAGGAACTTGGAGAGGGAGAGCAAAAAAGACTAGGAAGCGATCATACAAACTAATCCCAATCTCAATTCTTTGAGTGCCGTTGCTTATCTCACCAAAACAGCATAATCTGTGCACAAGAGAGAGATATCAGGAAGCTCAGGAGGATTCTAGAGTTGCAGGTGCCTAGCACATCCCTCAAAAGAAAAATTAAGAAAACCTAAGGGGAAAGGAAACCCCCAGATCAGCCCAAATAAAGACTGAATATGTTTAGTGGCCACAAAATACTGACTGGGATGTCAAGAGAGAGGCAGAAAACCAGGAGTGGCAAATAGACTGGAGTACAATAGAATAAAATAAAATGGAATAAAATAGACTAAACCACAGAGCCTAGGGCTTGCCGATCAAAAGGTTGGTGGTTCAAATCCCCGCAACAGGGTGAGCTCTCGTTGCTCGGTCCCTGCTCCTGCCAACCTAGCAGTTCGAAAGCACGTCAAAGTGCAAGTAGATAAATAGGTACCGCTCTGGCGGGAAGGCAAACGGCGTTTCCATGCGCTGCTCTGGTTCGCCAGGAGCGGCTTAGTCATGCTGGCCACATGACCCAGAAGCTGTACGCCGGCTCCCTCAGCCAATAAAGCGAGATGGGCGCTGCAACCCCAGAGTCGTCCGCGACTGGACCTAATGGTCAGGAATCCTTTTACCTTACCCTGAACAGAAAAGCTCAATGCTGCAACATTTCGTTACAGGCCCCATTTGTCCTCTATCTTGCAAATAATACTGCACCGAGATTGATGTGAACAAACATCAGCACACATTTTCTTTTTTAAAAAAACAACAACCGAGGATGTTGCTTTTTGAATTGTTTCATGAGAACAGCCAGTTAGAAAGGATCTGATTCAATGGGGTGGTGAGGCCTGGCCGGCTGCGAGGGATTCCACGGCCTCTTCCAAAGAGTCCGGTAAATTGACAGGTGGTGGCATCTCCTCTTTCTCCAGATGGTAGCACAAGAGAATCAAGAGAGAATTCTCCAGTTTTATGCCTTGCCTCTTCCAAACAAAAACGACCCACCTTACCCAAGCGTCTCCCCCCTCTCCTGGAAATTCTGGAACCGGCACTGCCTGCTGGTAAGAGGATAGGGGAAGCCACAACTTGCCAGTAATGCATAGTAAAATATAAATCGTTGTCCCTTACCGTCCCGGCATCCAGTGATGCGGAAGGACAGGCATTAAAGCTCCCTTCCAAAAGATAATGCTTGATGCTGGCAAAGCAGCACAGTGCTCTCTCTGTGTGTCTAGCTGGTGTAGTATTCGATGCTTATGATACAATTATTACGCTACCGCCGATTGCTTCAGCCTTTTGGCAAGTTAATCCCCTCGGGTATTAATTTACTTACTCTGACTCTTCAGTGTAGTTTATGGCGTTCTACCCCGTTGAGGACGGCCCCTATAATTATCCCACAAGTTACAGCCCTCAGGTTTTTTTTTCTTGTGTGTCTTCTTTACCTCATCAGTTGAGCCACTACAATCCACAACCCATTAAGGCTAAACTGATGGACTGGCAGAGCAAGCCCCAAAAAAGCAGGGGGAGGGGAGAACCAGAGGGGAATGGATACCAAATCCAGAACGTTGGCAAGGTGGGAAGGAGGAATGGATGCCTGGCTTCTCCCGAATAATAATAATAATAATAATAATAATAATAATAATAATAATACCTCACACATCTGGCTGAGTTGCCCCAGACACTTTGGCCGGGGCTCCAACAAATATAATAACATAATAAAACATCAAACATTAAAAACTTCCCGGTACAGGGCTTCCTTTAGATGTCTTCTAAAATCCCCTTGCTATTGTTTCTACAGTGGTACCTCGGTTTATGAACTTAATCCGTTCCAGAAATCCATTCTTAAACCAACGTCATTCTTAAACTGAGGTGTGCTTTCCCTGAGGCCTCCTGCCGCCGGTACCCTTCCACTGTTTGGCTTCTGTTCATAGACCAAGGTAAAGTTTGCTAACCAGAACACTTTTGCGGAGTTCAGGGGTCAGCAAACATTTTTAGCAGGGGGCCGGTCCACTGTCCCTCAGACCTTGTGGGGGGCCGGACTATATGTTTTTTTTTGGGGGGGGGATATGAACAAATTCCTACACCCCACAAATAACCCAGAGATGCATTTTAAATATAAGGAAACATTCTACTCATGTAAAAACACGCTGATTCCCGGACCGTCCGCGGGCTGGATTTAGAATGTGATTGGGCTGGATCCGGCCCCCGGGCCTTAGTTTGTCCACCCATGGAATAGTTCATCAATAGGGTTGTTCTTAAACTGAGATACCACTGTAATAGGAAGGAAAGCTCCAGTGTTGGTAAGACAAGGAACATGGCATGAGGGTTTCTACTGAACCTGGGAGAGCTTGTGTAAGGTTGTCCCAGCTCTGAGGTTGGAAATCTGCCTCCAACCCTGGAGGAGGAGATCCAAACCATCTTATCCCATAGGATGCCCTCCCAGGTACCGTAGCATTAAAGCTTAAGGGTGGTATCCTGCACACTCTGGAAATCTGTTCCAGTGGACTGGGGGGTGGATCCATAACAGGTTTAGGGGATGCCCAGGGGTCACACAAGGAAAGGAGAGGTGGGGAATTTTCCATTGCACAGCTAAAACTCCTTGTGATAATGGAACTGTGGGGAATCACCCTAAAAATGAAACCCTCTGCTTGATTATCTGGGATAGTGAAGTAGAATTGATGTGATAATTTCTCAGAAAATATCATCATCATCACCATCACCACCATCATCAAAATCATCACCATCATCAGAAATCACTCTTCACCTGCAGGAACTTCCAAACACTCTTCAAGTGTAGTTGCACAGTATTGCACACTGAAAAAGTCCAGTCTTAATGTTACCTTTAGATTAGCAATCATACTAATATAATAAGGACTGTGTTTCAACTTCTTGACCTGGGCTGCAAATCAGATCTGTCAGCCTAGTGGAAAGCAGCCCAACAGCCTCATATGGCATTTTTAAAAAGCCAATGCTGGTTGTTTAATTAATAGTTTTTCAATTAATTTGTTGTCTTTATGATGTTTTATGTGTTTTACCCTTTTTGGTGGAGGGGTGGGGTGGGCAAACTGCCTTGTAAGGGCAATGTTCCATGAAAAACGGTCAGGAATCCTATTATTCTAATTGTTGTTGTTTTGGGTTCTGGAATGATATATACTTCAAACTAAAAAAAAAATGTTTAATGTGAATTTCCCTTAAAAACCAGAATCATTCCTTCTGGGCATTACAGGTATTGACATCCCTAAGGGTATAAGAAAAGTTTTTTTGTATGCAACCGTGGCTGCGAGGGATCTTATTGCAATGAATTGGAAAAATGACAAGCTCCCTACCAGGGCTTTATTGTTATTGAAATTGACAGAATATGTGGTGTTAGCCTCCCTTTATGAAAGAATTAGAGACAAAGCTAGACAGGAGTTCATTCTAGGATGGGACAATTTTAAGAAATATCTGAAAAATAGCTGTAACGTAAATACAGAAACTACAACTAATCCAGAATGCGGCAGCTAGACTGGTGACTGGGAGCGGCCGCTGAGACCACATAACACCAGTCTTGAAAGACCTACATTGGCTCCCAGTATGTTTCCGAGCACAATTCAAAGTGTTGGTGCTGACCTTTAAAGCCCTAAATGGCCTTGGTCCAGTATACCTGAAGGAGCATCTCCACCCCCATCATTCAGCCTGGACACTGAGGTCCAGCACCGAGGGCCTTCTGCCAGTTCCCTCCCTGTGAGCAGTGAGGTTACAGGGAACCAGGCAGAGGGCCTTCTCGGTAGTGGCACCCGCCCTGTGGAACGCCCTCCCATCAGATGTCAAAGTAATAAACAACTCTTGGGCTTTTAGAAGACATCTGAAGGCAGCCCTATTTAGGGAAGCTTTTAATATCTGATGAATCATTGTATTTTAGTATTGCAAGGACCGGTGTTACATGGTCTTGGTGGACACTCCCAGTCACCAGTTTAGCTGCCGCATTCTGGATTAACTGAAGTTTCCGAGTCACAAAGGTAGCTCCACGTAGAGTGCATTGCAGTAGTCCAAGTGGGAGATAACTAGAGCATGCACCACTCCAAGCATGCCTGGAGGATGTGGACTATTTGGATCCCTTCCAATCGGGATTAAGGCCTCACCATGGGACTGAAACTGCCTTGGTTTATATGTTTATACTATATGTGGCAACTATTTCAGGCACATTTTCCTTCCCAAGCACAGAGAGTTCTTCTTTCCGGCTCCCCTGATACTTCCCCATTAATCTGTTCTTGGGTGAATGAAGAACTTCTCAAAGTTCACCCTCATTTCCTCTGAGGCCCTTGCCAGCAGCTTCCAAGGTCAAGGAAAATGACCTTTCTTTTTGTCCAGAAGCTCGGACAAGGCTTCCTGCCATTCCTATCAATGACGTGCCATGCATACTGGCCAGAGGCGTTGCTCAAGAGCAGGATGAGCCACTGTGCAGACTAAAGGCTGATTAAATATCGCTCCCAGCATTTCTTGATCTCTGGAGCATGTGATAAAGCTCAGACCTGAATCCTGATGCAATACACAGCCGGCCAAGCCAAACATGCGAAAAATGTCAGAAGTATCAGTGTGGGTTGTTCGTTTTGTATGGATTTTATCATTCCAAGAGAAGGGGGGATACAATGTGCTGATCTGGTGGAGTATACACTATTTTAAAAAAAATCCTTAATGACAACAGCAGCTATGTAAAATTTAATCCACAGCACCAGTTAAATTACATGTGAAGCATAATGGTGGATTGGTTCAAGGAAAGAAGGGAGGGAGGGAGGGAATGTAATAAACACATAATTTAGCAGGAGAAGTGAAGATTACACCTTTTACCTCTTATTGGCATTCTTGCCAATCTGAGGGTACACTCAGACATGGGGAATATTGCATTAGATCTCATTATTATAAGAATAGCACTTCTGTCTTGTTTTCTAAAGTTCCTTTCACACTGCAGCACCTATTGTGTTATGGGGCTGTGGCTTTTTGACCAATATGCAACCTGTTGCACTGAATTTCATTCACAACAGTGGGTGTGATGTAACACAATAACACATGTCATTGGACAGTGTTGCTACTCCACCACCTTTTCCGCACATGTGTTCTTTCACCCCTTCAATTATTTCCCTGATATACCACCCAGATCTCATCACGTTTCCCCCACAATTTTCCAGTTTCAAGGGGCTGCAAATAGATTTCCACTGGAATCAAATAACTTGGAAATGAGCAGTATAAACATGCACTTCATTCCATTTGTTTTCTGGAAGTGACTTTTATGTCACGTAGAAATCTCAAACACAACGTGGGAATTAAGAGTTAGGAAACTACGCTGAGGAAACAGGGGAAATGGTTGTGTGAATGCAGCCAGAGATGCTTAGAATCATAGAATCATGGAATTAGAAGGGGCAATAATAATAATAATAATAATAATAATAATAATAATAATAATAATAATAATAATTTATTATTTATACCCCGCCCATCTGGCTGGGTTTCCCCTGCCATTCTGGGCAGCTTCCAACAAAACACTAAAATACAATAACCTATTAAACATTAAAAGCTTCCCTAAACAGGGCTTTAGATGTCTTCTAAAAGTTTGGTAGTTATTTTTCTCTTTGACATCTGGTGGGAGAGCGTTCTACAAGGCGGGTGCCACTACCGAGAAAGCCCTCTGCCTGGTTCCCTGTAACTTGGCTTATCGCAGTGAGGGAACCGCCAGAAGGCCCTCAGCGCTGGACCTCAGTGTCCGGGCAGAACGATGGAGGTGGAGACGCTCCTTCAGGTATACTGGACCGAGGCCATTTAAGGACATCTAGTCCAACCCCCTGCAATGCAGGAATCTATTTTGCCCAACGTGGGGCTCCTCCTCTTCAGACATACCCGTCTTCTGAGCAACCCTCATTAGTCAAACGTGAGTGTTTTTTTCCTGGCTGGAAGGTGTGCTTGAACTCTAATAATGCTATTTTCTTGCCAGATGGCAAGTAGAGGGGTTTGTGGGTTTGTGGCTGGGTGTACTAGACTACTGTGCAAAGGTCCAACACACACTCATTGTTCCACCCATTGCCACTGGTATGTGGCCCTTGGAAGTTTGCTGGGAAGAAAATGTGGCCCTCGTCCTGAAAAAGCTTTCCCACGCTGCTCAAATGCATTAGTAGTTCCACCACTAGTACATGGAGAAGCTTTCTCTGGCGAGAGCTGCATCAAATGCCCTCACAATGTCAAGCACTTATCTCTGTAACCTGAAAACCAAGGATGAATGGCTCCGATCATGATTTCACAGATTGTCACTCATAAAGCAAGCAATAACTCCCCTTCTTCAGACAAAGCAAACTCTGGTTCATTCCAATATTTGGAAATGACAGGTCCAGAATGATTTGGGTGAAATGAAGCAAGCACAGAGCGAAATGCCCTCCTGCCAGATGCACACAACTGGATGTTTGCCACTATCGCTCTGTCAACTGAATATGCCACAGGCCATTAGCTTTCCCTAGAAGACTGGGACATAATCCAGAAAATGTTTTTCATTACTGCAACTCCGAAAGTCCTCTCAATTCACTGCTTTTAAGCCCGTTTTGCTTTGTTTTCCTCTTTGTGCCAGACTGGGGAACCTCAGACTCAGAGGTCAAACCGTGTCTTCCAGGATTCTCTGTCTGGGCCTTAAAACAACCCCCAGGAGAAACCTCTGACTGACCCTGCTCTGTATCATCCTTGACTGCTTATGCCAAGTTGAAATGTGTCCTTCAGCTGTGAATCTGATTGCCTGGGTGGATGATGGAGAGATGTCTGTGGCACATGTGCAGAAATCTCTGACTTTTGTGTGACTAGAATTTAGGCTACTGGGAGTTGCATCCATTGCCACACTTATCCTTTATTGGCTCAGCTGGCAGGGGCTGTAGCTAGAAAGCTGGAGTCTGTGAGAGCAGCTCCTCCATGGTGGTTAAAAATAAAAACAGCTGCCTATAATGTATTCTGCACGATCCATGAAATTTGATGTATACTTTTATAATAAAAGTGATTCTGGTGATTTTTCACTTAGGAAGCACAAATAAGGCCAAAGCCTAAGAAAAGGGGCTTTCTGAATTCAAGAACTTGTCCTAGAAAATATTGTTTCCCCTTTGGATCCCAAACAATGCATCTTCTTTTGTCTGTGAAAACACACAAAATAAAAAGATTTAAAAGTGAGCTTAGAATTCACCATCCCAAGAATCTCAGCTTTCATTTTGAAATGAGCAAGTTTCTGTTGTGGTGGGGAGGCAGACTTGAAACTGCGCCAGAAATATCTGGTAAGATCTCTGAAGCTGTTGGAGAGGAGGGCAGCTCACCCTGATTTAAGTAATTAGGAAGTGGTGTGTCCATCCTCACCCCCAATCAGCTTTAAATTTAGAGATATGAGAACTCCACCCCTAAGAAATGTCAATAATCTCAGCAACTCTCAAGGTTATTCAGATGTTTTCCTCAAGTGGGGACCTTTGCCTCACGTGTCACATTCAGTTAATTCATATTAACCTAGAGATGTTTTGAATCTCTCTGAGGAATTTAGCTAGCTCATTTTGTATTCATTGAAGCTCCTTAGAAATTTTTTTCTTTGACTAAGAGGGATTCCAAATTCTCCTCAAATTCTGCTTGAGGTAAAATTCATGGCGAGTTAGAGATGGGTAGAATTAACCTCAGAAATTTCACAAGTCTCATCAAAAGTATGCTAAATTCCCCTTAGATGTTCTCAGCCAGGACATCCAACTTCTCTTTGCAATTCACTTTAGACACAATCCAGTGGCCACTCTTGACTTCTTAGCAATGCTCACCCATTTTCCTTGAAAAAGTAGCATGCTTGGCTTGCTGCTGTCATGACCTTACTTCAGCACATCACGTTTCCTTGACTTTGCACTTTCCGCTTCTGTTCAAGCTGCTGCTCATTAGCATGCATTGATATGCCAAAAACTTTCAGAAATCTTAGGCTGTGATTGATGTTGACTATTGACTATATTTGAATTACGAGTGTACCTACTGCCCCAGGACACTGGTTAACAAGTTATGTCAGGAGCTGATCCCAGAGTGATACGGCATTTGAAAGAATCAAATATAGCTGCAGAGCAATATTGAATTTTGGATGTGAACCCATGAGCCTTACAAACCTGAAAATGATATGGGAGGGAAAAAATTGAAACCCGGAAAGTAAAAAAATGAAACATCGAAGTCCAGGGGTATATATATATGTAATATATATATATCACACACATCCCTGGACTTCGGTGTGTGGGTGTGTCCCCTTTTGCTAATTCCTAACTGGAAAATAACAGATCAAAGGGTGGATTTTTTTCCATTTATTTATCCCAGTTAATAGAGTGCTGACTTTGATTGTGGGAGACACAGTGTACGTTCAGGCATGGGACATATCCACATCATACATTTGTAGCACTATGATACCACTTTAAACAGTCATAGCTTCTCCCGAAGAATGCTGGGATTGCCCCCACCCTCATCGTTCTGCCAGGCACTGAGGTCCAGCTGAGGTTACAGGGAACCAGGCAGAAGGCCTTCTCGGTTGTGGCGCCCACCCTGTGGAACAGCCTCTCACCAGATGTCAAGGAAATAAACAGCTATCTGACTTTTAGAAGACATCTAAAGGCAACCCAGTTTAGGGACATTTTTGATGTTTGATGTTTTATTGTGTTTTTAGTATTCTGTTGGGAGCTGCCCAGAGTGGCTGGGGAAACCCAGCCAGATGGGTGTGGTATAAATAAATTGTTGTTGTTGTTGTTGTTGTTGTTGTTGTTGTTGTTGTTGTTGTTGTTGTTATGTGTAAGGTCCTGAGAGCTGTTAGGAAACCTCTACTTCCCCTCACAATTATCAGAGCAATCAATTCATCACCATAGGAGACTCTTTGAGATAAGAATAGGAGCCACCTTCAAACACTCCAACATTTCTCCAATGAAAATAGAGCCATCCAATTTTATTATTGTTCTTATTTATTATTATTATACTCCACCCATCTGACTGAGTTGCCTCAACCATGCTGGGCAGCTCCCAATATATATAAAAAAACATAATAATCCATTTACAAACTTCCCTATATAGGGCTGCCTTCATTGCCTTCCAAAGGTTGTATAGTTATTTATCTCCTTGGGTTGCATAACTCCAAACCCTCCAATATTTCTCTGATGAAAATAGGGGCATCCTAAGGAAAAAGCAGGACATTCTGGGATCAAACCAGTAACTGGGATGGCTTCTGTAAATCCAGGAATGTCCCTGGAAAATAGGGACACTGGGGAGTGTCTGCACCTTCACAGTTCCCACCAGCCCCAGCTAGCATGACCAATTGTCAGAGACAATGGAAATAGTAGTCCAAGAACAATTGGAGTAGCCACAGATTCCCCATCCTTGTTTTAAGCACAATGGAAAGTATATTTGTGTCTATAGTATCACAGCAAAGCTTTCAATGGTTTATTTTAAACCGCTGAATAACTCATCGTGACGCTCTTCTTTATTGAAATGGTCTCTCAACAAGCAAGTTTAATTTTATCCAAAGATCTAGATTTGATTCATTAGCTTCCATTGTGCAATCAACACACACCTTTGATGGAGCTTAAAGGTGTGTTTACACACTTAACAAAGAAGTCTGATAGATGCAAGCGGAAGGATCGTTTCAGCAGCAGGGCCTAAATGACTGTATTACTATTATAGGCACGCACAATAAATTCCCAGGGACTAGCCTCTAAAACTTCGGTGGCAGGAGGGAACAATTCATCAGTAAATAATATCTCATTTTCAATGAGGCCTTTCAAACTTTATGTATAGCTTTAACTCTCCTATTATTACGCATAGTTCACTATGTCAGTAGGATTGTTAGGGAATCTTCCTTCAACTAATTGCAAACATCTATGCCATCACATATGAATGTTCACCTCTTAAAACACACTTTTATCTCGCTGATTTTTGGCGCAGCTTATTGCTGAATATTAGCTTAGGGAGGGAAATCAATTTATTAATTCTCACTTTAATGAAGAACAAAAAGATGGATTGTATGCAGGGGGTTGTGGGTGGGTTGGATGGGGTGGGAGACGTAGGAGGAGGAAAATATCAGTGCTGGGATTCAAATTCAGTAGCTCTCACAATTCTACCTTTCTAAAGGAGGAAATGCAATTTCTGAATCGTTTTAAAGGAATTGTAGAGTATTGTTGGCCATAGCACAGGGCATCTGTCCTGCATGTTCAGTCCAAGTTGTATCCTCAGGAACTTCTTGTAAGATTAGGCTAAGATTGCTGCCTGAGACCCTGAATAGCTGCTGCTAGTCAATATAGCTAATGCCCAGCTTGATGGAAGAGTGGTCTAAATCAATGTAAGGCTACTTGCTATGCTTTGAAATGGACAAGAGTGAGATCTGCAGTTATTTGTCTGGATCCAAGTTATTGCCAATAGGGCTTCTGAGATATTTGGAACATGCAGGAGAGACTCCCACAGACAGCAGCAATCTACTGGGCTTCTAAGGCAATCATAAAAATAAGAATAAGTTTTATTTATACCCCGCCCTCCCCAGCCAAGACTGGACTCAGGGCGGCTAACATATAAAAACAATTGATTAAAATACAACTTAAAAACAAGATTGAAATACAACATTAAAATGCAGCCTCATTTCAAAATCAAAAAGTTTTGGGGGATGAAAACGTAAAATCTTCACCAAGGCCAACTATCCAGACTTGTCCTACGTGGGCCAGAAAAAAGCCAGGGAAGTCCCCAAATAGGAAGTTCCAACACAGAAGGAGAAAGGAAAAAGAAAAGAGGGGAAGGGGATGACCCACCTGTCAGGCAGGGCTGGATTAAAACCTTTAAAGGCCCTAAACACTTAAAATGTATGCTACCCCCTTACATATCTAATTCAAAATATAAACAATAGTAAACCATAAAATAAAAAAGATATATTTTTTAAAAATGAAACAAAACCTAAAGTAAATTGGAAAATAATGCTTATTTTTGTATACTTCCACTTTCTTTATATTTGGGAAAAAATTCTCCTACTTTTTTCTAATTGCAAAGTCTTTGATCAGATCCTCAAAACTAATCTTCTGCAGTAGGAGAATACTTAGTGGAGATAAGGCATCAAGCCTGCCTTGCTGCATAGTTGTTCTGTTGACAACCATGATTGTCAAACGCCTTGGTGTTCCAGTTTGCGAACGTTCATTGGAACCTGAACGTCCGATGCGGCTTCCGTGGCTTCTGATTGCGTGCAGGAAGCTCCTGCAGCCAATTGGAAGCCACACCATTTTCAGAAGTAGAACGGACTTCAGGGAACGGATTCTGTTCAACAACCAAGGTACGGCTGTACACTTCGACTGAGGAAATGAACACTCAGCTGAGCAATTTGTGACCATTAATGTTAAAAAAATCCAGCAATGGGAAATTTCTGTGGCGTCCCCTTTCCCTTGATGCCCTAAATTCATGCCTATTTTGCTTAATGGTTAATCCAGCCCTGCTGCCAGGAGCTAGTGGAGCAGTTGACTCCCACAAAGGCAAGCTGCTTCTGCTGGAAAAACCTCCTGTCCAAAACCCAAGAGAAATGAGTTTTAACTTTTATTGTAGGAGAGGAGGCTGAACCCTCTCCTGGCCCTACTGCACCATGCTACCTCTCCGTTATAATGCACTTTATATTGCCCAACCTCTTGGGGCAGGGTAAAATTTAAATCCAAATTAACCAGTACTTGATCCCAGGATTCCTTCAAATGTGCCCCGACTCTGCAATTAATGCCAGCCTGGCTACGCTGTGTGGTCTGTCTTCCTCTCTCTTTCCATTTCTTCAGAATTATAGGCTCTAGGAAGAAGGGGGGAAAGCCCAAATATAACAGCTGATTAACTTCCTCAATTACCTCATCCTTGGTGCTGTTTTGAAACTAGTGAGTTTATTTACTGTGTGCTGTCACACATTACTGATTGATTTGTCATATAAATCACCATTTAATTGTACAGGTTATTCTGTGACTCCATATGTTTGCAAGTAGAGGTGCCAAATCCTTCTTGCCAAGCCCTGTCACAAAGTCTGCTTCGAGTCAACAGAATTATCAGGCGGCTTTGCTTTCTTGAGTCATCTAAGGTCTGCCTGGTTCCAAGTCTCTCGAAAGGAGATGTTCCAGTGAAATGGAGGAGACAGTGTAGTGAAATGGCTAGAAGGATTGGTGGCAGTTTCTCTGACTCAGCCTATGACGCCTGCCCTGTTAAGTATAGTAATTTAATCCCCTGAAATTGCAAATGCTTGTATGCATTACTATGTGTTCAAATGTGATTGGCTTGGTATCAATTCTAGAGAGTTCTCTAGCAGTTCTCATGTCATTGCCTAACGTTGGTCACATGGGAGGCATCTAGAAAAGGAGAGACTCCATTTTATGTGAAGCAGTATGACTGTGTTTTAGAATCCACTGTGAACACTGCTAAGTTGAATAGAGTGTTGTGCTTCTTCTCTGCTTGAAAGAAAGAGAGCAAAAGCTGCAGGGGAAGCTAAAAGGGGAAATCTCTCATAGGAACTGTAAGGCATGGCCTAATTGAAGATACAGAAGGCTGAGTTCTGAGCTCTGGAAAGAGAGGAAAATACACTTGTTTGGAAGTTAGAAGAAGAGACTATAAGCCCATGTTTGGATAAGCATATGACTGTAAATATTATGTTTTAACTCATCTATAACTATACATTTCTGCAAGTAAAGCTTTTGAGTGGTAAAGTCTGGACATTGGTTTAATTTCAAAGGAAGGGTGTCAGTCATATAAATGATCTGAGCTTCTTAGCTGTGATTTTGCTACTCTTACTTCAACATGCCCCACCTGTAATATGTGGCCAGCCTGACAATTGCCTGGATTGCTGAGAAAAACATGAAATATTTGGGAACACAGCAATCTGCCTTATACAGAGTGAAACCATTGATCCATATAGATCAGTATTGGCTATGCTGTGTGGTTGTGGCTCTCCAGGGTTTTGGACAGGGGGCATTTCCAGCCTTCCTGGAGACACCAGGAATTGAACCTGAGACCTTCAGTGTGCAAAGCAGATGTTCCACTACTGAGTTACAGCCCTTCCCGTCCAATACTCACACAATGTAGGGGTTGGTGGAGCAGGGTTCTGTTCAGTCACTGTCATTTTCACATATGTTCATTCATAAGTCCCTTGCGTCCTGCTACTCTGCTAATCAGTGTTTGTTTTTCTTTGTTTCAGAATCCACAGGAGAAAAAATATTGAAGCACATTTTTAATGTAAAAGTGCCTGTCTGCCAGTGGAATCCATTTCTGCTTGAACCATGGGATTTACCCCCTTTCGACGGCATGCCCCATGCCATCCAAATCAGCCCCCAAGGGCCCTCTGCAGCAAATTTTGGGGGCACAGGGGGAAGGAGAGGAAAGTCCTTTGCATGCGTTGAAGTCTGTTGGATGTCATCCTTTAATCTCAAACCAGAAGTAGTTTCCTTCCTACCTGAATGACTGTCTCAACCTATAGACACCTGCCCAGAATCTGAGATCATCTACAGAGGCTCTTCGCCAAGTTTCCCAAACAACTGAGGTGAAGCAGCTATTCGATGGGGTGAAAGCCTTTTCAGCAATTACACATCAGTTGTGAACTTTCTCCCCAGAGAGGTCCATCTGGTCTCCACACTTTAGTCTTTTCAGTATTAGGCACAGACATTTTTTATTTTCTTGGGCTATTTAATTTTGGTACTTTCAAGTTCTGGGCACTGTTTTTTCTTCCCCATTTATGTTTTTATTTTGAAGTTTTGTTAGTTTTTGAAGCGTTTCAGGTCTCCATTCTATTTATCACGTTTCATGCTTCATACACTTCTGTTTCTGAACAACCCAGTGGATTTTTCCAGTGGTATGAAAAAAAGTAAAATTATGCCGAAAAGGTTCTAATTTGCAAACGTTGGCTGGTTATTTGCTACCCTTCTCTTGCAATGTACTTTGGCATTCTTTCTCTCCCCATTTCCTTTTCAATCAAGCTATCACATTTCTAAATATAACAAAATATTGACTGCAGAAATATAGTGGGATCCGACAGCCAACAGTGAGCATCTGTTGTGAGACATGCGGTAAGTAGGGTGTTACATCACCTATGGTGTCAGCATCACTTCTGAATGTGTTGTTTGTGCTGTTACTGAAGTCCATAGTTCCTTGGCTTGCAATATGAGTGTCAGTAACTTATAACGCATACTTCCAGTGTGAAGCAAGCATGGGCATGACAAACCCCTGCCTCCCCAATTCTTCTCCAGCTTAGACTCCAGTTTAAACTAAGTTCCCTACCTTGAGGACTGCCTCTTCCTATGTCTACTGATCTTGCCCCTAAGATACTTTTGCATCCCTTCCACCACCAGTTCACTTGCTCTATCTCTTCTGTCCATCTCCCCTTACTTGTCTGCCATGGCACTGAGACTGACCTTTGACATGATACATATACAGTGGTGCCCCACAAGATGAATGCCTCACAAGACGAAAAACTCACTAGACAAAAGGGTTTTGCGGTTTTTGAGCTGCTTCGCAAGACGAATTTCCCTATGGGCTTGCTTCGCAAGACAAAAACGTCTTGTGTTTTTTGCAAGTTTGTTTCCTTTTTCTTAACACCGTTAATACAGTTGCGACTTGGCTTCAAGGAGCAACTCATAGAACGCGGTGTGGTAGCCTTTTTTTAGGTTTTTGGTGATTTTTGAAGCTTTTCCAAAACTCTTCCGACACCGTGCTTCGCAAGACGAAAAATTCGCTAGACAAAAAAACTCGCGGAACGAATTAATTTCATCTTGTGAGGCACCACTGTATAGGACCCACCTTATTCTTCTGATTGGAAATTGTTTCCAGTGATCATAATGTTACATTTTTACATTGTTGTAATCTGCCCTGGGACCATATTGCAAGGGTGGAAGAAGGTAGCTGGGGACTTTGGTGCAGTTCTCAAAACACAGCCCCCATTCCCCAAAAGAGGAATACAGTGGTACCTCAGGTTACATACGCTTCAGGTTACAGACTCCGCTAACCCAGAAATAGTGCTTCAGGTTAAGAACTTTGCTTCAGGATGAGAACAGAAATCGTGCTGCGGCAGCGCGGCAGCAGCAGGAGGCCCCATTAGGTAAAGTGGTGCTTCAGGTTAAGAACAGCTTCAGGTTAAGAACGGACCTCCAGAACAAATTGAGTACTTAACCCGAGGTACCACTGTACACGAAATAAGGTGCCAGAAAATCCAAACTGGGGTATCTTAAAGGCTAACAAATTTATTATTACAAAAGCTTTAATGGGCTACAAGAAAAACAGAAGACTCTGAGCATTTGCCATTTCCTGTTTTAACTCACTTCTCATTGTTTTTGCTCGCTTTTGAACTTGGGTCATCCACTAACTCTCAGCCTGCCCTATCAGTTATGACTGTTGTGATTATATAGAAGGAGACATAAAATGGATGCTTATATCAGAGGCATCAAATGCCAGTTCCTTAAACCAGAGTGATGTATCCTAGTACAATAAAGGGCCAGATACTCCCGCTTGCAAATTTGCACACGAGTTTTGTTTAATCTTAAGAACAGCAGTGCCAGATCAAGATGTCCACAGACGGCCTCTTTCCTAAGTCTTGCCCCTTGCCTCCTTCTCTAGACCTGATGTGTACAACAGCCAAGAACCAAAGGGCAAGATGACTGGAGCCTGCTGCTATTTCTCCTTCTGTTGCTGCTCCTAAGATCAGGCTAAAGGCCCGTCTAGTCCAGCAACCTGTTCCCATAGTTGTTGGTCAGATGCCTATAGAAGCCCAAACACAGGACCTAAGAGCAAGAGCACTCTCTTCACCTGTGATTCCCAGCAGCTGTTATTCAGAGACATATTCTGGTGACAGAGAACGAACATAGCCATCCTGGTTATCAGCCCTTGATAGCCTTATCCTCCATGAATTCACCTAATCCTCTTTTAAAGCCATCCAAGTTGACAACCATCACTGCATCTTATGGGAAGAAATTCCATCGTGAATGTTCTAAGGCCCAATTGAGAGCTCTGCAGAACTTAAAATGCCTGTTTATTATTTTGTGACAGTTTCCTTGGCCAAGTGCTGTCGATTTTGGATATTTTCTTTTGGGTCAGCATGGCTGCTTGTGCATTTGGGGCAAAATATAGCCCACACGTATTAAGACATACATTGATCAATCCAATGTGAGTGACATCCAGAAAGGGCAGAGTTTTCAAGGCTAGTTAGCCACCATGCTTGACAAGCCTTATATCTTACAGTTCTAACATTAGACTTCAACTGTAATTTCCACTTGCATCCTTAGACTGTCTTCACATTCATTAAGCATCCTAGCTGTAGGTTAACAAATGGCAATATAACAGCAACTATCTATTCAAGCTATTAGCAATCTGGTGTTTTCCTTTGTTTCAATAATGCAACTAGAACGTACAACTGACCATCAACTAAGCCTAAATTCTCTTGTAACAATGCAAGGTTTCCAGTGTTTAGGATTCTGGATAGTATGGGAGTGAGGAAATAATTGCAAAAGAAGTTTTGTGCTGTGCAGCGAGATAATCTGATTTTTTTTCATCTTAGAGGATTTTTGTCACTTGCTTTATATCTTCCAGATTTCTCCTTTTGTGGGAAACTAAAGGGCAATGCATTATTTACAGCTTAGCTTTCCTATCCAATTACTTTTCTTTACTATCTCATTTTATGTAAATGTTTCTTTTTATATGGTGATGCCGAATGGTTTTAAGGCATTGAAGGCAGCGCAGACACAGTTCCATATAAAGAACTCTGAAGAAAGAAATCGAAAGCCCCAGTTATCTATTTGTCATACAGCAGTACAGGTTTATTAGCAGTGATGGCAACACAGTGATCTGGCTCTCCTAGGGGGGCTTTAATGTATATTTTATTTCATGCAAAAACCACAGAGCTTGCCAAATCAGCTGCAAAAATTACAATGGTCTAGGTTTTTTTAAAAAAATTATTCGGCCAGGGGTGGTGGCGGTGGAAGAAGTTGAGCAAATCAGGTTGTTTCAATATACATGACTTCGGCAAAGCAATTTTTCACGTGTTATCTTACATTGAAGAAAGATACACTTTTACAAACCAGGTCACCGCTTCTGGAATCCATACAGAGTGTTCCTATGTATGTCTTTGTACGGTGGTACCTCGGGTTACAGACGCTTCAGGTTACAGACTCTGCTAACCCAGAAATAGTACCTCGGGTTAAGAACTTTGCTTCAGGATGAGAACAAAAATCGCACAGCAGTGGCATGGCAGCAGGAGGAGGCCCCATTGGCTAAAGTGGTACCTCAGGTTAAGAACAGTTTCAGGTTGAGAAGGGACCTCCAGAACGAATTAAGTTCTTAACCCAAGGTACCACTGTATTCTGTATTGTTGATATCCTATCTTTGTATTTATTACATGTATAGTGTGAGAGAAATTTCCCTTGGGGTTCAGTTATGGAGGCTCACACCAAATTCACAATAGGTCAGGCTTTATTCAGGAATGTGTTCCAGGACAGAGTCCAAAGAGTCTGTGGGAGTTGTAGGAAAAACATGTGTCATCTGACCTGTTCCTCCTCTAACCAACCACCTTCTGCCACCCCACCCCATAAGTTCACCATCTCTTTATCCAACCACTGTCCTTGAAATGCATCTTGCACAACCTATTCTTACTGAACCTATCAGAACGCTCCTTGGGCCTTATATGGAGGGTCCCCCCCCCACTTTAATAGTCATCATTAGGTTCTTCCTTAATTGGTTCTTACCAGTTTTGTGGTAAAGAGACCACACCCTTGTGTATGTGAGACTGGCCTCATTGACGATGGGGAACAGAAATTCTTCCTCAATAACCATTCTTGAGAACGGCATCCTAGTCATCTGTTGCATTGCAGGGGTTTGGGCTAGATGACCGCTTGGGTCCCTCCCAACTCTAAGATTCTATGATCTTTTAAAATTAATAAACATGGGCAAGAAAGATCCACAGAGTTCAACAGGGCTTACTTCAAGTAAGTGGGCTACAGCCCCAGAAGCTGTGCATTTGTTTGGTAGCAATCTCATATACACCTTTACACCACCAGAACTAGCGCTATAGAAATGTCTTCTGTGTCTCACATAATTGATTCTAGATCAGGGATCAGCAACCTTTTTCAGCCGTGGGCCAGTCCACTGTCCCTCAGACTATGTGGTGGGTCGGACTATATTTTGAAGAAAACTATATGAACGAATTCCTATGCCCCACAAATAACCCAGAAATGCATTTTAAATAAAAGCACACATTATACTCATGTCAAAACACCAGGCAGGCCCCACAAATTACCCAGAGATGCATTTTAAATAAAAGGACACATTCTACGCTGATTCCCAGACCTTCCATGGGCCAGATTTAGAAGGTGATTGGGCCGCATCCAGCCCATGGTAGAGGGAAGTAGGAAAGAGATGGAAGTGTGCTTTTCCCCCCACCAAAAATATGTTTCACCTTCTCTAAATTACAAATTATTTATCTTCTTCCTACTTCCATTTTTAAAGAAATTGCCCTCTGTTTAGAAACTGTGATTAGTGTGTACTAGTTGTGCAAAAAGCATGTAATCCCAGAAAACACACTGCTGTGGATATGAATTAAAAGAAACACCCAAAAGTCTATAGTTGTTCCTCACCCGTTGTTTAAAGCCCTTAATTTATGTCCCCCATCATAAACACACCTACTTGAGAGTAACTCTCTTCTGAAAATAAATGCATGGGATCATGCTGTTAAAATAAAATGTAGACATGATGGATTTTAAATGCATTCTCTTGTGGCTTTGTAATCTGGATATCATAACAGTTGTGTAAATCACAGCTCTAGAAAGGAACAGGAGGAAGTATTTTCTATTTCCTTCTGAGAAAGACAAGTGTAACTTTGATCACAAGTTTCCTTAAAAAAAAAGAGGTGGTGAAAATTAAAAGTGAAATCCACTTCCAGCAAATAATATACACATCACACCATGCAAACGGAAGGAAGAGAGAGGCAATGTGTTGCTGCGATATTGCTTTTTAAAAATAATGCTGATTGCATAATTTGCCCGAGGCTCATGAAAAGGTACTGGGGTTTAAGAGTGCTGACTTTTGGAATCTGAACACTTTGAAATATGGTGCTTTCAAGGTACCTCCTCTTTGCAGACCTTGCTGGCTGGGGGATGGAAGCTGCCACCAGAATGAATGTGGGCAATCCAATTAATGCAGTCTGATACTATTATTGCATGCCCTACCTTTCCTCCTAGGGAAGTTCTCTTCAGCAAGAGTGGTGGTAGCAATAATTATTTCCAAGGAAAATATAATGCAGCATAAAATCTCCAGCTGCAAAGCATAAAAACCAACCGGTAAAAACAAAACCTTCTCGGGCAACACCAACAATATTTTAATCTTGATGCCCAAAAAACTGCAAAGAAGGTGCAAGCGAACTGCTCTGGGAAGGATATTCCTGCAGGACTGAAAAGGCCTTGACTGCAGAGAAGTGCCGCTGAAAAAATTGAACTCTGTGTATGTATATGGGGGAAGAGATAGTGGCTAACCCAAAGTCTGTTTGCATTTCTTAGTACAGAAAGTATTGATCTGATGTGTAGAGGTCTTTCCTGTTCTGCTTGGTTCAGGAGTGTTCTGGAAAGGTTTCTTTCTATGTGAAAGAAACAGGCAGAAGTTTCTTGTTTGGGTTATTCCTTCTGGGAAGCTGAGTACAGCTGGTTTAAACTGGCCCTGTTATCCTTTCTGTCAAGGTCATGCAGACTATAATAGTAAGGCCAGAAGGAGCCTGGGTTTCACTTCCTTTCTCTTTCCACCGCTTTGTTCTGGTGTGGTGTTCTGTTCTGTATGTAGTGTTAAGGTTTAGTCTTATTATAAGTATTGTAAGTTTTATTGTAACTGCTGCAACTGGATTTTTTATGGACTGTGCCAATCCTGAATGTATTGGATTTGTGAACATTATGCTCGTTTGCCCTCAGTAGCAGTAAAGCTTTGCTGGATGAAGTACAATTGCCTCAGGTCTATTTTTGGGGAACTCACAGTGTGTTTAAGTTTTTTCCTCCCCTTCAGCACAAGAAGTCATCCACTGAACTTCCGGTGAGTAGGAATTTGGAATTGCATCTCCCCAGTCTTGGGTTCCATCTGTGCTATACACTTTTTAAAAATCCTCATGGAAAATTATCAGCATTTCCATGTGACTTTCTCCCAATATACATGTTTTGTACATGGTTTTGACCAGTGCTAATTTTCTAGAAAAAGAGGTGCCAGAGCTCTCCATGAACTTCTCCCTTGTTCTCTTAGAACGGCAATGGTGCCCACCTGAGAGGTGCTAGAACTGAGCTCTGGTGATCTCTAGCTGAAATAAAGCCCTGGTTTTGCCTAATATAATCATTTTTTGCAAGTAACTTAATGCGTTTTTTGTATGTTCTTTTCACCAGTTTCTGCTGATACACACATTTTTTTACACACAGTTTGGCTGCAAGACTGCCTTGCAAAATTTGGAGAAGAGGGAATTTTGAAGGATAGCTGTGTTCGCGTTATTGGTTCAAAAGGTGTGAAATCAGGTTGTTTCTCATCAAAACACTAAATTGAATTTCCCTCCCCATATCTAAGCAATTCGGGAGTTGTACCTCGGCTCCCGAATGCCTTGGGAGTCGAACGTTCTGGCTCCCGAACGATCAAAAACCGGAAGTGAGTGTTCCAGTCCGACGGAGCTTCTGCAGCCAATCAGAAGCCGAGCTTTGGAAGTCAAATGTTTCAGAAGTTGAATGGACTTCTGGAATGGATTCTGTTCGACTTCTGAGTTACGACTGTACCTTGAATGCCTGCTCAGACTATACAGATCATTTTCAAAGAGTGGGACACCATAAACCTCCACTCTTCTCTCCGATAAAGCTATCTCTGGACCTTGCTTTATTTCACAGAGGAGACAGAAACAATACATGAACAATTTCTTTCAACCCAACACAAAGACTGAAAGAAGCCTTGGTACTTTCTCGGATATCTGCCCAATGAGCACCTCTTCTGTGGGACGCATTTTTCTTCCACCTCTCTGCTTTTCATAATGCTTGGCCGTTAAGCCTTGGGATATTTTCCTAGGCTTTTAAGCTATGATTTAAAAGTAGAGAAGATAAGAGCTTTGGAACCTATTTGATGTTATATGTTTATTCAGTGAAGTTACTGCCAGTTGCCTTTAATCATATTTGCCTTGTCTAATGTGTTTATCGGTTGATGGGTACAGAAACCGTAAAGAATGAGAGAACCTCTCCTGCCCTCAAACTCCCCTCCCCCCTCGCATATCCTCTCCTCTTTGCATTTTTCTCCTCTTCAGGAAGACAGAAAGATCTTTTGTTCATTTTGCATTTGAGATTCCATGTGCGTTATCTATTGTTGTAGTATTTATTTATTTCAAGCAAGTTTCTATACTGCCAAAAAGGGGGGGGGGCAAGTCAGATGCTTGCAGAAGGGTGGTAAATAAATTTAATATAACAAAGTAAATAAATAGCATAGGCTTCCAGTCAGGAAATATATCCCAAAACACGCGGGGGGGGGAGCTGTGATGGCACCCCACCGGGATCACACTAGTGCGGGCAGTGTGCTCCCCCCTCACTCCTCTTCCTCTGCCAGTGGTCGGTAGCTGCTGCCACCGGGATTTCAACCTTAGACAGCTGCTTTGGTCCACCTGATGGGTGGGTCTGCATGTTATGGTCTGTCAGCCCGGCCAAATCATTCATAGGAGAGAGGGGGGCACTGGGCTAGCTTCCAGTTAGTTTCTTTATTAAGGAAAGCAAAACAATATATGTAAACTTATAAAAGGTAAAGGGACCCCGACTGCTGAGTCCAATCACAGACGACTCTGGGGTTGTGGTGCTCATCTCGCTTTACTGTCTGAGGGAGCCGGTGTACAGCTTCTGGGTCATGTGGCCAGCATGACTAAGCCACTTCTGGTGAACCAGAGCAGCGCATGCAACGCCGTTTGCCTTCCTGCCGGAGTTGTACCTATTTATCTACTTGCACTTTGACGTGCTTTAGAACTGCTAGGTGGGCAGGAGCAGGGACCGAGCAATGGGAGCTCACCCCGTCGCAGGGATTTGAACCGCCGACCTTCCGAATGGCAAGCCCCAGGCTCTGTGGTTTAGACCACAGTGCTACCCGCGCCCCTTTATAAAGGGTAAACTTGTCTAAACAAAGACGTTGTTCGAACTGGTCTGTCACCCCTTCCTCTGCATCAAGTGTGACTGTTAGCTCCAAAGGACTCCTCCGATGTCTGCTTGGCTTACAGGTTGTCAGTAGAGAAACTGCCAGAGGGGCTCTGAGGGAGAACTGCAGGGTCTATCTCCTCTCTATCATCACTGTCTGCGCCTACATCCAAACCAGGAACCTCATCACCCTGCCCTGTGCTGGGGCACCTGCCTGCTTCCATCTCTTTGCTATCCCTCAAGCTCCCTGCTTCTAGTACTTCCCAGCTTGTCCCCTCTTCTGAAGTGTGGCAGGTGTCCAACCACCAATCGCCAGGTTCGAAGTCCTCTTCCTATGCGCCTTCCCGGGGGGGGGTGCTCTTGGTTGAGCTGATTCCACCCCTCTTCCTCATCCAACCAGTCACTGACACAGTGATGTCAGAGACCTATCTAGTTAAGTATCCTGTTCTCGCAGTGGTCAACCAGATGAAACCCTCAAGCAAAATCTGAGCACAACAATGCGATTCACAGCAACTGGCGTTCAGAAGCATGCTTTCTCCAACCCTGGAAGCAGAACATAGTTATTGCAGCTAGTAGCCACCGATAACCTTACCCTCCATAAATTTAATTCTCTTTTAATGCCACCCAAGTTGGTGCCCATTACTACATATTGTGGGAGTGAATGCCGTTAACTATACACCATGTGAAGTAATTCTTTAGTCTGTCCTGAATTTTCCAACATTCAGCTTTGGTGGATGACCCTGAATTCCAGTATTATGTGAGAGGGAGGGGAAAAGGTAAGAGATCTGATCTCATCTAATGGAAGATTTATACCCAGGGAGCTACCACTGAGCTACTATTTTTCTCTGCACATAAATTTAGGCAAGTACATACAGAACCTACCCTGTGAGATGTAATTGGGGTAAGTGAGGGGAACCCCAAGCTGTTCTATATTGCTACTGTGCCAAGGCGTCATTTGGTCTGCTCACTGAACAGCTCATTAGCAAACAATTAAAATAATAATATCATACGCAGTGGAAACAGCAATTTTGCACTTGTGGAAATTATGCTACAATCTGGGGAGACGGCATGGAGAATGCCCAGCAACCATTTTACTTCGCAGGGAAGGAGCAAGGAACATTGTTTATAGGCTCGCAGTCTGCCAACAAATCTTCAAGCATCTTCCATTATAGCTGAATTATGTCAGAACAGTAGACCATCTTGCCTTGGGAACCATTTCCCATTGATCTACTTATTATCTTGATCGGGGGCAACTTCCAGTGGTGGACAGAGCGAATGGGGGGGGGGAGCAAAACCCCCAAAGTGGGTGGTACAATATTCTCTCTCTTTTTCTGCCACCTCAGTTTCTCTCTCCGGCCACTTTCATGCCATACATGTAAAGAGCTATGATACCACTTAAATCAGGCATGCTTCCCACAAAGAATTATGGGAGCTGTGGTTCATTAAGGCTGCTGAGAGTTGTTTGTTGTTGTTGTTTAGTCGTTTAGTTGTGTCCGACTCTTCATGACCCCATGGACCAGGGCTCTCCTGTCTTCCACTGCCTCCCGCAGTTTAGTCAAACTCATGCTGGTAGCTTCGAGAACACTGTCCAACCATCTTGTCCTCTGTCGTCCCCTTCTCCTTGTGCCCTCCATCTTTCCCAACATCAGGGTCTTTTCCAGGGAGTCTTCTCTTCTCATGAAGTGGCCAAAGTATTAGAGCCTCAGCTTCAGGATCTGTCCTTCCAGTGAGCACTCAGGGCTGATTTCCTTCAGAATGGAGAGGTTTGATCTTCTTGCAGTCCATGGGACTCTCAAGAGTCTCCTCCAGCACCATAATTCAAAAGCATCAATTCTTCGGCGATCAGCCTTCTTTATGGTCCAGCTCTCACTTCCATACATCACTACTGGGAAAACCATAGTTTTTACTATACGGACCTTAGGAGGCCTCAATTCCCTGTCCAGAGCAACAATTCTCAGTGTGGTTTAACAACTAATCTCTCTTCATAGAGAACTCTGGGAGTTGTAGCTCTGAGAGGTGAATAGGAACACAGGGAGGTGTGTTTCTCAAAATTTGGTATCCAGCTGTTTTTGGACTACAATTCCCATCATCCCTGGCTAGCAGGGCCAGTGGCCAGGGATGATGGGAATTGTAGTCCAAAAAACAGCTGGAGACCCAAGCTTAGGAAACACTGCTTTAAATGGAATCAGACCATTGGTCCACCTAGCTCACTGTCGTCTACCATTTGCCAGCAGTTTTCTAGGGCTTCAGATGTGGGACATTCTTGGTTCTAACTGGGATTGTTGGGGACTGAACCTTCTGTATGCAAATCAGAAGCTCTGCCACTGAGATACAGTCTTCTTTCACAGAAGATGGCAGGAAGAAAGGCTGTCCTCAGCCAGTATTATCCTCATGTCTATGGAAATGGATTGGAGAATGTCCATTAATAGGTTGTGCTATATTTTCATGCCAATATATCAAAGCATGCCTTCCGTTTCACAGGTTTCGAGGGAGGGAAGGTAGGGTTTAACAGAGACTTTCTGAAATGCCATCTTGCTAAGTGCTAGACTTGATCGGAAAATGTTATAATTTGATTTAATTCAAATGTTAATTGCTCAATAATATTGAAGAAAAATCACCTCAAGTACTTAAGCTTATTAACTATGAAAAAGTAATAAAGAAGTCTGCTTATTAAGAGATTTAATTGAACACATAGCTTGGCGCCAGCGCCAACGCTCCCGTCTTATAGCACATCAGCCCTCTGAGAAAATACTGGTGAGCATACTTTGTTCATTTGCTGCATGATTTAAGTGTCGTAGCCTCAATGAGACGTAATATGGCAAAACACTTATGACTGTGATTAAATATTTTGCTGAATGCAACCTCTTCAGCACACACGCAAATATCTCGGGGTGGGGAATCTCAGACTGGATGGAGTGGATGTGGCCCTTGAAGTCTGCCCATATGGCCCTCGGGATTCTCCCCACACCTTCTCCCCAGCCACAACTCTTACTAGCCCTGCTATGCCCTCTCCTTGAGAGTTTGCGCCTGCCTGGAATATGTCCTTAGACCCTGATAATGCATTTTGCTTGCCTGGAAGGGAGGATAAAGAAGGGTCGTTGCTGAAACTTGCCTGTTGTCCAAAGATCAAATCGTCATGTGCTGTGTGATGAAAAAAAGTTGGTTTTGCTGGACAGGTTGGATCAGGCACCCCCAAACTTGGCCCTCCAGATGTTTTGGGACTACAGCTCCTATCACCCCTAGCTAACAGGACCAGTGGTCAGGGATGATGGTCCCAAAACATCTGGAGGGCCAAGTTTGGGGATGCCTGGGTTGGATCAACAAGCGTTCCCCCCTTTCTTTCCCTGCCAGCAAATGGTTAATGAACAGCAGCCTCTGATTGGCTGTGGTTCTAGGAGGGAGAGTTTAAAAGCAGAGGATTTGAGGAGAGACAGTAAAGGGGTCAAGGGAGTTAAGATGGTTGGTTTTGGAGGGCTGGAACTGAGGTTGGAGAGGTTAGGAGATAGCCAGGGAGACAGGTTGAGGTATAAAGAGTGAATGGGAGAAACAGTTGGTTCTGGAAAAACAATTTCCACTCTGAGCATATTGTGAAGGATACAGTGTCGTATCCTGTAGGAGGAACAAACTGGAATTTTACTGGAAGGCAGAGGTTGAACCAGGAGAAGTAGGAGCTGGAAAGGAACAGCCTACTTGGGACTCAAATCTAGTCTGGAGAGGAGAGATTCTTCTAAGGAAAAGAAGAAACTTGCAAACCCCACGAAGGGAGGGGGTTTGGAGAGCCCTTCGGTCTATTACTTAAAATACCTCAGGAGCAGGAGTGTTAAAGAGGGTGGATAACTGAAAGAAAGTATCACCGTATAAAGGAACCAAATCTATGACGCAAAGAAACAACTGAGGGTGAATTAAAGTGAAATCACACTTTATTCTTGAAGTAACCTAAGTTTAATCAATTTGTGTTATATACTATCTTGCCTTAAATAAATCTTTATTGTTTATTTAAAGAAAACCTGTCTGAGACTCCAACTTACTAGCAGGATACTCTGGGATAGAATTTAAAGAGGAAAGGAAAAGAAACCTTCGGGTAAAGGGTTGTTCAGTAAGGTGGGGGCAATTTATCTGAGTGAGAGCAGGCCCAATGGCGTGAGAGTGTCCCCTCCCACTACCACCATGTGGATGCTGCAAGGTTGCCCAGAAGGTAATGTGAACCTCATGTTGAAAAAAAGTTCACTCACCCTTCGGACTGCTTTCTAGCCATCACCTGCTGCTGCTGCTATGCTGCATTTTATTCTTCAGCATTCCATACAAGGACTGGGAGTGATGTCCCTTTGCTACATAAACACCCTATTACAAATAATAGCCTGCAGGGGCCATTGGGTCCAAAATGGTTCCAGTTTTGCATCTTCCCAAGTGGGTGAGGTCATTGCAGAAATGCAGAAGTCTCTCCAGTTTGCACAGTTAGATAACAGCATTGCAAGACATCTGAAAGTCTGAGATGGAACCAGGGACTATAATGAACTGGCAGCAAAACAGTGGGGCATCGTATGAAACACTGAAAAGTTGTAAGATTTAGCAGTAGCCCTTGAGTTTCCTAAGAAAGGAGACAAAGAGGAAATGCAAATATTGGCTCTCATTTCATTCCCTTGTACTCGGTCTGGGCTTTCCATACCAGAAAAGCATCTTTTGAGGAGAATGCATAGGACAAGCCCATTGAAAAATTCAAGCATCGTGGGGAAGTCAGAATTCCACAGAGAATCACAGAACACAACAGAGTGGCGGAAGCTTCCCTTGAAACGCTACTTTCATCCAGCAGCCTTTCATCTTCCAATTCCGAGCACAGTCTTGGCATCTCATCTGCCACACTGCTAATGCCCACTGCCATGTTTCAAACTCCAGGCTCTGGGGTTTTTTTTTAGTATGCGGTCCCGATGTGTGCCTCTGCCACCGGCGTGTGATACCAAATTGGAAAAATAGAATGTGTTCCGAATGGAGGAGAGGCCTTCATCTTTCCTTCTTTAAAAAATAAAGTAAAATCCCTCTTAGATAATAAACCCCCTGGTGATATATCGGAATGACACAAAAACCGGATGCCAGATTAGCTGTGACAACCATTTCAACTTGAAAGGGCGAGCCGTGAGTTCACAAGGCTTCCTGAAGCAATCTTCATGAGCCCTCAATAGAAGCAATGTTATTTTCTTTTTCACTCATGCAGTTCCTATCTGTGGATATGTCCCCCCCCCTCCTTTTTGCCCATTGTTTAGTCATGATTTATTATTTTAGGGAATTTTACCTGGCTTTCCCAAAAAACTGATGGTTGAAGTGTCAGTCTAAAATTAGAGATATCTGTGCTCAAAGCTCCACTCAGTCATGAAGCTCTCTGAGTAATTTGGGCAGTAAGTTTTGCTCAACACAACCTCACTTACTGGGTTGCTGTGAGGATTAGGGGTGGGCAAATGTGTCAGTTTGGTTTATCACCATTTGTCATCTCCTTCCCCTCAAATCTTTAAGTTCGGCGCTCCACATTTCCACACAAGTTTATGAATTTTCAATAAGTTCTCATGCACATAGATCACTTCAGTGTGTGAATTTCACCTATCTACCATTTTTGTGCTTTGCCCCCTTTGTCTTAAAGGGGTTACATAAATGGGTGTCCCTGGCCATACACTGTAAGGTTGTCAGTGAACTACCCTGCATTCAGGGATATGGGCTCGGCTGCTTATGTCGCGCAGAGCACCCCCATATCCCATTTACCCTGATGAGCCCCAGTTCCCCGGCTGGGGGGCTGGGAGGGATACACATCTAAGGCCTAAGCCAACGTCTTCCTACATCTGGAAGTTTAATAAAGTTGTGGCCAAATTTTAATTCCATAACGTTGTCAGAGTCTTTATTTCCTTTCCCACGTTCACTGGGGGCTGGGGCTGCTGCACCTGGTCACACAATCAAAATTACAGGAATAGGTGGGTCTTTGAAATATTTTACACACACACACATACCAAGGTGAAGAGGGTTTCTTTAGCATATCTTGACAACTGTGAGGACCCCTTCAGGGAAGGAGGTGGTCTTGCAGATATATGAGGTCTAAGCTGTTTAGGGCTTTGAACATCAGCAGCTTAAATTGTACCCAGAAATGAACTGGCAGCTGTTTTAACACAAATGATGCATGAGTTCCAAAGGAACTCCAGTGATCTGGCCATTGCAGTTTTTGACCAGTTGAAGTAATGTATTCTTATATCATACCCTCCAATAGGGACAAACTATTCTATTATTATTATTATTATTATTATTATTATTATTATCATCATCATCATCATTATTATTACCACACCAATCTGACTGGGTTGGCCCAGCCACTCTTGGTGGCTTCCAACATGTATAAAAACATAATAAAACATTAAGTATTAGTATTTTCCCTATACAGGGCTGCCTTCTAAAGCTTGCATGGTTACTTATCTCCTCAGCTTGGGGGCCACATAACTCCATACCTCCCAACATTTATCTGCTTAAAATCCGAAGGAAAAGCAAGACAGCTTCTGTAAATCTGGGACTGTCCCTGGAAAATAGGGACACAGTGGAGAGGGGGGTCTGTTATATGCTATTTACACTAAATACCTGCATTTCTATACACGCTTTGCTGTGCATTTTTGTAATGCAAAAGACTTATAAGTTGTTCCTCAGCATTTTAATATAACCATTTTATATTTCCCACTTTTCTATATTTTACATCCTTTTTTAAATTCTATATTTAATATTGTACTTGATATACCATACTGTGTTTTGTGTATTTTGTTTTCTTCCCTCCTCCTCAACTGGTTATTGACTGAAATAAATAAATACTTGTAACGCATCACTTGCAGAATGCCAGGAATTGCAAATTTCAAAGGACAGCTGTGTTTCAGAATGTGCAAATTAGGTTGGTTTGCCATTACTGAATCAGATTTCTCCCCTATCCCTCATTGTAGGGCTGGATCCCTGCAGTGTTGGGATTTGAAACAAGCAGCACTAATGCAAAGGGATGGAACAGCAGGGCTGAATCCTACACATTGGTTCGAACTAACCAGAGGAAGCCGCGACTGTGGAGCCCCAGCTATATTTTTAAAGCAGAAGCTGACATTTATTTAATGCATGCTTTAATGAAAACCCATTACTTTTATTTCCTTACCAATAATACAATGTTTTATGAATAGTTAAAAGCACACCTAAATGTTCGCAGGAAAATGAGGCCAGATTTAAAGGCAAGATCACAGCAACTTGCATCAGATGCTAAAACAGAATATTCAAAAGATCAAAGCCATTTAAAAGTGTGCAATAAACTGAGCGGTTTTATATGTCAGGAAAACAAAGAGTTGCCAGGGTTTCATCATAAGCGATGTGCTTGCTTTGACCAACAGCTTGTGGGCAGAACAACACAGGCTAGTTCAGATGGTGTTTCCCTCTTGATCTCGCTCAATATGTGGCGCAGAGCAAGCCTACATAGCTCCTTCAACCCAGCCAGCGCATGACACCCTCTTCACATGAATGCAAATAGCAACAGCATGTAAAAAGTGCGGTGTGTGTTGGTGATAAATCCTGTTTTTCATTCCTGATTTAGGGAGCAATCCCAAACTGGTGTAAAGCAAGACAGTGCTAAGTTAAGCTAGCATAATGTTACAGCAGACACGGTTCAGCAGTGGGGCTGCTTCTGCTGCTCTGCCTAAATCTGGCAGAGGGAACACGAGACTTTAAAGCAGTGTTCTATGCCAGGTTAAAGACTCTCTCAAGGCAAATCTTTAAAAAATGTAGTATAAACACCGACAACTGGGAAACACTGGCCTGCGAGCGCTCCAACTGGAGAACAGCCTTTACCAAAGGTGTCATGGGCTTTGAAGACGCTCGGACTCGGGATGAAAGGGAGAAACGCGCAAAGAGGAAGGCACACCTGGCAAACCCTCACTGTGATCATCTCCCATCCAGAAACTAATGTCCCCACGGTGGAAGGACGTGTGGATCCAGAATTGGCCTCCACAGTCACTTACAGAATCACTGTTAAAACCGTGTTCATGGAAGACAATCCTTCTCAGCTATGAGTGATCGACAAAGGGGGAGATGAAGAATTCTAGGTTACCAGTGACCAAACCAAACCTGTTTAGGATCCAGCATAAGCCATCACTCTCTGGAATCATCCCTTTAACACCTGCAGAATGCCCCTTTTGGAAGGACTTAGATTCATAGAGTCATATAAGAAGGGGAAGGCGTCATGAGCGTCATCTAGTCCAGCTCCCTGCAAAGCAGGACTCTTTTGCCCAACGTGGGTGTCACGGTCTGGTCTACGGGCCATCTAAGTTCTGGCTGAGGATGTCGGGACCGGGGGCAAGATTGCGGGGTGGGAGCAGGAACGAGAGTCCAGAAGCCAGGGATCCGAGAGTCAGGAAGCAGGGAGTCACGAAGTCAAGGGTCCAAGGGTTGAGAAGCAAGGAGTCACGAAGTCAAGGGTCTGAGGGTTGAGAAGCAAGGAGTCAAGAAGCCGAGATCCAAGGATCAGGAAGCAAGAAGCCAAACGCAGCAAGGCAGGAAACGTGTTGCTGTGGCAAAGAGCTGAAGGGAAATGCTGACCTTATATCCCTTCCTGGCTCTAGCCACCAGGTGCAGTGAGTTATCAAGCAGCCTCACCTGTGAGGCCACGCCTTGCCTCTCCAGAACAAACTTAGGAAGGCCCCATTCCTGCGAAGCCCTACTGGTCACAGGGCCCGGCTCCTGCACGCACTCCTGACAGTGGAGCTCGAACTAATGACCCTGAAATTAAGAGTCTCATGCTCTACCAACTGAGCTATATTTACAAGTGTCCTCAGCTCAGCCAGCTGAGCCTCAGCTGATTTGGGATAGGCAAGTTACACTGGAGTATCTTCAGCTGTGCCGGGTTAGGAGACATAGAATCATAAAACTGTACAGTTGGAAGGGCTCTTGAGGGTCCAACGGCCCACAATGCAGGAATCCCAACTGAAGTATCCATGACAGTTGGTCATCCAAACTCTGCTTAAAAAAACTCCATTGAAGGAGAGTCCGTCACCTTCCAAGGGAGTCTATTCCACGGTCAAACAGCTCTTACCACAAGAAAGTTCTTCCACATGTTGAGATGGAATCTCCTTTCTTCTAAAATGGAGCCATTGCTTCAGCTCCTACTCTCTCTGAAGCTTCCTCCATCTTCCATTTGGTGGCCCTTAACTTAACACAGGCTGAGTCCAGGTGAGCAGTTAATCACTTGGCTGAGCTGGAGATCCGCTGCTTCCCAAACTATGGATCTTGCCATAGGATTGCCTCCTCAATAAGGGAAATTGGTCGTGCAATTTTTGCCAATGCACATTAGGTTGGACACACATAGATATAAGCTCACCCTGGAAACATACACAAATAGGCTTCTCGCCAGTCCCTAATGATTGTTGTTGTTGTTGTTTAGTCGTTTAGTCATGTCCGACTCTTTGTGACCCCATGGACCAGAGCATGGTCTTCCACTGTCTTCCACTGCCTCCTGCAGTTTGGTCAAACTCATGCTGGTAGCTTCGAGAACACTGTCCAACCACCTCATCCTCTGTCGTCCCCTTCTCCTTGTGCCCTCCTTCTTTCCCAACATCAGGGTCTTTTCCAGGGAGTCTTCTCTTCTCATGAGGTGGCCAAAGTATTGGAGCCTCAGCTTCACGATCTGTCCTTCCAGTGAGCACTCAGGGCTGATTTCCTTCAGAATGGAAAGGTTTGATCTTCTTGCAGTCCATGGGACTCTCAAGAGTCTCCTCCAGCACCATAATTCAAAAGCATCCATTCTTCAGCGATCAGCCTTCTTTATGGTCCAGCTCTCACTTCCCCCTAATGATTAGGATGGTGCATTTATTTCACACTTTGAAAGAATTCAACATGGATGCTTTCCCCTGTTTGAACGTGGCCACTATACAAACACTAAAATACGGCAGTTTTAAAAACAAACCCTCTTTTATATTATATGGCTTGATCGGTTTCACCTAATAAAAAAGAAGCAAATAAATAAGCACATTATGCTTAATAGTATTAAACAGGGAGCTTTGTTTACACTGACATTAATGGTTTAGAAGCGATGCTTGAGAAATTATTTTTTTTCCCTGCACCATTTTTGCATAAATTACAGTGTGTAATGATTTCTGCTAAAAAAATTAGCATATAAATATGGTAGCATTTAACAGAGACTCTCCGTTGTGTATAAAATGTAATGTCTCATCAAGATTTTATTTGAGAGTGAAAAGCTAGCTCTGCCACTATTGAGATCCAATGCCAGAAGTTCCTCAATGGTTATTTTCTGTTTAGTTGACAATGTAAAGCAATGGCTTTTAGGCAAATGAATGGCTCCATATTGCAATCTTTGACCAAAGGACAGCTGTGATAAAGGGCAATGTGACACAGAAAAAGATGGGTGTTATCTGCTGGGATGTTCTCCAGTGCATACCCTAACCTAGTGCCCTCCAGTTTGGGACTAAAAGCCCATCATTCCTGACTTTTCGCCATGCTGGCTGGCGCTTATGGGAGCTGCAATCCTGAACACCAGGATAGGGAGGGATGCACTACTGAGGGGTTGTGTAATAATAATAATAAAATAATAATAAACAGGACTGCCTTCAGATGTCTTTTAAAGATAAGATAGCTGCTTATTTCCTTCACATTTAAAGGGAGGGCGTTCCACAGGGCGGACGCCACTACCGAGAAGGCCCTCTGTCTGGTTCCCTGTAACTTGGCTTCTTGCAGCGAGGGAACCGCCAGAAGGCCCTCGGCGCTGGATTTCAATGTCCGGGCTGAGCGATGGGGGTGGAGATGCTCCTTCAGGTATACAGGACCAAGGCCGTTTAGGGCTTTAAAGGTCAGCACCAACACTTTGAATTGTGCTCGGAAACATACTGGGAGCCAATGCAGATCTCTCAGGACCGGTGTTATGTGCAAGAGTTTCACTTAACTGGATAGGGTTATACTCATACTCAGAAGGCTTTCTTGCATTTCCTGGTGAGTAAATATACCTTTCTTCCTCTCCCACCCAGAGTGCTTTTCTCATTATTGCTCTTCAGCATGCATATCCACCTCCAAACACAATATTTGAAAATGCATCCTTGCTTGCAATCTGCTGTGTGCAACAGGGAAAGGCTTGCAGGATCCGCTTTTGTGTTTTACCAGAACTCTGAGTCCCACCAGTCTGAACCAGGTGCACGAGACATGGGCTTACAAAGACAGAACATGGTGCCGTGGAACAATTGCTGCGCTTATGGCTCTGTTTCAAGCACCAGAAATCTGTTGAGTTCAGAATCCTTCCATGCAAAAAAAAAAATCTCTTCCTGGTGATCCTGGGCCTGCCTGTTCTTCATTTCAGCCATCTAATTTAGTATGTGGTAGCAGGAGGCATGGGCGGAGAACCCTCTCTTTCTTCCTCTTGTTAAAGAATTGTGAGTCCGAAATCCTTGCCCATTTACTGCAAATCCTTGCCTATGTACTGATGCACCCAGGACAGCCAGCCTTCTCAGTGCTAGTCCTATTTGATGTTTGGGACCTTGTAGATTATGCCTACTCATTTTGGGACCAGACTTGGGGGTGGAGTATGGTTATTTGGATCTGCTGGGTTATTATTTCCACCACTGTCTGAGGCAGCATGCCTTTGTATGGCTTATTGTGAAAGAGCAGCATGCCCAGCACCCCAACTTCTCTCCTCCCATAGTGCGAGCAAGAAAGATGAACTAGGAAGCTAACATCAAGCTGTGAATGAGCAGGATGCTAGAATATGCTGCTCCTTCTTTGCTCTAAGTCAGGGATTCCCAAACTTGGGTCTCTGCCTGGTTTTGGCCTACAACTCCCATCATCCCTAGCTAGCAAGACCAGTGTTCAGAGGTGATGGGAGAATGGCAGATGAAAGTGATGGACTATATGGAATTGGCAGAAATGACTGGCAGAATCCATGACCAGGGAGAAGAGTCGGTGGAGGAAGACTGGGAAAAATTTAAGGACTACTTACAGAAGTACTGTAAAATTAAGGAAGGTTAAAATGACGTCTGATGGAAAATAAGTGGTATTGGTAAAAAGATTTTTAAGAAAATGTAAATAGGGATTGATAAATTGGAAAATTGATATTTATAACAGGTTAACATCTTGAGTGAGGATAAATGCCAGAGGGTAAGGATTTGCTGAATTTAATATCTGAACTGGAATACAAAATGAGAGGTGTGAGGAGGTCAAGAAACTAGTGAAGGAAGTATAAGATTTGAAATTACTAATCTATTTCCTGTTTTGCTCTTTGGGTTTTTCTTTTTGTCCTTTTTTCTTTTTTGTTCTTATTTTTTCCTTTCTTTTGTTAACTATTTCCTATTGTGTATTTTTATGTGTTTTGTTTTTTGTATTTTTATATTTTTGTAGTTGTTTTTTATGTTTAAATGTTGGAATTTTTTTATTATTTGTGAAACTTTAATAAATATTATTATAAAAAAAAACCCCAGAGGTGATGGGAACGCTTAGTACATGGTTGAATTACAGGATTTGTTCCCACAAGAGGCAGTGGGCCTCTTGAATGGTTTAAAAAAAGGATTGGAGAGTCCAGAGGTAGCATTATTATCAATTTACGATGGGGTGGAAGGTTCACCAGCTATGAAGGACTTGCTCACAAATTTATTGACAGCTGCACGAATTATTATAGCTAGGAAGTGGAAGGGGCATGCAGAATATAAAATGGAAGAATGGTATAAAGAGGTGTGGGATATAGCTACGAATGATTAGCACGTGCCATTATGGTAAGATGGGGAATATGCAGGAGAAATGATTCTGAGGAGATGCGGACGGTGTTTGTGGAATGTGTACTGTTAAAACAGAAAGGGTTCAAACCACCGCAAGAGATGTCGAAATTTTGGGAGGTTGGATAATTACAATAGAATGGTCTCGGTAGTGGGGTGCACATTTTTATTCTTATTTATTTAGGATTATTACTTTGTCAAAATAAATAAAGGAGAACAAGGTGGGAAGAAAAATTATTATAATCTATATTCAAATGTGGGGTTTTTTTTTTTTTTAAGGATTGGAGAAATTCAGAGGATAAGGTTTACAAAGACTATGAGCCATGACGGGAATGTTCTACCTCCCACGGTTGGAGGCAGTATGCTTCTGAATATCAGTTGCTGGAAACCGCAGGAAGGAAGACTGCTGACGCACTCATGTCCTGTGGGCATCATTACTGGAGGTTTTTAAGCAGAGGTTGGATGTCCATCTGCCATGGATGCTTTAGTTGAGATTCCTGCATTGCAGGGGGTTAGACTAGATGGCTCTTGGGGGTCCCTTCCAACTCTGCAATTCAATGATTCTGCGATCTAGTTGGGACACTTGACTAGATGGAGCACCGGTCTGATCCAGCAGTTCTTCCTATTTTCCCATGACCTAGAGTGTATTGAATGACCTGTACTTTGACCTTGAAGATTTGCTGTGTACAAACCTGTTTGAGTTTCCTTTTGTGGCAGGTGGTGGGAAAGTGAGCATGTTTTGTTCAGATGCAAATGCACAGTGCTTTTTTCTCTGTGGGTACTCAAAGGTACACAGTACTGGCGCCCCCCAAAATGTTAAAAGTGTGGCATGTACAGTAACAACTTCATGGTGAGTACCAGCACCGTTTTTTTCTGTCAAAAAGCACTGTAAATGCACAATAGAATCCAGGGCCCACATCCTTAGAACACGCCTCCCTTCAAATTAAAGGTACTAATGCAGCAATCTAATGCCATCTCAGCTAACTGTTTAAGGAGCAATTATATTCTTATCTTCATGTGATAGGATAGGCCCAAAAGCTTCACACTACTTTATCTCCTTCCCCAGGTGCTCTTATTTAGCAGCTTAATTTTGTAATCAGAATTGATTTTATACTTGCAACTAATCTTTAGATTGCTGGACTTCTTATGCTTTCTTTCTAATTCAAGGTTTGGGGACTGCTGCAGTTTAAAAGACAAAACGTGAATCTCATTTTTCTGGTAAAAGTGACATAATTCAGGCTGTTCTATTGTATCCTCACAGGAAACTTATTGCTTAGACTAGGCCAGGAATGTGGAACCCTTTTTTCACAACCTTATGAGTAATCTTCTGGGGTGGGGCCAGAGGTAAAAGTGGGTGGAGCCACAGGTATGACTCTAACCTTTGACCTTAACCTGCTGGATCAGGCCAATGGCTCATTTAGTCCATAATCCCGTTCTCACAACAGCTAACCAGATGTTTGTGTGATGCCAGCTAGCAGGCTCTGAATAGAAGAGCATTCTCTCTTCCTGTGGCTTCTAGAATTACTTCTTCTTCTTCTTTGGCGATCACTCGTAGCTGAGTAAGATTGTCTTCCATAAACACAGTTTTAACAGTGAGTCTGTAAGTGACTGTGGAGGCCAATTCTGGATCCACACGTCCTTCCACAGTGGGGACATAGGTTTTTGGGTGGGAGTCGATCACGGTGAGAGCTTGCCAAGTGTGCCTTCCTCTTAGCGCACTCTCCTTTTCATCCTGAATCCGAGCGTCTTCAAAGCCCACGACACCTTTGGTAAAGGCTGTCCTCCAACTGGAGCACTCGCAGGTCAGTGTTTCCCATTTGTTTATACTACATTTTTTTAGATTTGTCTTAAACCTCTTTTGTTGACCACCAGCATTATGCTTTCCATTTTAAACTTTGGAGGCAGAGAATAGCTAGAATGGTTAGTATCTCTTGACTATCCTTATCTTCCATGAATTTGTCAAGTCCTCTTTTAAAGCCATCCCAGACAGGCACTCAGAATTGTCCGTTAGGTCCTGCAGTCCAAAGGCTTAATCCTGTGCATCATTCTTTACAAGCCCTCTTCTGTACCAAACCTGAATTCAAAGCACAGCTACTGAAGCAGTGTAGCCTGGAGGATACATCTGTGTAAGCAGTTTGGGAGCAGCAGCCTAGCTGTTGCTTCATTATAGCCTGTGGAGAAAGTGCTGTATGGTTTCCCCAGCTGTGGTCCCATCGAGCACTGTCTGCCAATGGAGTCAAATTGCTTTATTAACTCTTTGCTACTTGTGGGTTCTAAATAGGAGGAAAATTGTTTGGGGGGGCATCATGTGAAATGGGGATGGGGAAAAACAGGTTTCAACAATTAAAATTAGGGTGCATGCATGCTAAACTGAATGTTCCATTACACACAGATGTGCTCCCGGGAGAAACGACTTTCCTTTCCTTCCTAGGCATGCATACCGTAAGCCCAAAATATTTTCACCAAGGTAATGCAGATATGTGCCTAGAAAAACCAACCGAAGCTGAAATCAGAATAGAGTTTGGTTCCACTTACATCTCAAAGTGGCTAGGAATTGCTTCAGTATTTGCTGGAAAATAAATGCAGCCTGACTAAAAAGTGCCAAATAAGTGCAATAAAGTGGTACCTCGGGTTAAGAACTTAATTCATTCTGGAGGTCCGTTCTTAACCTGAAACTGTTCTTAACCTGAGGTACCACTTTAGCTAATGGGGCCTCCCACTGCTGCTGCTGCCGCGCAATTTCTGTTCTCATCCTGAAGCAAAGTTCTTAACCTGAGGTACTATTTCTGGGTTAGCGGAGTCTGTAACCTGAAGCGTCTGTAACCTGAAGTGTCTGTATCCTGAGGTACAACTGTAAATAGAAGGGGGAGGTGGTGGAGGAGGAGGAGGAAGAGGAAGAAGAGAAGCCACGTTCCTTTGTTTCCAGTCCCATAGCTTCCTGCTGTAACTTCCTTGTAATTTTCTTTATACCACAAATGTTTTGCTGTTGATTTTTGTCCCACTTTTGTTGTGCTATAATGGAAAAAGTATACCCCTCCAGAAGAAAATCGAGGAAGCACCAGAGAACAACTAATAAAGCGGAACGAAGCATGAACAGTCCAATATAAACCTGCCACTAAAGCACTCTGGTTGTGCGCTGTTATTGCATCAATGGCATGTTGCTCACAAACCAACAAACCAACACACCAGTCTGGAGGGACCCACAAACAGCTAGTGTAATGCTGTGAGCATTTTCTCATCTCGCTGGGTGGAAGTCTGCCCAAGAAGCTGCCAAATTTTCAAGCAGAAGACATGTCCAAGGGTTTGTTTAGCAATCTGATCACATATTGTGTACCAAACTGGTGGGCTTCTGTCTCATCAGGCGTTCAATCTACCTGTTCGTCTTAATATATCAAAAACGGTATCGGAAGCGTCTCCTCATAAGCAATCTACAAGGCAACCGCTGCTTGTGTATAATGAAGGCAAGACAGGTGAAAAGTCTTCATTCCTCATGCCCTGCTCTCTAATGTCCCCTGTCCCCTGCAGGTCCCAATTTCCTCTCCCCTCCCCAATCCATTTCTACTCATCACCACATTGTTCTTGCTTAGCTGGAGAAGCACTTGGGCGAAAACTAAGAGCCTGTAACAGATTCCTCCTGACAACTGCATTAGAACTAAATGGCCCAAGATTAGGGAGGCTAATGGAACTGACAAAGCCATTGCCGCTGGTCTCTGTGGCAAAGAGGTCAAGGAACATTTTGAAGCGCTCAAGAGCAAGCACAGAAAAACAACCTTCTTTATTTATTTTACGGGAAACAGAAGGGGGGGGGGAGAGAGCAACTAAACTTCCCGCAGCATCCTTTAACACTAATTTGTTAGAAGAATTAAATAAAGCATTGTGGGGTTGTGGGGAAGAAGCTAAACTTTGTAATCTCTATTTCCTCAGCTGAGAGAGAATGTGCTTTGTTTTAGCCGAAAATTCAGAGAGACCACTTCTGCAAAGTTACAAGAGCCTTGAGCACTGAAAAACCTGGGAGATGAAGATGAATCAGCAAGTTTCACAGGTATTTCAAGAGTAAAGGTAAAAGACCCCTGGACAGTTAAGTCCGGTCAAAGGCATTTTCAGGCCAAGGGAGCCAGCATTTGTGCACAGACAGCTTTCCGGGTCATGTGGCCAGTATAACTAAGCCGCTTCTGGTGCAATGGAAAACTGTGATGGAAACCAGAGCAGTGCACAGAAACGCCGTTTACCTTCCCGATTCAGTGGTACCTATTTATCTACTTGCACTGGCATGCTTTCAAACTGCTAGACTGGCAGGAGCTGGGACAGAGCAACGGGAGCTCACCCTGTCACGGGGATTCAAACTGCCAACCTTCTGATCAGCAAACTCAAGAGGCTCAGTGGTTTGGACCACAGTGCCACCCGCTGAATCAGCAAGTTTCACAGATATTCCAGGAGTACATAGGACTGGACAATGATAGGGAAAAACTGTAGTTCTGTGGTAGAGCCCCTGCTTTGACTTTTTAATGTAGACAGTCCCAGGTTCAGTCACCAGCATCAGGTATGGATGGGATCCTTAGATCCTGGAAAGGCACTGCCAGCCATAGAAACATAGGTATTTGGTCCATCCATCTCAGTATTGTGTGTGGGACGCGGGTGGCGCTGTGAGTTAAACCACATAGCCTAGGACTTGCCATTCAGAAGGTCGGCGGTTCGAATCCCCATGACAGGGTGAGCTCCCGTTGCTCGGTCCCTGCTCCTGCCAACCTAGCAGTTTAAAGCACGTCAAAGTGCAAGTAGATAAATAGGTACCACTCTGGTGGGAAGGTAAATGGCGCTTCCGTGCACTTCTCTGGTTTCCATCACAGTTTTCCATTGCACCAGAAGCGGCTTAGTTATACTGGCCACATGACCCGGAAAGCTGTCTGTGCACAAATGCTGGCTCCCTTGGCCTGAAAATGCCTTTGACCACATGACCTGGCCACATGACCTGGAAGCTGTACGCCGGCTCCCTTGGCCTTAAAGCGAGAGGGCCGCAACCCCACAGTCGGCCACGACTGGACCTAATTGTCAGGGGTCCCTTTACCTTTACCTCAGTATTGTGTACACCGACTGGCAGTGGCTCCTCACAATTTCAGGTAAGGATGCTTCCCATCCTGAAGTTTAAATCTGAGACCTTCTGCATGCCCAGCAGATGTTCTACCACTTAGCTACATCCTTTCCCACGTTTTTTTAAAACTTAAAAAACCACTATTTTTCTGATATATTAATTAATGTTCTCCCCCCCCCCATTAAATAATCCACAGAGCCCATCAGGTTCAATGGAAAGATGCATCCTTTAGACACAGCATGAAATGACACAGCAGTTGTATCGCTCCTGATACAGCCGAGTTTATTTCACAGGCTCTCTTGATAGCTGCCATCCTCAGGAATCCTTTGTCAGTGTTATTACACCAGTCCAGTGACTAGAAGACATAACGGAGGTCTATTTCCGAGGTCTCTAATGACTGTAATGCATGACCATAATAATTTCGCTCATGGTACAATGCCGTTTTAAATATGTTTTCAGCTACTTAAAGTTCAAAATCAATTTGTAAATGTGACACTTTGCCGCTCCTTCTCCTGAATGTAGTCGTAGTAAATTCATCAGGCAAACGGGAGGGGGGGGGAAGAGGACAGGGCAGCTGACATGAAAGCAGTGTCTGCCTGACACCACTAACACTTTTTTGTATTAAAATGTCTGTGTATTTGCCTTAGCAAAAGGTGGAATGAATAAGCATTACAGTGGTACCTCGGGTTACATATGCTTCAGGTTACAGACGCTTCAGGTTACGGACACTTCAGGTTACAGACGCTTCAGGTTACAGACTCTGCTAACCCAGAAAATAGTACCTCGGGTTAAAAACTTCCCTAAACAGGGCTGCCTTCAGATATCTTCTAAAAGTCAGGTAGTTATCTATTTCTTTGACATCTGATGGGAGGGTGTTCCACAGGGTGGGTGCCACTACTGAGAAGGCCCTCTGTCTGGTTCCCTGTAACCTCACTTCTTGTAGGGAGGGAACTGCCAGAAGGCCCTCAGAACTGGACCTCGGTGTCCAGGCTGAACGATGGGGGTGGAGACAGTCCTTCAGGTATACTGGGCCGAGGCCGTTTAGGGCTTTAAAGGTCAGCACCTTTATATAATGAACATAGAGTGGTACCCCGCAAGACGAATGCCTCGCAAGACGGAAAACCCGCAAGACGAAAGGGTTTTCTGTTTTGGAGGCGCTTCGCGAGACGAATTTCCCTATGGGCTTGCTTCGCAAGACGAAAGCCCATAGGGAAATCTCCGGGGGCCTGTTTTAAATGCTGGTGGTGGGGGAGCAAAGCCTTTCCCCCCCCCCCTCCGGCCTTCAGAAGAGGTCCAGGAAGGCCGGCGGGGGCCGAAAGGCTTTGCTCCCCACCGCCAGCATTTTAAAAGCAGTCCGGCATAGCAGGGAAGCGCTTCCCCCTATCGCGGACGGCTTTTGAAGGCAGGCGGGGGGAGCAAAGACTTTCGCCCCCCGCCGGCCTTCAGAAGAGGTCCTGGACCTCTTCTGAAGGCGGGCGGGGGGGGGGAAGACTTTCGCCTTCAAAAGCCGTCGGGAACAGCAGAGAAAGGCGCTGCCTTTCTCCGCTCTCCCGGGAAGGCAGGCAGGGGGGAGCAAAGACTTTCGCCCCCCGCCGGCCTTCAGAAGAGGTCCTGGACCTCTTCTGAAGGCGGGCGGGGGCCGAAAGTCTTCCCCCCCCCGCCTGCCTTCAGAAGCCATCAGGAACAGCGGAGAAAGGCGCTGCCTTTCTCCGCTCTCCCGGGAACGCAGGCAGGGTGGAGCAAAGACTTTCGCCCCCCGCCGGCCTTCAGAAGACCTCTTTGCTCCCCCCTGCCTGCCTTCCCGGGAGAGCAGAGAAAGGCAGCGCCTTTCTCCGCTGTTCCCGACGGCTTTTGAAGGCAGGCGAGGGGGGGGAAGACTTTCGCCCCCGCCCGCCTTCAGAAGAGGTCCAGGACCTCTTCTGAAGGCCGGCGGGGGGCGAAAGTCTTTGCTCCCCCCTGCCTGTCTTCCTGGGAGACAACAGAGAAGCAGCCCCCTGCGACCCTCTCCCGGCTGGAGAGGTGACGCGTGCCTATGGCAGGAGCCCGCCAGCATTTTAAAATCTCCCCGGGACAGCAGAGACTTCTCTGCTGTCCCGGGGAGATTTTAAAATGCTGGGGGTCAGCAGCGAAGCGTTCGCTCCTGACCCCCAGCATTTTAAAATCTCCCCGGGACAGCAGAGACTTCGCTCCCGCCCGCCAGCATTTTAAAATCGCCCAGGGACAGCAGAGGCTTTTAAAATGCTGGCGGTCGGCAGCAAAGCCCTCCTTTCTCCAGAGCTTGCGGGGCGGGAGGTGGGAAGAAGGGCTTTTCTTCCCACCACCAGCCTTCAGAACAGCCTTCTGAAGGCTGGGGGTGGGAAGAAAAGCCCTTGTCCCCCCCCCCAGCCTTCAGAAGAGGTCGGGGGACAGACTGTCCCCGGACCTGGTCTGAAGGCGGTTTCCCTAGGAACACATTAATTGATTTTCAATGCATTCCTATGGGAAACCGTGCATCGCAAGACGAAAAACTCGCAAGAAGAAAAAACTTGCGGAACGAATTAATTTCGTCTTGCGAGGCACCACTGTACCTGGCAAACCTCTCTGGGGACAGCATTCCACAAACAGGGAGTCACTAGAGAAGGCCATTCTCATGTTGCCACCCTCTGGACCTCAGTTGGAGGAGGCTTCCAAAGAAGGTCCTCAGGCGGCCACATATTTTGGAGCATCCCTGAGCCTAGCCACCCTAATGGAAAGACAGGAAGGTCTAGAGATGGCAAGTGATGAACTCTCCCATCTTGACTAAGCCATTTCTCACCTTCTCACCCCGTGCCTTTTCCTGTAAGACCTATTACAGTCGTTAAGAGTCGTCAACAGGCTCATCTCAGCTATCTGCCAATCTCCCATTCCCACCACCCTTCTGAGTAATACCCCTCCCCACCTTCTCACTATATAGAAGGATCTGGCAACTTCTGTTTCAGTGTATCTGAAGAAGTGTGCATGCACACGAAAGCTCATACCAAGAACTAACTTAGTTGGTCTTTAAGGTGCTACTGGAAGGAAATTTTTTTTTTCTGTATGTGACAGTTTTCTGTAACTCTCCCATCTTTAAATGCTTTAACCAGGAAAAGAATGAAAATGTGGGTTGTTTCTTTAATATGAAAGTAATCCACTGAGCATATCCACACACACACACACACACACACACACACATATTTCTCAAAACAGCCAGCCTTGCATCCTCTCTTTGCAAATATGTTTCAAAGTTAGCATTATTTTGTTAAGAACGGCATTTGCCGAACGATCCCTGTCCCATTAATTCTTAGCATCAGCAAAGCTATGAGCCACATTGACTTATTTTTTGGCAACTGAAAACAATTTGGCTGGTGGAGACAATGCATAAGGCTGTGCAAACAGTGCTGAACCATTTTCATGATGCAGCATGTGTTGTAAAAACTGAATATTAGCCATGTGGGCAGGAGAACATTATGCATAATAAAGCTGAATAAGGAGAAGTATTCAAATTGAGCAAGTATGGATTAGATGCAAGTTTAGATACAAAATCAGCTGGTATAGGTTAGATACCCAGCTCTAGGGCTAATTCCAAATTCATAGTTGATTGTTTCCCCATGTAGTCACCCCTAAGACCACTGCTGGTGCCATATTTGTTTGTGTATACAACAAAACCCATCTGTTTCCAGTTTAAAACCAGGGACTGTTTTAACACCCACAATTATTATCCTTAATTTTGTCCCCTGCATCTTTATGATTGGTTCAGAATAGCTGGAAAAATTATTGGAAAATCTTGATGTCCCTAGGGTTTTGCACCACACTCTACCCTCTAGAGCAAAGATGAGGAACCTGTGGCCCTCCATATTTTGTTGGGTTACAGCATCCATCCATCCATCCCAAATCTCAAGTTGTGCTAACTGTGGCTGATGCGGGCTAGAAACCAGCAACATCTAGAGGGCTGCAGGTTCCTCATCTCTGATCTAAAGGTTACTGCAGAAGACAAATGAAGTAGGTTTGTTAGTACAATGGGTCCCATCTCCCTAACACTTTATCCAAAGAAAATCCATCGGCTATCATGCCTACTAACCTTTTTTAAAAACCTGGTCCTTTCTCTAACTGACCACTGGTGATAATGTCTGTGGAGATGGGAGTTGCCATCCAACATCTTTTGGAGAACTACCTCTACCCTAGAGTCTCCACACAACCATTGAGGATTTGGTGGGCCTCCACACCAGCAACCAAATGGCAAATGCCAGGAGATAGGTAGAGGGATAATGTGGGGTGTCTCAATCCAGGACCCCACTTTCCCTCTCCTTTACAGATTGCTTTGTGTGATCAGAACTAGCTACTTATCTTATGGGGCTCGGTAGAAGGAACTCCTATCTTGGTTCACCCACACAATAGTGCCATGAGGTTAATGGGTAATATTGAATTTTATCAAAAGTGAGACTGAAGCCGAGATGTAGTGACTTGCCTAGACCTACAGAATCTGTTGCAGGTTTCCATACACGCCTATGTAGGTATAGCTATGTTTGTCAAAAGATACAAGCATGTTAGTCTTACAATGTTAGTGCTATTGGATATTTTCTTATCTATAATGGGGTTCCTAGATTTCTGTAAGCCAAGACCGAGCCTAGTTTTGTTCTTTTTTTTAATTAAAGCTCTTTGAAAACATGCTCCAAAAGCATGGAGTCTGCTGTTAAAATTATTAGAGATGGTTACATTAATTTCTTCTCTGCAATAAAGGCTGACTATGGAATTCTGTTCAGCACTCAGAAATGAGAAGCCATGGAATTTATGATAGCTGCATTTGGCAAATGGGGCAGAATATATTTTATATCTCTTCTGCACCTTACATGAAATGAATCAGTCACAGCTCACAACATTACAGAAGCAGTGTGTATCATTTTTGAGACTCTATAAAAAAGATAGCATGTGTTAACAGAAATGAAATTTGCCTCACATGGCCAAAAGAACAAATATACATAAAACAAGTGATTATTTAAAAGTTATTGGGCGTTTGGCCAGCACAAGGCACAGAGCTGTTTTGGCTAAAGCAAGTGTGGAATAGAAGAACATCCATGATGGAGCTGATACATTTGCTTTGGAACAAGAGCACCCTATCTTTAATAGTTGTGCAGATGGTAGCAATGTCAGCAAGGGTAAGAGGGGGGGAAATAGAGAATAGATAGAGAAAAGCTTTTATCCCCATCTCATTGTGAACCTGTGGACATCTGAAGAAGTTGGATGTTGGAAGATTCAGAGCAGATAAAAGAAAGTATCGGTTCACACAGCGTATAGTTAAACTATGGAACTCGATTCCACAGGAGGCAACTACGGCCACCAACCTAGATTGCTTTAAAAGAGGAGAAGACAACTTCAGGGAGGAGAAGGCTATTGATGGCTACCAGCCATCATAGTTATGGTCTGCCTCCACAGTTGGAGGCAGATATGCTTCTGAATAGTAGCTGCTGGAAACTGTAGGGGTGGGGGTGGGGGGAGAGAATGCTCTTATACTGGCTTCCCACAAGCATCTTGGTTGGCAACTGTGAGAACAATATCCTGAACTAGATGGTCCAATTGCCTGATCCAGCAGACCCCACTTATGCACATACGTTCTCCCACAATTGTGTTGCCATGATGAGAGATGTAATTCCCAGCAAATGATTCCCATTTTCCCTGAATCTCCAAATGCACTGGGCCCTGCTCATATTGAATCTGGTTTCTGTTGTTATCATCATTATTAAAAATTGTCTGGAGAGAAGAAGAGCAAGTCATCCCTTTTCAGGTGTTACCATGATAAGAGAGGAACACAGTGACAGCGGCGAAGCACAGACACACATTTAGCTCCGCCCTCAAAGCCGTGCAACTCCTCCCATCCGCTCATGTGATAAAAGTCAACTTCTGCAGCATGCAGCCCTTTTTATCCATGGAGGCTCTTCACAACCAGGGCTTGAACTTCCCCACCTTGCTGTGGGGTCAGCTGGTCACAGCCAGGAAGTGCTGTAGGGGATGTGTTTGTGTGGTAAGGGGCAACCTGAATAGCAAAGTCCTTTACAACAGGGATAATTCACAACCTGAGTTTCCCTTTAGAAAGTGAGAAATGTTAATAATAATAATCTCAAAAATGCTCAGGCTAATATAAGCAATGCACATGTTTTCTCTCCAACAGCCTCTATTTTATATTCACAACTACCCTGTGAAGCAGGTTAAAGCTGAGAGGCACCAAGTAACCTTAGATCACCCAGTGAACTGCATACCAGAATAATAAATTGAATTCATGTCTTCCAAGTTTTCATTCAGCACTCTGTCCATACTACCCTGGATCCAAAAGCTTGCTGCGGAAGAAGTATATGTGGAACCACCAATTTATTTCTGAGTGGCAACTTTTAGACTTCAGGCTGCTTGCTTCCCACCATGGGAATTCAGCATTCTAAATAAAATTAAGAAATCACAGCTGCCAACGATCACCCTTGGCACTGAACTATTGAATGCCAAGGCACCACTGCCAGCCTTCCATGCAGAAATGAGGGGTGAATCGCATCGTTTCACTCTTAACTTTCCACCCTCGTTTGCTATTTGCCTTCTGCCTTTTCCTGCTTGGAACTCTTAGTGCCACAACATCAGAATATGTAAATTCGCCTTTTGTCATTGGACTGCCAACTAATTGGAGACCGGAGCTATAGAGCCTGTGGAGAATAATGAACATACTGGTTTTGGGGATAGCGCAGTGCAGTTTTACGCAGCTGGAGAGGGAATCAGTATGAGGACATGACCTAGAACTATCAACCATATAGTTTAGTCAAGGGGTTTTTCCCCCTTTATTTACATTGCCTAAAGAGCCATAATCTTGGAACAAGCCACCATTAGGTGAGTTCATGAAGAATTTGAAAGAGAGAGCTAGAAATTCAGTTACTCGCTGATGGGGAAACTGCGGCTCTGTAGACGTTGCATGATTACAATTCCCATTATCTTTCATTGGGGGTTTCCAGGCAGAGGTGATGTCTCTAGAGAAGACTTTCACCCAAGGGGTGTGAAGGGGGAAAAGGCAATCCAAATAACATTCAGATTATATGACTATTAAATAGTTAATCATTTTGAGATGTTTCATAGTGGCATTAAATAAAGAAATGTGAAGAACGCAATGCACACAGAGATTAAGCTGCTCTGGGGGCTTTTTTTTGCTAAAAGGTGAAGTAAATGTTAGACAGATATACACACTCACTGCATTAATTTCCTTGAAATGTGAGATCTTTTTTGGGGGGGCACTAATTTGGGGCTAGAAATGCATTTTCAGAACGATGTGTAAATGAAGCGAGCCACTATGAATTGTAGCATCTTTTCTTTTCTTTTTTTTACAAGTGTATTAATGATACATGAACGTTCTCTCTCCTTGGTTTTTCACCAGTCTTTCCACTAAATAAAAACCAAAACATATCGATCAACTTTCTGACAGTTCTGTGACAAGAAAGAGCCTGAAATCTCAAGGCAAATACCTTGAAGGGAAACACAACAAATTTTAGGAAGCAGCAGCTTAACGTTGTTTTGTAGAACACGAGGAATGGTTGTTGATCATGTTTATAATTTTATGGCATTCCCTCGTGCCATAAAATGACACTCAACTGAACCCATTTTGAGGACATCCCCTAAGAGAGAGGTGACTAACCTTGGACTCTCCATATGTCGTTGGACTCCAACTCCCAGCATCCTGTGCTGTTAACAATGCTGGCTGGGACTGATGATAGTTGTGCAAAATATCTGGAGGGATCCCAGTTGGAGAAGGCTTTCCTAAGGGGTTGCTGGAGCACCCAGTAACTGAGATTGTGTGGCTCATGTAGTCACTACAGATCAAAGCTGCATTTCCCCTCCGTGCTGTGGAATTCTAATGCCAGCGCTAAAGAGCAAACTGGAACCTCTTTAAAAGTCACACTCCCTAGAAGCAGAGCAGCAAAATCTAGCAGGACAGAGAAAAACAAACCTCCTCATTTCTAGTAAAGTACGCGGGCGGTGGTGCGGGTTAAACCACAGAGCCTAGGACCTGCCAATCAGAAGGTCGGTGGTTCGAATCCCCACAACGGGGTGAGCTCTCGTTGCTTGGTCCCTGCTCCTGCCAACCTAGCAGTTCGAAAGAAGATCAAAGTGCAAGTAGATAAATAGGTACCGCTCCGGTGGGAAGGTAAACAGCGTTTCTGTGTACTGCTCTGGTTCGCCAGAAGCGGCTTAGTCATGTTGGCCACATGACCCGGAAACTGTATGCCGGCTCCCTTGGCCAATATAGCAAGATGAGCGCAGCAACCCCAGAGTCAGCCACCACTGGACCTAATGATCAGGGGTCCCTTTACCTATACCTTTACCAAAGAGCCAACCTTTGTAGGATTGTTTTACTGGTTTTTTACATTTGCCCAATAATAACTTCTATACCAGCAGACCAATCAACTAAGCTGGGCATCCCTGTGCATGTTTACTCAGAAGTAAATGCACAATCTTCATCATTTGCTTTAGAGGTCCTGCACTAGCTTCCCCTGCCATTAGTAGGAAGGTGAGCAATGGGTCAATATGTCTGGCTGTTTAACCAGAAGGTTGGTGGTTTGAGTCCACCCAGAGATGGATGTGGGCAGGATTTCTGCATTGGACCAGTTAACCCTTGGGGTCTCTTCCAACTCTACAGTTCTATGATTCCTGTTGCTACACTAATTGGACCTGCAGTTCAGCTTAGCCAGTCACATATTACACAGGCTTGTTTTACCCCAAATTAAAAATTACATTGTGTGATGGAAACACGGATCAAGTTATTAAATCTCTACTAAGGACTGAATATGCTTCTATCTCATAAAAAAAAACAGCACTACTTTAAGCATGCATTATAGATGGGGGAGAAGAGACCTGGAAATTGGCAGAACAAAGGGATGCAATTTGGGAAAGAAAGATACCTCCACAAAACAGAATATTGCTTGCAGCACAATCCTATGGATCGGCTTCAGCTGAATAGATGAAAACAGTGACTTGCAGTCCTAAATTTGGGGAAGGAAGTGGAACCAGACATAATCACAGTCTAAAGAAGGGATGGGGAACCTATGGTCCTAGAGATGTTGGATTCTGATTTTCATCAGCCCCAGCTACCATGGTCAATGGTCATAGAAGATAGGAGTTTTAGTCCAGCAACACTGGGAGAGCTGCTGGTTTCCTGTCTGTGTGGCATATGGTATATAAATTGCTTAACTGCACACTGAAATGGAGAGTGCCTGTATGTAAGGGTTTAACATCGGAAAATTCCATTGAAGTATACTAAGCCAGAAAGAAGCTCTCTTAGCCTCTAGCTGGGTTGATAATTAATTGTTGGTGTTCTCTGCTAGCGCTCACATGAGTGTTTAACCTTAGATGATGTGATTACGGTATTCAGTTGCAAATCTGCTATTTTGAAGGGATTTGGCTTTTGGCTTTTGTTCCCAAGCACAGTAAGAGAAGGATGTGATAAGATGCCTCTCTAGGAGCTGCATAGCCTTAGGCTGGATGCAGGCTAATACAAGCTGTGGGAGGGACAGAGCTTGGGTTTTTGCTCTGAATGTATATATATAAGAAGAACCTATGCTTGAATATGCATATGCTTTATACAACTTTCTGGATATATCATTGATTTTTTTGGACCTGTTTTTGAAGAAGTTCTGGTTAGTAAAGCTTTGAATAATATTTATGGGTTTGGACAATGTTTATTCCAAAAGGAGTCAGTTTTTGTGCATCCAATTGCTTCAAGCTGTGAAATAGGAATATCTGTAATATGGTGTAGACACCTTGCTGAAACTAAGCAGGTCTACATTTGGTCAGTGCCTGGATGGGAGAAGCATTGCCTGGTAGCCCATTTATGCCACCTTGGTGATGGAAAGTGAGATATTAATGGAATAAATAACAGTGTGTGCATGTTTTTTTTTGGGGGAAAATCTATATCCTGTTATTTAATTTCAGCGATGACAAGCACAGCTTTGAGCTGGATTCTGCAGTTGCTAATGGGTCAAAGAACTGCAGTTGCCAGTGTAGTGATGTAGGTAACCTGTCCAGATCAGGGCATAAAAATTGCCTTATAGTTGAGTCATGTCATTTCAGAGATTCACCAGCCTGGTGGGTACCTTCTCATATGGCACTATACCACCTCAGACGTGCATGGGGGCAATCACAAATTTTGAAGGCATCTCCATTTCACTTGCTGCCTCAGAGCGTTAGCCTTCTCCCAGCCATGCCACCACTGCATGTGCAAGGCGAATTGAGCGTAGATGCCGTCCATGCACATTAAATCATCCAGCCTTTCCATGTGCATTCCGGATGGTACAGCTCCATCTGAGTCTTATGAGATATGCTTCCCTGATCAGCTCCCTGATGCTAATGCAGGTGATAAAACATGGGTGTTGTCATTTCGTTCAGCCACAGGATTTATCACAGGTACAGCCCTCGCAATATATTATTTTCATCAGATTTCTTTCTTTTATAATTTTCGTCTTTTACAAAACACAAATAAATGCACCTGGGATCGATAAAAGACTATTATATTTGGCAAACTTCATCATTAAAAACACTCCATCAGGTAGACAGCCTACAATAATGCGTGTGCTTTCCAGATACATTTTCCAGGCAATTTCATCGCCTATCTACTCACTCGGATACCTGGCATTGATTGGTGTGTGTTTAAAGTAAGCAAAAAAAAAAAAAATGCAAGATGCCACTGAATTCCACATAAAAATGTGTTACTCACACTACTTGATTTGTGAACTGTGTGGGGTGTGTGCGTGTGTGTGATTTACACCTCAGAACCACCCCCCATTGCACCCCAAAATGATCTGGCCACAAGGGTGCAAAAAGAGCTTGTAGACTTCCCAGTGACTGGGAGTGCTTTCTATACTTTTCTATGGAGAGAGACTACCTCATACACACAAGAATGATGGTGTGATCTGACCTCTGCTGGAGCTGGGTTTCACATGCGCAGTGGAGTTCCAGAATAAGTAAGAACTCTCCAGACTCGGATGCATTCTAAACAATGGCAACCATTTCCTTCCCAGACTCTGACTGCTTCCATGCTCAAAGCCTTACCCCACGAATGCTGGACAAAGGTGTCTGCTTCATGAAACCTTTCAGTGGCCCATAGTTATCCAGTTATCCAGGGGCCTACAGCAAGTGCAAATCCACATCAAAACCATCCCTTTCTCAAATTATTCTCTTTTCCTTCAGTGTCATCTCCAAATTCCACCTTTGCAACAAAGACTTGAACCTTTTAAGGCATTCTTTTGCACATTCATTTGACATCTATCATAGAGCTTGTAAGCACATAGCTGTGTTCATGAAGGGCGGTCTGAGCATGACTGAGGATCCTGTTTCTTCAGGATTCCTGATAGTGTTGCTAGACCTACACACATTCAGATGTAGGCCACATTCATACCAAACATATGAAGCACCACAATACCTCTTTAAACAGTTATGACCTCCCCAGCACTTTACTCAGCTGCAACTATACTACCAACCTTACTGTATGCTTGTAAAACATGGACCACTTAGAAACGCCATCTCCAACTCCTCGAAAGATTCCACCAATGGTGTCTCTGACAAAATGTACACATCACTTGGGAAGACAGGCTAACTAATACCAGTGTACTGGAAGAAGCAAAGATCACCAGTGTTGAAGCAATGATTCTTCAACATCAACTTTGTTGGACTGGTCATATTGTTTGGGTGCCTGATTATCATCTTCCAAAGCAAGTACTCTATTCCAAACTTAAAAATGGAAAGTGTAATGCTGGTGGTCAACAAAAGAAGTTTAAAGACTGTCTCAAGGCAAATCTTTAAAAAATGTAGTATAAACACCAACAATTAGGAAACACTGGCCTGCAAGCGCTCCAATTGGAAAACAACCTTTACCAAAGATGTCGTGGACTTTGAAGACACCCAAACTCAGGACGCAAGGGAGAAATGTGCTAAGAGGAAGGCACGCTTCGCAAATTCACACCATGATCAACCCTCACCCAGAAACCTATGTCCCCACTATGGAAGGACGTGTGGATCCAGAATTGGCCTCCTTACGGACTCATTGTTAGAACCATGTTTATGGAAGATAATCTCACTCGGCTATGAATGATCGCCAAAGAAGAAGATTACTCAGCTGCAACTGACTTGGAATGATTCACGTTCTGCAGGTTTCTGCTAAGCCATTCATTAATTCCTGTCTCTTAAGTCAAACCAAGTGGGCCAAATAACATGTGTCTAAAGAGTCCTCAAGCCTGAATATTTTTGCCTGTTTTCTTTTGTAAGCCAGGGAAGGAGGTTGCAAAGCCAGGATGTCTGCGCACTGAACTGGATAATGCTGCTTAGAATGTGATGGTTGGTTTTTTGTTTTTAAGATTCTTATCTAGCAGAGGAACCCTAGGCCCTTCCCATTCCATATCTGTTACTGTCTGCACAGTAAATTACCATTAACTGAAGATGCTAGGTACTCTGGACTATTGTGACAGAGTGAATTAGCTGGGCAGGATCTTCCCCGAGTGTTCATTAAGCAATTAAACCTCTTGCCTTCTTAATCTGGTTGTTTTGCAAACCAGAGACCACGAGACTTAAAACAGACAGACAGACACACTCACACACAAACCCCAACCAGCTATTATAGCAAGGAGACTGCCTGATTAAGGAGCAGCAGCCAACATCAATAAATGAGTAAATAAATAAAAAATATCGTCACAGGCTGGTTCAAGCCACAGGGTTCTATGTCTCTTTGAATCATTTTCACATGGCACTTTAATTAGAAAATCCACACTATTGAACTTCAGCTAACTGCCTCCAAGCTAACTGCCATGTTTTCTTCTCAAGATCCTCTGGTTCTTGCAGTGAAGTCCAAAACTTGATTTATATACACAGAATCAATGAAAGGTATGTTTCTTGATGCACTGCAAAAAGGAGGGGGGACTGGTGCCAAATTTACCCAAATTACCAGATGAGGTCCATGTTATTCCAGTTTTTGATCAGATTGAGGTTTCTGAGTAGAGTTTGCAGGGCATCAGTTGAAGAAGGAGCAAAAAGGGTTTTCTTGTGTGTGTGTGTTTCTTTGTGGCTGATTAGCTGTTTTCCCTGTGTAAAGGTCAGAGGGGGCAGGGTTTCTGTTGAGGCAGGGGATTAGCTGTGGGAGGAGCTTATCAGAGTTTGCAGGGCATCAGTTGAAGAAGGAGCAAAAAGGGTTTTCTTGTGTCTGTGTGTTTCTTTGTGGCTGATTAGCTGTTTTCCCTGTGTAAAGGTCAGAGGGGGCAGGATTTCTGTTGAGGCAGGGGATTAGCTGTGGGAGGAGTCTTGACTATGCTACCACTCAGTGGATTTGTAACTGGCTGACTGACCGAACCCAAAGGGTGCTCATCAATGGTTCCTCTTCATCCTGGAGAAGAGTGACTAGTGGGGTGCCACAGGGTTCTGTCTTGGGCCCGGTCTTATTCAACATCTTTATCAACGACTTGGATGATGGACTCAAGGGCATCCTGATCAAATTTGCAGATGACACCAAACTGGGAGGGGTGGCTAACACCCCAGAGGACAGGATCACACTTCAAAACGACCTTGACAGATTAGAGAACTGGGCAAAAATAAACAAGATGAATTTTAACGGGGAGAAATGTAAAGTATTGCACTTGGGCAAAAAAAATGAGAGGCACAAATACAAGATGGGTGACACCTGGCTTGAGAGCAGTACATGTGAAAAGGATCTAGGAGTCTTGGTTGACCACAAACTTGACATGAGCCAACAGTGTGACGCGGCAGCTAAAAAAGCCAATGCAATTCTGGGCTGCATCAATAGGAGTATAGCATCTAGATCAAGGGAAGTAATAGTGCCACTGTATTCTGCTCTGGTCAGACCACACCTGGAGTACTGTGTCCAGTTCTGGGCACCACAATTCAAGAAGGACACTGACAAACTGGAACGTGTCCAGAGGAGGGCAACCAAAATGGTCAAAGGCCTGGAAACGATGCCTTATGAGGAACGGCTAAGGGAGCTGGGCATGTTTAGCCTGGAGAAGAGGAGGTTAAGGGGTGATATGATAGCCATGTTCAAATATATAAAAGGATGTCACATAGAGGAGGGAGAAAGGTTGTTTTCTGCTGCTCCGGAGAAGCGGACACGGAGCAATGGATCCAAACTACAAGAAAGAAGATTCCACCTAAACATTAGGAAGAACTTCCTGACAGTAAGAGCTGTTCGACAGTGGAATTTGCTGCCAAGGAGTGTGGTGGAGTCTCCTACTTTGGAGGTCTTTAAGCAGAGGCTTGACAACCATATGTCAGGAGTGCTCTGATGGTGTTTCCTGCTTGGCAGGGGGTTGGACTCGATGGCCCTTGTGGTCTCTTCCAACTCTATGATTCTATGATTCTATGATTCTATGATTCTATGAGTAGACCTGTGAACACCACCAGAAAGTAAGAAGCACCACTTTTAATCATCCTTTTCCAAAAAACTGTGTTTCAAAATTTTCTGTTGAAACAGTGGTGGGGAACCTGAGGCACTGCAGCTGTTGCTGAACTCCAGCTCCATCCAGCATAACCAACAGTCATTGATGATTAAAGTCACCGTCCAACAGCATCTGGAGAACATAGCTGTCAACTTTCAGATTTGAAAATAAGGGATCAGCAGTCTCACCTGTCCCAGGAACAGTCTACATGATATCTAACAATCCGGGATAGCAGCGGGAAGCAGTGGGAAACAGCGCTGGAATAAGGGAATTTCCCGCAAGAAAAGGGAAGGTTGACAGCCATGCTGGAGAATCAAGGTTTTCCCCAAAAATATGTTAAAACAGCAGCAAAGTAGTTTAACAACATCTGGCATGAGACTGTCTGTCTTTTCCTTAAAAACAAGACATTTACAGTGGTACCTCGGGTTACAGATGCTTCAGGTTACAGGCGCTTCAGGTTACAGACTCCGCTAACCCAGAAATAGTACCTCTGGTTAAGAACTTTGCTTCAGGATGAGAACAGAAATTGTGTGGCAGCAGCGGGAGGCCCCGTTAGCTAAAGTGGTACCTCAGGTTAAGAACAGTTTCAGGTTAAGAACGGACCTCTGGAACGAATTAAGATCTTAACCTGAGGTACTACTGTATTCAAAAGCTTTGTCCACTTCCATAATACCACCAAATGACGGGAAAGGATGAGATCAATCACGAAAGGCTCATCTAGTGCAATATCCTGTCCTCACAGTGGCCAACCAGATGCCTGTGGGAACCCTGCAACCAGGAAATGGGTGCAATAGCGCTCTCCCCACTTGTGATTCTCAGCCACTGGTATTCAGATGCATCCTGCCTACAACAGTGGAGATAGATCATTGACAGCTTTATCCACAATGCCTGCCACAATGACTAGTCAACTGGCCAGTCAAATATTGCCAGTTCATCAATCAACTGACACCACAATCAAGTGAAAAATGTGCCCCAACCCTTCTCTGTGCATCACACCTGAATATCCGGAACACAGAGCAGGCTAGCCCTAGACGTGGACAGCAGGAGCCCTTGAATATGGCTTGAAGGGCTGTCCACGTGTAGGGCTTGAAGGGCCCCACACCTTTTAGGAGACCTGCGACAACGGATCAAAATAATATTGATTTGATCTTGAAAGAATATTTCAATCAAGCTTTCTTAGTTCAATGTTATCTCACTAGACTAGAGCATGTGCACAAGGGGAACCATGAGATTTTGACTGCCTAGGAGCCTCCATAGGGTTTATATTTGGCCCCTGAACCCAAGGTTCCCCACCCCCCTTGTTATGGAAGTTGGGTTGTCTGGGACCAGCAAGTGTGCCTAATAGTAACAACAACAACAACAACAACAACAACAACAACAACAACAACAACAACAATAAAATTTCTACCCCGCCCATCTGGCGGGGCCTCCCCAGCCACTCTGGGCGGCTTCCATCAAAATATTAAAATACAATAGTCCATCAAGCATTAAAAGCTTCCCTAAATACTCATGGAATGGGAAATGTGTGAGTGAGGAACACCTGAACCAGACTTCACTTAACCAATGCTCTGGCAATTTTCTATAGCAGGGATGAGTATCCTGTGGGCCTCCAGATATTACGCCACTACAGCTCTCATTCTCACTGATGATTGGCCATGCTCTCTGGGGCTGATGGGGGCTGGAGCCCAGGAGCATCTGAAAGGCCACAACTTCCCCATCCCTGCTACACAGAGAACCTCCCTCTCAGTTAAACAATGTGGCTTAGCTTCTCTTCTGCCTGGACCTCTCTCTGTGTTCTTTTGAGGGCTTGAACCAGCAGAGTTCCTGATGATGTGTGGAGAGGTCCCACATGCTTCCATTTGCAACAATGCAGGCTCTTTTCAACATATATGTGGGGCAGAGGTTGCTCCTGAATTCCTGCTCCCCTTGTCCCACCTATTGTGTTCCTTCTACCAACAATAAATGTTTCAACAGGGCTCTTGACTAGAGGCCCCAATTGCTCCTTATTTATGCATTTTATTTGGTTGTGGATGAACAAAGGAACTTAAATGGAACACATTTCAAGGACAGCATTTTCAAATAAAGTGCCAGCAACATGTCATAACATCATCTGTTGTTGTTATTGTTTTTTTTTTGGAGTTCTACTGGTGGTGAGTTCTCCTACTCTGAAAATCAAGCTGCCCATCATTAACAAACTGCCTTTGATTAAAATGGACTATTTTATTAAACTGTTAAAGATTACCCCCTTTATGGACCTGTGCAACTTTCAGTTACCCATTTTATACAACTGCAGTCTCCTGCGCCCAATTATTAGCAACACCCACAGCTGGGCGTGCATGGAAACAGACCATGTTGCAAGCCCATCTGTTCAGAGGGAGTGATCTGTAACTGCTCAATTTGGGCAAAAGCTGCTTTATCACTGCACAGTTCCTAAATAGAACTCTGAAATAATGATGCTCAGTTTCCACATTTAGATCCCAGGGAGATAACGTCCGTCTAGACAGATGGATATCTGGACTGGTGAAAGCAAGGACAGCTGAGAGGAGAGTGAATGAGGATAGCAAGGGACATACCTCCATTACTATCTCTTGTCTGAGACTTTCAGTCTCAAAGAAACGGTGATTACTGACTGCCTACTATGCTCTTGGGAATGCAGGGGGAAGGTGAAGAGCGTGATATGTGAAACCTGAGCAAATAACTTTCTCTTAGAGGGAAAGACAAATAAAAATGCAAAGCCATTATTCTCAGCTGATATAATTTCCCATAGGTTCAGTTTTGCTAGAGGTATGCAACGGGGGGTACATCCGTGCTTCACACACACCCCAAAATCCCCAGAATCATCGCAGGACAGACTAGAAGTGAAGAAAAATGGGGAATGGTAAAGTTCAAGACAAAGAGGCAGGAGGAACTATAAATCCCATGCTCCCAAGCAGAAAATGTCCGCCTAAGAACAAGCAGACGAGATCTCCCATGCAATCATTTATCTCTCCCTTATTCTTGAGGGAGATGTGGGGGCTAAATTGGGAAAGGAGTAGGGGATAGTAGGGAAGAACAGGTCACTTAACAGTGGGGTAGTGTGCATTGGCAGCACCCAGGCCAAGGGTTGTGCCCCCAACTTCCTTGCGGGCGTTGTGGAGGAGGCAACAGATGGACTTTGCTGCGCCCCTGTTCCAGCCGCTCCTCATGGAAGTCACCTGCTAGTTACCCGTGTTCGCCCTCTCAGCTTGGCAAGCTCCAAGACTGATGTGGGAGAGACATGTTTTGTTGCAGCTGGGGCAAATGAAGGCATCCAGTTGTGCTGCTGCAGATGCAACACTGAGTGACCTTGGACCAGACAGCCTAATCTACTCCACGGGGCTTTTGTCAGGATAGAACGGGTTGGATGTAAGAACTTTCTATGCCACCCTGAGCAATTTAAAGGCAGGGCAGGATAACTAAAGGGTGGACTTCTTTTACAACAGCCTTTCTCAGCATGTGGGTCCCCAGACGTTGTTGAACTACAATTCCTATCACTCCTAACTAGCAAGGCCAGAGCTCAGGGATGATGGGAGTTGTAGTCCAACAACATCTGGGGACCCACAGGTTGAGAACTGCTGTTTTACAATATCAACTTCAAATATTCTGTGAATATTCAGCAAATAATCAATGTTCAGACTTTTCAGATAATTTGACAACATCAGCTTTCTGAAAGAATTTTGAAAATAAATGCAAGGGTCCCTGAGGTCATCTTCTGAGGCCTTCCATCATGTGCCTGCTCCTCAAGAGGTCCGGAGGGTGACAACACAAGCACGGGCTTTCTCTGCTCTCCCCAGGGAAGTTCGCCTGGCACCTTCATTACACACCTTTAGGCCCCAGGCAAAAATGTTTCTTTTTAACCAGGCCTTTGGTTGATCTTATTGACATCCAACACCCTTTTAGAATGTTGCTTGGGGTGTGTGTGTGTTATTGGGTTGTTGCTTTTGGTTTGATTTTATATTTTGGTGTGTAGCGCCCTGAGACCTCCAGGTATAGGGCGGTGTATAAATTGAATAAATTAATAAATAAACAAACACTTGACTCCTCCAACTTGACCGCTCAGTTCTATGTGTATTCTTTTCCCACGGTAAATGAATCTTAGGTTTCGGCAACCTTTCAGGAGTTTCCAATATCGTCACCCTGGTGTCCCAAACGCAGTTGACATTTCTACAATATTTGATACCAGTATTTGATATCTGACAGATTATATTTGACAATATTTAATGGCTGTCACAAAATGGTATTCGGGGTGTTGTTTTCAGTACTAAAGAGCTGGCATACAATAGTACTGGCATCTGGTATTGTTTGATCATTTTTGATCATTGACATGCATGGTGTTTAGTATTTGGTGGCTGATATGCAGTCAGCTTGCAAGCTTGATAAGAGTGAATGGTTGGCATGCTATTGTAGTATTTGGTGTCTGTAAGTTAAACCGTGTGCTGTACGTAAACATGCATAATGGTAACCTGATGGCCCTTTTTAAACTTGAAAACATGTTTGATGGGGAGAGCAAGTGGGTAGGAGAGAAGGGGGGGACAGGAAGTAGCATTTTAATCCAAGCTGGGGTGGGGCTGGGACTCCAACTCCCATCAGCCTCGGCCATCATGTGCTGTGGTCGGGGATGATGGGAGTTGGAGTCCAACCAAATCTGGAGTCTCACAGCTTCCCAGTTCCCTAGTTTGCCTGTTCACCAGAGCCAAGTTTTTCTTATAATTTACTGCTTCTCCTTATATGCTTCCTTTAGCATATTTGAATGTTCTCTATATTGCGAAGAGCCCTGAGGCTGCCTGTAGAAAGGAAGGATGAAAATGCTGCACGTTAAATTAAATCTAAATAAGGAAATCAATAAAGCTGCAGCTGTGTGTACGTGTGTGAGAGAGAAAGAGGGGGAGGGGCTGTATATATGAATGCCCATCTCCTCCCCAAGAAACAAAAAAATCCCTCCACTCATAAGAGGCGGGAAGGGGGATGGCGAAGGGCAGACTAACCACTTCTCCCTGAAACGGTAGCCTTCTATTGCAGGGATTATTTTTAAGCGGGAAAGCATTGAAACTTGTTATTCCCCACCTGTAGCCTGAAGCAAAACACTCAGAGAAAAGCTTTACCACTTAATTCTGCTAAATGTGTGAATTCACCCATCAGTAGGAGAATGTTGGATAAAATAGAATGATGGTGGGTTTTTTGTTTTTCTAAAACACACACACACTGAGGGCCACATTTGCAACTGAGGGCCACATTCCCTTCAAAGCAACCTTTTGAGGGCCACCACATGCCAGTGGTGGGCAAGGGCAGAGGCAAAAGTGGTAGGAGCAATGAATGCAAATTTTACCTTTCTGCGGCAGGCTGGTTTCTACGTACCCCCAACACATTACTCTCTATCTTCCATTGAGGCAGGCAAGAGGCATTCTTGGAGTTTAAGGGCATATCCCAGCAAAGGCAAAAACACACAAGGAGGGGTATGGGGTAGGCATAGGTGCCATCTTGTGGGTGATCGCAATGAAGGGCTTCAGCTTTGCCCATTGACTTTGGGAGGGGCCAGTCCCCACAAATATACCATTGTGGGTGCCGAAGCACCCAGGGCCCCCTGGATTTGGCTCCAGTGGGAGTTGGTCTGGGATGAGGTGGGGCTAAGGAGGAGGTATAGCCTGGGAAAGTCCTGAGGGCCACGTAGAGAGTTTGGGAGGTCTGCATTTGACCCCTGGGCCTGAATTTCCCTGTCCCTGCAATTTGCTAGTACAACAGTCACCTCGGCATCATAATATATTCAGGCTGTGATCTTATATCCATTTGTATTCAATGGGCCTTAACTCTGAGTAGGTATGTATAGGATTCAAGTGTCAAACCTGTACCAGTGTTAGAAACTGAGGTATATAAGCTAGGCACCACACAGCACCTTTAATCGAGATTGTGGACGCCACAACGGAATGTCTATTCACCAGGGGGTGGGACTCAATGACCCTTGGGGTCCCTTCCAATGCTAGAATTCTACAATTCTATTATCTAAACTACCTTGCTTGACTGTAGCTTGCTCTTACAACAATTCACTTGTCCCCGTGCAAGAAGGAGAAATGCACACAGTGGGAATGGAAGCGATGGACTAAGGCAGAGGTTCCTAAACTGCAGACGCCAACCTGACACCCAGAAATCACCACCTAGACATAACGGGACCCATGCCAGTAGCAAAACGCGCCTGGCTAATTTCAAACACTGACTTGAACACCTTGTTCATGTACAGCTAAAATGGAGCATAGGAACACAGGAAGCAGCTGTATACCAGGACAGACCACTGGTTTATCCAGCTCTATACTCACAAGCCCTCTAGCGCAGGCACACCCAAACTCAGCCCTCCAGCTGTTTTGGGACTACAATTCCCATCTTCCCTGACCGTTAGCTAGGGATGATGGGAGTTGTAGTACCAAAACAGCTGGAGGGCCAAGTATGGGGGTGCCTGCTCTAGGGTTAAAGGCAGGAATCTCTCCCAGCCCTTCCTGGAAATGCTGTGGATTCAAACTTGTACCTTTTGAATTCAAGTCACGTGTAGTATTTGTTTGTTTGTTTGTTTGTTTGTTTGTCTGTCTGTCTGTTTATTTTTGGCATTTCTTGCCCACCCTTTTACATCAGTGGTTAAAAAGATGGTTTCCCATCTCTACCTCGCAGTCCCGTTCCGCTCTTTCAGAAACGGTTCTAATATTTTGCTTTAATCACACTGCGCCGCGAAAACATTCTCTTGTTCCTCGGCACACAGAGAGGACAGAGCAACCTCCAGAGACCCGTATTAGGCTGTGGACCATAAACCATGGGAATAGCTGAAAGGGATCTCGCCTGAGGCAGCATCCCCTTCTCGGTACTTAAAGCAGAACTCAACCAAGGACTCGGAAGCAGAGAAAATCTAAAAGCAGAAATGTTTCTTTCTGGAGGTCAAAGAGACAGGCAATTGGAAAGAAAAGGGAAAGATTTTCCCCCTCCCTTTTAAAAGGAAAGCATGACACAACTGATTTTCAGCTGCCAGGCAACTTGTGTATCCAACATCAAAACACATCTTCCTTGATTCCAAATAGTTATTGGTTTTTAGGGGGGAACTGTGTGGCCCCAGCAAAGAATCCACAGTTTGGTTTGTCATGTCTTTGAGCGCTCTCATAATCCATTATTCCAGTATTTGTTACTTACTGTTTTTAAATAAATTGGGTCCTCCCTTAAAGAGGGCACATATTGCGGTGAGACCTGGAAACCAACACCCTGTGTTGTGCGTGGGTACAATTGGTCAGGCACAACACCCGATTGGTAGGTCCCTCAAAGCTGGGTACAATCTAGCCAATGGGACACAGTTCGAGGGACCTATTTATGCCCATGCATGTGACCCAGAGCTTCCTCTTTTGGCATGTGCATTCGGAACACCCACCCACCTCTCCCTACTTTTAGGGCTTTGTGCTTGACCTTGCTATGCCACTGTGTGTCATCTGTCATTGAGACAGGGGCATGGGAGGAATTTTCCCCACTTGGCTGACTGGCTGTTGCCATTTGGGTTTCGCCTGCCGCGTAGCAAATCACCACAACTTGTAAGGTTGCAGATCGGCTCTGGTTCAGGTGATAGGGATGGGAGAACGCTCTCGCCATCCCTATGTGAAGGGTATTCCGTTAAAGGAATCCAGGGACTCGATGGTTTGGTCAACCCCTGAGAGGGGGTTGTGCCCGTGCCTGAGTCCAGGGGGGCATTTGGGTGGCAGAGTTAGCCCGTTCCCGGCTTTCCACTTATCCAGGTGTTCACCTTTGGCTGACCTATGCTGGAACTCTGGGTCAGCGCTACCTGCATGGCAGGGAGCTAGTCAAACCAGAGCCTATGCAACCAGTCACTTTCTGTAATCAATAAAGTTGTGGCCTAAATTCTGCCAAAAACCAAAATCAAAATTTGAGTCAAGTGTGGATTTATTGAATTTATTTATTTCTGGGTCTGAACATGCAAAAGGAAAGAAAATTACTTGGGGGGGGGATGACTCCAAAGGGCATGTGTAATTTCTGACCCCAAAGACCTCTTGCTGCATTAATGCATAGAATTGTAGAGTTCGAATAGACCCATAAGGGTCATCTAGTCCAAACCCCTCCAATTCGGGAATCGAAGGTAAGCTGCTTGAAGAAAGGGAGAAAGGAGCACAAATTTAAAGGGCACTATTAAAGCGCAGATGGCAAGGTATGGGTCTCAGCTCACTGGTAGAGCACACACTCTGAATGCAAAAGGTTGCAGGTTCAGTCCTCGGGATCTCCAGGTAGGACTGGATAAATACTCCTCCCAGAATTCTTGAAGGGGTTCTGCTGCTCAGTAGAGATGATGCTGAGCTACATGGAGCAACGATCTGGCTCTGCGTCAGGTGGTACAAAACACAGCACAAATCATTCACCACCAGAGCTGCTGTCTGGGCACACCCCATGAGGCCCCCAAAATGATAAACATGCTGCCTGGAGACAAGCAAGTCAAGTTCTGTATCCATAGCAGTGACCGGAGGAGGAATGACTGCTGGGAGTTGTGAAGAGAACGGAACACCTTCGTCTGCCCCAGGTGTAACAAAACACGTGTCTTGCCTATCGGTCTCTACAGCCACAGAAATTGCTGCAGCCATCCGACAGCTTGACTTCACCCCCAAAAGAGCACTCTATTAGTGTATAAGGGTTTCATGCACGAAGAGAAAAAGGACAAGAAAGGGTTGGTTTTGGTGTGCTATTTAATTTGGGTGTGTTTTGCCCTGCATCTGCAGCTAGCTAAGCATGTGAGAATGACTCAATAAACACACGAGACATAACCAGCTATGTTCTTAGATAAATAAGGTATACTATTCATGTATCAAATCATAAATTTCAATGGAAGTAACTCATAATGTTCAACAGACGAACAAAGCAGAAGACCCAAAGCAGATCATTCTGTAGCGGATCGCAGCTACTACTATGCCATAAGATCCACTGTCCTGTAATATCACATATGAGCTTTAACTACTGACCAATGATCTGATCCACTGGGTCTTCCGCTTTGTTCGTTTGTTGAACTTTATGAGTTTATTGAGTATGATTTACGTGACCATAGGTTTGTTTGTTGTTGTTTTGCTTGTGAGAGTGACTCAGCAACCATGTGAGAATGACTCAGCACAATCTACAGTATAAATGCGGTTGTGTTGAAGGCAAGTTGACCATTGGCCCTTGCCCAGATCACTGTGTTGTACACTGACTATATCGACAGCCGTATGTAACTGACACTGCATTATACTGTCAGTAAAGCAATTGACTCTTCCTAGCACTGTTTGGTGTTTCTCTGCTCTTTTGGTGGGCACTCTGCGCATGCCCCAACACACTCCTCCATCGTCTCCCAAGGCAGATGGATGCTAGCTGCTAAAAGACCATTCAGCAACAAGAAAAGAACCAGGGCCAATGCAGAGTAATGCCAGCACAGCTATAGAACTATAGGGACATAAAAAAGCTACATTCTACCGCCCCAGACCAGTGGCTCCTCTATCTCAATAATGTCTACACTGACTGGCAGCAGCCCCCCCAGGGTTTCAGGAAGGGTTTCCCTTCTAGCCCTACCTGGCAATGCTGCAGTTTTAGCCTGGGACGTCCTTCATGCAGAACAGATGCTCAGCCACTGAGCTATGGCCCTCCCCTGTAATTATTTTTCTTTCTTCTGCAGCCCAAAGGAATTGTGCAGGCTATTGTATCAGGAGAAACCTGAAGCTGTAAACTCGCCAAACTCACAGAGCATAATGCAAGGCGCCAGCAGTTTACGTGAGCCCTGGGAATTTGAGTTCCTTAGGAAAGGTCAGTGGTTGAGCAGCAGCTGGAGGGAGAGAAAGATGCAGTCCCCGGAGGCAGTGAGGAGGGGCTTTTACGTTCTTTCTGAGAAAAAGTATATTTTAACATTTTGATTTTTGTGGGGGGTTTTAGGGATGAGATCTTTTATGGATTTTTGGTGGCCTTTACATCTGTCAGAGGTTTCCTTTCTTGAGAAGGTCGTAACAGGCGTACTCTGTGGCAGATGACTGTAAATTGGATGGCAATCATAGCTTTCCCAGTAATGAGCAATGTGGAATCTCCCCTTCTGATAACAAAGGAAAACCCAAAATGTGCTTAGTGCATTTTTCTCTCATATAAGAAAGGGGATTATAATAATAATAATTTATTCTTTATACCCCACCCATCTGGCTGAGTTTCCCCAGCGACTCTAGGTGGCTCCCAACAGAATATTAATAATAAAAATAAAAAGTGATAAAACATCAAACATTAAAAACTTCCCTCAACAGGGCTCCCTTCAGATGTCTTCTAAAAGTCAGATAGTTGTTTATTTCCTTGACATCTGATGGGAGGGTGTTCCACAGGGTGGGCGTCACTACTGAGAAGACCCTCTGCCTGGTTTCTGTAACCTTGCTTCTCACAGGGAGGGAACCACCAGAAGGCCCTTGGAGCTGGACCTCAGTGTCCAGGCTGAATGATTGGGGTGGAGACACTCCTTCAGATATACTGGGCAGAGTAAGGTTACCAGATTTTTTTCAATGAATCTGGGGACACTTATTGTTCGCTACGTACATGTGAACGCTGAGAAAGCTGTAAATCCGGAGACTGTCCCAGGAAACGGGGATATCTGGTAACCTTAGTTTAGAGTTTTAAAGGTCAGCACCAACACTTTGAATTGTGCTCGGAAATGTACTGGAAAAGTGACTCAGTCAATGACCCCTCTCCCAACTCACCTGGGGGGAAAGCAATCCTATGGACAAGGAAAAAGCACATGGGTGTAAATTAAGCTGGTGTAATGTTACACCAGAACCAAAGCCTGTTCAGCAGTGGGACTGGTGATGATGCTCTGCTAAGCCTAGCTTCTAAAATAGTACTCTGTGTCATGTTGCTTGGTAACATGACCAAGCTGTTCTGGCTTAGGATCCAGCCTAATTTCCCCCTCCTCTGGCCCTGGCCCTTTTGTTTGGGTTCCTCTCCCCTTTCCATTTTCCTCTCCCCTTCTTTTGGGGGATCTCTTTGTGTGAAAGTAGGCAGGTATGGAGGAAGGACACAATTATGCCCAGTCTCGGTTACGTTGGATTATTTAGTTCATTTGTTGAGGTCTAAGGTCAGGTATCTCTTCTGTCTCTAGGGACATTTAAAAATTGCTTCTCTGAATGAATCGGGAAATGATCCACCCAGACAATAAGATGGCTCTTTCTACCCTTAGATCTAGATATATGTATCTGTCCTGCAGATCCACCCAGTCTATAATCTTTCCCTCTCATGCAGTTGTCAGTTTTGCTTCTCCATTCAGCATTCTCTGCCACTGAGTAATTATGGGACTGGGGGGTTTTTTTTGAGGGGGGGCATCCTTCTCCCTGGATTTTTTTCCTACATATTTGTTCTACTTGTGCATATATTTTGGGGGTCCTCCAACTCTGTCAATATCTCTCCCTTGTATGTGGGTGAAGCTTTGAGCTATATAAGCTCAGGATGACTCCAAAACATCCAACACAGCCTTTCTTAACCAAGTGCCCTCCAGATATTGTTGGACTACAGCTCCCATCATCCAGTGCACTGACTGATGCTGATGGGAGTTGGAGCCCAATGGTGTCTGGTGAGGAAAATGACAGCAAAGGACGTTCCTAAGTGCAACAACTGGAATGATATTTGGACAAGAGAGTCTTCCAATTAGTGCCTGGGAGAATCGAGGGGAAAACTTATGTGGTAAAAAATAGCTTTAAAACTTTAGGCAAGTCCCTGAGGGCTGTTGAAGATCTAATTAATGGAACCCAGCTATCAACCAATCCATGTACAGCTCTCTGCACAGTCTAGAAAACAGCAGTAGACATTAATGAGCCCTTTGTATGAATTTGGGAATTGAGGCTGAGCAGTCAAGTTTCAGGTGGAAAATAACTTCTTGTCTGAACTAGCTACAGCGGATGGTTGTTTTATGTGAAGGCTGGGTCCTCTCAAAGTACAACAAAGGATACAGATACCAGCCTGGCTGAGATGATAAGAAGGTTTCTACCCTCCAGACATTCAGTTGAATCTCTAATTGGAAAAGTCTACAAGCTTAAAATTCGTATTACTGTGAAGGATTAGGGAGCAAATTGACCCAGGTTCCTGCCCCTTCTCCCTCTTATGTATTTATGAGGTATTGAGCAGTGTGCACTAATGTTAAGAGAGAGGTGGGAAAGGAGCCTGGAAAAGAGAAGACTGAGAGGAGAAATGATAGCCATCTTCAAATATCTCAGGGGCTTTGTCACATGGAAGAGAGATTGATCTAGTTTGCTCCTGCTCTGAAAAAGTGCCCCATCTCTGCTCTAAAATATAAAGTTTGGAATAAGGCATGTCCAGCTATGGAAGTTGCACTGCTTCTCTCTCTCTCTCTCCTCTTTCCTGAAGTGACAAAAGTAATGAATTGCAGCCGGAGGAGTAGAGAGGCAGAGGAGCATTCCCTAAGTGATGCAAAACTGCTTCGGTGTTTCCCTGAAACAAGCTAAAATCATGTTAAGTCCCTTTGGGAGTTATTAGAAGAACACCTTTAGTTGCTGTCCACGAAACCGAAACAAGAATAAAGAGATGCTAATCGAGGCAACCTTGACTCCCTACACGCCAATCTCTTAGTTGCTCCATACAATCCTATCATCGTACAACTCATTGATAATTGCTAGTTCAGTGAACAGTGTTGTTGTTGGAGCACAGCAGCTGCCCACACAGACACGTCTCCTTGCATCTCCCTTCCTACGCTCCACAGAAATCAGATGTGTGTTTGTTTGTTTTTGAAAAAAATAGAATAATAATAGTGTGTGTATCTATTTTTTAGTGGAAAATTACCACTTTGCATGCATATATATATATATAGAGAGAGAGAGAGCTGGACCATAAAGAAGGCTGATCGCCGAATAATTGATGCTTTTGAATTATGGTGCTGGAGGAGACTCTTGAGAGTCCCATGGACTGCAAGAAGATCAAACCTATCCATTCTAGAGGAAATCAACCCTGAGTGCTCACTGGAAGGACAGATCCTGAAGCTGAGGCTCCAATACTTTGGCCACCTCATGCGAACCACCATGCCCGAACCACTGTGACCGGGCTGCCCCAGTTCTCCCCAGCTCCTCTCTTCCCAGACACATTCTATGCCCCTTAATTTGAAAACAACAAAACCCCCAAATTTAAAAACGCACCAGTTAAAAACAATTAAAAACAATGTAAAACATTTTAAACAAGGCAATAAAAACAGCAACAGAAACACACCCACCCCAATAAAAACCCCTAGACCAGCCTTTCTCAATCTGTGGGTCCCCAGATGTTGTTGAACAACAACTCCCATCACCCCTAGCTAGCAAGCCCAGAGCTCAGGGATGATGGGAGTTGTAGTCCAACAACATCTGGGGACCCACAGGTTGACAACCGCTATCCTACACAATACCCCAACCTAATACAGTGGTACCTCTGGTTACGTACTTAATTCGTTCCGGAGGTCCGTCCTTAACCTGAAGCTGTTCTTAACCTGAAGCACCAATTTAGCTAATGGGGCCTCCCGCTGCTGCCGTGCCACCATCGTGCCATTTCTGTTCTCATCCTGAAGCAAAGTTCTTAACCCAAGGTACTATTTCTGGGTTAGTGGAGTCTGTAACCTGAAGCATATGTAACCTGAAGCATATGTAACCCAGTGTACCACTGTAGTCTGTTCAGCCACCTCAACATTTTGCAGATGGAGTCAGTCAGGGCCTAACTAATACAATTTAGTCTAAAATACCCCACAGCTTAATAAACTATACAGGTACATGGAGATTCCTTCTTTTCCCTTACCTTCCCTTTTCTTCTGTGGCTCCAGTTCTCTCCCCACCCCCTCAAGATTTATTTACTGTTAAAAACCCATATTCATATAGGAGGAAGATTGGTGCATGGTTAAAAATAACAGCATTTCTCTCTGGATATCAATACAGCAGTTTCCAGTAAATGAAGCAGAGTGTGAGGAAGGTCTGTTGTCATGATCCCTAAGAGGTATTAAATTGGCACATTAAAGGGAAGGGGAGGCTGAAAGAGTATAGTTTAGCAAAATTAAGCAATACCCTTACAAAGGGTAAAAGCAGTTTGAGCACAATATGGCTACCTAAAAGCTTCTTTACAGACACAGTCAGCTATAAACATAATAATAATTACAGCTTTTCCTCGATGTCGCCGAGAAGCAAACACATTTATCTGCCGTAAGCACCTCGAGACACAAAGCAGCGCCTAAATGTTGCAACTGCTCTTTCAAAGGCAGCAGATACAGTAAGTGACTATATCCATTACATTTTTCCACCGTTCACATCTTTTAGCCTCTGCTTGACATCTGCATTAACTCACAGCGTTTCGATAAGGAAGAGAAGTGACCACAGCTTGCCAGTTCCATATTTGGGACTCAAACATTTTATTCATTTATTCCAGGGGTGGGGGGTGGGGAATCGAGGGCTATGGCAATCTCCAGGAGGGGAGGGGTCACATACCAGGACTGGGCGGGTCCAGAGGCAAAAGTGGGTGGGGCAATTAATGTAAATTTTACCTGTGTACTGCAGACTAGGTTCTGCACACACAACCCTCTCTATGCTGCAGCCAGGAAAGCGAGGGGCATTGCTCCAGTTTAAGAGTGTTTTAATCCCCCCCATTCCCCATTTGCCTGGCAGTGATTGGTGGTAAGGTTGACACAGGCCAGTGAGAGGCCCTTCTGAACCCCTGGAGCCTTTAGCAAGGGTCCAATGTGGTCTTCTGCTGGCCCACCAATGTTAGGGGCAAAGCATGCACTGCCCCTATCACACAGACCTTCCAAGAATTCCTATTTCCCAGAGGCATCCTTGATTTAGAGAAGCCATTCTGGTTTCTGATTTGATCCCGAAATATCCTGCTTTTCCTTAGGACGTCCCTATTTCCATTGGATAAATGTTGGAGGGTATGGAGTTATCCGACCCCTTAGCCATCTGAGAGGCAATCCTGTATAGGGAAGAGTTTTTAAAATGTTTAATGTTTTATTATGTTTATATATATATATGTTGGAAGCTGCCCAGAATAGCTGGGGCAACCCAGTCAAATGTGTGGGGTATAAATGGTAAAATTACCATTATGGAATGGGATGTCCCTATTTGTATAGGGGAAATGTTGGAGGGTGTGTATTGCATGGTATGCTCACCTGTGTGGAGAGGGATGTGCAGAGAGAGAGAGGAATGGTCAGGAAGGAAGGAAGAGAGAGAGAAAATGCATGCACGCAGATTCTGCTTTTTCAGATTCAGATCTCAGTCCCCCTTCTGCTTTTGGTGGGGTAAGAGAGAGAAAAGGGAAAAGGGAGAGGTAAAAAGAAAAGGGTTTTAATGGGGATGGGGTTTTAACTTGGGTGAGTGTTGTTTGCTTGGGGTGGGTGTGGTTGTTTTAAATAGTTCTTAAGTGTTATATGTTAATTTATATTTTGTATTTGTATTTTTTGGTTTTATAAGGCTGGTTGATATTCTACAGCCTTTTAAGTGTGTTTGTGGGGAGGGGGTTATTGTTTTGTTGTTTAAACTAATGACTTGTGTGTTTACCTGTATTTTCATCCTGCGAATCACCCTGAGATCTTGTGACGAAGGGCAGTATTAATAATAATGCAGTGACTCGACAGAATGCCACCACCCCACCCCACCCAATACAGAACTGCCCATCCACTTCAGCGATCTGAGGCTATATCCACACCATACATTTAAAGCTCTGTGATATCACTTTAAACAAGCCTGGCCCACCTGTCTCAGTATTGTCTATGGCAATTGGCAGTGGTTCTCTAAGGTTTCACACAGGAGCTTTCGCCAGCCATACCTGGGGGGTGCCAAGGATTGAACTTGGGTCCTTCTGGGCCTTGGCCCAGTATACTTGAAGGAGCATCTCCACCCCCATCGTTCTGCCCGGACACTGAGGTTCAGCGCCGAGGGCCTTCTGGCAGTTCCCTTGTTGCGAGAAGCAAAGCTACAGGGAACCAGGCAGAGGGCCTTCTCGGTAGTGGCACCCGCCCTGTGGAATGCCCTCCCATCAGATGTCAAAGAGATAAACAATTACCTGACATTCAGAAGACATCTGAAGGCAGCCCTGCTCAGGGAAGTTTTTAATGTGTGACATTTTAATGTATTTTTGGTCTTTGTTGGAAGCCACCCAGAGTGGCTGGGGAAACCCAGCCAGATGGGCGGGGTACAAATAATAAATTGTTGTTGTTGTTGTTGTTGTTGTTGTTGTTGTTGTTGTTGTTGTTGTTACTTCTGCATGTGGTGCAGATGTTGTACCAGTGAGTTCTGTCCCTTGCTGCAATGAACCCTGTCTGAAATCCTAGAGAACTGTCAGTCACTGTAGACAGTAAAGAACTCCGTGAACCAAACAGCATAAGACAGCATCCTAGGACAGCAGTATGGGGGATGGAGGCATAGCAGAATATTCTCCTGCAGTCTGCTGATTAGTTTGCTGGAGCAGGGGAAAAGAGCCTGTGCCTTGGAATTTACTAGCCAACACATTGGTTGCAGACCTCTAGTCTTAATTTGTTGTTCTAGAAAGTTTTGCTGTGAGATCTCCCCCTCCCTCTGCCCCCGCTACCCTTGAGGGTACTCCTGTATATTTGTTCCAATTTGTACATTACAACAGGGCAAACACACAGGGACAAACAGAACAAGCCTAATCCTAACAAGGCAGCATCCTTCAGCCTCTCTGAGAAATTAATTTTTACCCTCAGGCATGTGACAGATGACTGGGTGAACCTAATATAATAAAGGTGTGTGGTTTCACTTGATAAAAACTGCTGGCGCTCTTCCCCAGGTCTCCAGAGTGTGAAAGCTGAGTAAATTACAGACATCTCTGCAAATCGTCGAGGCAGCACTCGGCCCTTACCTGAAACTCATCTGTATGGGATTTCTTTTTCTTTTTAAATGAGTCTGATTGGATCAGTGGAAGAACGGGGAGACATAAATAAAGGAGGCAACCTCCAGGGAACGGAGAAAAATTGCGCCTTCAAAAGCATACAAATGACAAAAAGAGTTCTCTGAGTAACAAAAAGAAAACAAGACTTTGAAGATAACAAAAGAAATGCCCCCAAAGTCCTGAGGGAGCTAAAACACACAGGCTTGTGCATTCCTTCTCTAGATGCAAAATCCAGTTTTGCTTGTTTACTCTCAGATGTGCATGGTTGAGGTTTTGTTGCCACTGGTGTATAATTCAGATATTATGTCTGGGGTGAATGTGTTACCGGGCAACCAGCAAGTTCTTCAGTTCTATTCAATTTTTTGCTCGATCCCGTTCCAAAGTTATACCTTGTCATTAGGTGATAATCCAGGAGGACTAGGCAGAAAAGAGCTAGCCTAAGGTTCATGCTAAGGGGTTGTAGGTGGGGAGGTGAACCAGGTTCCCCCATAGTCCTCAAGAGAGTACAACTCACTGAATGCTAGGAATTCTGGGAGATTCCTGCATTGCAGGGGGTTGGACTAGATGATACTTGGGGTCCCTTCCAGCACTACGATTCTCTGATTCTATGAATTGCTCTTAAGTAAATATTGGCAATTCAAAATTGCCCAAAGGCTAAAGTGTGGCCTTCCTTCATTTGCTATTTCTGATTGCAAGAGTGCTGCATTTGCATTTTGAGTTTCTAAACCTACACAAATGGTTTTCCCAGTCACAATGGGTCCATTGGGGCAAATTGGATGCTGCCCCATCAACTTAATAATAAAATTATTATTATTATTATTCCACCCATCTGGTTGGGTTGCCCCAACCACTCTGGCCTGCCTTAAGGCAGCCCTCACTTGACTTCTTACTCACGTCTTCAAGTAGCCTCTGTAATACAGAGGACAACTAACAGCAGTCCTCTGGATGATCTCAGTGGTCGGCATAGACAGTCCTTAAGCCAACCTGTTCCCAAGCTGTTCTGAGCTTGTATAAGAGCTTTGAACCTGGCCTGGTAGCTCATAATCAGCAAGTATAGATTTTTCACAGAGGCATCACATGCTTTTGGTCACCAGCAGCCTAGCCACTGCATTCTGCACCAGCTGGAGCTTCCAGACCAGGGCAGCCCCACAAAGAGTGAATTCCAGCAATCCAGTCTGGAGGTCATCACTGCATGGACTGTTGTGATCCACGGTGATGCTCCACACTGAGGAGAGGTGACAGCCCAAGCAAGGGGAGGGAAGAAGCTCCAGGTGGCCAAGGCAACTTGGAAGGAGTCCAAGAGGACCACAGAACATGCTCCTGAAGCGGAACATTCCCAGAAATGTCATGGAGCAATTGGCTGAATTTTATGGCAGAGCTAAATCATCTCTGACGGGAGGCAGTTTTGTTTCCTGGCTAGTTAAAGGGATGGTGCCTTCTGTTGCAGCCATTGGCTCTGAGGAGGAGGAGGAATTTATTTGTATGCCAGCCATCTGACTGGGTTTCCACAGTCACTCTGGGGGGTGTCAGGTGGCTGCAAGCAATTCCCACGGCCAGTTGCCAGGAACATACAAAGACAAGGAAAAGCTTCTTACCATCCACTTTTTATTCAATATTTACAGAGAGAGAGGCTTTGGAACCCAGCCTCTCGGATAATGCCATTGTCCCAAGTGAATCACCACCTTCCCCCTTCTATCCCAGTTCCTCATTCATCATCATCATCATCATCATCATCATCATCATCATCATCATCATCACCTCCTTTGTCTTTGAGCCTACTCTCCTACTTTTAAGGCTTGCTGGGTTCTGGGAGCTGGTGTGTCTGGAATGCTTTCTAGTGACAAATGTGTCAGCCAGCTCTGCCTGCTCCTCCTCTCCCATGATCTCCCAACTTTCCCCCTCATCTGCCTCTGAACTGTGACCTCCTTCAAACCCCTGTGGTGATTCTGAACTGTCTTCCTCTTCTCTGGAAGGGTCAGGCTGGGGAGGCGGTCTCCACCATTCCTCCTCTGCCCAGTCCCTGACAGGTGGCTTCCAGCAAATGAAAACATCAAAGTAAGACATCAATCCTTAAAAAGAGGGCTACCTTTCAATGTTTATTTCCTTGACATCTGTTTGGAAGGACACTGCCTGGCTCGCTGTAACCTCACTTCTTGCAATGAAGTGTCAGAAGGCCCTTGGAGCTGGATCTATTGGGGTTTCCAGTTGTGGGATATTTCTGCCCTTTCCTTCCCTTACCTGTGGTGTCCAACGGTGAGGAAATGCACCATGTAATAACATCAAGACATGAAGCGCATGTAGTTCATGTAGTTCATGTTTCCCCCCCCCCCCAGTTCTGGCCCATTTACTTCTGCCTTCTGCCACAAATGACTGATTATGCCACCAGGCACAGTCCAGGTTCTTCTGACACATTAAAAGTGCAAGCTGAAGTGCCTCAACTCAGTGTTTACACTCCCATCATCTCTATTTATCGGAGACATTTCCTGCTTTCAAGTTCCCATTGCAGATAAACCCCTGCTCCTGGTTTAGACTCCCAGGAATGCCTTGTTAAAATTTTGTCAGGCTGATTTGTTAGCACTGTCATTCCTCATGACTCAGCCACTTGCCCACCCATAGACACCTCCTCACCTCTGCCAAGATCCCTAGACGTTTAATCAGAGTATGTGGCTGCATATATCTCACCTACAACACACATGCAATTAAATACACACACATATTGCCATTAAAAGGCAACATAACCTGTCTAGGTCACAGACTGGTGTAGGGAAGCTCCTTTTAAACTACTGACAACAACTGCATGACCATTTATGTGTTGCTGTTTTTTGCTAAGTCTTGAAGCTACAGAACAAAATACCTTCTTGACTTTGAAATCAGAACAGAACAAGTCACCCTAGAGTGGATGAATGCAACGTACAGTGAAAGGAGGATAGGGAAGGAGAAGAAATTTCAGTACTTATTCAAAACCTAATTGATCAAATCTGCACTTACTGAAACTATATGCAAAGCAAAAAGCAGCTATCCTTTGAAACTGGCAGTAATCTGAATTTTGCAATGCATTTGTATAACCAAACACTGCTTACAGAAATGCATATATTAAGGTACATAGGTACATTAAGGTGCATAGGAGTGAAGATATTAGTGACAACAAAAAAAAACCAAAAATGCATTACATTAGGGGAAACGGCTTGCAAAAATGTGTATGTATGTCAAAATATGCATATAAAACTGCATATAGAAATGTGTTTAACAGGACTATAATGCTGGCCAATTTTCATAAGGTTCCTTTTTCTGAAAATACAAATTGCTTCCGAACTGCATTTAAGATGGAAAAAATCAGGAAGGGTAAAACTTTCAGCAGTCTATAATGGCATGGAGTGGATGGAGGCAAACCAGTTTATGTTTTGATCTGTGAATTGCTAAAAGATCTTGTTGAGATTCGATCAGAAATCTGTTGCATCCTGCTCCGGCCCATTGTATGCATTTTGTACACATTTTGTGTCCTTTTTTAGATAAGATGTAGGTGCCCCCCCCCAGATTTGTACCTGCCCATCACCATTTTGCATTCAAACAACAGCAAGACTAATGTTCCCACCTGCCCCAGTCATTATCATTAACTCTGCTTCTAGATCTGATCTGATCAAAGTCTAGGTAGCCAGAACCGCCATGGACACCAGCTGTGTATTTGTGCTTGTCCCTCATTTTCCTTTCCCCTTGTGTGTTGTGTCTTTTTTAGGCCCCATTCCATGCCCAATAAGCATGAGATACCTTTGCCCGACAGCGCTGTGGCCCATAGATTGCAGCAAAATACTTGGCAAGAAAATCTATACAATGCCAGGCACGCCTCTGTGGAGAAGGGTTTCCATAGTTTAGTGGCTGTTACAGACAATGCTCATTACCAGACCACCACTGGTTGTGGTTGTACGACGGAAGTGGAAGTGTGTGCTCAGTAAGTTCCACCACCTCTTTTTAAAGGGGGGTGGAAAGGGCCTGCTGAGGGTGATAGAACTACTAAGAGGGCCCCTTCTCCCAATCTTAACATCTGAGAGGATTCCTTCCAGTAGCACCTTAAAGACCAACTAAGTTAGTTCTTGGTATGAGCTTTCGTGTGCATGCACACTTCTTCAGATACACACGAAAGTGTGCATGCACACGAAAGCTCATACCAAGAACTAACTTAGTTGGTCTTTAAGGTGCTACTGGAAGGAATTTTTTTATTTTGACTATGGCAGACCAACACGGCTACCTATCTGTATCTGAGAGGATTGAAAGGGAAGGACATGGCCTCTCAGATATTGGGTTCTAGTCATCCAAGGGTTCAACAAACTGGGCCCAAAAATGAACTGGTAACTGCTTTTCAATGTAAAAAGGTAAAGGTAAAGGGACCCCTGGCCATTAGGTCCATTCGTGACCGACTTTGGGGTTGCTGCGCTCATCTCGCTTTACTGGCTGAGGGAGCTTCCAGGTCATGTGGCCAGAATGACTAAGCCGCTTCTGGTGAACCAGAGCAGCGCATGGAAACGCCGTTTACCTTCCCGCCGGAGCGGTACCTATTTATCAACTTGCACTTGAAGTGCTTTCAAACTGCTAGGTTGGCAGGAGCAGGGACCGAGCAACAGGAGCTCACCCCGTTGCAGGGATTCGAACAGCCAACCTTCTGATCGGCAAGTCATAGGCTCTGTGGTTTAACCCACAGCGCCACCCGCATCCCGCTTTTCAATGTATTCCTAAGTAAAGCACACATTTTATAAATATACTTTTTGTGTGCTCGAAGTGCATTGCAAAATCCAGAGAATTGCCCACCTTCAAGTTCAGGAGTGGCAGATCATGTTGGCCTGTTTGTTGCAGGATTCCCCCCACATGCCTTGGAACAGTTGCCAGTTCTAGGAAACAAAATGTGCTGACTACTTAAACTGAAGTTGTTAAGATCTATAAGACCTTCACCATTTCCTTTGCTGACCCTCCTGGTCTGGTTACTCCCATTCCTGCAGAATCTGTTAAAAACCGACACAGGGGAAAGAATTGTCCAGATTTTTATTCCTCTAATTCTCGTGCATAAAGCTGGGAGCTGGATCCAAGTAAACTGTAGTTCAGTACATGGATTATTGCAGGCTTCATTTATACTTTTCGTACTTCACTTTATTAACTGTGTTTATCTTTTGCACTGACTCAGAACCAGATTTCCTTTTCCGTTAGAACTATTAAGCATTCCAAAAGGCACTGATGAACCTCCTGGAATTCAAATCCCACTAGATTTAGCAGTTCAACAATACAGGGGTTTGTGAGCAAGAACATTCAGGTTCATTTTCTTACTTTTTGTCAACACGCAGATGTACAGCAAATGATACCACACTGAAAGCTCAGTGCGGTATAATGGTTTGAGCTTCAGACTTTGAGCAGGGAGAGCCATCTCACAGGGTTGTTGTGAGGACAGATGTGCTGGGAAGTATGTACAAACACACACACACACACACACACACACACCAATTCCCTTGGAGGATGGGAAGTCGGGCGATACAAATTAACTAACATATGCACATCACGTGCAAAGAACATTTGTGTTTTGTCATTTAAAGCCATAGGCTGGAGTCTGCTAGAATCTCGAGAAAAAACCATTTCCAAAATTGTTTAAGGGGAACGTAAAACAAATCTTTATTGATGTGACAGTGGAGATGTTGCTTGGGAGATGAATTATTCATACGCTGAAGTACCAGAGAAGCTAATTCGAAATGTCCTCCGATACCTAAGTGAATCGCTACTCAAAACAGATATTGTTTCTGAGTCCAGTGTGTTTTGAATTGTGTGTCTGGGCGACACCGCTGAAGTATCACAGCTCTGCGCTGCAAGTTTCTCATGACATATCCTGTGTGCCTAGCAGAATACAAATGCCTCTTTCGGCCTGGAAAGTTGAATACAGAAACCAGGAACGATATTTGCATGGGCTGTAAAGGCTACCTGTTCTGTCTGGGTCTTTGCCTGCATGACAATAGGCTTCTTGGCTCCTTCTCTGATTCTGACTAGGTCTGAATGAATCTGGGCTACACTCACACCTTACATTAAAAGCACGGTGATACCACTTTAAACAGTCATGTCTGTTCAAATAGGAGATCCCTATTCTGTTCGCAGAGCTACTAATATCAAAGTCCCAAGTGAAGAGGCCAGGGCTGGGTTTAGGTTTGATGAGGCCCTAAGCTACTGAAGGTAATGTGGCCCTTTATATGTCCAGCTGTCCTTTGTCAACAAAAATTGTCGCTTTTCTTTTGTGTTGAATATATGTTATATGGTAATTTATGGACCTAATAGGTATCTAAAGTCATTTGCCACTGTTGCTGTATGTAGGTTTTATTTTATTTGTTTTTTTCTTTTATATTTAGGAAATGTACATCCAGGTTTTTTCCCTTTAAATTTTTTGGGGGGCCCAAGAGAGTGGGGCCCTAAGCTATATCTTGTTTAGCTTTTATGTAAATCTGACACTGGAAGAGGCACCGATTGTTAGGCCACTCTGGGAATTGTAGTTCTGTGAGGGGAACAGGCGTCTCCTGACACCTCTCAGTGCCCTCAACAAACTACGGCTCTCAGAATTCTTTGAGGGAAGTGCTTTAAGTGTAAGGTGTGAATGTAGCCTTTGTCCGTTTCACATATTTTGCTCTAATCTGGAAAGCTCTTTTTATATCTGTATAAGGCGTGATACTATGTTAGCCTACTCCCTGTGATATTTAGATAAATGGAAGTAGGGGTGCCAACTTTTGTAAATAAAATATTGAAGGGAGGCAGGTAAGCCCCACCCTGCATGATCAATCACAAGACACAGCACATGTGCACCATTTGAATGGAAAAACCCATCAAGTTGGGGGGGGACTGGTCCCCTCAAATTTTAGGGGTGTGTGAAGGGACCTCAGCCCCTAGGAGTTGGCTCCTATGAATGGAAAGGGTGTGTTGCACTGTATTTCTTTTTGCAAATCAGGTCTTCCCTTAAAGAGGGCACATATTGCGGTGAGACCTGGAAACCGACACCCTGTGTTGCGGGTGGGTACGTTTGGTCAGCCACAACACCCGATTGGTAGGTCCCTCGGAGCTGGGTGCAATCTGGCCAATGGGACACAGTCCAAATTGTTCGAGGGACCTATTTATGCCCATGCATGTGACCCAGAGCTTCCTCTTTCGGCATGTGCATTCGGAACACCCACCCACCTCTCCCAACTTTTAGGGCTTTGCGCTTGACCTTGCTTTGCCATCGTGTGTCTTGTGTCATTGGGATAGGGGCATGGCAGGAATTTTCCCCACTTGGCTGATTAGCTGTTTCCATTTGGGTTTCACCTGCCGCGTAGCAAATCGTCACAACTTGTAAGATTGCGGATAGGCTCTGGTTCAGGTGATAGGGATGGGAGAACGTTCTCGCCATCCCTATGTGAAGGATATTTCATTAAAGGAATCCAGGGACTCGGTGGTTTGGTCAATCCCTGAGAGGGGGTTGCACCTGTGCCTGAGTCCAGGGGGACATTTGGGTGGTGGAGATAGCCCATTCCCAGCTGTCCGCTTATCCGGGTGTTCACCCTTGGCTGACCTATGCTGTTGCCTTGAGTCAGCGCTACCTGCATGGCAGGGAGCTAGTCAAACCAGAGCTTATGCAACCAGTCACTTTCTGTAATCAATAAAGTTGTGGCCTAAATTCTGCCAAAAAACAAAACCAACATTTGAGTCTTGTGTGAATTTATTTAGGGGGCAGGTTTCTGGGTATGAACACACAAAAGTTTCCTCATCAGTTACTTGAGTTGGAATTATTTGTACTGATCTGACAGAGTACAGGAATGTTTTCCTGCTTTTACCTTGAAGGGCAACCTATTTTGGTGGGGCATGATTAGTTAGCCCTGCCTTTTCATAGAATCGTAGAGTTGCAAGGGGTTATCAAGGGTCATCTAGTCCAACCCCCTGCAATGCAGGAATCACAGCTAAAATTGTGTTTTTAAGGGGGGGTCTGGTTGCTCTTAATGGTTTTTAATGCAAGTCACTTTTATAAAAGCAACTAGTAATAATAACAAAAAACCAGCATTAAAGAGCTGAACACAGGCTATTGAGTACAGAAGAAGTCCCATTCATTTCCATCCCAGCCTAAATATTTGTGTGTGTGTGCTTGTTGATCTTCACCTTCTCCAATAAACAATGAGCCACCATTTTTATTTCATAACAGTCTTCAGTCTTGATGTTGCCACAAGCGCCTTTTGTCATTCTCCATTTCCTGAGCTCAGTTTGCTCAAGGAAACACTTAACAACAAGCCAGCAACATAAATATTGAGAGAGAGCAGATTATTATCAACAAAACTGCAACCTGCTTGAGGTCCAGCTGGATGCATGAAGCAAGCATGATAATGGAAAGTACTTAAAAACTGGCCGCATTTTCAACTTTTCCAGGATTGAATCTGAAAGGTGAGTATCTGAGGGTAGCAGGAATGGGGAACCTGGAATTGAATCTGAAAAGGAGACAACCGAGGAGCAGCATCCATTCAAGGCCTGATGATCAGTTTGAAAGAATATAACCCCAGGGCAAAGAAGACACCAACCCTGCTGGCAAATTTGAAAGGAGAACGCTCCAGGGCAGGAATCGCTCTGCCCCTAATAATGAGCTTAAAGGTAGAGATCTCCAAAGCACCAGACCTGCATTAAGACTCTAGCCTGAAATCGACAAGAGGAGGGAGAAAGCGAGGCCTTTGTCCTGGGCTGCATACGTTTAACAGCCTGCGGTAATGGATGCAGCTGGTAGGAGATGGGGCAGACATCCATGCTTTGCATTTAAACAAAAACAGGCAGACTTCGGCAGGCTCAAGAAAGAGGAAAGAGGAGCAGCCAAACAAGAAGGCTTTCTGCTTAGGGGTTTGCACAGCATAGTGGCAAAGCAGCATCAGTTTCTGAGCCGGGAAATTTAAGGGAAGGGTCCACAGCACAGTAGCAGATGATGCGCCTTGCATGCAAGGAGTCTGGAATATAAACAGTGACATCTCCAGGGACCTCGGAAAGCACAATGCAAAACTAGGAGCATAGGAAGAAGAAGAAGAAGAAGAGTTTGGATTTGATATCCCGCCTTTCACTCCCCTTCAGGAGTCTCAAAGCGGCTAACATTCTCCTTTCCCTTCCTCCCCCACAACAAACACTCTGTGAGGTGAGTGGGGCTGAGAGACTTCACAGAAGTGTGACTGGCCCAAGGTCACCCAGCAGCTGCATGTGGAGGAGCGGAGACGCGAACCCGGTTACCCAGATTACGTGATTACCGCTCTTAACCACTACACCACACCTTATCCCGAGTCAAACCACTGGTTGATCAAGCCACACTGGATTCAGACAGGATTCCCTCCCAGGGATTAAGTGCATGGAAAGTTGATGCTCTGCCACTGTGCTATCCCACAACTCTCTCCCATCAGGCTTAATAGACTGGTGACCCGTTGTAACTTTGGCGATGCAGTGAGGGTTCTTTGGCTACTTTGGATTTTATGGTTTCATTTCTTAAAGCCCCCCAGGTAATTTTTTATGATATGGGGCAGCATACAAATTAAGGCTATGTCATACCCTCCAATGTTTCTCTGATGAAAATAGAAATGTCAACAACAATATATTTTTTAATTATTTATAGCCCACCTATCTGACTAGGTTGCCCCAGCCACACTGGGTGGCTTCCAACATATATAAAAACATAATAAAATATTAGACATTTTAAACCTTCCCTATACAGGGCTACCCTCAGCTGTCTTCTAAAGGTTGTCTAGTTACTTATCTCCTTGGCTCGGGGTGGGGGGGGGTCACATAACTCCATACCCTCCAACATTTCTCTGATGAAAATAGGGATGTCCTAAGGAAACGATCCTGAAGCTGAGGCTCCAATACTATGGCCACCTCATGAGAAGAGAAGACTCCCTGGAAAAGACCCTGATGTTGGGAAAGATGGAGGGCACAAGGAGAAGGGGACGACAGAGGACGAGATGGTTGGACAGTGTTCTCAAAGCTACTAACATGAATTTGATGAAACTGCGGGAGGCAGTGGAAGACAGGAGTGCCTGGCGTGCTCTGGTCCATGGGGTCACGAAGAGTCGGACACGACTAAACAACAACAAAGGAAAAGTGGGACATTCTGGGATCAAATCAGAAACCAGGATGGCTTCTGTAAATCCAGGACTGTCCCTGGAAAATAGGGACACTTGGAGGGTCTGTTATGCACCAAGTTCAGTTGAGTAAAACCCTCAGGCCTCCTGATACCTTGTGGATGGATGGCACCATTTTGGACCTATAAGGATCAGCACTCAAAGCATGACTTTGCTATCAGTATGATAGGATGGATTGGGGGGGACGACACAAAAAACCTCCATCCAGTTTGATTTTCACATCTGTAAGAGATTGCTTTTAATAAGTACAGTGCAGAAACCTATTAAGGTCACTGGCTAAATTATTAATTTAGCACACCAGTTTCCGAAATCAGTCCCTTAGGCACAGCCATGAAGAGAATTTCGCCCACCTTATATCCATTTTGAACTTCAGTGGAAATGATGCATGGAGAATGAAGGTTCTTAGTGGTTGGGGTCACCTTCGATTTTATCTATAAACTAATATCAACACTTTGATTTACTAGGGTTTATGGTCAGGGCTGTTCAGTGGCTGCAAAACCCCTCTGGGCAAAATGAAAAGTACAGGAGAGATTTATTCTAAAAAATAATTTTAAAAAATGCCTTTAGTAAGGATGCCTGATTTTATTGTGCTTCTGAATTATAGATATGCCAGCTCATTCTGTCTCATTCATGAACCTGTCACAGGGAGCAGGAAATATTGTTAGTTATTCACAATGAATCGCTACATGGGGAGAAAAAAGAGAGAAAATGTATTCTTGCACATACTTAAAAAAATAAATCGGAAATTTGAAATATGGTTGTGTTTTGCAAGCCGGGCAGGGTTGTTCTGTTTATAGGTAAATTGGAAATGGAGAGATGGCATTGAAAGAATAAATAGGGTAGATTCTTATTTTTATTATTATTTCTTCCCTTTAGTCTTCATACTTAAACAGTGCCAGTAAATGCATAGTTTGCCACCTGTGAAACTGCTTAGAAAAAGGTGTGTGTGTGTGTGTGTGTGAATATATTAATTCCCTCATTAAAAATTTTTGGTCATACTTCCTGTCCTTGTTCAGTTTGCCTGAACTGCTGTTTAGGAATATAGGAAGCTGCTAGCTCAGTCTACCCTGGCTGGCAGTAGGTCTTCAGGATTTCAGACAGGGTTCTCTCCCTGTGGGTTCTCTCTCCTAGAGATGCTGGGAAACTGGGACCTTCTGAATGAAAATCAGATGCTCTATCACTGAGCTGTGTTCCTTCCCTGTATAACACAACCATGCAGACGGTCCCAAAGATCAGTAGTCACCAGTTTTTGTTTTCTCCTGAACCCCCAAAGCTGTGAATCGTAACTTGGAGCTTAAGAGCCAATGCCAGTAACCCAAACCCGGATAACCCTATGTGACTAGATATCATGTATTGAATCAGAAGACAGCGGATCAGAATCCTTAGTCCAGACTCAAGCTCAGGGGAACACAGATCACAGAATACATCACAATGTATATGCTTGCTTATACATTTTTTCCCCCTTTGCACCTTCACACTGGCCTTTCCTTCTGGTGGTTGTTTAGGTCAAAGATAGAAGTTGTAGCCCTGGGCCTTTACATGCCTCCCGGTAGGTCTATATGGGTCTCCAGTAGACCAATACAGGACTCTGATAGAACTGGCTCTGGGGTCCTGAAGAACTCCCAAGTGTTTTGTTTTTTTCATTTTGTAGTGGTGGTGGTCATTGTTAAAGCAGGGCAATGTTGGAGGGATAGATAGATACAGTCATACCTCAGGTTACAGATGCTTCAGGTTGCGTTTTTTTGGGTTATGGACCACTGAAACCCAGAAGTACCAGAATGGGTTACTTCCGGGTTTTGGCGGTTGTGCATGTGCAGAAGTGATAAATCGTGCTTTGCGCATGCACAGAAGCACCGAATCGCAACCTGCGCATGCGCAGATGCAATGCTGTGGGTTGCGGACAATGCGGGTTGCAAACGTACATCCCACACGGATCATGTTCACAACCTGAGTGTTCACTGTAGATAGATAGATATAGATAGAGAGATAGATAGATGATAGATAGATAGATGGATAGATAGATAGATGATAGATAGATGATAGATAGATAGATAGATAGATAGATAGATAGATAGATAGATGATAGATAGATAGATAGATAGATAGATATAGATAGATAGATAGATGATAGATAGATAGATAGATAGATAGATAGATAGATAGATAGATAGATAGATGATAGATAGATGGATGATAGATAGATGATAGCTAGATAGCTAGATAGATATAGATGATAGATAGATAGAGAGAGAGAGAAAGCATAGAGTGCTCTTCCGTTTCCTCTCCCTCTCCCTCTCCCTCTCCCTCTCCCTTTCCCTCTCCCTCTCCCCCCATAGCTGCTCTGCTTTAACCAAAACAAGCAAACAAAAAAAAACCCAGAGCTTTGCAACGAATAGTTTGGACAAGCTCACTTCATGCAAATCCCACAAACCTAGAGAATATAGGGAACATAGAGCAGAGAAACACAGAGAAACAGAGTGACACAGGGTGTTGTGGGGCTCCCTGAGCTGACTTGGTGTTTATTGACATTGCAATTAGACTCGGGATGGAGTGGGAGGCCACCAAATCACTGCGATTTGCCTCATTATTTTGTCCATTGCACAGAGCTAATGCACACCCCAGGTTTTCCCAAACCTCAGAACCTTCTTTCAGCTGACAATTGCATTGCAAAATTTGGAGGGAAGTCTAACATCCAAAGGATAATTATGATCCCATCTGTGTATTATTAGCCCAAGGTGTGCAAATTAGGTTGGTTCACTCAAAAAATGCAAAATGAACAAGAATCGTCCTCCTTCCCTAATGCTGGCTTTCGCATGCAGGTTCTGAGAAAGGAGAAAGAGGGGGAAGAATATTGGGTGTGCTGCAGTGAAAACAGGTGAGCGGAGAAAGTGGAAGAAGGTTGCATCCTTGGCAGTCTCAGAAGAATACAAAGGGAGCAGCCATCTCTCCGCTCCAGAACAGAATGAACACTTCATAAGGCAGCGGTTCATTAATGGGCTCAAACAGAACAATGAAACATGCATCTCCCCCTTGTTAGATACAAAGAAGCCACAAATCAATCAATTAATCAATTAAAATGTGCACAATTAACTGCCTAGAAGTGCTTTAATTCAATACACGCTCTAGAAGAAGAGGGTAGGGGAAAAACCAAAAGCTTCTTTACTCCATGCAAAACACTAGGAAAAACAGTGCCCAGCCTATTGATAACAAAACACATGATGCAAAGAGCCCAATATAGGAAAAGAGGTATTTAAGGAACACCTAGGAAATAATGCTTTAAAATTATGGCAAGTGAAGCATGTTGGCTGTGGAATAGGGTGTGTCGGACCACAGAATTCAGTGTTGGTGAAAATGGCTCTTCTCATAGAGTGGTTCTACAAGAAATAAGCAGGAGCAGCTGAAAAGTGCTGCTTCCCCTTTTGCAGAGTTGTCACTCAAATGTAAATATCAGTTGAAGAATATTTCTAAAGGAAAACTACATCCTTGTTTTTAGATGACTGTGTGAGAGAATGTGGGTATTGCTACTTCTATAAAAGTGCCAGACACCTGTAACACACACACACACACACACACACACACACACACACACACACACAATAATTTTAAAATAGTGGGGACCTGGGGAACTGCTGCCTAATTCTCTGGGGGCATTTTTAAAAACTGATTTACAAAATATTAATTTAACAGATCCTTGCTGTCTATTTGAAAAGGCTGCAGCCCTGAAATCACTTACAGTGGTACATTGGGTTAAGAACTTTTCGTTCTGGAGGTCCTTTCTTAACCTGAAACTGTTCTTAACCTGAAGCACCACTTTAGCTAATGGGGCCTCCTGCTACTGCTGCGCCGCCGGAGCACGATTTCTGTTCTCATCCTGAAGCAAAGTTCTTAACCCAAGGTAATATTTCTGGGTTAGCGGAGTCTGTAACCTGAAGCGTCTGTAACCCAAGGTACCACTGTACTAGGAAGTAGTGAAGATAGTGTGAGAACATGCACGGCACTGCACTTTACATGTTGCAGTCTAGATAAGTATCATTCTGTTTTGAACACACAGAATAGCCAACAGAGGAGCAAGGAGCAAGCATGATGCTCGTTTGAAGCTGGCAAAAGGAAAAACTCCCCACCATAAAGAATATTAGCTACAAAGAGGCCAGACAAATCTCAAATTATGGATGCTGTAGCTAGCACTCACCTGACCTCCCAACAACTGCTTACTGGGAATGAGAAGAGGATGGGTGAACTGGTGGGAAGTTGGTGTGCTGCTAAACACATGTGGTGCCAACCCTCCTGCCAGGGAACTTGCACCACACTGACACTTCATCCATCCTCTTCTTCTTCGTGGTATGCAGTAGCAACTCAGTCGTTGGGAGGTCAGGCAAGTACCACCACTTGATTATATCATTTGCCAATTACCAATCAAGATTGTTAGGATTATAGCTTTTAACCCAGTTCAGGCTATCGTCTGAGGCTTCACAACCATGGTTTATGAAAGCAGGAACGAGAGTCAGGGCTGAGCACTCCTCCTTAACCCTTCTCTTCCTGGAATCATGCAATAGCTTCAGCATGAAAGTCCTAGATTCTACTATGCCAAAGTCCCTCATTGCATACAAACTGGGGGTTTCTGGAGAAACACAAAACTGGGAAATAAATCAGGAGCTTCATGCTGAAGCTGGTGAATGATGGGAGGAGGGAGAGGAGAAGAAAAGGGAGGAGCTCGTGGCTCTCACACACATTCACAGCTTCATAAAGCATGGTTAATGAAGCCTCAAATGATCATCCAAGCTGGACCAATGAAAATAAATGGCCAGATTCCTGAAGATATTTAATGTTTATAGTTCCCCACTGTTTCTGATGGTGGCTTTCAAATATGGGCTGGGAAAGTGTCAAACTTGGCCAAACTGCTTGGGGGGGGGGAGGATACAATATTTCCTCGGTATATCACACAGGCTTTTTCCTCATCTAATCTAGTCTAACACATTACACTGTTGGCTCCTTTCAGATTTGTTTCTTGCTTTATCACATCAGAAGCTATTGTGAACATCAAGAGAATGGTCAGTTAAACTCTGCCTGGTAGATATGTTTTATAAACTGATCAGCAAGTTATCGAGTCATTGCAGATGCTTCCGCAAAATCTTAGGAGTCATCCATGGGAAACTGCTTTCTGCTGGGTCATAATATTTGCCCATTTCGCCCAAGGTTGTGGAATTTGTGGCCCTCCAGTGATTATTGGACTACATCTCCCATCATCGCTGATCATTAAGCCTTGCTGGCTGGGGCTCATGGGAGTTGTAGTCCAATAATATCTGGAGGGGTACAGCTTCCCCCTCCCCAAAGCTAGTCAATAATCTCTACTGTGACTGGTAGCTGCTCTCCAGAGTCTCACAAAAGGCTTCTTCACACCACCTGCTCCCTGAGATACTTAAGATGCCAAAGTTTGACCCATGGAGCCGTCTCCCTGTAAAGCTCTACCACAGAGCTGTGGTCCCTCCAGGTAAAAATTGCCCACCTTTCCAGTTGGATTCCATAGTGCATAATCAGAAAGTTGGGCAAGGTCTCAGGGGAAGACAGGTAACAGGCAAGCTTCTCTGGAGCCACTGCAACCCAATACAGTCCAATGTGTAAGGGCAGGAAACTACTTTTACAGTCTCTGTTGACTGCACTGGTCCATCAATGGTCACTGACACAGCCATTTTGTTATGGGAAGGGAAGAAAGACTTCTCTGCCAGCACTGGATGACCTGAAATACTTCTGACTTAACTTAGAAAAACAGCTTCAAAGAAACAGATCAAATGGTCCCCTGGGCTAGAATTCTGTTTGCTCCTCATTTTTCAGTGAACTGACATCATTTGCATATCCTGGACTAATATACAATTTGGAATATAATTATCTTTTGGATTTTGCACTCCTTTGAATTTTGTAATAGGGTACTTGGTTCAAATATATATCAAGGAGTATTAAAAAAGTATGCATGTTGGGATAATTTTGAGATAAAATACACATTTAAGTATGGATTTTCGTTGGGATAATTTTGAGATAAAATACACATTTAAGTATGGATTTTCATTGGATTTCTTTTTCCTTTTAACAAAATATTGCAGATTAATGCAGAAATGGGATTGAATGAGTTTAGGAATTACATGTGAAATTGACATAAACTGTAAAAAGTCTGATCTAGCCATTGCTATCTGGGGCATACCATTTCAGAAGCTGCAGGGGTGGCATGTTTGAATGCTTCCCCAAAAGCAAGGACTCCCTATAAACGGAATGTTAATATGCAAGGTGAGGTCAGAATAGCCTTTTTCTTTGATGAGAACTTTCTTTCCTGCTCACACCACCCTGCCAGCCCTGAATCCCTTTGTGAGGCTAGGATCTGATCTGAATGATTTGCCAGGCGAATCATTCAGATTAGATTCCAGCATCACAAAGCAGCTCAGGGCTGGCAAGGTGGTGTGATGAGGACACTATAGTTGAAGCTGGGATTAACGGGCGCATGGCTGTTGCATACTTCTCACACTGCCCTGCGTCCCAGCCTTGCAGGGCTGGTGGCATTCTGGTGACATCAGCACTGAGGGCTGGGCTGGTGTTGCAGGCTCCATTCATCCTCTGGGCCCTGCCCCCTTGCCGCATGCCTACACACCTGCTGCGGACACTGGCAAACCATGCTATGCCACTGTTTTGAAGTAATAGTGTCTTGGCAGATATGGAAATCTGAACGGGCCAATCTAGATGTGATGCTTTGTTTGCATTGAACATGCATGTTTTAAATGTAAATATCAGTCTTTGTGTATCTGGGGAATTATTCTGTAATTTATCTGGGGAATTATTTTTGAAAACTGCAAAGAGGGGAACAGGCTCTTGTGCTCAGGTCCTGATTGCAGTTTTCCCACTGGCATTAGGTTGGCCACTTTTGTAACAGGATGCTGGACTATGCTGACCTGACTAGGCTCTTTGTATGTTGGTAATAAGGATCTAATGAGGGTCCTCCTCTGCTATATCCCTGGCAAAAATCACTGCCTTGGAACCCTGTTTATGAATAGAGTGGGAGAATTTAAAAAATCTGCAGCCATTCTCACCCACCCCTTCTGCTGACTGAGGTAAGAATGATCTAAGATATCCGCCCCGCCCCCCCCCATGGAATTGTAGATGCTAGGAATGACTTTGCAAAATAAAAAAAGGCATCACAGCATCAATCCTGAACACACACACACACACAAACACACACACACACATATATATACCCTCCCCGTGGTCTTCATTGTTTTGGTGCAAAATGCTTTGCAGATGAAGCACATTGTTTAATTAATACTGGAACACCTGCTTCCTAACACTCCATTTTGATACTACGGAACTTAATTAAAACTTATTAGATCCACAATGCATTTTTTTTGTGCTATAATGTAGCATTGATTGCAAAGGCAAAGCAATTCAGCGATGCTTTGGGTGAGTGGAGTCAGAATGTCTGGCTGTTAGATGATAGCAGCAGCATTTCAGATAGTAAACAGATGCTGGAATAATTCATCAATACACATAAAAAAAATAATAATCTGCTTGCCGGGATCTGAAACCAATCTTTTAAGGCAGGAGCAATTTAGGGACGGCTTCCACAGAAAAGATTAACCATCACAAAAATGTGTTAATGAAATTTAATCCAAAGACAGATTTCAGGCAAACTTGGAGGTGCCTGCTCAGGGGACAGGGAGAGGCAGAATCCAAAGAATTCCAAGGGAAACTGAGAGTACTGAGATGGCTAACAAGATGCCACAACGAAGGCATTCACATCCCTACACATACAAGTTTAAAATAATAATGTTTATTGCATTCTTCATCAAGTTGTTCCCCCGCCCCCCCGATCTTGTTGGACCACAACTCCCATCAGCCCCATGCTGACTGGAGTTGAAGAGAGATGCAGGTCAATGTTCTGCAGAACACCAGGTTCTCTAAAGCTACTTTACTGCATTATGGTTTGCCAGGGTATGAGTCACCTTTCCTGGCATGTGCGTGGAATGCAAGACAGTTTTTCCAGTTTTCAGATGTCCCCATGAACCCCAAAACTTTGGCAACCCCCAGGGTCAGAGGAATGGCAATGCACGGCTCATATTTTCCACTGCCACCAGTGTGCTCCATCCAAGGTTATAGCTGGCCACCATTTCTACCCAGATTAGAGCAAAGGGCATTGATCAGAGCAAACCTCAAGGTATGGATGGATACATCAATTTCTGGTTCCTGTCAATTTTGCATGGTTTCTTTTTTTTTAAAAAAAAATACCAGATTAATGCAGGCGTCCATTCCATTTCCACTATTCTGATATTTTAAATAAATAAATAAATCTGAATGAATATCCACACAAAAATCCAGATTTTAAATGTTTATGCCAATATCAAAATAAATGTGTCTAAATGCACATTTTATCACACCTATCTGTCAAATTTGGCCTGTGGAAGTGGGAGGAGATCCTTACCATCTGGTATATTTTGTCTTTGAATGCATAGTCTATACCCATCATTTTTGAAGGGCTTTGACTGGGCATTCAGGGTACCCTCCGTGCCACACTCCCCTCAGGAACGCGTCCACCCTGGGCAGCAAGGGGATATGCTCCCCGCTGCATTCAGAGACTCTACATATTGCTCTCTGTACAGGCCCCTGTTCCCTAGTTTGAACAATGTGTGGAAGTCGGAGAAGGAACAACAGGCAGAACTCTGGCCAGATGCTTCAGTGTGCACCTTTCTACCTGTTTACAAAGTGCTGCAATCAGATACCAGACTAGCACATTGTGGTGCATTCTTTGCAGGCTACAACTTCAACGGAGCTTGTTTTTATTATTGTTTAATGCATACAAATGAGGATTTCTCTTAGTGTAGCTCAGTATCCTTATCCTCTGGTCTTTCCCCCATTAATTGTCATTTGCAGTGAGAAGTTCCAACTTAGTAAATAGCCAGAGCCAATGGAGTTAGTCTTTGTGGCTGTTACTTTAGATTCCTTGTGTGAGCTGACAATTTATTGGATTTGTTGTATTACTTATTTTCACTGATGGGTTGACATGCTGTTGCAACTTGTTTTCCTCCCGCAGTTGAGTCCAGAGGTCTCGGCCATTTGCAGAATGGAAAAAAACTGCCTTTGCATGCCGCCCATATACTTTCATTAGCATAGCAGGGTGGTGATGTGCCAGTTACCAAGTATATGAATCCTTAACAATGCAGATCCTGTGGGTAATACATAATGATTCAGATCAGGATGGCTGCAGCTCTACATCCCTTGGCACAATGCTTTATAGGAAGAATGAGGGAGCCCTCCTTTTCTGACCCGATGTCAATCAGCTGATATGTTCAAACAAACAACCCAATTGTGCTTGGCTACACAAATATGTTGGCTCAGGCTTAGTGAGAGAGCTCCTGCACAACATGCTCCTAATACTGTACGATTCATATCTATCCAGGCATCATTTTTTTTGTTTATTCAACCACCTTTATTTTGAAATTTTCTTTTTTTTTAACATGCATTTTTATTGAAGTTATACACAAAAAACAGACATATATGAAAATACAGAGAAAAAATTACAAAGAAAAAGAAAAAAAGGGAAAAACCACACATCCGAAAAAAGAAAAACACACAATCTGAACTTCCCTCCATCCTTTTGATAAGTATCAGATATCTCCTTCCATTACGTATTTGATTTTCAATCTATAGTCTTAAATTCACTCGCTGGTCATATTGTTCTAACCCCGTCAATTCACTTTAAGCATTTATTCCAATATATTTCCAAAATTTACTCCAATTTTTCAGAAATTTCTGTTCATCTATATAGCATCTTCTTATTTTGAAATTTTCAATGCTCCCCTTCAGTAAAGACTCTAAAGGCAGGATGGAATATAATCAGAACCACAGGAATAACAGGAGGTTGCCTTATACCCTCTCAAAGCACTGGTCAATCTAACTCAATAGCATCTACACTGACTGGCAGTAACTGTCCTGGGTTGCAGGAAGGGGACATTCTCAGCCCTGTCTGGAGATGCCAGGGATCTTCTGCATGTAAAACTGATGCTCTGCTACTGAGATGCTGCCCTCCCTAGAAGTCTACTCCAGAAAACCACTGTGCGATGGTCTTCCCCAGTATATTGTCATAAGTCCCACTGAGTTCCCTGGGTCTTAAAGGTAGAGGGACCCCTGGTCATTAGGTCCAGTCGTGGCCGACTCTGGGGTTGCACCGCTCATCTCACTTTATTGGCTGAGGGAGCCAGCGTACAGCTTCCGGGTCATGTGGCCAGCATGACTAAGCCGCTTCTGGCGAACCAGAGCAGCGCACGGAAATGCCGTTTACCTTCGCGCTGGAGCAGTACCTATTTATCTACTTGCACTTTGATGTTCTGTCGAACTGCTAGGTTGGCAGGAGCAGGGACAGAGCAACAGGAGCTGCCCCCATTGTGGGGATTCGAACCGCCAACCTTCTGATTGGCAAGTCCTAGGCTCTGTGGTTTAACCCACAGTGCCACCCGCGTCCCTCTTCCCTGGGTCTTACTCCTAGGTAAATGGGTATAGGCTTGCAACCTAAATATAGAGAACATTAAAAAGGGCAAAGAAAGCAAGGCAATGACAGCCAATCTGTACAATTTAGCAAAATGGATTCTACAAAACAACAACACATAAAATAATTGAGGCTAGCTTACAATATGTGCTGAAATGCCAATGAAAAGGTCTTTACAAAATGACTTCAAAATTGGTGCCAGGTGGGCATGCCTTGGCGGAACATTACATGGAGCTCATGACTAAAAATGCCCTGCAAAGTAAATTGATTGTAGTGAATGCTTACTTGTAATATAGGTGGCCTTCACAGAGAACTTAGAGAATCAACAGAGGATGCATTTCTATTTACAAATGAAATCATGCACATGGGTCCCTGTATGTTTTGCCCAGGGCAAGGGGGAGGGGGATTCCACAGGTAAAATAGCACAGGGGAAGAATTAAACATCCCTTTCTCTAGTGCTTCACTATGCCCCAGTATGTCAATCAAACATTAAAGAGCAGGGGATCTGATTGGGCTGCATGCTGATTAGATAAGAAGTTGTATTTATTATAGTGAGTGTGTTGGGGAGAGAATGTGATCATGGATTTTCCAAAGCTTTTTTTTTAAGGTCACTATTCAGACAAGGTAAGTGTAGTTGTGGGTGGGTGGGGGAGAAATAAGGCATAGAATCATGGAGTTAGGGTAGAACGTACAAGACATCTAGTCTAACCACACACACACACACACACACACACACACACAAATACACAACTCTGTGCAGGAAATCCAGAGGTAGAATGTCCCTAACAGATGACTGTGCAGCTGCCATTACAAAGACCTCTAGCAGCTTTACTCAGGGACATGGGTTTTCTGGGATATATGATGGCCCTATTGATCATTCACTCAGACAGCCTGAAAAATTGCATGTGCTTCCCAGCACAGAATCATCAGAAGCTTGGCATAATTCTGAGTCGGAGAAGAATGTCTTCTTGAAATGGTACTTTTACCATTGTAATGCAGCCAACATTATGAAGAGAAGAAGAAGAGTTTGGATTTGATACCCCGCCTTTCACTCCCTTTAAGGAGTCTCAAAGCAGCTAACATTGTCCTTTCCCTTCCTCCCCCACAACAAGCACTCTGTGTGGTGAATGGGGCTGAGAGACTTCAAAGAAGTATGATTAGCCCAAGGTCGCCCAGCAGCTGCATGTGGAGGAGCGGAGATGCGAACCCGGTTCACCAGATTACAAGTCCAACGCTCTTAACCACTACACCACACTGGCTCTTATGAGGGAGAAACATTTATTTTTTAAACCAGGTAAACATACATACTTCAAGAAGATCACTAATTATAATGCTGGCTTGTATTTTTATTTTATGTCCATTTCCTTTCCTCATAACCCCTAGCATGGAATTTGACTTTTTCACAGCAACTGCACACAGAGTTGACATTTTCATTAAGCTGCCCACCATGATCCCAAGTTGACCCCCTCTTTCCCAATTACCGTATTTTTTGCTCTATAAGACTCACCTTTTCCCTCCTAAAAAGTAAGGGGAAATGTGTGTGCGTCTTATGGAGCGAATGCAGGCTGCGCAGCTATCCCAGAAGCCAGAACAGCAAGAGGGATTGCTGCTTTCACTGCGCAGCGATCCCTCTTGCTGTTCTGACTTCTGAGATTCAGAATTTTTTTTTCTTGTTTTCCTCCTCCAAAAACTAGGTGCGTCTTGTGGTCTGGTGCGTCTTATAGAGCGAAAAATACGGTAATTCTCACCAGTTCAGGCCTCATTATTGCATAGGTGAACTAATGCATAGGTGCATAGGTGAACACCCCCCCCCCTTGTTTTCTTCTTCTAAGTATGCATCTTTGTTATTTACTTGCACTGAACCTCACTTGCAGCTTTGTTGGCTATTCACATAATTGGGTAGATCTTTTGAAGTTCTTTGAAAAACTCTTGGGTGCCTATGATCCTAAACTGTTTGATATTCTTCACAAACATGGCTACCTTATTGCTCAACCCTGACCTCAAGTTACTTATGAACAAGTTAAAACCACTGATTCCAGTACAAATCTTTGGGGACTTCCTACCCCAGCAGCTAATTCCCTTCATTGTGAAAGATTTCTGGCTATTCCTGCTCTCTGCTTCTTGTTCTTGAATCGCTTAGTGATTATAGCATAAGAACAGAAGATATTTTATCCTCCTTAAACTATGCTGGCATTTTTAAGAAATATATTTATACAGCTAAAGTAATCATCTTGCAAAACACATAAATAGGAACAGATCTGCTAAACAAGAATATAGAGGTTTTGCAGTGTTCTAGGAAAAGCGCTACATTTTAATTACAGAGCTGATTGGTTTTAAACGAGACAGCAAACACCATTTGCCATCTCCAAGAGGGGGGGGGGACAGTAGTAAAATATGGGGAAGTGTACTCTCAGCAGGAGAAAAAATCAAGAGAGGGCACAATGTGATCTACAGCCGCCTTCAAGTCTACCAAATCCTTGCCCTCAGTCTGGGTAGAGTATTTTGCCCCCACATTCAGAAAGGAAGACCCAAGGCTGTAGTATGGGTGAAAGAACCACAGCTGTATTAAAGAGCAACTCAAGGTCTTTAGCAAAACATAATAACACTAGTTCAATCCATGAGTCTTCCTCTGTCTCCCCTATGGATGACTCACATCAGCTCCAGCAAGCATGGCATGTGGCCAAAGATGATGGGAGTTATAGTTCAGCCACATCTGGAAGGCCAAAAGTTCCCCATACCTGTTCTATATTATTCTATAACATCCTGTCTTTGGATTAATGCCCTATTCAATGCAAACCAAAATCTGTGGTTCTACAAAACTACTGCATTCAGCATTACTGGTTTACACTTCTGGCAAACACTTGTTGAAAATCTAAACACGTGGTTTTAGAATATTGGACCAAGAAGCCTGGTCCTCAATCAATTTAACTCTGATTCCTCCTCATCTCACTCCTGGCCACTCCAAAACAATTTTTCATACTGTTATGAGTTTGCAGGGCAGGGAGGGATAGGCTGCATGCATGAGCCACCCTTCTAATTCCTGGATCCAGCATGGATTCAATTGCTGGAATAGCCAGGCCAACCTGGTAATGGCCAGGGGGGAGAGTTGGGTTCTGTGAGCTAGAAGGTGGATGCAAAAGTGGCAGAGAGACAGAGCCCTGCCTGATTTCTGCTAGAATCCAAGGCTGTGGCTCTGGCATAAGCAAGACCCTGTTAATGCTGTGAACCCCTTCATCATAGGCTCAGGTTGTTGATATGTGTAAATAAACCATACATCATCAAGACACTACAATCTCCACTGTACCTCTTTCCAAAATGAAACACAAACCCTTCTTGAGTGCCTGGAACCCCGGGATCTTGCACCACTTGGAAGTTGGAATGTTGTGCAACAATAAGCCACAGATTTAATTAGGAATTTGCCAACAAACAACGGGAAAGGGTTGCATAGTGCAATCTTAATGACCAGCTTGAAAAGCAAAAATGTACAGAGAAGGGAAAGATGAGATATCATAATGGCTCCAGATAATTAGGCATTTTGCTTGATATATTTACCTACCGTGCCTCCGGATAAGATATTTCTTTAATTGCCAAGGCATTGCACATGAAACTGCTTTGTATCAGCACCCTCTTCAGTTTGATTTTTCTCTACAATGCCTTTATATGCACTCCCCCCCCCCCTGCCATCCAGATTCACAGTAGCCATCGCGGATGGGAAAGAGTTAAAATAGTTGTACCTTGCCCTAATCAGCTTGCCTTTGTTATGCAGACTGTAGCTGTTACCCAGGCCTGGGTAGAATTGATTGGTCACTACAATCAAAACATATTAATATTTAAAGTGGCACCATACCATTCATAAAGCAAGGCATAAAGTGTTTGTTTACTCTGCACTAATTATTGTAGTCAAAGCAGGCAGACTCAAGGATCTGCATTATTCATTAAATATCCAAAAATGAACTTAATACCGGAAATGTTATTTGTTTGCTGGGAAGAGCCTCACAGAACAGGATGACCTTTATGCCCCTTGATCTTTACGATGAGAGGGGAAAGTTGTTGGGTTTCTTTCTCTTAAAAGAAAATGAATGCAGGAAGTACTGACTGAGCAAATGTACACTGATTGCAAAGTCATGATATTATACAATTATACACAGTATAATACAGGGGGCCTCCAAGCCCTTTAGGGCACATTTGAATTCTGAGCAAGTGCCGAAGGTGCCACAAGTTCTGATAATTACTGGCCCCCTACCCCGGAGACATACAAAGAGAGAAAGCACACATACATATACATCCAGCAAAATAAATCCAAGCCTTTAAAGGGCCGTAGAGCTGAAAGACCAAGTGGAATGAGCATCATTCGTCCAACTTCCTCCTTTAGCTGTATGTACTTTTCAAGGGAGAAAAGGATAATCACACACATCATCTCATGATCAAAAGGGAAGTGACTTGTTGAGATGGGTTCAGGGGCTTCATGGGCAGCAGGGCAAGATCTCAAGGGTGCCCCTGCACCAATGAGTGTCGCATTGCCGACGCCTGGCATAATATCACATATTTCAACTCATAAAAGGCAGCCTCCAAGCAATCATTTCTGCAAGGTGCATGCAATGTAGAAACCCTCAAATGGTGGTTATAAATAGCAGATGTGCTTCGGAATTCATGAAAGCTAGATTGCCCTCTGCAGCCTTTTCTCAGTTGCACCTTTGCTGCATGCCAGCTTAATCTCCATCGTTCATGAACCTCCCCTCACCCAGTTCTTTTCCAGTCAGGCTTAAATATCAGCTAGATACTGAGTGAACAGACAAAATGCCATACACCCAATCTGGTGAAAATGAGTTCTGGAGTTTTGTTAAGTACAAGAACACTTATATTTCTTGTTTCCATTAACCACAACTCCCCCCGCCCTTCGATGCTGGCAGGGAATTTTAGATCCATATTTCCACTTGTGGAAGACAGCTGTGCTGTCTGCCTTGCAGCCAGATCCTAAACAGAATCAAATCTCACTGAATTTACTTATTGCTAATTAGGCTTCAAAGTAGAGCTTTGAGGCACTTGTTTCAAACAGAAGAATGTTGGGGTACAAATCTAGATAGAAGCCCTGACCCATAATGTGAGATTATGTGGGAACTCCTTGTGGCCACTAAGTGCAGAAGTAGAGCTTATTATTTTGTTTTCCCTTTAAATGCAGCTTTCTCAGTCTGGACCTCTCCAGATGTTGCTGCAACCACTCCTCACCATAGCCCATGCTGGGTGAAGCTGATATAAGTTGTAGTCCAAAACATCTGCATTGCACCTGGTTGTTTACAATGCAAATATTTGTATGCACAGGTACACAATGGTCCATTCATTGAATACAAAGAATGAACACAACTACTGGGTTCTAAATTGCATGAAGAGCCTATGGGGACTACCATAGGTCCAGACCCAGTACGTTCAGATCTTTTCCTTCAAAACATGAATGGTAGCAGAGTCAGACCAACAGACATGTGATGGAGGAGGCAGAGACAGATTCCCTTCTGTTATTCATGGCATCTGCATTCTATTTGTAATATCTATGGCACTTTGGTTTTTGTAAGTCTCCTAAATCTCAGCCAATGCCATAAAAAGAATTTTACAAATCTTTTTGGGACACTTTTATAACACAAGATAATTTTCAACATAAAATCCAAAACAAATCCACATGCCAGAATAAAGTGCTTTCCACAATGCCCAACACAGACACAACCAGAAAAAACACATGAAAATGAAAGTTTGTTCTAAATAGACATTTGAATCCATTCCCCCTTCCTTCTTCTGCATATAGTGCAACCAAAATAATTTCTGTTCCTTTTTTTAAAAAAAACCTGTCATCTTGATTTTCAGTTAAGAAAAAAAGAAAACCCTGTGTTTTGAAATGAAGATTTCAAAAACTAGCACAAACATTCATGGTATTCACTGAGTGGTAGACTGTATGTATCCTGTTTTCCTGGGGCCTGGAACTTTCTGGGAAGTGGGGTAGTCTAGCTTAAGTAAGATCACATCAGGTAACATGTCCTCTAGCAAGGTGAGGTGTCAGAAGGCAGACTCCTGAAGTCAGGCTTAGGAGCATGTCGCTTTAGTAGACAGTATGAGTCCTGATTCAGACAAACCTTTCAGGACCATGGATAGCTCTGCTGCCTATAGCTCTGCTGTAGAGGAACGTCGCCTCCCCTGAAGCCTTTCTGCAGATTTGGGAAGGCTGGCACAGCCGCTGTCAAGGGTCGGTTTGCACTATTTAAAGTGTCCTTGTCTGGCTCTGTAACTTCTGACTTCCTCAAGACTGGAAAAAATGACAATTCTGGGAACTCAAAGTAAAACAATTTTTAAAATGTATAACAATAGACTATGCAGAATTAGATAAATTAGCAGGAAGGATTCGAAACCTGCAGGACCAGAGATTCTTAGAAGACTGGAGTAAATACTTGAACTATTTGAAAAGCAATTGTAATAAACAGGTTACGCTAGTAGGACTGCAAGAAGTTCTGTAAGGAGGATTATGTGAAATATTGCAAGGAAGATTATGAAGAGAATTATTAGTTAATGATAAATAAAAGTAATAGAGAAACTAAGAAATGCAGAACAAGTGATAAAGAACAGAAAATCTTCAGAGGTTGTTGACAGCAGTCTAAAATATTGTATAAGATAAGAAGTTATGTTAAATGCCTGTTGGAAATGATACGTTAAAATTTAATTAAAATGTATATAAAAATAATAAATTAAAATGTATAACATCTTTCTAAGGCTAAATAGTGGCTTTGGTGCAGAAGGAAAACCTCCATCTGATCCTAGATTGTGGGTTCCCAGTGGCTGCTATCTACACTGGAAATAATAAGATGCACGGCACTGAACCATGCACTACATATTTTGGTATTTAGAAGCAAGCAGATGGGACATGCAGCAAAATGCTACTCAAGATTCCAGCCATTCATTTCCCATGTTTTCTGTCCCTTTCTCCCAATGTCCAATCAGCATCCCATGGCCACTGAGTGTGTTCAGTCCTCAATGAGCTATTTGTAGGTTCTCCCTCCCCAATCGGCCCATTAAAGGATTTTTCTCCTGAAGTTTTTATTTGTACTTCTGCAAACTTTGGGGTCTCCTTCAGCCTGCTGATACACACACACACCCTTGTGCATGAGTAACACTTCCCAGCCTGTAGAGAGGCTGATGTTTCAGCTAGTGTGGAAATGGGCCTGAAGCAATTTCCACTGAATGAGGAAACTCTAATAATAATAACAATATAATTATAATATAAAAGTGCACTCTTGGAGAAATATACTGCAGTAAAGTTCCAAATATATTAGCCTGGGAAACACAAGTGTGTGTGGGGAGGTGTAAGAAGCTCACTGGAAGTCAATAACTTCCAGTGAGCACACAATTTGAATGAAAAAGCATGCAGAGATCATCTCTCAATAGGGAGACCCTTCTCTAAAATTGTGAATAGTATGGATAGTTGATGTAGACCAGGGCTGGGGAATTTCCAAGTCTCTCTATCCAACCATTGGGATGATCCCTGGACCTTCCCAGAGTATTCCTGCCTGGCTGGAAGGCACCCCTGAATTGTAATATTGCCTCTTGATTTTCTTAATGGTGGGTGGAATTGTGCGCGTAGAATGTTGCCTATTGCACAAAGTAAGCACATTATCTGTTGCTATTCCTATGTGTGCCTCTAGCCTCAATTCTCTTTTTGCTTCTTGTCCTGCCTGCCGCCGGCATGTTTCCTCCATAATGTTTTTCTGTGAGGGGATGCAGCCCTCAAGCAAAAAAATGATCCCTTACCCCTGATGTAAACAACACTGAGATAAATGGATCAACGGCCTGGTTTGCTTCCTACTCCAGGCATTCAGGGTCAGGACAGAACCTTGCAGATTCTGCCTGCTAGTTGTTTTGAGGTTTCCCATGATCTGAGGGACGTAATCATTGCATTTGGAAAAGAATAAGAAAGAGCACTCATTCTCCCCGAACATTTGCAGAATCCCAAAATGTACCATGCTATTATCTCTTCCCACAAGAGTCTGGTACCTAATTATAAAGCTGTATGGGGAAAAAGTTCTCTGTCAGCAGAACCAGCAGGGGGAGGGAGCAATAAACCACTTTTTTTTGCACATTTGCGAAAGAACAAAAGACTTGGACGGAAAAGTGATTGTTGCTGCAGATGGACACTTACGAAGCTAAAAGGGGTAATTTAATGCAGCTCAGCGGCTTGCTAGCATAACCAGAAGCTACATGGGACCGAATTGAAGAACTCATTTTCTAATGACTCAATTAGCCACTGGGGAGAGGCATTTCCCAGCCCCTGAGTGTCACTGACAGTAAGACGTCACTCCCAGATTGCAGCCATGGAGGCAATTTGGCCCAGGAAGAGATGGGGTGCTGCTTCTCCAAAGGCAGACCAGCCTGCAGGCAATGCAAGGCAGCTTCCTAAAGGGGAAGATTATGGGAATGTTAGCGGCAGGAGAGCAGGATCCAAGCTGATTCCTCTCAATGGCGTGTGTACAAAACTTCCCAGTGCATGTGAATCAAGGGGAAAGTTGGGAGAGTTGGATTTTCTGTTCCAGGCAAGAAAAGTCAGCCGTGATAATTTCTCTCAGTAGGAAATTTAACCCTTAAAAACACCCTCTTATAGCCTTTTCTTCCATGTTTTATATGGTGTTCTTTCAATAATAATAATAATAATAATAATAATAATAATAATAATAATAATAATAATGTATTATTATTATTTATACCCCGCCCATCTGGCTGGGTTTCCCCAGCCACTCTGGGCAGCTCCCAACAGAAAATTTAAAACATGATAAAACATCAAACATTAAAAACTTCCCTAAACAGGGCTGCCTTCAGATGCCTTCTAAAAGTCAGATAGTTGTTTATTTCCTGATGGGAGGGCGTGCCACTACCGAGAAGGCCCTCTGGTTCCCTATAACCTCACTTCAATAAGGAAGAAAGTCTCCCTCTCTCATATACATACATGCACAATGTTTAATCTGTGCATTATTGATCTGTTTATAGATTTCAATGCTGATCTTCATCATAAGATTTCAGAATATGTGCTTGTGAGTGTGCATGGAATCACGTCTGTGGACCCCTTCTGACACGCTGTCATGCTTATTTCCCTCCTTCTCCTCCTCCTCCTCCTTCTTCTTTGGTTGTTGTTGCTGCTGCTATTATTTATTAGAAGTAGTAGTAATCAGCACTGAATTTTGGACAGGGTGTATAGTTTCCCTACACCAGGTATGAAGCCGAGGGGACACTTAAAAGCAACAACAGCAACAGCAACTTCTGTTTTGTAACAAAGTGAAGTTTATGTGAGTCTATTGAGAAGATCTATTAAAAAGGCTACTGCACCAAAAGGAATTATTGTGAAAACAAGAAATATTTTGAAGTGGGGGGACCAAATTTTGTCCTCGCTCAAGGTGCCATATTACCAAAGCCTGCCCCTGTGTTTAGCAGTAGTACTAGAAGAAGTATTTATAGCCAAAGGGACCTAAAGCAGGTTACAAAAAAATATAACCATTAAAATATGTGCAATGTAGAGTTAAACTTCTGAAAAAAGAGCTGCTGCCCAGCAGGCAGGGCTACAGGGGAGAGGCTGATGGAGCCATTGAGGATAACCTCACCTGCTTTGCCCTACTTCCCCCCTGCCTGGGACCCTTAGAAGCTGTTGCTGAAGTATTTATTCTTCCCTTCTCTTGACATTTTTTGGTATTATTAGCATTGTTTGCTATCTGCATTATTTTGTATTTTCATAATTCTGTTTGCACCTATCTGTTTCTTCTTCATGAGTTGCTTTGGACGTCCTTTTTTGGACAAAAGGCAGCATATAAATTAACAATAACGTAACGTTATTGTTGTTTTTGCATTTGCTGCTGCTGCTTTTATTGTCCCACCATTCCTCCTAAGATATCAGGGTGGGTTACAATATTTAAACACAACATTTAAAACAGCTTAAAATAACTCACAGATAGAATAACGTAGTGTAAAGCAGCCTTTCTCAACCTGTGGGTCCCCAGATGTTGTTGAACTACAACTCCCATCACCCCTAGCTAGTGAGGCCAGAGCTCAGGGATGATGGGAGTTGTAGTCCAACAACATCTGGGGACCCACAGGTTGAGAACCGCTGTAAAGCAAAAACCCGAAAAACAGTCATTATCAGAATAACGAAGGATCAGTGCAGAATGCCAGGGCACAGCAAATGCAAAACAGTCTCAGAGGAAATTTGAAAATTCTTTCAAGCTTCTGCTTTGAACCTGTTTGTTAGCTGGTCTTGTGTTTTTATTGATTACATTCTACGCTTTTATGATGATGCTGGGGAGAAGAGTGGGATATAAATAAAAGATGATGGTGGTGATGAAGATGATGGTGATTATTTCTGCCCAGGGGTCTATGTGCATAAACCTAAGTGAGTGTAGACCTTGTAGGCTTGATACAAATGTTATTTCTGGACTTGTAATAATCAGGACTATTGAGGGGAAATGAGTGTGCACATTTCTTTCAGCATTTGGAAAAAATGAGCAAGCTGAACTCGAAGGCACAGCTACGTATACATAACGTGCAACAGAGATAAGGAAAATGTTAGATTCAGTTCATATTTAATGGTAGCTCTCCTAAATTTGCCGTTTCCAAAAGAATCCGAGAAGTGAAACAGAGGCACCATTTGCAAACCACTCTTCTTTGATTGCAGTTTTCCAACCAAGTGATATATTCAAAAGCACATATAATGAAGTGTGCATAAAAATGTGCATATTTGTGAAAATAGCCTTCAAAAAAAGTGCATTATAGTAGAGGAAATGGTTTTGCAAAGACCCATGCATTAGGCAAAATTTGCATACAAACGTTTATAGGAGGTGAAATTCACATTAAAATACCAAAAGGATTTTAAAATAAAAGCAAACTGATGTGGACATGTGGAGAACTGAACAGGAGCCTGTAAAAATGAGAAACAGAGACAAGCCACAATGGACAGATTCATCCATTCCTAACATGCAGTTTGGCCCTGCTATCTCTGGTCCTTGGCTCGCACCTGACTCCTGACTCAAGTTCCCATTCATTAAAAGAAAATCCCAAACTCCTGGGTGTCTCCCCCAAGCCGCAGGAAGGGGATTCAGTCTTCTTCTCATCACCAGTCCCATTCACATTCCTTTGCTACTCCAGTAACATCTGCAAGAAGGAACCACAATGGTCAGCCACATTATGAAGCTCTCTCCAACTCAGGGACGGGTGTTGGAACGAACCATGTCAATGTGACTGACCCGTGCGATTCTTCTCCATAGACATTGCAGAAGGTGGCTCCTGTTAGACATTGCAGAAGAAGCCTCCAGTAGCACATTAACAGTGGTGAGTGGTGTCCATTGGGCCTTGTTGGGTGGAAGGCAGGAAGACCAACTGTAGATGGAGCCAGAGCCAGGGGCAAATGGAGCCAACGTATTCTAGTTTGGGGCCCATCCTTCTCTTAAGGCAACCTTGAGGCTGAGGAGGCTGAGAAGCTGACAACCAGTGCCACCCTCAGACTGATCATAAGCACAAAGGCAGGAAGGTGATATTGGGTGGACAAGGTACCATTTACTCTAATCATGGAACAATACTCCACTGGGTATTGCCACTGGTGGTTCAGAGGCCTAGTCTGGCTGTTTCCCAGGGCTGCTTAAATCATGCCCTGAGCAATTCCATTTGCCCAGCTCAACCATGAAGGTCAATTTGGCTTGCCAGGGGTTTTGCCAAGAGCAAGAAATCTCCAATCAAATTCTCGACATACCTTTTTCAAAACTCAATACACAGTAGATTGTGAAGGGTGCGCATGCCTTTGTCAATAAGATTGGACTGGCTTGTAACTCTAGTTCTTTGGCTTAAAAGATTTGTGAGCTGGAGTCTGGAAGGGCTGTATAAATAATCAGAGAAACCTCTGGCTTGAAGCCATCGCTGGCCGCAAGCCCAATCTTCCTCTAACCTAAGCAGGAATAACTCCCATCGATTTCGCTGGAGTTGTTCTTGCATTATGTAAGCAGCAAAGTTGGTTCTGTGTGGGATCGCCTCCACAAATACCATACACGGCCCTAATAATAGCTTATCAGTCGCGCCATAGCCGTGTTCTAATTATAACAGCTCTATCGTGGAAGAACGGATGATCACCTCAACTGTGAGAAATGGAAACTTTGTGAAAATATAGCAGCTGGGAGAGAGAGAGAGAGAGAGAGAGAAGAGCAGTTGCAAGCTGTCAAGGAACTGATGCTTTGTGAAGTTGAAAGAACCTCAAACTTCTTTTTTTTACACAGCAGAATGTGAGGTGGGTCTTGGTATAAGAGATTTGTGGAAATATAGCCCTGGCTTCCCTATGTCAGTGAGAAAGGGAGCCTAGTGATTGCAGCTATTTACAGCTCCCAGTAGCCCAATCTACAACTGAGGTAAATGAAAGAACTAAAATTACATTCAATTTAGTGCAATCCTTTTCATTAGATTCACAGGCACATCTACACAGCACACATAGAGAGGCTTGGAACCTGTGTGACAGTCACACACACACACACACACACACACACACACACGAGCGCCAGATGAATAGTAGTTTTCAAAGGGTGTCAAAAAATTCTCTTTTGATAATTGCAAAGGACTGTCTGTTCCAGGCTGACATTCTGCATGGGTCATCATATGGATGACTAGGTTCCTTCTTTGGAATTCTTTGGAAAAGGAAGGTGCCTGTGTTGCAAGCCACATTGAGGACGGAGGATATGCACCTCCTAAATAAATATGAAGGTCATTACAGTTCTACTGTGTTCAAGGGACAAAGAAAAGGAGATCCCTCTTCTGGAAAAGTGTCAAGGTAACAGATGAATCAGGCAGCTATATGAAGAAGCATCTGGGCAAAGAAGCTGAGCAGGCTATTGTCCTCCGCCTTTTTTGTTGTTTTTTTAACCTAACAAATCCCAAGCTCCTAAGAATCACAATATATAACAATAACCAGTAGTGATTGCCTGGGTAGCTTTTAATCAAGGCTCTCAATGGCTACTAGCTATAATAGCTGTGTTCTACATCCAGCATGCCTCTGCTGGGAACTGCAGATGGAGAAAGTGCTGTTTCATTCAGGTACTATATAATGGAGGGCTTCAAGGATTTGTATTGGGGAAAGTGCTCTTTAAGTTGTTCATTAATGAGCTGGAGTCAGGGGTGAGCAGCGGAGTGACCGAGTTTGCTGATGACAAATTATTCAGGTTAGTTAAAATGAAAGGGCATGCAAGGAACTCCGAAACTATGCCTTCAATCTGGGCGAATGGACATGAAATGCAATTCAACGTAAGCAAGTCTAAAGTGGTGCACATTGAGGCAGAACATCCAGCTTCTCATGTGCAGTAATGAGGTCTAAATTGGCAATGACTGACTAAGAAAGATATCTCAGGGTCGTAGTGGGTAACTTGATGAAAATGTCAACCCAGCATTCAGCAGCGGCAAAAAAACGCAAATTCCACATCGCGGAACATTGGGAAAGCAATTGAAAAGTAAAACTGCCAATATCATAATGTCATTACACAGATCTATGCTGTTGCCGCACTTAATACTGTGTACAGCATACAGTTCTGGTGACTGCATGGGGGGAAAAGGTATATCGCAGAACTGCAAAATGGCAACCCAAATTATCATGCAGAAGGAGCAACTCCCCAATGAGGAAGTATTAAAACATTTGGAAATTATTGTGTGGTGTCGGGAGATGCGTGTGATGTCATGTGTGCATGAAGTCGCACACACGTGATGCATGCCGGGCTCCTTCCATCTTGGGCACAACCTGGCACCTCTGTTCCCTTCTAAACATGTTTGCAGCTACTTAAATGTGAAGCTAAATTGCAGCGTATGCATGTATCACATGCACAAATGTGTGACTGCAAGGCTGCGGGTACTTGCCTTCATTCTGCTTCTATATTTAAATTTATGCTAAGCAAAAGAAAAGAAAAGAAAAAAGGCAGGCTGCTGCATATAGCCAAGCTTTCAAGGCGAACAATAAATTTAAGCCTATTCTTCTACTTTCTTTTGTTAAAGTCTGTTACAGCCTCTCTTGTTTAGCTTGCTGACAAAGTTTGTTTGCATGACCTTTGATCTCTAAGCCATATAGCAGTTCTGGATTCACAATCCTTTGCTATTTTCTAAATTTAAATTAGCTAGGTGGCACCTTTTATTAGACTAGCGTATAATGTTGAACAATTGCACACACATTAAGCAAAGATTTATGGGTCGGTGGTACACATATTATACTTACACTTGCATCTAAAAATACTGAGTCTCTGCATTAGGAATTCTGTTTCCAACCATATTTTTATGATCCCGAGGAACAATTATCCAACCCAATTTGGACTGGTTCTCTGCAACATAATTACTTCACCACCATCATTTCAAGGAAAGATTTCAAATACAGTGGTACCTCGGGTTACATACACTTCAGGTTACATATGCTTCAGGTTACAGACTCCGCTAACCCAGAAATAGTACCTCGGGTTAAGAACTTTGCTTCAGGATGAGAACCAAAATCGTGCTCTGGTGGCACAGAGACCGTAGGAGGCCCCATTGGCTAAAGTGGTGCTTCAGGTTAAGAACAATTTCAGGTTAAGAACAGACCTCTGGAACGAATTAAGTACTTAACCCGAGGTACCACTGTAGGTGCAAAACAAATTTCAACATTTGTTCTCCTAAATGCTACCCTGAAAATTTCTAATTCTATTTTTTTTTTCATAATTAGATATTCTCATGGATGTACAAAAGGCTTTAAATACTGTGAGGCGTAATATATTGTAAAAATCTGCAATGTCCATTGCTGGAGAGTGGAAAAGACTAGAAGACTTCCTGGACAAAAAGTATTTGGGATTTCATCTAATGTAGCTGTCTCACTTGTGCAAAGACTTCCTCTTCCCACATGCCCCCCCCCATCTTCTCCAGAGCACTGGGGGCAAACCCAGAACAGATTGGGGTGGCATGCTGGGCGGGGGAGAGAAAGAGATGTTCCATTGTGAAATTGAAAATATTTGCATGAGTGGCACTTCAATGGCTACAACCCTTAGTATTTACACAGGTCTTTTCAGATGTCCCCGGAATGCTCCAGATAATCACCTCAGTCACGTTTTTAGACAGCAGTCATGCAAAGCAGGCCAGCATAATTAATTGCCAGCGTTATTACAGATCAGAGCCTTGGAGAAGTAGGGGCTTGACCAAGGCGAGGCAAGCCACTGAATTTTCAGCCGAGATTAGAACAAGGAATTTCTCAGTTAGCAGTTCATTCTCCTAGCATCCAAAATTGGGGTCTCCCCCCATTTTTTTTTTAAAAAAAATTGTGTTGTTTTTGAACAGCTCAAGCCCCATTTCCGAATCACCAAATGTCAGCTTGCCAGCCTAAATCACCAGACCTGGCCTTACCCAATTCCAGGTTAACAGCTTTTTAGCCCCACTCTGTATTCCGTGGGATGGAGCAGCGAAACAGATGCTTACTGACCGTGACTCTTCAGAAAGGAGTGAATGAAGGACATAAACAAACATGAATCTTGGCAGCGATGCTGGTTCTAGCTAACAGTTTAACCCCCTTGATGTCCAAAGATCCAATCTGTCATCCGACTGAAGAGCAAGCCTATGCATTTGATCCTGTGGGACTGGCACTTTTACAAACGCCACATAATGTTCATTCTGTACTTCTGAGAAAATAGGCATTTAGTGTGGTGGCAGCTAGTCACCGGAACTTGCTGCCCATAAATACTATGAATGCATAGCAGCCAAATCCTAGGGGATGAGGGGTCTTTGCCCCCCCCATAAAATATTTGAGGGGACCAAAAGTTGATGGGCATTGCCATTCAAATTGTGTGCGCGTACTGTGTCATATGATTATGTGGGGCAGGGCTTACTTGACCCCTCCCAATATTTTATTCAAGTTGGCATCCCTGTATGCAGGTGTCTTCAATGTACTGTTTCTGGGGATGTCTAAAAATGCCTTCATTTGGGCAAGCAGGACTTACACCAGATTTAGCCGAATCTCAAACTGAAGTGTGCAATTTTGGGCAGAACTAGGCTTCAGCTGAGTCAGGGGGAGACGAACCCATTGGGTCAGGCCTCCCAGAATGATCTAGGACTGTCAGGGTGCAGCGTTGGGTGGAAGAAGGAGATTTGTTTGCATGGGGATGTTTCCAGCAAGGGAATCCAGCTCAGTTTGACGTTTCCTGTGTATTCCCCTGCTGGCTGCAGGGGTTTGCTTCACCAGTGTTCCCCCATGTTATATTGGATGAATTAGTGGCATATGGATACATTTATAAATAAAATAAATAAATGAGCAACCAATAAAGTAGAATGATGTGCAGATGATCTAATATGAATCCATCGCAAATGCACGATGATTATTGCATCAGTGACATTCCAGTGTACTCCAGCAAAAAATACAAACAAACAAACAAAAACACATGCCATTCTGGAAGGGAGCTCCATTCACAACCAATGTGCAAGGACAAAGACTAATCACATTAAATTATGCCCAGAGTTCCACAGCATCCTTTGCTTAGGGTCTTCTGCAAGATAGTTCAATCATTCCCATTCTATACACATTATTCCCTTTCCCAGTTCAGGCCTGCTGAGACCACGATCCTTCCTTCTTGCCATGACACTATTATCTGCTGCTCACAATAGTCACCAGCACCTGTCATGTTTGTTTAACGTCATGGGCTTGTTTGTTTGTTTGTTTGTTTGTTTGTTTGTTTGTTTGTTTTACCACAGAGCAGGCAAGTTGTCTGGCATTACAGAAAAGAAAAGGCAAGTCTCAAAACAGTACTGGAAAATGTACATTTAATAAAATTGGAAACTGCCAATACACTGGGCAGGAACCTTCCTCCTGGGAACAGACAGAACAACAAAACAGAATTCAAACAATTCCATTCAAGTTATTCATAATACAAACAGTAAATAATATAAGTCACTAGTCACTATAAAAGAAGATAAAGATTTGCTTGGGAAACGGTTTAGAAATTCTGAAAGATAATTTATAATCAGACAGACCATATTTAAAGCACAGTATGAGATTTATTTTATTTTTATTCTCAATTCTACATGCCACCAGGTAACTTTACAATGAACAATTTGGACAGTATGCACATGTGAGTAAGCCATGCTGAGTTGAATTGTATTTACTTTCAGTTAGAGGATTGCAACTGGACAGAGGAATCCTATGCTCACATTATGCTAGTACAGTGGTACCTCGGGTTAAGTACTTAATCCGTTCTGGAGGTCCGTTCTTAACCTGAAACTGTTCTTAACCTGAAGCACCACTTTAGCTAATGGGGCCTCCTGCTGCTGCTACACCACCGGGGTACGATTTCTGTTCTCATCCTGAAGCAAAGTTCTTAACCTGAAGCACTATTTCTGGGTTAACGGAGTCTGTAACCTGAAACATATGTAACCCGAGGTACCACTGTACTGAAATTATGTTGTCACTACACTATTAGAAAAGCCACCGCAACTCTTAGAAGTCAATGGGTGCTGGGAAGTTTTTGCCTCTGCACATGAGTCTGGGAATGTTCTGATCAGTTCCCATTGAGTTCATGAAACAGTATACCCTGACTTGTTCTTAATGCATTGCTGACCACATCTACGGAACGTGATTGTTGTATTCTTTCATGTTATGATCAATCATTAGTAATTGTTTTAGTCTTGCTATATCAACCATTAGTTAAGGAGGTTTTCATGCCTGTCCAATTCCGTGTTCCCTGTGTTCCCTGTGTTCCCTTTCCCAGCCTTTCTTCTATTGGTGATTAATGCCTATATGTAATCTTTGCTTTGTACTTGTGTTAACCAATCAGCAACCAGCACATACGTGGCAATGCATGTAATATTCAATAAAAGAGACTCCTCGAGACTTGCTCGAAGGACGCCTCTCTCTCATGACACCTGCTACTTGTCTGTCGTTATTCCAACCCAACAAATGGGAAGAAATTTATTGTGCTAGGTCTGGGGCTAGTGTAAATTTGTGCCATCAGCAGGAGAAGGGCTGAGATTGCGCTCCTCCCTTGTGCTTCCCATTCCAAACCATTTCAACCATTTGTCTGGCTTATCTGGGGTGTTCTGCTGCCATATTTTATTTGTACTGCCAAATGGGTATTGTCAAATGGTGAGCCAGCAGTAAGCCACACTGTTCAAAGTTGGAATCAAGTCTTTATTAGCAAAAACACGACCTTCACAGACTTGGTTGTGTGCCAGGCCTAATGAGTACAGCAGCTCATGGTCTGGCCCCATGAATCAGTTGCCGAAACTAAAAGTCCTCACCTCCCTGGAGCCATCTAAGTCCCCTCCACTCCATAGTTTTTTCCCAAGCAATCGGAGACTGTGTCTGTGTACAGCCTGAAGCTGTTCCACCCATTTAAGTTCTCTTCTGGTTCTGGGAGACACCCTTGACTCTTCACCAGCCTGATTCATATTGGCCTCTTGGCTGCCCTCTTCCCCCTCGCCTGCTTTTTTTGCCTCTGATTCTAGACTTCTCTCTGCCACTGACTCTCTCAGCTCATTAAGCCCTCTTACATCTTCTTCCCTCTGGCTACTCATCATTGTCCCACCACCACTCCCTGGGCTCTGAAGCTTCTTCCCTTGGTGGCTCCTCAGCTGATTCCTCCCACCATTCTTCTGTGTCCAACCAGTCCATGACAGGTATGCTCTACCTCTCCTGTCAGAGACAATATCTCTCAGAATACCAATTGCTGAGAAAGTGAGGAGAGCATTGTTGCACTCAGTTAGTACCTGGGGGCTTCCCACAGGCATCTGGTTGGTCACTGTGAGAAGAGGACACTGCACTAGATGGGCCTTTGACCTGATCCATAAGGGCTCTTATGTTCATATGTGGTGTTCCACTGGAATAGCTGGACTTCCGCTGAGCCCATAGCCCTCAGCCAGAAGATCTTCAGTGCTTACATCCTTTGTCTTGTAGTGAAAAACCAGTGCATAATAGATTACCAGAGTTTAAGGGTTGGTTTATTAAAGCATGAGTGTGATCATGGGTTAAAGAGAGCATGTTGCTCCACTCCTGCTTACTGTGAAATTTTTCCCAGTTTCTTTGATGTGCCTTGTTATTTTGCATTAATTTTAAATCTTTGGTTTTAAACATTGATGTATTTCCACCCTGGGACCTTGAACGAAGGGCAGATTATAAATTATCATAATAAGCAAACAAACGTTTGTTGTTGTGTTGATTGGCATTCGTTCCCTTAATACTTTGGAACGCTGTGATATCCAGCTCTGGCAGGAACCACACGGATATCTTTGCCTGCTCCTTCTCCCTCACCTTCTTTTCAACTCAGATGAGACGCACACATCTGATAAGACTTCACACAGAGTGTTGAACTGAGCTCAGTGTGCCACAGTTCAAGGCGGACAAACAGCTGTGAGAGAATAATATTGCAAAGTACGGCAGGTAAAGGATCTCAAGGCTACATTGTAGAGCTGAAGAAATTGGGTGTGTTTAGTCTAGGAAAAGAGATTAAGACACTATATTTCCAATAGCTGCATTTCCCCACCCCTTTGGGCCTGGGGACAGAATGTGGTCCTACATTCCTCTCTATCTGGCCCTTGGGACATTTCCCAAGCCCTTCTCCAGAAACCACTCCTTACTAGATCTGCTCCACACTGCAGCTTTTGCTTCAAAATAGAAGCACCAAGATTGAGCAAACTGCTTCTTTTTTTAAAGTGTGTTTATCACCAAGTGTAGTTTTCTTTTGAGTCCTCCTCCCAGATGAGCATGGTTAAAGTGGGAAGGAGCAATGTCATGGGCCCACCCAGGTGGTTCTTTCGCAGTCACCCACCTGACTAGAGTGGCAATGGGAAGAAGCTGTGGGAATGTTTCACCCATGCCACAGCCAGCCTGTGTGACTCAGCCCTGTGTTTTGATTTGCTTTTAAATTCCTGTCAAGCATTTATTAATTGTCCATCTGCTTGCTTTTCGCTGCTGAGGCGTAGCACCCCGACATATTATATCATGCATCTAGACAAGAGTAAGCATTAATGAAAAGGGACGCGGGTGGCGCTGTGGGTAAAACCTCAGCGCCTAGGACTTGCCGATCGCATGGTCGGCGGTTCGATTCCCCGCGCTCCCGTCGTGCGCTCCCGTCGTTCGGTCCCAGCGCCTGCCAACCTAGCAGTTTGAAAGCACCCCCGGGTGCAAGTAGATAAATAGGGACCGCTTACCAGCGGGAAGGTAAACGGCGTTTCCGTGTGCTGCGCTGGCTCGCCAGATGCAGCTTGTCACGCTGGCCACGTGACCCGGAAGTGTCTGCAGACAGCGCTGGCTCCCGGCCTATAGAGTGAGATGAGCGCACAACCCTAGAGTCTGGCAAGACTGGCCCGTACGGGCAGGGGTACCTTTACCTTTAAGCATTAATGAGAAAATTGTGATGCATACAAAAACGAGGCATCGAGACAGATGCATTCTTACCGCCTACCTAGATTCCCTCCTGGTGCTTTTTTGTGGGGTTGGGCTCCTTGTAGAGAAGGTAGGCAGATGCTTCCCCTTTTTATCTTATAGAAATTAGGCTTCAGTACATAATGCAAACTAAAGCTTAACGCTTATACACCATGAAGTCATAAGCCCTATGAAGACATGAGAATGTAAGAACAGCCTGCTGGATCAGACCAATGGCCCACTCAGTGCAGCATTCTTTTATCACAGTGGTCACCCAGATGCCTGTAGAAAACCCTCAGGCAAGACTGGGCAACAAGGTCACTCTCCCCTTCTGTGGTTTCCAGCAACTCGTATTCAGAAACATGAGTGCCTCTGGCTGGGGAGACAGAAGATAACCATCTTGGGCAGGTCTGGAAAAGCTAAAAGCAGACCCTCCAAGTGAACCTATTTTCCAGAGACAGTCCTGGATTTACAGATGCTGTCCCAGTTTCTGATTTGATCCCAGAATGCCCCCCTTTCCTTAGGATGCACCTATTTTCATCGGAGATATGTTGGAGGGTATGGAGCTATGTCAGCCAAGGAGATAAGTATCTATACAGTCTTTAGAAGACATCTGAAGGTAGCCCTGAATAGGGAAGTTTTCTAATGTTTTGTGTTTTATTGTGTTGTTCTTTATGTTGGAAGCCACCCAGAGTGGCTGGGGAAATCCAGTCAGATGGGCAGGGAATGATGATGATGATGATGATGATAATGGAATAGGACATCCCTATTTTCATTGAAGAAATGTTGGAGGATATGTAAAAGTAAGGAGTATGAGTGCCAACCCTGCCTTCAACATCTCCTGGGATCACGTTGACCTTTGCATGTTTAGTTCAAAATTCTGAATGGGGCTTCTGAGAGAATTCAGCTGAATGCAGCTGGAATCTTCCATGCGCATAGCAACCCCGTGCTACCCAGGTTTTTAATCCTGAGCTCCCCAGATGAGCCAAGGGTCTAACTTGGAATAAGGAAGCTTCCTATAACAGCCTAGTATGGCAGGAGTAATGAGGCACATAGGTCCTGATAACTGTCTCTTCTAGAACACATATCCTACTCCACAAAAAAATTGAAATGTGGGCTGGTTCTGAATATTCTTCCTAGACAAGGAAGATTTCACTCTTTCTATGGGCAATGCCTGCTAAACACGTTTTGCATATGCATCATAAACCTAGAAATAAATGTCTTGGGTCACAATCCGTTTTAATAATTTGTCTGTGTGCTACCTGACTTACCTGCATGCAGAGTACCAAGTAGTTTGTGTAAATAACATCCCTCTCTCCACTGGGTTCATTCGACAATGTCTTAATCCATTGTCGGTGACAACCTAATTTCCTCCATGGTGATAAATTGTGAAGTCACAAACAGTGGACCATGGCATCAATTAATGACCCAAAAAGCAAGTGACTGATAAAGCAAGACAATCTGTGGGTGAGGTAATCAATCAGTTATGATATGTAATGAACTACGGAAAGAAAAACAGAAGTCTCTACCATTGTAGCTGAATATCACATTGTTCGAAATTATGGCAGGCATCCAAACGATGACTTAGCCAAAAGAGAAAAATATGTTCCGTAATGAGCTCTCACACTATATTGCGGGTGCCTTTTGCGGGATCGTGTGCGGTGCTACAGTTCCCAGGAAACTTTCTAGTAGAAGGGGGCTGGCCTGCTTCTCAGTGTATTATTCAGAGGTTCAAGCCCAGCCTCAGCTTTAAGTTTCATTTTCTGGGAAATGGGGCCAGACCCATTATAAATAGAGGGAGGAGCCGGTATTAGCCAGGCAGACGACTCTGGAGATTCACCCTCCTTACCCTCCTTTTGTTAATGTTTCTTGTTCACAGGTTAACCTTTTCTTCCTGTTTAGCGGGCACTGCTACGGTCTTTGACTGGTTGCTGTTGAAGGACCAGGAATAAATTTTCCTGCATTGGCAGGTTTTGTCTTTCCCGTAGCAATTCGTCACAACTTTGGCGGTTTATGGCCTTGGGTGGAATCCTTTAGTCTTTTCTTCCATATAATGGGACACCCCCTTGCAGAGGTGATTCCAGGGTCCCCCCTTAAAGGGGTTACATAAATGGGTGTCCCTGGCCACACACTGAAAGGTTGTCAGTGAACTACCCTGCATGTGGGGATATGGGCTCGGCTGTCTGCCTACACTTATGTCACACAGAGCACCCCCATATCCCATTTACCCTGATGTGCCCCAGTTCCCCAGCTGGGGGGCTGGGAGGGATACATGCCCAAGGCCTAAGCCAAGGTCTTCCTACATTTGGAAGTTTAATAAAGTTGTGGCCTAATTTTAATTCCATAACGTTGTCAAGAGAAGAAGAAGAAGAAGAAGAGTTTGGATTTGATATCCCGCCTTCCACTCCCTTTAAGGAGTCTCAAAGCGGCTAACATTCTCCTTTCCCTTCCTCCCCCACAACAAACACTCTGTGAGGTGAGTGGGGCTGAGAGACTTCAGAGAAGTGTGACTGGCCCAAGGTCACCCAGCAGCTGCATGTGGAGGAGCGGGGAAGCGAACCCGGTTCACCAGATTACGAGTCCACCGCTCTTAACCACTACACCACACTGACTCTTTATAAGAGTCTTTATTTCCTTTCCCACATTTCCTGGGGGCTGAGACTGTTGCGCCTGGTCATGCAAACATTTTCAGCGGTGTTAGTAAGTACTATTGCTTCTCCTTTGAAAGGGTCCAGGAGGGCAGTGGGACTGGAAGAAGGGCAAGTAGCCACTTCCTGGTCTCCATCTTGGAGGGGCCACTAGGGAAGAGAGGGTAGGGATAAATGGATGCCCCACCTTTATCATCCCCTCTTCAATATTCAGCCAGCACACAGCCCACCCTCCCAGTGGGCAGTGGGGGAACCAGCTGGCCATCACAGTGGGGCTGAGTAGGATTTTTTATTCCCATCTATGCTTGACCTGTAGAGGGATTGTTTTCACTTCCTCCAAACTGCAGTGCAGAGTCAAAGAAGTTACCGGTTTGCTCATTTGGTGGGAATGTTTGGGGAAAGAGAAGAGGTTGGCGCCAACACTGAGTACTGCCTATTAAATTCAGTGGTACTTTGGTTCTTGAACTCAATCTGTTCTGGAAGTCCATTCGACTTCCTATTATTATTAAAGGTAAAAGTAAAGGGACCCCGACCATTAGGTCCAGTCGTGACTGACTCTGGGGTTGCGGTGCTCATCTCGCTTTACTGGCCAAGGAGCTTCTGGGTCATGTGGCCAGCATGACTAAGCCACTTCTGGCGAACCAGAGCAGTGCACAGAAACACCATTTACCTTCCCGCCGGAGCGGTACGTATTTATCTACCTTCACTTTGACGTGCTTTTGAACTGCTAGGTTGGCAGGAGAAGGAGCTCACCCCGTCGCAGGGATTCCTATTATTATTATTATTATTATTATTATTATTATTATTATTATTATCTTTATTATCTTTATTGTCATTGTACAACCTGTATACAATGAAATTAAATGAGCCTCCCCAACACTCAATTTCTTATCGAACAACACACCACCTCGCAAGTCAATTGCGCTATGTTATTTTCCATTCAACAGCCTAACAGCCCACAGATAGAAGCTATTTTTTAGCCTGTTGGTACGGCTGATTATACTTCTATTTCACCTCCTCCTCCTCCTCCTTCTTCTTCTTCTTTATACCCCACCCATCCAGATGGGTTTCCCCAGCCACTCTGAGCGGCTGCCAACAGACTAAAAACAGAATAAAACGTTCCAAAACGTTTGAAAACCAAGGTGCAGCTTCTGATTGGCTTATTGGCCCCAGAAATAATGCTGACAGCTGAAACAGATGTTGCAAATGTTCGCAAACCAGAACATTTACTTCCGGGTTTGTGGTGTTCAGGAGCCGATTTGTTTGTCAACTAAGCCGTTCGGGAACTAAGGTACCACTGTAGTGGTAAATAGCAACTGGGGAGATTTGCACCCAGGGCTATGGGTCCTATGCGGAAGGGGACTATTTGGGCCTTCTGATATTCAGGAGCATCCATACCTGTGGGTGTCTTGTGGTGCTTACACTTTGAGTGACAATTGTTGGAAGCTGTTCAATGAGCCCATGCAATAGCTGTGCTTGCCAAGAAATCCCTTTGCTGTAAAAAGGGAATCATCTGACCTGGGTTGCTTATTAACGACAGAAAGGCACTGCACCAGATGTTGTTAGAATGCACACATTTTGTACTGTGCAATATAGCCAGGATCAAACCTTTAAAAGTTTGCTAAGAATTTCCCTCATCCCTATCCACACACATTCCACGTATTTCAGCTGCCTAACACAAACATTGATCTACAATATGCTCCTTCCATGTCTAACTTATTTGCATAGTTTACCATGGGTTTGCTGCCGTTCTTTTCTCAAAAAGATCCTGCGTTTCCGTTACAGTCTCCTCTTTCATTTTGCAGGGGCGGGGGGGGGGAGAAAAGTACTGAAAACCAACCAAAATAAAATGTAAGATCCACGTTGCAGGTGAATCTTGCCTCTGCCTACGCACACACAAACACATCTCTTATTTGCTACATTTCTGAAGTCTGAAAAAGTGCCCCTTTTAATATCAAAGGCAGTCAATATCAGAGCCTCAGCAGTAGTTCAGGCTCAGTAGTTTTGTTACTTGATTTTTTAATGTACCGTATTTTTTGCTCTATAAGACTCACTTTTTCCCTCCCAAAAAGTAAGGGGAAATGTGTGTGCGTCTTATGGAGCAAATGCAGGCTGCGCAGCTATCCCAGAAGCCAGAACAGCAAGAGGGATTGCTGCTTTCACTGCGCAGTGATCCCTCTTGCTGTTCTGGCTTCTTAGATTCAGAATAATTTTTTTCTTGTTTTCCTCCTCCAAAAACTAGGTGCGTCTTGTGGTCTGGTGCATCTTATAGAGCGAAAAATACGGTATATAGAAAGCTGTAAAGTTGGCACTCCCCACCCTCTTCTGAACATCAAGATTTAGTACCCAAGGGCTCAGTAATTGGGTGTCCCAGGGCCAAACCCATACCTTGAAAAGTTTTAACTTAGGAAAGGCAGCATACAATTGAAATAATAGAATCATAGGTGGAAGAGACCCCAAGGGTCATCTATTCCAACCCCCTACAAAACGCAGGAATCTAAACTAAAGCATCCATTACAGATGGCCATCCAAACTACGCTTAAAAGCCTCCAAGGAAGGAGAGTTTTATATGTATCAGTCCCGTCATGTGGGAATCCCGTGTAGACGACCACAGTGTGTGGAGACAGGCAGTCAAGTTGTGCATCCATTGCATCAACCAGAGGAGAAATGACCACCGGGAGGAGCACAGACAGAAGAAACACCATGGTGCGTCTGCAGCAGCACAACCAGACACCTTGTGATGGCCTGGGATTCGGATTCAGGTGCTGAACCTGAGCAATCCCAGCCTGCACAGGAGTCCCCGCCTCCAGAACCAGCTGAGCCGGGGCTGGGGCTTGAGCCTGAAGGGCCCTCACCTGTGCTGGATCCTCAGGTGCAGGAACCAGCTGAGTCTGGCTCCTGAGGTGATGGAGGACCCATTGCCTGCAGGTGCTCCACTCTCAGCCCCGTCAGAGGAAGCTGAAGTTGCCTCTGGGTCCGGTAACCCTCCAGCCTCTCCTGAGCTGCAGAGGCTCAGGGCAGAGAGAGGCGGAGGGAACTAAGTTCCTGCAGGAGGAGTGCTTGCCTCCAGGCCAAGAGAGGCAGGTCACCTGTGGACCGGGGCCGCCGTATGCCTCGGGGCAGATAAAAGCCAGCCAGCCCCAGTCCCAAGTTGCGGGAGCAACATTGTTGGTAGCTAGTTCCTGCCTGAACCCTGTCCTACTCCCCTGCCAGAGCTCCTGACATGCCCTGGTTCCCTGCTTGGATGCCTGTTCCTGACCTCACCTGACTCCCTGCCCTGCACCCAGCTTCAGTTTTGACGGACTGCCTTCATATTGAACCTTCAACCTCGGACTGGACTCGGACCTCACCTCTCGGTTAACCCACGGGACCAACACACAACTTCATCTGCCCCAGCTGCAACAAAACATGTCTCTCCCGTATCAATCTCTCCAGCCACAGCAGGCAACTGTCCAGCAGTTTGACTTCACCCACAAAGGTGCAGTCCTCCATTGTCTCCTGAGACAGATGGAAGACAACCATTAACAGGGGAAAAACAGAGGCTTATCTACCGGGCCTTTTAAGAAAAGAAATACCGAAATAATAAAAAAAGAATTTCCTTATATGTAACCACCGCAGCCAGGATAGCATCTAAATGGAAAGCTAAAGAACTACCTACCAAGGAGGAATGGATTCCCAAATTAAATGAATATTTAAAATTGGCTAAATGAACAGCATCCATACGAGAGCAGCCAAATCAAAAACTAAAAAAAGAATGGCAATGCTTTGATGATTATATGACAAAATATTGCTCCAAAAAAGACATGCTAATATGCTTAGATTAAGAATGTAAATGCATCAAAACAATAAATTATCAATGACATATGTATGTATATAGAGAAAATAAAAACAACAAGAATGCAGTGATAAGGGTAAAACTGATTCTAGAGAAGACAAGTAGCGGTGGAGGGAAGTTAACAGCAGGAGGAGGGTGGTGGGTTTATTTTATTTTGTTTATTATTTATTATTTTTTGGATATTGTATAATGATTTAATGTATAATGATTTAATGTTTCTTTTCTGTTATGTACTATTTCTCTTTTTTTAATTAAATTGTATGACAGAAAACCTAAATAAAAATACAAAAAAAGATGGGGAAAAACACAAAAACCACATGGATGTATTTTTCCCACAGTCATGTTTTCCAATCCACTTCAAAGCTGCAGTCCTAGATCCACTTCACCAGGAGACAAAGAAGAGTTTGGATTTGATATCCTGCTTTATCACTACCTAAGGAGTCTCAAAGCGGCTAACATTCTCCTTTCCCTTCCTCCCCCACAACAAACACTCTGTGAGGTGAGTGGAGCTGAGAGACTTCAAAGAAGTGTAACTAGCCCAAGGTCACCCAGCAGCTGCATGTGGAGGAGCGGAGACGCGAACCCAGTTCACCAGATTACGAGTCCACCGCTCTTAACCACTACACCACACTGGCTCTCAGGAGTAAGTCCAATTTAACTGAATGGTACTTAGTTCTGAGTAAGCATGTTTAGTGTGACTTAGCCACAGGACTGCCAGAAGACTCATTTCTGTGGGGTGAGATGGGACACTAACCCACCACCGATGATTCCCCGCACAGTGTGGTCATCTGTTAAACACTGCTAGTTGATCAAAGCCTCTCAGCAACATCATTCCCCATTGCCAAGACTGCTGCATCTGAGGCGAGTGTTGGATAGATTCAAGTTAGAATCTTCGAGGTCCCTTGTAAAACATAAGGCTGGAGATTCAGGAGCTACCAGCACATCAGATGTGCAAATCTGCAAATGTCATAAACTCCCACCTGGACAGATAACAGCAGGAGGAGAAAGAACCAGACTACTCGTTTGTGTTTTTTCAAGCTAAGGGTTTTGATGGATTGCAAGTTTGATCGAAAAAGGAAGAGACCTGCCTTTCATTAGAATGAATAAATCTAACGAATACTTCTCAGAAAGCTGAATATTTTAAGTGTTTGTTTAAAAGGAAGATTTGGTTCAGGCTAAATAAGGGTACAATAGTGTGGGTGTCCCAAGGGAGAGGACTATGGTGGCTCATGCTCAATTTAAGGGCTTCCAGAGACTTCTGATTGGGCCAGTGGTGGACCTACAGTTTTGGGGGTCCCTTTACAACCAGCAACAGGATATAATAATAATAATAATAATTTATTATTTATACCACGCCCATCTGGCTGGGTTTCTCCAACCACTCTGGGCAGCTTCCAACAAAGTATTAAAATACAGTAGTCTGTTAAACATTAAAATCTTCCCTAAAGAGGACTGCCTTCAGATGTGTTCTAAAAGTCTGGTAGTTGTTTTTCTCTTTGACATCTGGTGGGAGGGCATTCCACAGGGCGGGTGCCACTACCGAGAAGGTCCTCTGCCTGGTTCCCTGTAGCTTTGCTTCTTGTAGTGAGGGAACCGTCAGAAAGCCCTTGGCACTGGACCTCAGTCTCCAGGTAGAACGATGGGGGTGGAGATGCTCCTTCAAGTATACTGGACCAAGGCCGTTTAGGGCTTTAAAGGTCAGCACCAACACTTTGAATTGTGCTCAGAAATATACTGGGAGCCAATGTAGGTCTTTGAAGACCGGCATTCTGTGGTCTCAGCGGCCGTTCCCAGTCACCACTGGGTAGCCACTGTTATCTTCTTAAATGGGGTTGTTCCACAATGTATCACCACAAATTTTACATGTGTAAGTACTTTTGTGAACTCATTGTTCTTCCACTACGGCCTTGACCTCTGTTTAAAAGAGGAGGGGGTTACATTAGCTCCTGACTCTAAAACTCTGAGATTGTTGAAATAGATGCACAAAAACAAAAACAATTTGAGTCATGTGGCTCAAATTGGGTCTACTAGGCCCATTTTTTAAAAAAGCAATGTGGATTAAAGTCACTTCTGGGACCCCTCCAGAATTAGGTTCCCTGAAGCTTAAACTTCGTTAACTTCATGGTGGGTGGGTGGGTGGGTGGGGGGTTATTGGGTTGTTGTTTTTATTTTATGTATTTTTGTTCTGTTCTGTTCTGTGAATTGCCCTGAGACCTCTGGGTATAATAATAATAAGAATAATAATAATAATGATAATAATAATAATAATAATAATAATAATAATAATAATAATAATAATAATATAATTCATAGTGAATCAACCCCTGGGTTGGCCACTGTGAAAACAGAAGATTGGCTAGAAAGGACACTAGTCTGACCCACCAGGGCTCATCTTTGTGCTCTTATGATCATAGTTGGGCGGCTGCCATTTTAATTTCCCACAATGCCCCCAATTAGTATTGCCCCAGGGCATTGTGGGGAAGTAAAATGTTGGTTTCCAGACAATGTGGCATGGGGGGGGGGGATATAAATGCCAATCACCTATTTCAGGGCACTAGGAATCCAGCAGCAGTCCAAGTGTATAGATGCTTTCCTTGCCCTCAGTCCTAGGTAGTTTACGTTGTTAGCCAGTAGCTTCATGCCACAAGAGTCTCTTGTGCTGCTCCCCTGGACATTTGGCTCTACAACCTGGAGTTGTTTTGGGTCAGAGCAGAGGATCCAGGGATACCATTGTACCATTTTTCTCCATGTCGGCAACATGGAAAGCAAGCGGTGAATATAACGGCAGGAAATTGCATCATTGCATTGAGGATGAAGGGCATTCTGGATGCTAGCATGAAATATAACTGCATGAAATTGCATCATTGCATTGAGGATGAAGGGCATTCTGGATGCTAGCAGTTAAAATCATTTCCAGCAGTGCCGAGGTCAGTGAGGAAGACAGAGAGAGAAATGAATAGATTTCTATGAGCATTCCTTAAAAAAAAAAAAATCCACAACCAATCACATCCACAATAAGAATAGGAAAGTTGGAGTACTTTACTGAGCATTGGACGATCTCACAAATGTTCAGAAGCAAAGGGTCTCTCCAGTGATTGGTGCGGCTTTTATCTGCTGTGCCACCGCTGTATGAAGGATTCAGATGAAGGGGTGGGACAGAGAGAAGAATGAGGCCAGGAATGACACACTTTGGTGTGTCTTGATTAAGGAAGGCAGATTGGGGCTTACATCTAAGAGGGTTTTCTTTTTCTTTTCTACAAAAGAAAAAATATCTTTCTCTGAAACAGATATCCATGCAAGAAGAACAATGCGTTTTATCATTTTGCTTGGGGGAAGAAGAAAAAGAATCTCATTTTTTTATTTTTTATTTTTCCTTTCAACAAGTAACATGCCCCTTTTGGAACGCTCATGCTAACAACACATTTCACCTGGGAAACAAAAGGAATTGAAGCTCATTGCTCTTCTGTTATGGACGGAAAGAAACTGAAAAGATGTTAATTCCTTACCTGTTTGGATGAATTTATGTGGTCAAGCCATGCAATAGTTAAGTAAGAAGGTGAGTTTGCTAACTGGATCATGATGATCCGCAAGGGCAGGGAAAGCCACTTCCGCCCTGCAGAGGAGGTGGGATTGCGGGAGTCATGGCCCAGCCCCCACACGATTGGGGGAATCCCCGGCCGTGTCACCAGCTGGCCAGCCAATCGGCTGGCTTTGTGGGCATGGCCTGCCCGATTTAAACGCAGGCACAGCCGGGAATCTCCCTCTTTTCCCACATACCAGCTGTTCCTGTTTCCCGCCCTATAAGGTCTTCGTTCCTTGACCTTGCTATGGACCTTGGTTGGTCGCCGTTGAGGGGCCTGGTAGGAATTGTTCCACTTGGCAAATTGGCACCAGCCACTTGGTTTTCGCCTACCTCGTAGCAAATCGTCACAACTTTCTTAGTATTGGCGGTTAGTATTGGTATTGTTTTGTAGATGGAAAAGGGGAGGAAGCGACATCACCTGCCCCACATATTGAAGGGTAGTCCATTAAAGGATTCCGGGGGGGGGGGTGGCCCTGTCCGAAGCTTAGGGAGGTGAGGGCCTAAGGCATGCCCCCTAGCGGTGACCCCGGGGCAGTTCCTAGTTGATGTGCATCAGCAGGTCTCCCCCTACTGGTGGTTAACCCTTCCTGCACTTCAAGCAGACGAGCTGGAGTCGGATATAGTTGGTTAGGACCAATGCCTAAGCCAATACCGCTCATCACCTGTAACCAATAAAGTTGTGGCCATATTTAGCCCATTAACCTTAAATAATTGTGTCATGTGTCTTTATTTCCCTGGGGGGGGGGTGGAACTCGCCACGCAATGAGGTTCTGTGTAAGTTACAGTCAGGGATTGGCTGAGCGGCTAATTCCATCTGATTTCTCTTTTCCTCTCTGCATTTTAAGCACTTTTTAATGTTGCTGTACACACAAGAGAGGTGGTGGAAATGTCTTCACCCAATACGCATTGCCCCAAACTCACATTCAAGGAAGCTGTCATCTTCTCATGCACTGTCCTCTGAGCATGTGCAGTAGCTGTCTCAGATGTACACACCTCAGCTTAACCATGACTTACGTTTTCAAACTGGATGGAAGCTGGTTTGACAGAACAGAAGTACATAAACAGAAGAACAATAGGCTTGACCAGGCCAATAGCCCATGTAGTCCAGCACTCTGTTCTTACAGAGGCCAACCAGATTCCCATAGACTGAGCTCTCACTGACCAGGTAGAAGTGAGGGCAGGGTGGGGGAAGCCAGGTAGAAGTGAATGGGAGGGGGGTTAGAAAATGATGGAGGAAGTTCATTCCTTTCTCATTTTCTAGTTTCCCCCTTACTCAATTTTATTTTGAACCATATGACACAAATTCCACTATATTTATAGAATCCAATATATATAAAGCATTCGTTGGATGTATCAATAATTAAAGAATTGCTAGGGGAGGGAGAAGTGGGGACAGAGGAGAACAGTACGTCAATACAACTTTGAGGAGCTTCTGGCAGGAAATCGTACAGAATGTCCAAACTGATTTTTGAACACTGAGTACGGTTAGACCCAGGTGTAGCCTTCTTCAGCTAGCTGAATGATTCTCCCAAAGAATAAAGAGAAATTACTATTCTACGTTATTGTTGCAGTGAGGTTACTTTATGGAAGCTGGGGGGGGGGAGGGGAACAGAAGACTCACATTAGTTCCAAAATTGGTATATTAAATTATATGCAAGACTATGTTAAATGAAATCACGCGGATGCTATGGGTATGGCAAGGAAGATTTCATGGATTTGGAAAAAGAGTGAAGCTTTTTTAAAAAAGAAAGAAACAGAGAGAAAAGGCTCATAACCCTTTTTGCCTGTACTCTAATATCAAGCAGGTCTTATTTTTCTTAACATTCATTTTTGTGGTTCTCAAAGGGGTGAGTGTGCTTGCAAAAGTTGTGGTGTTGTTGCTGCTGCTGCTGCTGTTTCCTCCCCATTGTTCCCAATGCTCCAGGGAACTGGGAAGACAATGGGTCCTTCAGTTCAGTCCTTGCCGCTTTTTGACCGTATAGATTTCAGAGCTCTGAGATCGGAGGAGCAAACGTTGCTTGACTTTCCGTGGTGCAGTGAGGGGGAACCCGACATAAAAACATCTTAAAAGCCCTGCCGGTTTAGACAAATGGCCCATCTCATCAGTGGCGTAGCGTGGGGGGTGCAGGGGGGGCCGGCCGCACCGGGCGCAACATCTGGGGGTTAGGGTTAGGGGGCGCAAATCCACGGGTTAGGGGGCGCAAATCCACGGGTTAGGGGGCGCAAATTACTTGCCTTGCCCCGGGTGCTGACAACCCACGCTACGCCACTGCAACTCATCCAGCATTGCTCTTTCACAGTGGCCAACCTGATGACCACAGGAAGCCTGCAAGCAAGACCTAAGCAGAACAGCTCTCTCCCCTCCTGCAGTTTCCAACAACTGGCGTTCAACTTAAGTCTCTCTCTCCTCCTGGAGAGAGATCTCTGCCCTCAGAGAGGGAAATCTAGTTCTTCCGATAGCCCCTAGAACACCCACCTAGGAACCAAAGGATTGCAGGGCCCATTTCCTTTCCCCACTAGATGTACAGTAATCCTTGCTTGTTCATCCCTGTGTGAGTGGCCAAAAGACCGCCTAGAACCTTAGGCATGGTACACGGTGGGAAAAGCCTAAAGGCTGAATGGTGCATTAGGATGTGTATAGTCAGTGCTCTTTTCGGGGGGGGGGGGCACAGGGATATGCATACCCCTAAACATTTTGTGAATCTTTGTACTTTTGTCTACTTACTGTATTTATTTTTCCCAATTTGAACTATAAAATGTGGGGGGTTTTTAGTCAAAATGAGAGTACCCCTGTCAAAGCTGCTACCAGGTCCCAGCTCACATAGGACCACGCCACACAGCGTCCACTTTAAAAGAGTCTTTATTGAGTTACAGGTTTCATTTCCGAACTGCAGCGTGCAGCTCTACACCTTCTGCCCTAGGTCGGCGAAGACCCATCTGAGTCCCCGCCTCTTGCACACCAGCTTAATACCCTAGCCTTGCTCCACCTCCTTCGCCTCTCCCTACGTCTCTGGGTCCTTCTGCCCCCCTGGGACTCCTCCCTTCTACTCTCCTCTGACGCTGACCCCCCTGATCCTTCCGCTTCCTTTCGGCGGGCTTTGGGACCTGGCTCACTCTCCGGGCTGCTTACTGCTCCAGCTTCCGCTGCATTTGAACTTGGCGCGCGCGCCCAACTCTCTACTTTCCTCTTGACCGTTGCCTCGCTCTCTGAGGAGGGCGTGACCACCCCTGACTCGTGCCCTCCCTCCTGCTGACGGCCTCCGGAACCCGATGCCTGGCTGCCTTCCTCCCTGCTGCTCTCAGTCTTGAGCGTGGGTCCCGACTTCCAGCTGCTGCTCTCTGAATCTCCTCTGTTCCCTTCCTCCTGGGGTGTCCCCCCGGATCCCCCCCTTGCTCTGCTCACTGGGGCTCCCTTTTGGGAGTCCTCTGACTCACTGCTTAGGCTTGGAGATCTCGGTTCGTCATCATCACTCATTCTCCCTTCGGCTTCCTCCCCCTCGCTCTCTGTTTCCACCCTTCTCTGCGTCTCTGCTTCTGAACCCCTGACATCCATCCCCCCCTCGAAGCCCCCCTTCCCCCCTCCCCGCTGTCAGGTGTGGGTGCTGGGCGCTCCATCAGCATGGGAGGGAATGCTGGATACAGGTCGCTCCCCGTGGGTGGCCGCCAACTGAAGACCTCCGAGTCTTCCCCCTCGCGGTCGTCGACGTTGACTTGTTGCTCTTCCATCTCTGTACCGCCGTGCTCGAACCCGAGGTCCTCCCCGAACACGTCCATGTCAGTCTCTGCGTCGGTCGCTCGACCTGGCATCTCCAGCCACTTCCTGCGCCATTGCTCCTCTGGTCGATCGTCCCACCAATACGAGTTGCCTGATGCCGAACCTGCCGGTGAACCTTCTGGGGAACGGGTGCTCCGTGCGGGTTCCCCTTCTGAGTCGAATCCATGGAACGTGCTGGAAGAAAGTGTGGGTGTGAACAACCAGTCGTCGAAGAAGCTCGCTGGCATGGGTTTGTGTGGGAAGAGGGCATGAAACTCGTCCTTGAGCAGGGGTTCCTCCAAAGCGTAGTCTGGTACCCAGCTATTGGCGCTGGCCCGGGTGCCCTCTCTGGCTAAGAGGTATTCGACTCCCTCTTCCCCCCATCTGGAGTCCAAAATCTCCGTGACCTCGTTGATGTGGTCCTGGTGCTTCACCTCCCGCGTCTCCGTCCGTTCCCGGAGCGGACTTGGCGCCGTCCCTGGCTCCTGGAACCTGTGAGGTGCCTTGTAGGGAGTGAGCACCGACCTGTGGAACACCGGATGCATTCTGGAACCCTCCGGCAGCGCCAGTCGGAAGGCTACCGGGTTGATCTGCGCTTCGACTTGGTACGGACCGATCTGCTTGTGCCCCAACTTCTTCTTGGCAAGTGACCTGGTCGGCACTGCGTGGGCTGCCAACCAGACCCAGTCTTCCACTTGGATCACTTCGCCAACCCGCCTGTGCTTGTCAGCTTGCACCTTGTAGGCGTGCTTAGCTAGCTCCAGCTGCCGTCTGAGTTGATCGTGGACCGCCTGCAGCTCTGACGCGAACGCGTCCGCCGTCTGTGGTTCTCCTTCCCCCACTCTCTCCAGTCCCGGGAAGGTTCTGGGATTCCTCCCATTGTTGGCAAAGAACGGCGTCACTCCTGTGGACACGTGCTTCGTGTTGTTGTAAGCGAACTCGGCTAGCGGCAGGTAATCCACCCACGTCGCAGGCTGTTGATTGGCATAGCATCTCAGGTACTGCTGCATGATGGCATTGACCCTCTCTGCTTGCCCGTTGGTCTGCGGGTGTCTTGCCGATGCCAGATTGACCTTGACATTTAGAAAACCCATCAGCTTCTGCCAGAAAGACGAGATGAACTGGCGTCCGCGGTCGGACAGGATAGACCGTGGCAGGCCATGCACTTTGAACACGTGATCTATGAACAGTTTGGCGGTTTGTTCCGCCGTGGCCACCTTCGCACACGGAATGAAATGTGCCATCTTGGTGAACAAGTCCACCACCACTAGCACAGCTGTCTTGCCTCTCGAGCTGGGTAAATCCGTCACAAAGTCCAGGGCCACCCTCTCCCACGGTTCAAACGGTGTTTGCAGCGGTTCTAACAGTCCCGCCGGTGGTCTGTGTACCGGCTTGGCCCTCTGGCAGGTGTCGCACCTCGCGACGTAGTCCGCGACCTCTCCTCTCAGCCTGGGCCACCAGAAGTCTCTCGCGACTAATTCCATCGTTTTCTCTGTGCCAAAGTGACCGGCCGTGGGTGCGTCGTGCAACTGTTGCAGTACCTTGGCGCGAAGGTCGTCTCCTGGTACATAGACAGCCCCTTTGCGTAGGAGCAAGCCGTCCCGCACCTGGAACTCGTCCGTGGTAGCCGTGCCTCTGAGCAGTTCCGCCATCTTGTCTTGCGCGAATGAGTCGTCCCGCAATGCACGTCGCACCGCATCCAGGTCTACTGTAGCTGAGGCACACGCCCACGCCGTCGGTGCGAAGATGTGCATGGCCGCCGCTGGCGTCACCTCTTCTAGGTATTGCGGTTTTCGGGACAGTGCATCCGCCATGATGTTGGTGTCGCCTGGGACGTACTCTATTCGGAAATTGAAGTCAGCAAAGAACTCCGCCCAACGTATCTGCCTCTGGTTCAGGAACTGAGCCGTGCGCCAGTGCTCCAGATTCTTGTGGTCCGTGCAGACCTGCACCGTGTGCTTGGCGCCGATTAGGAAGTGCCTCCACGCCTTGAAAGCTGCATGAATGGCCAGCAACTCCCTGTCCCAGATGGTGTAGTTCTGCTCCGACTTGCTGAGCTTTCTGGAGTAGAACGCTCCCGGCCGCCACACCCCCTGCGGGTCTCGCTGCAGCAGGACAGCTCCCACGGCTCTGTCTGACGCGTCTGTCTCTACCCTCAACGGTTTACTGGGGTCGATATGCAGCAGTTGCTTCTCCGATGCGAAGAGATGCTTGAGCGCTTGAAAGGACTGTTCCGCCTGCTCCGTCCAGATGAATTTCTTTTTTTTGGAGCTGAGCGTGTCCGTAATTGCTGCCGTCTGCATCGCGAACCCCTTGATAAACTTGCGATAGAAGTTGGCGAAGCCGACAAACCGCTGGACCTCCTTCCGGTTGCGCGGGCTCTTCCAATCCAATACCGCACGAACCTTGGTGCTGTCCATGGCTATCCCCTTGTCCGACAACTTGTATCCCAGGAAATCCACCTCCGTCGTGTCGAACTGGCACTTCTCCAGCTTGGCGTACAGTCTATGTTGTTGCAACCTGCTGAGCACCTCCCTCACGTCTCGGTCGTGAGCTTGCTGCGAGTCAGAGAAAATCAGGATGTCATCCAGGAAGCAGACGCATGTCTTGTAGAGGAGTCCCTCCAACACGTGATGCATAAAAGCTTGAAAACAGTGAGAGCCATTTTGTAATCCAAAGGGCATAACTCTGTATTCGTAGGTGCCCAGCGGTGTGAACATGGCCGTCTTCCACTCATCGCCCTCCCGCATGCGGATGAGATTGTACGCCCCTCGCAGGTCCAACTTGGTGAACACGCGTCCCTTGCGCACCGTCGCGAGGAGGTCGTCAATCCTGGGCATGGGGTAATCAGACGGTTTGGTCATCTGGTTCAAAAGGCGGTAGTCCACAACGAGTCTTTTTTGGGGCGTGTCTTTCTTTTTCACGAAGAAAACGGGACTGCCCCCCACTGCCTTGGACTCTCTGATGAAGCCACGCTCCAGGTTATGCTTGATGAACTGTTTGAGTTCCTGCATTTCATCTTCAGACATGGAGTATAGCCGCCCCTTCGGCAGCGTCGCCCCCGGTAGGAGGTCAATCTTGCAGTCATATGGCCGGTGAGGGGGTAGCTTGTCCGCCTCCTTCTCGCAGAAGACCTCCAAAAAGTTCGCGTATTTGTGGGGGACCGCTTGCAACGTTCCCAACTGCAGTTGTGATTCCTCCTCCTCTCCCTCCCGTCGGGGCAGGATGCAGTGTTCTGCGCAATAAGAGGAGCCGAAGATCAGTTGTCTCTGGTACCAAGCCAGTGTCGGACTGTGCCTGTCCAGCCAACTCATGCCCAACACAATGGGCGTGTCCGACAGTTGGGTGACATTAAAACTGATGACTTCCCTGTGGTTGCCAAGGCGCATCACCATTGGTGGCGTCTGCTTCACCACCTGCCCCCCTAGCAACTCTCTGCCATCCACTGTGACGACTTGCAGGGGCAGAGTGGCAGGCAATAGCTGTATAGCGTGCTGCTCCACAAAGCTCTGCGCTATAAAGTCTGCGTTGCTTCCAGAATCCACAGAAAGCGGCACTTCGATAGTGACGCCGTTGGGTAGCTGGAGAGACGCTGTGAGCTGCACTACTGGTTTGGGTGGGAGGGGATCCGTGGGTTGCAATATCGCTGGGGACTGCTTCACAGATGCGTCTGGCTGGGCCCCAGTGCCTCCGTCTCCAGCCAGACATCGTCGTTTCCCTGCTGTGGTTCTCCTTGCTGCGTTGCTGCAGTCACCATTGCTGAGGCTGCAGTGTGCTTGTGGAGCCTCCGGGGACACTCCTTCGCCAAATGGCCTGGATCCTCGCAGATGTAACACTTCCTGTTCCCTCTAGGAGGCTTCGCTTTCACTGCTGCCGGTGCTAGGGCTCTGGCTGCTGACTGAGCCCTTGCACCTCCAACCTCCATCGGTTCCCCTCCCCCTCCTGGCGGAGGTGTGGATTGCGCACGCGCTGCTTCCCTCGGAACGAAAGAGAAACTTCTCGCTGCTTCGCGCCCTCCACGTCCTTCATCTCTGCACCATGGACGTTCTTCCAGCCTCACCCCCACAGTCAGCGCCCTTTGGACCACCTCCTGCGTGCTTCGGGGCCTCTCCCCCCTTGCAATTTCATCCTTAACCGCAGAACTTAGACCCTCCCAGAAGAGGTCTCTGACAGGGGGCGAATCCCGATCCCATTCTAAAGCACTGACCAGCGCAAAAAATCGGGCGTGATACTGCCGGACGCTCGCCCTCCCTTGTTTTAGTCCATGAATCTCCCGTCTGGCAAGATCCACATCAATAGTAGACAAAAAACACGCATCCATCGCTTTGATAAAGGCATCTGCATTCTGAAGCGCCGGATCTTTATCCCTCCACAAATTGCGCAGCCAGGCTTTGGCATCCCCATGCAAATGGGACAATATGAACCCCACCTTCTCTTCCTCATCTCTAAAGTCTTTTGCCAGCAGTTGCAGTGCGCACATTACGTCTGCTCTAAAATTAGGGTACTGTTGCAAAGTCCCATCGAAGTGAGCCACAAGCCCTCCTGCTCTCCGTGCCAATCCCACGCCCTCCGGTCTGGGTCCCGGTTGCCCTTGCTTAACAAGCATTTCAAACCTGGCGTGTAGGTCTCTGTAGGCGGCTGTAGTCTCCTCCTCCCGTTTCTTGGAAGCCAATACCTCTGAGGACAACTGGGTCACTGCCTCTTGCAGCGCGGAGATCCTCTGTTCTTCCGTCATCTTGCTAACCTTTGTGAGCTTGCTTACAGACACCCCTCTTCCTCCCCTAGCGGCTTCTGCTCCCGCTGCGAGGTTTCAGGTTTCTGAAGCTTTGATGAGATGGGTCTTACTGTCAAAGCTGCTACCAGGTCCCAGCTCACATAGGACCACGCCACACAGCGTCCACTTTAAAAGAGTCTTTATTGAGTTACAGGTTTCATTTCCGAACTGCAGCGTGCAGCTCTACACCTTCTGCCCTAGGTCGGCGAAGACCCATCTGAGTCCCCGCCTCTTGCACACCAGCTTAATACCCTAGCCTTGCTCCACCTCCTTCGCCTCTCCCTACGTCTCTGGGTCCTTCTGCCCCCCTGGGACTCCTCCCTTCTACTCTCCTCTGACGCTGACCCCCCTGATCCTTCCGCTTCCTTTCGGCGGGCTTTGGGACCTGGCTCACTCTCCGGGCTGCTTACTGCTCCAGCTTCCGCTGCATTTGAACTTGGCGCGCGCGCCCAACTCTCTACTTTCCTCTTGACCGTTGCCTCGCTCTCTGAGGAGGGCGTGACCACCCCTGACTCGTGCCCTCCCTCCTGCTGACGGCCTCCGGAACCCGATGCCTGGCTGCCTTCCTCCCTGCTGCTCTCAGTCTTGAGCGTGGGTCCCGACTTCCAGCTGCTGCTCTCTGAATCTCCTCTGTTCCCTTCCTCCTGGGGTGTCCCCCCGGATCCCCCCCTTGCTCTGCTCACTGGGGCTCCCTTTTGGGAGTCCTCTGACTCACTGCTTAGGCTTGGAGATCTCGGTTCGTCATCATCACTCATTCTCCCTTCGGCTTCCTCCCCCTCGCTCTCTGTTTCCACCCTTCTCTGCGTCTCTGCTTCTGAACCCCTGACAACCCCTAAACATTTTTTTAGAAGAAAAAAAAAGCACTGGGTATAGTCTTCCTCACCAGTGATGTGGGACTAAACCACTGGTCTCACTTCCACCATAAGAATATTTGAGTCAAGTACAGTGGTACCTCAGGTTACAAACGTTTCAGGTTACAGACGCTTCAGGTTACAGACTCCACTAACCCAGAAATAGTACCTCGGGTTAAGAACTATGCTTCAGGGTGAGAACAGAAATCGTGCTCCAGTGGTGCAGTGGCAGCAGGAGGCCCCATTAGCTAAAGTGATGCCTCAGGTTAAGAACAGTTTCAGGTTAAGAATGGCCCTCCAGAACGAATTAAGTTCTTAACCAGAGGTACCACTGTAACAGATTATTTAATATTAGATCAGACATAGGCAACCTCGGCCCTCCAGATGTTTTGGGACTACAGTTCCCATAATCCCTGACCACTGGTCCTGTTACCTAGGGATCATGGGAGTTGTAGTCCCAAAACATCTGGAGGGCTGAGTTTGCCTATGCCTGTATTAGATTATTGCTCCCATCACTGACTTCAATAGGAAACATCCCAATTCTTGAACACACTTCCCTTGTAAATAAAAGCTTATGAAAGCAGTAGGATCGACTGTCAAATGAATGGATAGTTCAGTCCGTTACAGTGCGGTGCTCATAACGCGATGGTTGCAGGATTGATCCCCATATGGGGCAACTTGCATTGCAGAGGGTTGGACTAGATGATCCTCAGGGTCCCCTTCCAGCTCTAAAATTCTATGATTCTATGAGCGTCCAATACAGCAGTGGGGTGCGGGGCTGATGCTATCCCAGCGGTGGCAGTATTGTGCTCAGTCGGACAGAGATGTGTCAAGGCAAGGCAGCGGCAACATCAAGGAATCGCTGCATTGGTGGTGACTAGATCCCCATCTTTGCTTTGTGACTGCCCAGTGCCTCCATGCATTACTGCTGGTCCAGTATCTTCAGTCTTTCCCACAGTTTACATCTTCCATTCTTTGTTTTGCACCCTCCCCAGTTCAGTACCTTGAGCTATTCATAATCTGATTAGATTTTTCTGAACCGCAACAGAGTTTAAATCTACACAACTTGGTCACACTTGTGCACACAGATTGTGAGTAATGCTTATGAGAGAAGAACAGGGGCATGTTCAGTGAAAGCACCCAAGCTTAAATATTCCCCCCGCCATAACCAATATTACATAAAATACAAATGCATGTCATTGGGTGTTAAGGATGTAATTTGAAAATGGAACAGCCTCCGACATAGAGTTATCGATTCCAAATGCTCAGAGAATAAAATTATACAGGGACCCCCCCGTGGCTCCCAATCAACCCCCTTCCCTATCATAAAGGAGAAGCTGCAAGAATATGCTTTCTTTCCCTTTTTAGAACATCAGCCTGCTAAAGCGCTCGAGAAAGTATTCGCGGAAGAAAAACAGCCATATGTCAAGAATCCCTGCAGTCGTACAAAGCTAGCAGCAACCAACTGGACACTGCGAGAGACGCAGGAATTAAAAATGCAAGCCGCTCCAACCCTGGCAGCTTTCAAGGGGTTGTTTGTATTTTTAAACTCTAAGAAGTGGCATGAGTTATCTAGGCTTTTTCAGAAACTGACAGAAAACGTAACATGCAAGCTGTTTGCCTGAACATATGGAGGGTGCAAAGGAACAGTGGGAAATTATACGGTGCGTTTGGAGGAATGGAAAAAGCTCTCGGAAGCTGGAAGCAAGGAACTATTTTAGCACACGCACAAAAAACATCAGCTGGAAATAACAAGTCGGTCATCACGGTTATGATTCAGAGGGATACATATGTCTTGGGGAAATGGAATGCGGGCAACATTTAGATATGCCCCACTGTTTTGGGGGGACATCTGGGGGCATTTCTGTATTGGCCTTGAGAAGCTCTGACTGGGGAGTGCCAGGTCAAAAGGTCACATCTGCAGCAAAAGAGATTTTCGTATTTTGCACTTCCCCTAAAATGTGGTCATTTTTTCTCTCCTTTTCTCTCTCTCACACTCTTTTCCTGGATGGATGATGAAGTTTGGCTCTCACCTGTAAATTTGTATGATTTGAGTTATTTTGGATTTGAGGGAAACTGACAAAGCCAGAATTCTAAGTAAATACGAGGCAAGCTTGATACCCCAACCACCTTGATTTCTTAACAAATCATCCATTTCTCTGCCTACATTAGGGCCATAAGTGATTTACATTAACTGTGAAAATGACTAATTTGCAATCTAATAATATGCATGCTTACTCAGAAATCTGCAGAAGATGCACAAGCCTAAGTATTTTGACATGGATGGATGTCCCAGACTTGCTCCCAAGTAAGCATGCTCAAGAAGGCAGCCTTGCAGCCTCATTCCATGCATGATTACTCAGAAGTAAGTCTCACAGAAATGAATGAAACAAGGTTACAGCCAAGTCCTGTGTATGTTTCCCAAAGTTTCACAGGACTTACTTCCAAATAAATAAATTGCATGTGTAATTGCTGTGTTTAAGTAAAAACAGCAAGTCTGTGTGCAATGCATCTATTTGGAAGTAGAGCCCATGAAATCCAATGAGACTTGGAGCAAACATGCATAGAACTTTGCTGTAAGTCTTTAGGAATATACCAGTTAAATAGGGACCATTTCATACATTATGAGCTAGCAGTAGATTCAGGTTTGCAACGGGGGGGGGGGGTTGAAGATGACAGGGAGCTGCAGCTAATCTCAGCTTCTCGACTAATGCACCTGTTTGCATGGCATGTTTGCAAACAGTAATACTTTATGCCTTCTTTTGTTTGTTTTCGGTTTGTCAGTGAAACATCTTGAAGACACACACACACACAAGCAAATTTCAGCGGCTAAGTTTCCATTTTATCTCCTTAACAAAATAGCCCCTTGACAAGATGGTTTTAGTTCATGGAAACGAAACGAAAGGGCAGCATCTTTAGACTGCCTCAACACAGAAAGGTGTGCTTTTATCTCTACACAGAACTCTTTACCCTTTGCTGACCCCCGCTGGTCCCTGGATCTCTCCTGAATCTGTTCCAATGCAATCAACCTTTCCTTTGCAGAATCAATAGTTTTCTTGGAGTACCAAACGGGGTGATTTCTTTCTTTCTTTCTTTCTGTAAACCACATAAATCAAACCCGCCGATTCCCCAATAGGCTCCTTATGTCAGCAACTAATTCAGTGGACTCCAGCAAACTACGAGCCCTGACCTTGCTTTTAGGGTACGGACAAAATCCCGCATGCTTCATGTTACTCAGCCGACTCATTCCAGCTACTTTGTATGAGTGCTTCTATTACCCTAACAGCTGCATCATGTTTATCTGAGCTATCCTCAGAGAGCGCCTTGATCTTTTCTTAAAGGTTAGGCTATCTTTTCTAGTGAAAACCTTCTTATCTCCCTTTCAAATGGTAGGGCACTCTCTCTTTTTTAACTATTACTTAGCATTTCCATGGCATTTTTTTTCTCTTTAAGAAGTCCGCCATTTAAATCACCAATTTGAAAAGTAATACAAAGGCTGACTTTTTATTATCTTCCATGCATATTTCTTTTCTGCCATGTTCCTAACGTAAATTCATCAGAACCCCCCCTTGCTTTTTTAAAGAAAGTTTCTGATATTTTTCTTTCCTAGGGAAAAAAATAGCCACTTTGTAGAATTTTCTGTCAATACTCTCCACCATTTTATTTCATTTTGGTTGACAACATTTGCTCTGGAAATAATCCATATGAACATCAATCACAAATGAACATCTTTGTCTACACCCCCAAAATATCTTATCTGTGATGTTCAGATTTCTAGAGGTATTGTACTTTAAAATATTATCTCAGCCATGGTTCATTTTTTTTGTTTTGTTTTTTAAAGAATTACTCCTTTTGCATATTTACCTACCTTTAAGACTTCATAACTGGAAAGGTAACTAGAAGCGATGGACCACTGTTTAAACATCACTGTGTTGTTTTGCTATTCCAATGTGGTTTTGTGTGATTGCCATGCCATTGCATTGTCCCTGTATAGGGAAGTTTTAAATGTTTTAAACATTAAAAAATTATATTTGTTGGAAGCCATCCAGAGTGGCTGGGTCAACCCATTTAGATGGGTGGGGTACAAATAATAAAATTATTATTATTATTATTATTCCCACAATACCATTTGCACTGTTGGATGTTAGATTCAGGGTGCTGCAGTTGAAACAAAATGGCGGCCAAACTGCCAAGGTAGCTGAAACTTGCAGGGGCAGCAAAACAGAAATTTAAAAAAACTGAAGGGGGTGAGTCATGCTACTACCACTACCACCAGTAAGCCACACCCCTGAGAAACTGACAGAAAATTTCTCTTCCTCTCGGAGGAAAAAGATGATAACTTTCTCTCCACACACACCCAGCCCGATTTGTATTCCACAAAAATATGGTGGGGGATCTTGAGAGGCCATTTGTGCACGACACTACATAAAGTTTCAGGACAAGTTAAAAGATGTTTACATGCTATTTAATCCTCACCCTGGCCCTGTAAAATAAGAAAGGGGTACTAGCTATAAGCACTTTGTGGATTTCCTAAATGGAAACCCTGAAACCAAGTCTCCAGGAAATTGCATATCTGGTGACTGCAGTTGTACATGTGGCTCCTTGCATGTACCAAATTATTGCATGTACCAAAATCCAGGTACATGAAATGAACCAGACATGTGTGCAATTGTCCCCCGTTAGGATCTACATGCGATTTTCATGTTTTTCATATACAGATGTTTCTCGTACACAGATAATTCTTCAGATGGACTCCATCGCGAGAAAGGGCAGTACAGAAACTTAATAAATGCATATTTGAAGCTGCCGCATTGATACGGACATTAACAAAAGCATGAGGAAACCTTTGCTGACTCAAAGCAAAGGTCTGTAGAGATTGGCTGGGATGGCTGCTGCAGGAACCAGCCAAATACCTCTAGAAAATCCAGAAGTAAGGCATGAGGGCAACAGCTTTCTGCCGCTTGACTCCAGTGAGCGGTTTTCAGAGGCATGTTGCCTCTGATTCTGGAGGAAGTACAGTAATTCTGACAAAAAGCCATTGAGAGACTTCTCCTCCATGAATTGGTCTAATCCCCTTTTAGAGTTGTCTGTGCTAGTGGCCCACGAAGGAGCAGCAAATTCCATAAATTCAATTCTGCACTGCGTGAAGAAATACTTCACAGCTAAACAGGAAATGAGTTTGGGTTTCGAACGCCATCTCTGTTGGACCACAGAAGCTGCTGGGGTGTATTGGAGAGACAAATGTCCACTTAAGGACAATAAACAGAGGTTGAAAGACAACTCGAGTCTCTAGGTCCGTTGGTTCCTGAACCACACCAGGTCTCCCCAACCTGCCACTCAGATGTTCTGCTCAACCTCTCCATATCCTACCTTGCGCGTCTGCTTTTGACTTCAGTGGGTACAGAAAATAAGGACTGCCTTTCAAGATGTTGGCTACCCAGACCTGATATATAATATACTCACATACTGAAGGGGCATGGAAGTCATCTAATCCCAAATGATACACCACCCAGCCGAAATGGTCCATCTAGCAGCATGTGCTCGTATTGATCCTTTATCGTGCTTGTCTCTCCTCTGCCTCCCTGCCCTTCGATCCCCTTCCTCCACTGTCAAGTCACAGACTGCTAGTTGCTTGGGGCAGGAACCTTTCCCCACCTTAGATGACCCTCACCATGCAACACTGATGCAGCTATAAGAAATCAGCAAATGGATTCAGCGCTGTGGATTCACTCACATCTGGATGAAACAATTTGCAAGACCAAACACATTCACCCTATAAGCATCACAATATATTAATACTCCCGAGCAGTCATTGCCACTTGTAGCCCATGCTCCAGAAGCATTAATTGTACAGGTGTAAGTGTTCCACGTATTGAGGAAATTAGCAGATATTTCCTGTTCTTTGATTTTTTGGTTTTGGAGGATCTCTCTCTCCCCCCCTCCCCAGTTCTGGCAGACCTCCAATCGCTGTGCTCTTAACTATCATAACTTTTATGATGGTGCTTACCCAACCACACAGCTCAATTTAATTTGGTAGATGGAGCCTGGATGTTCGAGAATTTGATTCCTCTCCCCCGCTTTGGAACATTCTTTGTTCACATATCAATCATATTTCCTACACATTTTGAACTTCCGCTATTTTAAAATATGTGCGTTCAACTCCCGCACATCTTCAGAAGTTTGTTCAGCCTCTCACAAGTGAACAATAAACCTAGAGAGAAACTCTTAAGGAATAACAATGAACATGACTCTGAAGCAAGAACCAAAAAAAATTCCACTCGTTATTCTAATACATGTATAAAAGAGGCTGAATATTTCTCATTCCACTAATGTTCACAGGACATCTGGGCAAACTACATGTTACATGCATATACATGTAATGAACCCCCAAGTATTTTTTTAATATAAAAAGCATCACCAAGACACTGCGTTGTTGAGCATGAGCACGTGTTGGGGTCCTACTTCTCCTTTTCTGATGGCTATTTTCCACTCAATTCTCTACCCACCATTTCCCAATTTAAAATAACTCCCTTACTGCTTTTCCCCTTACAAACATTCCAAATGTACTTTCATCAACTGACAGTGATGCACCTTGACTGAAATAATTCCAGATTTCTCTTGAAATTCCAAAATGATCAGTTGCCCCATCACTGATACTCAAATACCATTCAATTACTTATCCTGATTTCTTTTTATAAAAATAATAATAACCTCAGACTCTCCATCTCAAAAAATACAAAACAGATCCATGGGCATTGTTAGTTAAGGTTCTTAAGGAAAAGTGTGTTGGAGAGATTTCAGTTTGCTTTAAAGTTTTCTTGTTGCTGCTGTGGGGTCTTAAGATCTCCTTTGTAGATAATATTGCATATGTGTGTGAGACAAAAAGAAAATTACTTGCATGCTATCGTTCATCACAGTGTAAAATTTCGGGAAGTTTACCCAAGTGAGAAAACTCTGATGTGACAATGACACATTATGTGTCGTTTTAAAATATAATACAGATTATGTCGGCAACTACACAAGTTTTATGCTCAAGGAGAAGAACCGGATTATGATTTGAAGAGACAGAACTGGCCAAAACAAGCCCATGTTGATTTCTCAACAGATAAGGGTGAGACTTACTATATTTAGCTGTAACACCATAAAAAAACACATTCTCAACTCTTCTTTCAGCCAACTGTGAATAGTCCACGCTCATCCTCTTAGCCACTGCCTCGCAGAATAGAATCTGTGCATTTTTAGATAATTCCAGCTTTGCCTCACTCTGCCCTCCCCCCCAAAAAAAATGTCGTTCTTTTTTGGATCACCTTTTCACCCTCTCCTTCACTGACTCAGGAGGAGACTGCCTTATTCCCAAGTCAAACCCCATCCTGAACTTCTACAGAAGTCGCAGTGACACACATTGCTTCCTGCCAGAGCCACTGAAACGTTTGGCTTTCTGATGCATTTTATCTGTGGGGGTTGGTTTTTTGTGTTGTTTTTTTTGCCAACCTCGGTGCCAGGAAATCTCCAAAGCCCGGGAACTTTAGACATGCCTCCTTGTTTTGTAAGGCAGCAAACTGCAGTCAGCAAAAGGAGCCCTTTCCTCACATTCTCCTGCTGCCTCTTTTCACCGTTCAGTCCTGGGAATATTTCAGCTGCAATGCCAGCCAGCTGCTCTCCTTCCAGCCTGAACTTTGTCCAAAAAGAAGCAAATCCTTCTTCTCAGCCAAGACCACCCGATGGGCAAAACCGACCCATTAGCTTAAGAATGGGCAAGAGGAAGGGGAGTGACAGCAAGACGCGAACCCAGGAAAAAAAAACCCCTCCCCTTCAGAACAGTCCAAAATCAGCCCAGAGGCCATTCATAAACTACTACAGCCAGAGAGAAATCACGAAGGGATGGATGGATGTGGAGAGGAGGGAGGGAGGGAGGTTGACACTTACCCCAGTTCTCACACTGCCTCTTCTGCCTCTCTCCTTTTGCCTGCTCTTCAGTTTAGGGATTTCCAGCCTCTTTTGGCCAGAGCTGGTCTTCTCAGTCCCTTAAGGTCTTTGGTGCCAGGAGTTTCTTTGAAAGATCTTTATTCTTTCATTTCCTCCCCCTCAAATAGAGAAAACGAGAGAGAGAGACGAGGATCAGATCTGGAGATTTCACGGCTGCGAAACCCAGGTAAAAAATAAAAAAAATAAAAATCATAGCATCCCTTCTCCACAAGCCGAGTGATTTCCCCAGCACTTTGAGGGCTCGGCGATCTAGATAGTCTGGCAGCGTTGCTCTCCCGCTCGCTCGCTTCCTCTCTCTTTCTCCTCGCCGCCTCTCCAGTGCTCTTTTCTCGCCTTCTTTCAGATTTGGATGATATTGGGAAATAGGTGAAAAGACCACCTCTGGTTGGTGATGCTCTCCCGACTGCGATTTCTCCGCCAATGCCTTCCCGGGTCCCTCTCGCTCGCCGCCTCTGAGTGGCTGTGCGCGCCTCTTTGCCTTCCTCTCAGTCTGCGATGAGTGTATTTGTGTGTATGCGCGTGCGAGAGAGCGCGCGCCTGTGTCTCGCACACACAGAGCGCCTCGCTGCATCTTGGCGAAAAGGTTCGTTTAGTATGTCCCCAGGCTTAAAGCACCCTTCGCTGCCGGGAGGCCAGTTAAAACGCACAAACGCGCGCACACACCACGTATAAAAAGTCTGCTGAATTGAATCCAGCTGATGAACCCATCCACACCTACGCAAAAGCAAACCCCATTGAGTTCGATGGGGGTTTGCTCCCAAGTAAGTGCGCACAGGGTCGAAGCCTTTTTTTGCAGCCCACTTCCAGAGATGACTACTCTGATTCAGAGCCTACTGAATTCAATGGGGGTTCTTCATGAATAAGGGTACCCGGGACGGGCTGCAGCCTTCTGGGCAGCACAGCTCCACATAAATCCCTTTCAGTGTGGTTGATTTCTGAGTAAATGCACACCGGATTGCAACTTTGCAGACCATGGGTATTTACTGGGAAACAAATCCCGGTGGACTCAATGGGGCTTCATCAAAACTTGGTGCGAATGGGATTCCAGCTGCTGAGTCTGAATTTTGAACGGAAATTTGTGTAATTTGCCGATTATATGCTCATCATTTAACTGATATTTTTGTCTTTTGCCTTTTGCCTTTTTTTCTTAGATGAACAGTAGAACCAAAACACGCCCCCTGACTCTTATGGTAAGCATGCAAAAGTCACGCAGACAGGGTTTGACCTTATGTAGACTCTGGATAGATTTCTGCTCAGACCAGGGGCTGTGGGGCGGTGCCATTAAACCTGCTGGAATCCGTTGGCTTAAGCATGCCTGCCTTGGCTAGTGTTGCTTTCAAGAGGGGAAAAAAGATCAACTTGCTTGGACCCAGCCTGGATAGCTCAGTTGGTTAGAGCGTGGTGCTGACAAGGAGAAGGATGCAGGTTCGATCTCCGTATGGGACAGTTTCATATTTATGCATTGCAGGAGGTGGAACTGCATGATCCTCTGTATGTCTCCCAACTCCAAGTTTCTACAAGGCAGAGAATGCAACTTTCCAGCAGTCTTCTATGACAGGATAGAAAAATAAGGCTCTCTTTAAATTAGCTCCTTGATGACTTCCAGATGACATGTTTATTTAGCATTCATCCCAACTGGTTTGCATGAAGCAAATGTTATCCCACGCCTATTTGCAAAATAAAATAAAATAAAATCTGGTTTTGGGGAGGCGGATGGGAGGAGCAGGTTCATTGCACAAGGGCTCCAAATCAGCATTAAATGTGCAACTTGAATTTGCTGGAATGTGGCCGAATCCAATCCCCAAATAGTGACAGTTGCTTTGCACCAGAACAGAGCATTCATCTGGCTGTTATCCCTCTTAGCCACCTGCTCCAAGAAGATGTTCCACTGATTTGAACAGGAATGGTCTAGGAGAAATGGAGAACCCTGCAGCTACTTTTCTTGATTTGCTTTTAATCACACGGATTCAAAGTCCACAGGCAACTTGGGTAAAAACGGCTCACCGATTTTCAGCAGAACAAAAATCCGGGAAGGAATTTAAGAAGAAATTCAGTTATATAGTGAAAAAATTAGGCTGCACAATTCTGGGTTTGCAGGCACTATTGTGTCACAAATCCACTTCCCCCGAAGACTGGGCTGTTTGCAGTAAGTAAAGTGATGGGACAATGCCCTGGAAGGAATGGCTTTAAAAAGAGATTGGGCAAACTCATGGAGGACAAGGGATAACCACAGTTGTTATGCTCTGCCTCCATGGTTGGAGACAGTAATGCTTCTGAATACCAGCTGCTGGAGACCTTAGGAGAGAAGAGGGCTCCTCTGCTCTGGTCATGCCTGCAGGCCTGCCATAGTGACGACAGGATGCGGGACTAGATAGGCAATTGGCCGGATCAAAAAGATAGTTGTACATTTTTATATTCTTATCTTCTTTTTTCTTCTTCTTCTTTGGGGATCACTCATAGCCAAGTAAGATTGTTTTCCATGAACACGGTCTTAACAATGGGTCTGTAAGTGACTGTGGAGTCCAATTCTGGATCCACACATCCTTCCACAGTGGAGACATAAATTTCTGGGCAGAAGTTGATCATGGTGAGGGTTTGCCAAACATGCCTTCCTCTTATCACATTTCTCCCTTTCGTCCTGAATTCAAGCATTTTCAGAGTTTATGACACTTTTGGTGAAGGCTGTTCTCCAATTGGAGCACTCGCAAACCAGTGTTTCCCAGCTGTCAGTGTTTATACTACATTTTTTTAGATTTGCCTTGAGAAAGTGTTTAAACCTCTTTTGTTGACCACCAGCATTACGCTTTCCATTTTTAAGTTCAGAATAGTTGCTTTGGAAGATGATAATCAGGCACCCAAACAACATGACCAGTCCAACAAAGTTGATGTTGAAGAATCATTGCTTTGGCACTGGCGATCTTTGCTTCTTCCAGTACACTGGCATTAGTTCGCATGTCTTCCCAAGTAATGTGTAAGAATTTTCGGAGACACCATTGATGGAGTCTTTCAAGGAGTTGGAGATAGCATTTATAAGTGGTCCATGCTTCACAAGCATACAGTAAGGTTGGTGGCACAATAGCTTTGTAAACAAACATTTTGGTTTCTCTGCAAATGTCCCAGTCCTCAAACACTCTGCACTTCAATAGGAGAAAGCTGCACTCACAGAGCTCAGGTGATGCTGGATTTTGGCTTCAATGTTCTTCTAGAAAGTGTGGGGCACCACATGCTTTGATGCAACATCCTCTAGCCTCCCCACCAAAAGTCAATAAATCAGAATGATTGCTCACAAAATAGCCAGTGTCGTCTAATCTCCCTGCAAACAAATCAGGATGGATGTGTAATAAACAGGCCACCTGGAAGCTCCCTCAGTGGAAGAACATGCAAAAGGTCCCATATTCAATACCTGGCATCTCCAGATAGGGATGGGAAGGAGCCCAACCTTAAACCCTGGAGTGTCACTGCAAGTTAATACTGAGGTGGATGGACTAATGTTCTGACTTTGTGTAAGACTATGCTCCTATCCAGCTGTCTGGATGGTGTCTGCCAAATGTTGCTCTGTGCCTTAGTTTCTCCTTATTTTCCTACTGAATTCATGGTGTTCTTAAAAAAATTAAAAAAGCAGCGGAAACATCAGTAAGAGCCAAAAGCCCAGCCAGATCAGTGCTAATTGGGTTTTTTAATAGTACTCCCCTTAAAAATAAAAAAACAACCTAAAGCACATTGTTTTGCCTGAGAGAGCATCTGTTTTCAAGGCTCCTTCTTTCCTCTCTCTTTTCCTGGCTCCTAACAATATCTGCCGCTGTCTACAAGCACCCCAGGTATACATTTCCATCCCTTCCACCCTCTCCCATTTTCCCTGCTTGAGCCAAAGCTGGCAGCTGGGGAAGGGAGGAGAGGGATAGGAGGATCCTTTTTAAGCCAGAGATGCCGCCAGCCTGTGCCTGAATTTTTCTATCACAATATCCGTAATTGGAGGGAGACAAAGAGGGAGAGAGAAAATAACACAGGCAGCAAATCCATCTGGATGGCAGCTTAAAGTGCCATTGTTTTGTGACAACCCTCCTGATCTACTCCCCTCCTCTTTACCTTTACTTATCCTTTCCCTAGCCCCCTGGATTCATCAGATTTTAACTGAACTCGAGTGAAAATGAATTCTACCAGCTCCTCGGCAAATCTGACTCCTCTCTCTTTCTGTCTCCTTTCTATATTTAACTGAAACATAATCCTCCCTAAGGCCCGGTGTTTGTTCCCTTGGAAAAGGCAGGATTCTCACTCAAGCCTGGAGACTCCTTCGTAGTACCATAGGGCAGATGCTTTGTACACGTTATTCCTGTTTAATCTGCACCCAACGCACTCCCGCCGCTGGTTTGGGAAGTTGTAAAGGTAAAGGGACCCCTGACCACTAGGTCCAGTCGTGGCCGACTCTGGGGTTGCGGCGCTCATCTCGCTTTATTGGCCGAGGGAGCCGGCGTACAGCTTCCGGGTCATGTGGCCAGCATGACTAAGCCACTTCTGGCGAACCAGAGCAGCACACGGAAATGCCGTTTACCTTCCCGCTGGAGCGGTACCTATTTATCTACTTGCACTTTGACGTGCTTTCGAACTGCTAGGTTGGCAGGAGCAGGGACCAAGGAACAAGAGCTCACCCCGTCGCGGGGATTTGAACCACCGACCTTCTGATCAGCAAGTCCTAGGCTCTGTGGTTTAACCCACAGCGCCACCTGCGTCTGATTGGGAAGTTGTACTTGCACAGTATTTAGCCACAATCCATATCTACCCTGTTGTTTCTTAGGAAATGCTGCGTTTTGATGCACTTCCTTTCCAACCAGCTTCGATCCGAATTGAGAAGAAGAACGACCCAACTGCATTTTAAGCCAGTGATGCGCACACAGCCTGAGACTCAAGAATGCATCAGATATCTATTTCAGCTGCATTTCTGCTTCCCCTTGATGTTTTGCTGGGTTTAATTGGAACAGGCTGAGTCATATGCAACTACCCTAGCCTATAACTACAAGCTCTGTGCTTTATCTTGCAGCTTTCCTGTTAATTAAAATTAGGCTTACCCCCTCTGTTCTGTATTGCCTTCTTACCCGTGTCTCTCTCCAGATCGCTCATTTTCAATATATAGGTATTTAATAGCAGCCTTGAGTGACTAGGATGATTTTAAACCTCACACTTTGCCATCGCACCAGGAGGAGGCCTGAGACGACAGAAATGTGGGTAAACAGGTTATATTTATTAAAAGATAACAACTGGAGGAGCTGCCAGTTAATGTAACCAGAACAAATAGCGCAATCAAACAAGTCTGGGCAGGTTGAATTGCAATAACTGGGGTGATCAAATCATTCCCATTTCCTGAGCCAGCTTCAAGCCAGGTCCAGCCCCACCAAAAGGCAAAGTGAGACAACTGCCTCAGGTGGCAGGTTCCACTGGGGCAGCAGGTCCCAATGTCAATCTTTCTCTCCCCCCCCCTTGTTCCTGATGTAGATCCTCCCTCAAATCTTCTTCCCTGGTGGGAAGGGAGGTGCCATTTGGAGGTCCACCGCAGATGTCAAAATGTCACAAGGCGGCCCTGCTGTGGTCACTCAGCAAGGTTTGACAAACTCCTCACCCCACCCTAGGCTGCGTGCACCTTGGGTGCATGGCCTCACATGCACACTATGTTCCCATTGGCCAACGTTGACCCCAATGCCAAACCCCAAACTGGCTCAGATATTGAGCCAATGTTTTCTTAAATCTGCACACTCTTCTGAACCAAATGCCAATAAGCTACATCAGGCATAGGCAACCTCGGCCCTCCAGATGTTTTGAGACTACAATTCCCATCATCCCTGACCACTAGGGATGATGGGAGTTGTAGTCCCAAAACATCTGGGGGGCTGAGTTTGCCTGTGCCTGAGCTGCTACATTCTTAAATTCCTCTCCAGTTCCTTAGGAAACACCTCCCAGTGTGAAGTAGGTGAAGCAGAGGAGACACCAGCCAATTAGTTTCCAACACCAACACCTCGAGATCCCATTCAGTCTCAAAAAAAAAAAAAAGAGCAACTAGCAAAACCCATACAGGTACGGGAGGCGGGGTGTCCAAAAAGGCAAGAGGTGAGAGTGCAGGGTGGAACAGGCTTAAATAGCCTGATCTCTTCTCTCTCTTATAGGGCCAAAAACCCCACATGGTCTTCGCTACCCACCTCTATGGAAGAGACTATCTCTCCTCTTCTTCCAGGGGAGGAGGGTATGGCAAATATGCCCCCCCCCCCGGAGGGGGACGGAATTCTCCCAGCATAAGGATGACTCCAACGTTTAGCAGACAGCCTCCTCCCCTGTTTACATTTCCTTTTAGCTTCTCATTATTCATCTGATTAGGTTCATAGGCCATTGTCTACATCCAGAGAAGCCTTATCAGTAGTTGTGCAGAAGTTGTCTTGATGGAGTCAACAGGACAGAGTTTCGAAAACGTGGGATCCTCTTCAAAAGGGGGCACCACAGCGCTGTTTGTGAGACCAAACCAGGGGTGATGTGTGCATGTGGATGGAAAGGCAGAGATGCATCGAGGGGCAGGATTCGTCCCCACACACCCATCTCAGGCAAGTTGCATGCATGTATGTTTGCTTTCTTCTATGAATAATTCACCCTTCGCCATATGGCCCCACGGCGGGATACACACAACATCAAAACCGCAATTAAGACATCATTCAATTTAAGCATTTAAAGATGTTTTCAAGGCGTCGTTATTGTTTTATCACTTGCTGCTTGCCACCCAGGGCTCCTTTGGGAGGGGGTTCAAACAAACAAGCAAGCAAAGAGATTCCAAAATAAAAAGCACCCTCTAAAAACACAGTTTTAAAACAACAAATTAACAATAGCACTTCAGAAGAGGGAAATTCATTCCACTTTCTTCCTCGGCCACCCAAGACCTGGATGAAAAGTAGACCCTAGAGAATATCAGAATTGTAGAGTTGGGAGGGACCACGAGGGTCATCTAGTCCAATATAGGAATATTTGGCCCAACGTGGGGCTAGAACCCATGAACCTGAGATTAAGAATCTCATGCTCTAACCACTGAGCAAGGCTACATGCCCTTCTAACAGAGCATATTCCACTATATGGGGTGGGAGGCCCTCTCACATGCAACTACCCTGCTGTAAATGGGCTAGTAGGTACAAAGTACTCAAAATTCCTCTGTAAGTCTTGTGTTTTCATGCAATTTCCCCCCCAAATATATGCATTTCTGTACATTTCTGTGGCATGCGGCCAATGCAGTCAGGTGGGCAGAGTACCACTGATAGCATTGTTGCTCTTCTTGTTGTATTGTTCAGCCACAAAATTTGGACTAGTGTAAATTACAAATGTTATCTGTGTTTCAGCCCATGCATTCCCCTCCACCCCAGAAAAATGCAAATTAGGTGGGTTCACCTTTAATTGTGAACTCAGTAGAATTGCTCCCCCACCCCTAACCAAAGAACATGTCTGCCTCAGATCTTTCACATCTCCCTCCCTCCCTCTGTGTGAGTTTCCATTTGCGGCATTGCATGGCAAACGTATTTTGCTTTCTCCGCATCTACAATGCAGTGACATTGCCTTGAATGGACATTTAATTTTCAAGTGCCTCTCTTGTGCTTTTTACCTTGCACGAACAACATTACACCTACACAAAGGCAGCAGGCAGAAGAGGTGATTAAAGAGGAATGTCATTAGCAGTGTGTGTGTGCCACCTTATTCAGAGTGATCCTGGACTCCTGTCACGGCCAGAAAAGGGGGATTCTCTCAGATGCCTCTGGACTAAGGCACCTGTTGGATTGCAAGCCTTGATGTATTAACTGAATGATTGTTGTCTAGTTCCTTGTCTTTTAGCTTTCACTCTGCTTCAATGACTCCACTTCAGTGCTCTTTGAAGCTAGGAATTTGTGAACCAAAATAATCGCTTTCATTGCTTGCTCTGCTCCCATCAGATATTACTGTGGGTTTCCCAGAAGAAGAAGAAGAAGAAGAAAAGTCCACTTTCTGTTTGTCACATGCATCTGAATCCAACAGTTTTGCCTTTCACATGCAAATAAATGTCCCAGGTTAGGGATGCTATCAAATTTGTATACAGAATCTGGCACTGGATTTGTGGATCTATGCAGGTCCGTGCAGATGGGAGACACTTGCCCCAGGCCTCAGAAGGCTAAGCCAGCCAGGAGGCCCACCCAGGATCCAGCTGGACTTACTCTGTCATACCAAGACCACACCTTCCCTCCCAGCTGATTGAGGAACCCTGCGCTGGGCCTCAGACAAGCTCTGCCTGGGTCTGGGTCCATGTGCATGATATTCTCATGCCAGAAAGATTCTGAGCCTGGCTACATGTTACACACATTACATCACAGCCACATACATGGGATAGATGCAGCAAAATCTTCATAACAAAGGAAGAGCCTTGCTGAGTCAGAGAAAAGGCCTCCCCCCCCCCCACACAGCATCATTTCTCAGCAATGGCCAAACAGATACAGCATGGAGTTCTCAAATTCAGGGTTCTAAGCAACCAGCCAACCAAAACACAATCAATCAGTTATTATATATTTTGACTATTATTGGCAAGTGTTCACAAACCTGACAGTGTCTGGCACCCCAGAACAGCTTTGAGCCGGCTTTGAGAATACTATCTCATTGAAACGTGGGCAGCATTAAGATAAATTCAACAGTGTAAATAAGTTTTGATGGATGTAATAATGGAACACTGAATGGCTTAGTTTATATAAAATATGCAGGGATTTATGTTATGCAGAATGAACCATGGAAAGAGAAGAAGGGAAGTCATTGGTAGTTTAAGGTTGTTTAAATGAATATTCTAAAATGTAAAACAGGAAAAAAAATAACCAAAAAGAGAGAGAATACCAATTAATAGATGACAGTGCCCTCTGTATGCGGGTGTATTATTTGTGGTGGCCCAAAATGTAACTCAGGGTGTACACTTCCAGTTTATTTTTCATTTCTACATATTTTGATTATTAATGGCATGTGTGGGTCACACCCAGCTTCAGACTGGACACAATTCAATGCTCCTGCAACCAATCGGCCTTGGTTTTCAAATGGTTTTGGGAGTCATATGGACTCCCGGAATCCATTCTGTTTGAGAACCAAGGTATGACTGTATATGTTGAAAATTTTTAATAAAATTAACATGGAGAAAAATAGAGAGAAGATCAGAGTTAACGGCCCCTACTTTATTAATATCAAGGATGTGTAACAAATTCAACAAACCACAAAGGCATCATATAACTCAGTGCAAAGGCTGGCCAAAGCTCCCACTGTTGAAGCTAAGTGATACCACTCCAGCTCTGGCTGTGTACCTTTCTTCAGACTCTCACATTTAATTCAAATTGTGAGTGGCATTGGAGAGGTGCATCCCCCTTACCTACTCTCCAGCATTAGGAATCTCAAGGTGCCTTTCCAAACACCCCATCCCTTGAGCCTAGGGATGTTGGAGTCTTCCAGTGAAAATGGAAACAGAAATTGCCATGACTCACTTATTTGTTCCCATGTCTAGCAGGGAAATAAATTCAGCAAATACGATTGGTATTCACTGTTGATGCTTTCAATCTGCAAACAATATGTACAGTGGTACCTCTAGTTGTGGACACGATCCGTTCCGGGGTGCCGTTCGCACCCCGAAAAGTCCGCAACTAGAGCGGTGCTTCTGTGCAAGTGCGAAGCATGATAGAGTGCTTCTGCACATGTGCGAAGCAAGCTGAAAAGATGCAACATCAACCTAATGCAACACGAGGTATGACTGTAATTCATTGTGTATGACTGTAATTCATTACGTTCCCCACCCACCTATTTGCATTGTGTTTCCTTTGCATTGAAATGAATGGAGCAAAGTGAATTACAGTCATACCTCGTGTTGCGCTAGGTTCATGTTGCATCTTTTCAGCTTGTGAACGCTGCAAAACCGGAAGTGTATACTTCCAGGTTTCGCTGCGCATGCGCAGAAGTGGTCTGCACTCTTCACACATGCGTAGAAGCGCTTTATCTCACTCTGCGCTTGTGCAGAAGTGCCACTCTAATTGCAGACTTTTCAGGGTGCGAACAGCACCCCGGAACGGGTCGTGTCTGCAACTAGAGGTACCACTGTAATGACAATGTAATGTACGCAATTAATTCAGTTGCATGGGTTCTGTTATTTCACCACAGTGGACAGCAAGGCAAATTGCAGTTTTCAGCAGAATGTGCGCTGCAGTGGAATGGAAACAGTGATGTGTGTGAGAAATACTGGGTGGAATGGGAAAGGATGCTTTTTTACACCCCTACTTGAGCTAGATGACAATGAGGGGCCAATTAGATGAACTTTTCTTCACTGCATCCAGTGCCTTTGATAAACTAATCTCTCTCCCTGCCTGTACCACCTTCCATTGTGACAATGAATACAATATCCAATCCATCTCTTCTACCTCCAACCCCACTAGATTTGCAATGCTGTGTAGGCCAGAAAAGGAGCTCATGTGGCAATTGAAGAACACCCCAAAATATCCAACTCAGCTTCCAGAGGGCAACTGGCTAATCCCATACTAATATATTGGGATGGGAGAGTTGGGTGCTGTGCCAGTGTGTCAAGCTTTTTGGGTGAGAATGGGGATGGTTTATAAAGCTCAACATCATCACAAAATGTGACATTGCTGGTCTCACAAGAGCATGTCTTGAGATAGTCTATCTTCCCAAGTTGGGCAGGGCAAACACACACACCTTACCATTAGGTCCAGTTGTGGCCGACTCTGGGGTTGCGGTGCTCATCTCGCTTTACTGGCCGAGGGAGCCGGCGTACAGCTTCCAAGTCATGTGGCCAGCATGACTAGCCGCTTCTGGCGAACCAGAGCAGCGCATGGAAATCCCATTTACCTTCCCGCCGAAGCGGTATCTATTTATCTACTTGCACTGGTTTGCTTTCGAACTGCTAGGTTGGCAGGAGCTGGGACCGAGCAAGGGGAGCTCACCCCATCACTGAGATTCAAACTGCTGACCTTCTGATCGGCAAGACCTAGGCTCTGTGGTTTAACCCACAGCACCACCCGCGTCCCTAGGGCAAACACGCTCCTGCTCAAACATTGGGAGTGATATTGAAAAACCTTTAACATCCTGAACCCAGACCCATTTACTTGGGATTAAGTCCCATTTATTTGAATCAAACAAGCTTCCCAGTGAGTGAGCTTGGGATCACAGCCTTCATTCTTTCCCGTTAATGTGGGCTGGAGTTATCTAGATCCATTACTTGAGGGCAAATGATATTGCAATATGACATATTAAAGCCTCTCTTCATTGACTTGGTTCGCACAGTGTTATCATCCGGTCATTATTTCCCGTGTTACTAGGTTATACACCAGCATTTAATCAGAAGCCAGAAATAGTGGCTGAATTAATTCTAATCTCATGAATAACTCATGAGCCTTCATTTCTCAATATTTCTACCGTCAATGTTAAAGCCAAAAAGACTTTTGCTAATAAATGGGATTAAAAAAAATACATACATAAAACCCCAGAGTGCTATTATTTATGACAACAGTGAAAAATTAATGGTGAGGATTTGATTTCTAGCACTTTGTAGTTAGCTTTTCTTTTTTAAATGCACATTGTTAACATGCAAGATCAGATTCCGATCAATTCTATCAACACAATTGGAATGTCCATCACCAGCTCCACTGAGGTGAGTGGGGAAATTCCTATGCAGATAAATGGTTGAGGATTGCATTGTCTAGCCCAAGACGACAGAGGAGGGTGACCAAGATGATCAGGGGTCTGGAAACCAAGCCTTATGAGGAACAGTTGAGGCAGTTGGGTATATTTATCCTGGAGAACAAGAGACTGAGAGGAGAGGAGATATGATAGCCACCTTCAAATATCTATAGAGCTGTTACAGATGACCACAGTGCCTGGAGACAGATAGTTAGGTTGTGCATCCATAACAGTGACCAGAGGAGGAATGACGATTGGGAGGAGCGGTCCCAATGGGGACCAGCCACCAGTGATAATGAGGATGCTTGATGCACCTCTATGGGGTGGGAGTTCGGGGAGCTGCCACAAAGAAGGCCCTCTTCCAGGTCGCCATCTTCTGTATTTCCAAGGGCAGTGGAACCACTGAAAGGGCACCCAATATGGCAGGAGAACTCCAATTCTGGTCAGGATTTATATTCAGATGGAAAGGAGCAAAGGGCAGATTGATCCCTGGGGCAATTGCAACACATAGCCTGTCTCTGAATGTGTCTGTTGTACATTCTCTGCTCTAGATGAGCAATGAAAACAAATTTCTGATTAAGATCACCACAAGTGTTAACTCCGAGATGTTTTAGGTTTCTGTATCATTTTATTTGTTTTACATTTTTTCTGTTTCATGTGAGCATTTGTGTGTGTGTTTGGTGTGGTGTTATTTTATTAATTTTAACATTGTAAGCCGCCAACAGTACTTTGTGGGAAGGCAAGAGAGAACGACAAGGACAGCAGGTTTTGCATTGGTCACGGAAATCACAGATACGTTTACTGAGGCGCATGCCATGAAATGAGAACTACCCAAGAGAAGTCCAATGTTATAATAAAATTATACCGTGTGAGAATGCTTAATCCTATGCTGTGTTCCCTTGTTACATCCCCCAGTTCATTTTTCTGGATCTCATGCCCAAATCATAGCAATTTCTGTTGCTAATTTGATGCCTAATTTGCCTAGTCATTTCCCCCCTGCTACTCGTGTGTGTGTGCGCCATCATCAGAATGTCTCATGTTTGTTTATTAGGGACAACAAACAGTTTAAATGAACTGGGTCAGCGTCTTTGTACTCCCCTTATGAAAAGCCTATCTTTCGTTTAGCTGTCAATTTGCTTATCTGATTCAGTTGTCTAACCAGCTTTGTGTAAAAGGCATAATCTCTTTATCGCAGCGTCCCCAGTGGGCATACAGACAGATGCAGCACATCTGCAGCATATCCACTGCCTCTGAGCTTTATTGTACTTGCCCAGGTTTGTTTATTTTTCTCTTCTTCTTAAAAGAAAAGAAAAATAAAAGACATATTTCTAATTTTAAGCTACATCAGACGTTGGCCTGAAACCAAGTCACAGAAAGCTAGAGCTGTTTGTGATCATAATTTACTATGCTTTTGTAGAAGAATGAAGTCACATCATCAACAACATCATATTTGTCTTCCTGTAAGCAGGTAACCTAAGCAAGGTGGTGGATAACAGGTGGCCCTTTGTGGACATCAGTTCTTGGGCTCCAGTTCCCATCAGTCCCAAACCAGGGAGCTGTAGTCCAACAACATGCCAAGGACACATCATCATCATCATCATCTTTATTTATTATTATTTATACCCCGCCCATCTGGCTGGGTTTCCTCAGCCACTCTGGGCAGCTCCCAATAACACAATAAAACATCAAACATTGAAAACTTCCCTAAACAGGGCTGCCTTCAGATGTCTTCTAAAAGTCATACAGTTGTTTATTTCCTTGACATCTGATGGGAAGGCTTTCCACAGGGTGGGTGCCACTACTGAGAAACTGTGCTTAAGAGAAGAGTTTTGGATTTGATATCCCGCTTTATCACTACCCGAAGGAGTCTCAAAGCGGCTAACATTCTCCTTTCCCTTCCTCCCCCACAACAATCACTCTGTGAGGTGAGTGGGGCTGAGAGACTTCAAAGAAGTGTGACTAGCCCAAGGTCACCCAGCAGCTGCATGTGGAGGAGCGGAGACGCGAACCCAGTTCCCCAGATAACAAATCTACCGCTCTTAACCACTACACCACACTGGCTCTCAGAGAAACCTGGTGGACAAGCAGCGGCAAGAACAGTCCCATCTGCTTCATCCAACCAAGTCTCTGTTACACATGCCAGGTCAAGTCCTCCATCCACGATCAAGTCGTGGATGGCAGCCGTCTTGTGAATCATTGACCTGGCATTGCACAGCAGCACCTTCAGGACATGTGGGTCTCCCTTGTTGATTCCAGTATCCTCCCAGTCAGGACAAGACCCAGAGGCAGGGATAGTCTTCAAAGAACGACTAAACCTGCCTCCTCGTTAATGACATGGTCTGGAAATAATGCTGAATAGTGTGAGATTCAGAACAGATAAAATGGAGTACATACTTAAACTATAGTACCTCCTCCCAGAAGAGGCAATAGGGGCCACCAACAAGGATGGTTTTAAACAAGGATTGGACAGATTCATGGAGGAGAGGGTTACTAGCCACAGTGGCTATGCTCTACCTGTTGGAAAAATGCCCTGGGAATGGCTGCCAATTTCCCAAGTCTTCGGGGCGTCTCTCCGGTGGTCCTCTCTGGCTATAAATCTCCCTCAGTCCAGAGAGACTAGTAATAGGCAATCCTCCTCTCCTGAAAAGAGCACTAGTCTTCTGGCATATCATAGCAGAAGAAAGACTCAATCGTAGTTCTGAAACTACTTTATTTACAGTCTTAAATACAGAGACTCCACCAGTATGTCTGTGCTCTCTGAACACTAGTACAGAAAACGTGACACACAGAGAAGTGAAACTAACTTCCAATAGTACTCAAAGGAAGAGATAATACAGACTTCCTTTCTCATGCTCTCTCAGACACTCACATGATGTATACAATCATAGTACCACTCGCTGGAGCTGCTCGGATAGATAAAAATCCTAACACTGCCTCCATGGTTCCATGGTTAGAAGCAGTAATTTTTCTGAACATCAGTTGCTGGAAACTTCAGGAGGGGAGATGCCTCTTGCACTCAGATACTGCTGGTGGGTTTTCCTCCACAGGCAACTAGGTGGCCACTGGGAGAACAGGATCCTGAACTAGATGGGCCATTGGCCTGATCAAGCAGGCTATTCTTATGTCCTTAGTCCTTTGATTTAATCCAGCAGGGTTCATCTTACATTCGCAGGAGGGCTGTCCAAAGGAAAGCAATTCTGACCAGTTAACATGAACACCTCTGTTAGGTCCCTTGTTCTCCAAACTTACTACATATATAAGGAATAACAACATTCATAGGTGTGCTAAGAGATGGCAAGGAGCAGTCACAAAAGCTTGGGTCATCTATGCCTTTACACTCTGGATACTGCAACCAGAGAGAAGCAATAAGGGAGAAGAGGGAACTGTGGCTTTGCAATAGGAATAAATGGTTACAGGGAATAAATACTTACCTTCACAAAGATGCTTACTTGGTTTTTGTTGCTTCCATAGATTGAGGGAAAGTGACCAGGTCAAGAGTGGTTTGATCAATCAATTGCAATGACCTTCGAGCTCCACCAATGCTGTTTGTGTGTGTGGCAGAATTCATCCTTCTGGACACAGAAGGCACATCAGCATATGTACACACACACACACACACACACACACACACTGCCTGTAGTTTCTGGCCCACAGACTTTGATAAATGGCTCAAACTCTGGGCTGCACTCTGACATCTGGCAAGTCTAATTGCAGAACTGCTATTTTAGGATGTCACATATTCTCTTAGTTCATTGAGCTCCTGGTAGGCAGTAATTTGTGATGTCTGAAAGCACCCTGAATGTCAGCTCCCCAATCACTTTAACTTTAAATCACCTAAGGAATAAATAAATAAACATTCAGGGTTTTCTTGAATGCTTGAATTGCCATTCATTTCTGTGGAGCTGATGGATACTGAGAAAATCTGGAGAGGGTGGGGGTGGGGAGTTGTGTGGGGCTAGTAGTTTGAGCCATGGAGCTAAAGCTTAATTCTAGCGCTGCAATCCTTTTTGAAGACTGATGATGTTGCTGAATAATTGGTGTTTTGCATAGAGTTTGTAACAAAAGCCATTTTAAAAATTAATCCTGTCCCTGGCATACAGAGAAAAGGCATCCTTGCTCTGCCTCATTTAGCTCTAAAATAGGGAGCAATGCTAAAAGGACTCCAACACTGTCCATATCTGTGTCCTATTAGGACTCAACACTGTGGGAATGTTCAGGAAGGCAGGAGAGGATATATTGTTTAATTATATCCTTCCCAACTTATGTTAACAAGTTCTACAATTTAGCAGAGTAACATTCCCCTTTTAAACTTTCACAGCGGATAGGTTTGCCAGGCTTGTATAAGCCTCTAAAATCAGTTTCCTGGTAATTCCCCTTTATTCCCTCATAAAAAGAATAGACACAACACAGTCTTGTATAAAAGTATAAAATAGTTTACTCACACATCCTGTTCACAGATGGATCCCAGAAGGCAAACTTAAGTTACAAAATATATACACGTGGAATCTATGCCATAATGAGATAGTTCCTTTGTCCTCTCTTGAAGCCAAGAGAGCATCTCAGGCTAAGGAGATGTTGCTTCTTGGAGGAATGGAGTCAGAGAGAGAGATGGCTGCCTCCCCTGAGCTATTTTGTTACCTGCACAGGTGATGTCATGGCACAGGTGATGTCTGGTCACATGTAGATGAAGTTTGTTCCAGCCCAGGAGGAAACAGGAAGTTCTGACTGGCTGGTCCAGACACCCCCTTTTTATGTCCACTCTAGGAATGTTGTATTTGACTGCTCTGTGTTTCACACTCCACAAATACTGTGGGTGGCATCATAGAATTGTAGAGCTGGAACGGACCCTGAGTGGCTGGGGAAACCCAGTCAGATGGGCGGGGGAAGAAGAAGAAGAAGAAGAAGAAGAAGAAGAAGAAGAAGAAGAAGAAGTCCAACCCCCTGCAATGCAGGAATCTGAACTGGAACACCCATGACAGATGGCCACCCAATCTCTACTTATAAACCTCCAAGGAAAGAGAGCCCACAACCTCTTGTGGCAGTCTGTCCCACTATCAAGTGGTTCTTACTTTCAGAAACATCTTCCTGATGTTTAGTAGGCCTCTCCTTTCTTGTAACTAGAAGCCAATGGTTTGGGTCCTACCCTCTGGAGCAGAGGAAAACAAGCTTGTTCCATCTTCCACATGACAGCCCCTGAGATATCTGAAGATGCCTGTCATATCACTTCTCAATCTTCTCTTTCCCCCCAGGGTGGGTAACAGGCAATTCCTCCAACCCCTTGTCTTGGTCTGACCACGCCTCCATGAAGATTCTTCAGGTCTTATTTTATGGCAGTAGATTAGGGATGGAGCCAAAATCCCAGTTTCTCACTCTGGCAGAAGCCTTCTGGAGCAGATCAAGGTTGGCTGCAACAGGTCCTAGGGCCATTTTGGCTATCCCTCAACCTCCCACATAAACAAATTGCCATCACTGGCCCTTTGTTGTGTTGAAGATTCCAGAGCATAGAGGGCAGGGGCTAGAATGGCACAACTATGCCCTCAGGCCTCTCTAGGCCTCTCCTCATAGTCTCTACAGCCTCTGGCACAACCAGGGGGCATTGTCATCAGCTGTTACTTCCGAGCGAATGTCCTTGGGAGCCAAAGGGTAGTATATAAAAGGGTTTGGGGTATGTTGAAACACGTTGAGACTCAAGCGCTCTGAATGGGGATTTTAATGACCGCATCGGGGAGTACAGGGAATTGTGAGGAACGAATTTGCTGCTGTCCTTGTGTTAATGTAACTGAAAAATCATGCAGATAAGGACGTAATTCCCCCGACCCCTTTCTGCACAGAACAGCAGCTTTCTCCTGATGGAATTCAACTCACACCAGTTACCATATGAGGCTCGATCTTGCAAGTACCCTTGAAAAGTTATAATAGCAGAATAATGGAGTCAGGAGGCATTCTGACAGCCAGCTAAGCTGTGTGCTCGCTTTGATGCGATGGGGCCATCTGAGCAGCAATCCAGCTATAGGTTTAATTTCCTTTTCATACTTATCAAGGGTAGTCAGGGTAGAGGAAGTTGGTGTGGACCTAAATAGCAGAGGCAAACAGCTGCAGGCCACCAAATCCTTGTGTCTCGCCATGAGATTATTGGGGTACATATGAAAGCCGCTTTAGGCATCTCTTCTATTTTACAGATGAAGGTTCTGTCCCTGTGTCTGTGTGCAATTATATCATAGCATCGGGGATTGAAGTTCGTGTAACTGACTCATCAGCCTGTGAAATCTATAGCTGGAAGAAAAAGGGGGGATTCTGAAAGACATTATGGTGGAAGCATTCATTAAAGAAGGGGTGGGGATCTCAGGGAATGAATTCAAGCCCTCCAAAGATCTCTACTGTCTCCTTGGGACTCTTGGGCACACACCCTCCCAAGCCACACCACATATCCCCAAGGCAGGTCCCTCACTGGTGCTGCTGGTTCCTTGCGTATTTAGGCTACTTCAAGTCTTCCATTGGACTCTGACCATGCCTGGGGGAAAGAGCAGATGGGTGTGAAAATTAGCCTACAGTAAGGGGTTAAAATTTACATTCGTTGCTCCACCCACTGACCCAGACCACCACTGGCATCTGCCCCCCCAGCTCACTGCAACCACCACCCCCCAAAAATTGAAAATCAGTGTCTGATCACACATATATTTACTGTTGCTTCAAGAATCAAGTGAAATAATTTAACCAGCAACATGATCCAAAGTTAGGCACTTTAAAGTGCCACAGCTTTCGGCAGAAGATATTTGTGCATGTAGTTAACTCTCAGGTTGAAAATAATGGTACTCCAAAGAGCTTAGACGTGTGCTGCATCAAGGTTCGCATTACTTGGGACTGCCATTCAAAAGGAGAGGCAGAAGCCTTTTCTCACATTGCATACTGAAGTAAGCCATATTCCCCCTTTCCCCCCTTAGGACTGCATCCAAAAGCAATATAGATGGACAACTGAGAAGTCTACAGAGAAAAGATGGCTCGCAAAAGCTTTCCAGTGGGATTTCTGATCCTGCAAAGCCCCACACATATCTCAGTCACTTTCTCCTAAGCTGCAGCAAAGATGAAAGGCGCTTTAACCTCCTTTCCTGAAATGTGAACAGCAACAGAGCCTTTTCTCAAAACCCTGCCCTCATTAGGCTTGCATCTCAACTTCTGCGGTATTGAATCAATGGGCACAGCCAGTGTTGCCACAACCTTTTCCTTGCTCAGTTTGAAATGGGCCTGCCTTGAAAATCTGTTCCCAAACAGCATTAAAGAGGAACACAGGAGCTGCTTTCTATGGTCTCCCTCAGGAGGTTGTGGACTCTCTTTCCTTGAAAGCTTTTAAGCAGAGATTGGATAGCTGTCATGGATGCTTTAGCTGAGATTCCTGCATTGAAGGGGGTTGGACTAGATAACTCTTGGGGTCCCTCCCAACTCTACACTTCTATAATTCTATACCAGTCAAGGAGGAGGAGGAGGAGGAGGAGGAGGAGGAGGAGGAGGAGGAGGAGGAAGAGGAGAGTTTGGATTTGATATCCCGCTTTATCACTACCTGAAGGAGTCTCAAAGCAGCTAACATTCTCCTTTCCCTTCCTCCCCCACAACAAACACTCTGTGAGGTGAGTGAGGCTGAGAGACTTCAGAGAGGTGTGACTAGCCCAAGGTCACCCAGCAGCTGCATGTGGAGGAGCGGAGACATTAACCCGGTTCACCAGATTACAAGTCTACTGCTCTTAACCACTACACCACACCGGCTCAAGCCATTGGTCCATGTAGATGAGTCTTGTCTACCCAGACTGGCAGCATATCTCTAGTGCAAAACTGGGGGACCTTTCAGACCTAGCAGACCAGATCTTTATATGCATCACCCTGTGCACCGACTTTGACCACTCACCTGATGAAATTGGCCTGTGGGAGTGGGGGGGGGGGAGTGAGAGAGAGACATCAAACAGGACTTAATTCCCACATACACCCATCAGCAGATAAGATGAGGGATTCAATCCTGCTTCTTGTAGGGAAAACAGCCAGGTTCCTAGCTGTGCCCCCATTCAACATTTCATTATGACATCAGGTTTGGAGCAGGCGGGTATAGTTTGGGGAAAGCTACCTCATGAGCCAAGTGCCTGAGGGGGGGGGGTCAGATTTGGCCCACTGTCCAGAGGTTCTCCACCCCTGCTCTAGTGTAGGAGAGTGGTGTCATTGTCTTGTTGCTGAGCAACCAAGTGCAGAGCTTAGTGGAGTGGGAGGCCAGCCAACCAGTAGAGTCTCTGAAGTGTACTTGCCTGGAGGCAGAGTCAGCATTCAAAGTCAGGTCCGGTCCTAGGGTCGAGAAAACAGCAATCCACATGCTCACAAGGTCCAGGGGTCAGGGAATCCAATGATCAAGGGCCCAAACAAGCAGGAAGCAGCAAGGTAAGGTCAAGGACTACAAGCATTGATTCCAGCATTTGACTGCTGCTGGAACCTTTGCATAAGAAGGCTGAAGCCTGCTGGTTCCCATCAGCGCCTTCTCCTCTGTGTCCTTAAAGGCTCATCAGCTACAGGTGGAGTCACTCCCTCTTCTCCCCCTTCAGGCTGCTGTTCAGCAGGTGAATGACTCCATGACAAGAGGTCTCTCCCAGCCTATGTGAAAATGCCAGGGACTGAACCTGGGACAAGCAAAGCAGATGCTGGACCACTGACCTTCAACCCTCCCCTAAGGGACACAGCAGGTGCACCGACTCTATGGGGCTGAGGCTTCTACAACCCCCCCATGTCCACTGCCATGGGGATCACCCCCCCCCAATCTTGAGGGGGCAAAGGAGACCCGACTGGATGTTGCCCTGGGCCATCCAGCATTGGGAGATGATGCATGGACCAGCATAGCCTGGTGCACAAATGTAGCATTGGAGGAGGCCTGGCTGGCCTCTCCTGATGTGAGAGTCATCATGCATGTAACGTGCAATGCAAGTTACATCAAACGCACATGACATGAACTGTACATGTGATGTCTCTCTCTCTCTCTCTCTCTCTCTCTCTCTCTCTCTCACACACACACACACACACACACACACAATTCTGGGTGCAACTCAGCACCTGTGGGGCACAGCATCTCCTAGCTTCTTCCATCTAGGATTGTGGCCCAGAGTCTATTATATGGTATTTCTCAAAGCACAAAAGAAGTGCGACATGGGTCACTAGGATGCCATTGAGTGGGTGCATAAAGATCAAGGAGTGTGATATGAACCTCTGAATGTGGCCTTAGAAGCATGCACACCAATTGTGCACAAAAGTACGATTTGTTCAAGCCACCTAACTTCTGTGAAACTTCCATTCAAGGATGCGAACGTGGAAGAATAAATCAGTAGCAGCTCTCCACCATGACCTTGATACTACAAATCCTGACGATTTTCTACGAGTGTTCTGGGGAAACTACTCTCCGCTGCGCTGAATAGCTGGGCGATCTGTTATGCATTGGCAGAAAGCAGAATTGAATTCAGAGTGCCTGAACTGAATCGGATGTACTATAAGCAATTAAAATAACACAAATCAACATTCCCCGGCTTACCTGCCTGCCCATGGGGATTACATTCAGCATTTGACTTCTCCTTTTGATGTTTCGCCCTATTATACATGCCGAAGAATGGTGAACTTGTAACTGCTTAAATAGTGGCGGCGCTCAAGATAACTGGAATGAAGCATGAGCTTAGAGCAGTGTGCTGCTGCGCAGTTGCAGAGTACGGCTGCTGTAGCTTAGTGGTACAACACAGGCTACACATACAGAAGGCTCTGGATTCAATCCCTCCAATCTCCAGAATGGGCTGGGAAAGGTGGCTGCCCCCAATTCTAAAGCCCTTTGGGGGAGGATCACAGGAAGCAAATGATCTCAATCTGTCTCCTAGATCAGAGAGAGAACTCCAGCTTTGAAGAGGGAGAGCCCATGCCATGTCTTCCACCCCCCACTCCCATATTGCTGCTGTGGAAACTTCCGCGGAACTTGTCATGCTGATATCAGGTGAACTGGATGCATGTGGTGCTGTGGGGCTACAGGGTGAGCTCCTGTTGCTCTTTCCCAGCTCCTGCCAACCTAGCAGTTCAAAAGCATGCCAGTTCAAGTAGATAAATAGGTACCGCTGCGGTGGGAAGGTAAACGGCGTTTCTGTGAGCTCTGGTTTCTGTCACGGTGTCCTGTTGCACCAGAAGCAGTTTAGTCATGCTGGCCACATGACCCGGAAAGCTGTCTGTGGACAAATGCCGGCTCCTTCAGCCTGAAAGGTGAGATGAGCTCCGCAACCCCATAGTTGCCTTTGACTAGACTTAAACCGTCCGGGGTCCTTTACCTTTTTTTACCTACTGATATCAGGGCTCCAGAAATGTGGGTGGCGCTTTGGGTTAAACCACTGAGCCTAGGGCTTGCCGATCAGAAGGTTGTCGGTTCGAATCCACGTGATGGGGTGAGCTCCCATTGTTTGGTCCCTGCTCCTGCCAACCTAGCAGTTTGAAAGCACGTCAAAGTGCAAATAGATAAATAGGTACCACTCCGGCAGGAAGGTAAACAGCACTGCTCTGGTTCGCCAGAAGTGGATTAGTCATGCTGGCCACATGACCCAGAAGCTGTACGCCGGCTCCCTTGGCCAATAAAGCGAAATGAGTTCCGCAACCCCAGAGTCATCCGCAACTGGACCTAATGGTCAGGGGTCCCTTTACCTTTACCTATCAGGGCTCCAACAGTGGTAGGGCATGCTGAAGAGGGGGGCAGTGGAAGGCTTGGACTTGAAAGCATCACCTGATTTGGCAATTGGCTTAAACACCCAGAAAAAGACGGACTCATTTTTGCCCTGTCTGCACCTTTAGTTTCCCCTCTCACACCCAGGCACAGCATTAGTGAACTTCACCATTGGTCCTTGCTAATATTCTACACCTGATACCCAGAGACTGCAGACTTTTTAACTACTCTGAGGATTGTTCCTCTGTGAGGGGAATAGGGGTCTCCTAACAACTCTCTGCACCTTTAACAAACTATGCTTCCCGGGGTCCACTGGGGAAGCATGATTGTTTAAGATAGCATGATACTGCTTTAAATGTAGGGTGCAGACAGGGAGCGATAAGGGTTTTCAGAATATAATGATTCATTCAAGCCAGGCAAAAGGACTCAAGGAGGGTGTTTAGCAAAAGCCAGTAAGGGGTGTCCCCAAAGCCAGAAATAGAGACCTGGGGAGGGGGCTGCATTTTGTCCATGGGTCTAAGATGCCATTCATGTGGAGGAACATTTAATGCCCCAGCATCAGGTGTGGGAAAACAGTGAAACTGCTGTGATACTGGAAATAGACACCCACAGGAGGGAAAGGTATAGGACATGAAAGATAAAAATAAAAACCCAGAACCTGTGAAGCTCAGCTGTGAGCTTGGATGAAATCCCTTCTCAGCCACACCGAGCCGCAGCTAACACTAGGTCCATAGCAATGTTCAGCATGGTTTAGAAAGCAGTGAGGAGGGTTTGTGTGGGAAGATTATGAAGGGGATGGCAGGTGCCATGGAGGGCCAATTTATATAGCAGGCTCACTGCCTATACTAGTTAGCAAACATAGTGCCCTCCAGCTATTATGAACGGGAACTCTCATCAGCCCCAGCCAGCGTGGTCAGTGATCATGGATAATGAGAGTTTTCATTCAAAACATCTGGAAAGCACCACGATGACTGCCTCTGATATAAGCAAGGAACAGAGGGCCTAGGGGTCATGGGAGCTTTGGCCCCACAATAAAATATTTGAGGGGGCTAGGCCCCCACAAAGTTGATGGGCATTCAACAGTGTGTGTGTGTGCGCGCGCACTGTGTCATGTGATTGATTATGTGGGGCAGGGCTTACCTGGGCCCACAGATGAAGGGGAGACAGCAGAATGTCCAAAGAGAAGAGTTACAGAATGTCCAAAGAGAAGAGTAAGGCTCGCAACTGTTGGACAGTTCTCTCCTGTATAAGGATGAGGGAGAAATTAAATTCCATTCACATTTTAGCACAAGCCTTCCCATTTTGCTCTTCCCAGAATACGCAAACAGAAACCCAGGTATCCTTTGAAATTCCTACTTCTCCAAACGTTATGGTACTGTTCTCCAATTATTTATTTATTTTATTTTTAAGTTTCCAGAAATGCACGCATTAGGAGAAAGTACATGAATGGGAAACACATATAAAAATAGCAGAGAAAGCTGCTTGTGAAAAGGTAGATGACAGATAATAGGGTATACCAAAAAGTGTTCATTGAGAGAAAAGTGCAATAAAATACTGGTGAATTTTCATGAGGACTGGTGGTGGTGTTTTTTAAACTGAAAATCTACATGGAACTGCGGTGAACTGAAGATTGGGGGGAGGAATGAGAAATAGGGATATTTTTTAAAAAAAATCATCTGATCCTAGGCCTCAGCTACACAGCTGGAAATAAAATGTTTTAAATGTGTTGTAAAGTACAATATACAAATGTGACACTAGATGGCGATGGTGAGCTATGGCAAATTTGATATATTTTTCAAAACTTTTTGGGGGGGAAGCATTTTCACAGCGTTTTTTAATGTGCGTGTAGATTCCACCCTACTCATTCACAGAGTTCATTCCGGGCCTTTTCCCCCACCTCCCATGGCCAGGAGAAATTGGGTCTGTTGGAGCAAGCAGGATTTGGCCTTCCATTCTGTGCCACAGCATGTAAGAAGCTTCTGGTAATGGGGAATATTCCAAAGTTTGACTCGCCATCTGCACTTTGAAGAGTACAGTTCAGAAATCTCCCACCACCGTCTGTCTCCTCTTTTTGTATAATACATCAACAGGCTCAAAGACCTTCCATGTTCCTTTGGGGCTTGAGATTACAAAGCACTGCTACTGATATGTTTCCTACGACCCCATTTAGCAAGTCATTTCCCCCCGTTCGGCGCCTTGTATCTTCATCTATAAAACAATCCCCTCCCATAATGACCTATCTTTGCTTATCTCCCCCTTCATGGATCAGGCGTATGCCTGTAACAAAATCCATGGCCTGTTGACACAAATACATATAGAATCGATGCATTAAAGTGTACAAAATGCTCAAAAGCTATGGTAATGGGGCTATATAAATGCCAAAGATGCATTTTATACAGCATCCAGCCATTAGGTTTGCGGGGGTGGGAAGGGAAGGCAAATCTAAAAATAAAATAAAATGGGCTGGAATTTGTTGTATAATGTTTGCGTCGGAATGTGGGTAAGTGCTTTGACAGTAAAGCACAATTCCAATTTTTATGCAGTATAATGGCAGAGTAAAAGTTTAGTGCTGCGATGCTTTGTTTGTGGAAGACATTTATAACTGCGCTACAGGTCCAAGGAAACGGAACCTGTGATCAGGACCCACAAGACTGTTCAATCATTCGCTTCAGCGTGGATGAAAGAATTGAGTGGCTCATGGTAATAGTTAAGTTTAAGGGTTGTCTGTTTCCCAGGTCCAGTAAAATGATGCTCCCTTTCTCCCCCTTCTTCAAAGCTTTTATTTGATTAGCAAGGGCTTGCATCCTAATAGCACAATAAACTCAGTATACTGCTTTTCCCAAAGTGTTGGGGTCTTTTGTCATTATAACAGGATGCAAAATTCTGGTTCACATGTCTTCCTAAGCAATACCATCCTATACTTGAGTCAGAAGGAAGTCCTATTGTGTTCTTTGGGGATTACGCCCCAGTGGGTACAGGACTGCTTTGTTAACATGCATTACCTAAACTGCTGAGCTGAACAAGCAACAACAGCAACCACAAATTGTTATTGTTATGCCGCCCATCTGACTGGGTTGGCCCATGGTCCAGCAAATTATTACTATGGTGATCAAGATGATCAAGGGTATGGAAACAAAGCCTTAAGAGGAATAGTTGCAGGAGCTGGCTACGTTTAGCCTGGAGAAGACCTGATATGATATGATATGATATGATATGATATGATATGATATGATGATATGATATGATATGATATGAAATGATATGATATGATATGATATGATATGATATGATATGATATGATATGATACTGGTGCTGGAGGAGACTCTTGAGAGTCCCATGGACTGCAATAAGATCAAACCTATCCATTCTTAGGGAAATCAGCCCTGAGTGCTCACTGGAAGTACAGATCCTGAAGCTGAGGCTCCAATACTTTGGCCACCTCATGAGAAGAGAAGACTCCCTGGAAAAGACCCTGATGTTGGGAAAGATTGAGGGCACAAGGAGAAGGGGACGACAGAGGACAAGATGGCTGGATAGTGTTCTCGAAGCTACCAGCATGAGTTTGACCAAACTGCGGGAGGCAGTGGAAGACAGGAGGGCCTGGCGTGCTCTGGTCCATGGGGTCACGAAGAGTCGGACATGAGTAAATGACTAAACAACAACATGATATGATACATGATACATGATATGATACATGATACATGATATGATACATGAGAAACATGATATGATAAGACATTTTCAAATACGTGAATGGCTGTCACATGGAAGGTTTGTGTTTTTTCCTGCTCCATAAGGTAGGATCCAAACCAATGGCTTCAGGTAACACAAAAGGCTATTCTAACTAAAAATGAGGAAGAATTTTCTGATGGTAAGAGCTCTTCCATAGTGGAAAGGTCTCCTTCAGGCGGTTGTGGACTCTCCTTCCTTGGAAGTTTTTAAGCAGAGGTTGTGTGGCCATCTGTGTCGGGGTCCCTTCCAACTCTACAATTCTATGATCCTATCAACCTGGCTCGGTATTCTACCAGACAGGTTTTAATGCTATTATAAATGTCATTTTGCTATGCAGTACTAAAGAAGCAGGCGCTGATTTAAAACATGATTGCTTCCAATATTATAAGCTATTTTTGATTCACGTCTGCTACGCAGCATCTTCTCAGCCTGTCACTGTCTGGTACTTCTCCTTCATCCTCACCCAGTTATGCCTGTGATCAAACATGGAACTCTGCGAGAGATCTGCAGATCCCTTTGAGATTGTATGCTAGACTTACCAAACTCTTTTTTTCCTTCTGCATAAATCCCACAGAATTTTAGCCCAAATTCACCTCTGTGTTCACTTAGGAATTTCGCTTTAAGGGAAACCCAGCAGCAATTTTCAAATCTGTCTGTCTAATATTTATCACAGGCCTGCACAACTTGTGACACACTTAACCAAAGGCAGCTCAACAACCGTGTACGGGTGGACCATCAGGGGCATAGTAAGTCTTCCGATTTTGCAGCTGGTAAAAATTGGGAGTTTCGAAACAGGATGTTATGGAGCACCTGACTGATTATTAAGCATCTTAGTACACAGTGTTGGAACTGCAACAGCAGAGATCATTCTGTGTATGACTTAAGGGTTAATTCGGTTATTAGTAAGTAAGTCAGGAAATTGTTTTTGTGCATGTGTGGAGGTGTTGCTTAACTTACACAGACTGGCATGATCTTTGTTGAGGTAGCATGTGCTCTGATTGGCTGTATAGTTCTGGGAGAGTTTTCCTCTGTATGTTTGGCTGCATATCTCACTGCTATGTATGAGACCTAAAACTAAGGACAAAAGTAACACAAGAAACTCCATGTCTGACTCTAATAAACACAGAGATCTACCAAGAAGGGACCAACAGGAAATGTAGAGCGGATGAACAGTGGTGGTAAAGTCCAAGCCACCATATTAAACACTGGTTGTTTTTTTCTCCAACCTCTCCCCATTTATGGGTAGGATTTGGAGTGTAAAAAGTTGGGCTGGGAGAATGTGGAGGTCATCATAGTGGTCTCCTAAGCATACCAGTTCAAATCAAATCCTTTTCATGTCTTCTTCAAAGTGGTTAATAGCAAGGATGAGCCATGGCAATTAAAATGTCAGGGTCCTGAAGGCCCACAGTTTCTCTGGAGCGGCAACATTTGTTTGCAGATTGGCAGAGCAGGAATGCCAAATACACAATGGATAATTGGTTTGTGCCTTCTTGAGGGTAAAATAGCATGGAACCATCTTGTTGAGCAGCTGTCTCCCCTTTAGTAACAAGCTTCTGCTGAAACGTAAGCAATTGTTTGAATCTAACATCTATTGTTTGGATTATGGTTTATATATACATATAGAACAATGGTATACTCAACTCGGTTTGGTATTATGAAATCCTTGATAAGCACTTGAAATGATTTCCTACACACACAATGCTGGCTTAAGACTGAGTTGGAATGCAGCCGTTTCCCGATGATCTCATTATAGTCTTCCCAGGTGAGATTACAGAGTTGTGCAAACATTTTGCAGGGTTGAGTTTTACTGCCCATTCATACCGTACATATAAAACACTATGATACCACTTTAAACCGTCATGGCTTCCCCCAAAGAATTCTGGGAGCTGTAAATTGAAATACTTTATTGTCACTTGTACAACTTGTATACAGTGAGATTACACGAGCACCCCCACTCAGCTCTCTTAGTCTTAATTCCCCTCGTTTACTGACGCACACCCACCAAACCCGAAAGTCAGTTGCCCTGTTGTTATCTTTTCATTCAGCAGCCTAACAGCCCACAGATAGAAGCTGTTCTTTACCCTGCTGGTTTGACTAATCATGCTTCTATATCTTCTGCCTGAGGGCAGGAGATCAAGAAAGTGCCGGCCAGGGTGAGAATCATGTCTGAGAATTTTCCTCACTCTCCTGAGGCAACGTTCTTCCACTATTTCATCCAGCGGATTCACGGGACAGTCCATAATATCTTGTGCTGTATTCACCACCCTCTGTAGGCACTTCCTATCAGATGATGTCAAACCAGCGTGCCACACCGTGATGCAGTAGGAAAGGACACTTCTATTGTTGACCGGTAGAAGGAGATCATCAAATGTTGATTGGCATTGTTCTTCCACAATACTCTGAGGAGATGGGCTTTCTTAACCACCTGGGTTGTATTTATTTTCCAAGTAAAGCCTTCACTGAGATAAACTCCTAGGAATTTAAAGGTAGTTTGTTAAGGGTGCTGAGAGTTCTTAGGACACCGCTCTTCCCCTCACAGAGCTACAATTCCCAGAGTTCCCTGGGGAGAGGGATTGGCTGTTCAACCATATAAATTGTAGCTCTCAAAAAGAATAGGGGTGTGCTATAAAGATGAATGTACTGCCAAAAAAGCTGTTTTTGTTTCAGACCCTACAGATCGTGGATAAGGTGGAGTGTTTCAGGAGGTGGCAGAGAGATATTTCTAAATTTGTCTGGCAGGGCAAAAAGCCCAGGATAAAATTTAAAATATTAACTGATGCCAAGGAAAGAGGGGGGTTTGCCCTGCCAGACTTAAGGTTGTATTATGAATCAGCAGCTTTTTGCTGGCTGAAAGATTGGCTGCTTCTTGAGAACACTGAGGTTTTGGATTTGGAAGGGTTTAATAATGCTTTTGGATGGCATGCATATTTGTGGTACGACAAGGTAAAAGTCCATAAGGCGTTCAAGAACCATATTGTCAGGAAAGCAGTGTTTAATGTCTGGATAAAATACAAAGACTTATTAGAAAACAAGACCCCAAGGTGGTTGTCACCAATGGAAGCTAAGGCTCAGAAAAGACTCAGTATGGAGGCCAAATGGCCGAAATATTAGAAAAAGATGGAGATACTTGGAGATTGCAGAGTTTTGAGAAATTAAAGGACAAAGTGCAAGATTGGTTACACTATGCTCAGATTAGGGAGGTCTTTAATTTGGACAAAAAAACAGGTTTCCAGGTGGAAAAATCGAAACTAGAAACAGAACTGTTAGAACCTAAGACTAAGGTACTTTCAAAAATGTACAACTTGCTGTTAAAATGGAACACTCAAGATGAAACGGTTAAATCAGCTATGATAAAATGGGCACAGGACATTGGGTACAATATTATGTTTGCTGACTGGGAAAGGTTATGGACCACCGGTGTGAGGTTCACAGCATGTAATGCCTTGAAAGAAAATATTATGAAAATGATATATAGGTGGTACATGACCCCAGTCAAGCTTGCAAAAATATATCATTTGCCAGACAATAAATGTTGGAAATGTAAGGGAACTGAAGGAACATTCTTTCACCTCTGGTGGACTTGCCCAAGGGTTAAGGATTTCTGGGAAATGATCTATAACGAGTTAAAAATGGTATTTAAGTATACCTTCCCTAAGAAAACAGAGGCCTTCCTTTTGGGCATTGTCGGCCAAAGGGTGTTAAAGAAGGACCGAACTTTCTTTATGTATGCAACAACAGCAGCAAGAATACTTATCACAAAACATTGGAAGACCCAAGATTTGCCCACTCTGGAAGAATGGCAGATGCAACTGATAGACTACATGGAATTGGCAGAAATGACTGGCAGAATCCGAGACCTGGGAGAAGAGACAGTGGAAGAGGACTGGAAAAAGTTTAAGGACTATTTACAAAAACATTGTAAACTGTATGAATGTTAAGAAGATGCAGGATAGAAAACAATATGGCATCAGCAATTTAGTTGAAAGAAGTATGAGAATAAGTGATGTATAAGAACAAAGATGAAATTTGGATTAATATTATGTTAAATTTAAATATCTAAGTATCTGATAAAAATATCTAAAGTTGGAGACATAATATTTGAAAACTACAAAACAAGAGTTGAAACAAGGTGATAAATTGCTGCTTACAATTTTATAATTGGGAACGCAGGAAAGGGAGATGTGAGGAAGTCCGAAAGGTTATGGAAATATGGTTTTTTGACACTTGATTATGTTGTATTTTATCTATTCTGTGTTAATCTTTTTGCTTTTTTACTTTTTCTCTTTGTTTGTTTTATCTGGGTGATGGTATTTTATGTGTTTGGTGATTTATTGTTTAAAACCTTTAATAAATATCTTATTAAAAAAAAGAAAAAGAATAGGGGTGTTCCAACAACTCCGATCATCTTTAAAGAACTACAGGTCCCAGAATTCTTTGGGGGAGGAAGCTATGACTGCTTAAAGTGGTATTGCTGTTCTTTAAATGTATTGCAGCCATAGCGTCAAAGCATCAGCACTCAGTTCCAGCCCTGATACTGTGCACTTCAGAAATGGGTCTCCTGCAGATACTTGTCTCATCATGATGTCCATTTCTACCATGTTGGAATGGTGCCTTTAGCATGGCAGCACCTGCCCTTTGAAACTCCCTCTTGTGACATATCAGACAGGTGCCATATCTATTATCTTTTTGGTGTTTATTGAAGATTTTCTCTTTTTTTCAACAAGCCTTTTAAGCAATTTTTTAAAATCCTGTTATGTATCTGTTATGGAGTGTGTGTGTGTGTGTGTGTGTGTGTTTCTATTTTATATAAAAAAGGAATGCAGTGGATTGGATTGGAATGGAATAAATAAACAATACAGGGCTGGCACCTAGCACCTTCAATATTGCATTGGCTACAACTTCATTTCCACATTTAATTTAAGGTGCTCATCCTAGTGTTGGCAACTCTAAAATTCTTAGGCCTCAAATATCCGAGACACCACCTCCTTCCTTACTGAACTTCTTGGGTTCTAAGATCCACAGAAGATCTTGTTAGATCTGCCACCCTCATGTTCAGAGAGTGGTGGTCCAGAAGATGGCATTCTCCATGGCAACCCTTTAAATCATGGAATTACCTCCCACAGAGGTGAGTCTGACACCTTCACTGTAAAGCTTTTGGTGTATGCTGAAGACCCACCTTTTGACACCTGAGATGTGGGTTTTCCAGACCCACCCTATTCCTGTGGCTTCAATTTGTTTTAATTCTTTTTAATTCTGAATTTTAAATTGTCGCAACCCACCTTGGGGCCTTATGATTAAAGCTAGGCCATGAATATAGATATATTCTTCTTCTTCATCATCATCATCATCATCATCATCATCCAAAGCAAGAGTGGTTAATCTTTGTTGGACTCCAGCTCAACTCAGCCTCAGTCAGCATGGTCAATGGTCAGGGACGATGGGGAAAAGTCTGGAGAGCTACAGGTTAATCAACCATGCTCTAAAACAGTGTTTCTCAAACTTGGGTCTCCAACTCTTTTTAGATTACAGCTCCCATCATCCCCAGCTAGCAAGATCAGTGGTCAGGGATGATGGGAAATGTAGCCTGAAAACAGCTGGAGACCCAAGTTTGGGAAACAGTGCTCTAAAAGGAAAACTTTTGACTTCTTGTTTTCCTTGATACCATTAATTCTTCCATGCAGAGGAGAAAATTAAAAATTGGGCATAATCCATTAACAACTTCCCCTATACAACCTCATGTTCCTTTGGAAAGGGAGATTGTACTGAAATTGTCAATAATGTCCCTTATTTTCTTCATATTGCCATAATAATCCATTGATGTCACACCAGGTGACAAAATAACTCAGGTCAGAAAACGCAATATATTTTTAGACCTTTTTTTTCCAAGTGAAGATATTATCATTACCAGCAGGTAATTTATTACTAATTACTCAATTACATAATTACGTAGCACTAGTAATAAGAATCTTTCCTTGCGGCGCTTTTTGTCAAATTATAATTGTAAGAATAATTATTTAATTTCATATTTTATTAATTCAGGTAATTCTTCAGTAGACACATTTCAGACCTCGAGTGATTTTTCTCTTTTCTTAGGCTTTCTCCCTACAGAGGAAAATAAGGAGTCATAAATTAACAACAGCGTTTTAACATTCAGTTATGTTTAACAGTGCATCCCTATTAAACACTAGTTGGTTTAAACTGCTAAACATTATGGTAAGGAAAAGCAGAATATTATCTAACATCCTGTGCTTTGATAGACAGTGTGGCAAGCTGACATTCAAAGTGTAGCATTAATATACATTTTGGCAGCACTATTTTTCCAGAAAAAGAGGCGCCGGAACTCACCATGAACAACTCCCTCGTTCTCTTAGAATGGCAATGACATTCACCTGAGAGGTGCCGGAACTGAGTTGTGGTGAGTTCCAGCTGGAAAAAAGCCCTGCATTTTTCATAAATGCAGGTATCCTTTTCCCAGCTGCTCTGGAATAACAATTTCACTTTCCTGGAGGTCCAAGAACTCTTTCTCCTATAGCTTGGGTAACTAACCTGTGGCTTCCCCCATGTCATTGGATCATATCCCCCATCAGGTTACCCAATGGCCAGGGATGATGGAGGCTGTAGCCCAGCAACAAGATTTGGGTCTTGGATGTCAGTAGCCATCTGGTTGTCAAGAGCTTTGGGGAGATACCAGGCAATCGGCTCTGTTAGAGAAGAAGTGGAGTCTCGTAGTGACTTGAAAGCTTAAATAATTTCCTTAGTGCAATGATGGAGAACTTGTCACCCTTCAGAATGTTGTTAGACTCCAACTGACACAATCAAAGACCTTTTGTAGCCCTTACCTTTTCTTCAGAATGAGAAAGAATATAAGAAGACCCCTGCTGGATTAAAATAATAGGATAATAGAATTGTAGAGTTGTAGAGTTGGAAGGGACCCCAAGAATGATCAAGTCCTCCGTTTCTCCATTGTCCTTAAGACACTATCCTCCAAATCACTGCTTTCCCACACTCTTCCCTCCCTCAAACTTTTTTCTCATACCCTCTCCTTTGCAGAGTATCCCTGGCATGATAATCACATAATCACAGAACTGTAGGGTAGGAAGGGATCCTGAGAGTCACCTCGTCCAACCCCCTGCAATGCAGGAATCTCAGCTAAAGCATCCATGACAGATGGCCATCCAACCTCTGCTTAAAAACCTCCAAGGAAGGAGAGTCCACAACTTCCCAAGGGGGAGACAATTCCACTGTTGAATGGCTCTTCCTGTCAGAAAGTTCTTTCTGATGCTTAGTCAGAATATCCTTTTGTGTTACTTGGGTTTGAGTCCTACCTTCCGGAGCAGGAGAAAACAATCTGGCTCCATCTTCCATGTGACAGCCCTTGAAATATTTGAAGATGGCTATCAAAGGCCAAGGATGTTGTGAACTGCCCTGAGATCAGTAGATGAAGGGCAGTATAAATAAAAAAATAATGAGAAGATCCATTTAGTCCAGCATCCTCTTCTCACAGTGACCAACCAGATGCCCGTGGAAAGCCTGTAAGCAAGACCTGAGAGCAACAGTGCTTTCCCCACCTGTAATCCCCAACAAATGGTATTCCCATAGAGGCAGAACATAGCTATCCTGACTAGCAGCTATTGAAGCCCCATCCTCTATGAATTTGCCTACATAACAACAACAACAACAACTATTATTATTATTATTATTATTATTATTATTATTATTATTATTAATACCCCGCCCATCTGACTGGGTTTCCCCAGCCACTCTGGGCAGCTTCCAACAAAAGATTAACAATTCATTAAAACATCAGACACTAAAAAAATTCCCTAAACAGGGATGCCTTCAGATGTATTCTAAACGTCCAATAGTTGTTTATTTCCATAGCTGTCAACTTTCAGATTTGAAAAGAAGGGATCAGCAGCCTCACCTGTCCCGGGGACGGTCTATGGGATATCTAACAATCCGGGATAGCAGCGGGAAGCAGCGGGAAATGGCGCTGGAATAAGGGAATTTCCCACAAAAAAAGGGAAAGTTGACAGCTATGATTTATTTCTTTGACATCTGATGTGAGGGTGTTCCATAGGGCGGGTGCCACTACTGAGAAGGCCCTCTGCCTGGTTCCCTGTAACTTTGCTTCTCGCAGTGAGGGAACTGTCAGCAGGCCCTCAGTGGTGGACCTCAGTGTCCAGGCAGAAGGATGGGGGTGGAGACACTCCTTTAAAGCCATCTAAGCTAGTAGCCATCACTACCTCTTGTACAATTCCTCATCCTCCATTGCCTGAAGACTCAAAGACCCTGAAGTCTGAAAGCTTGGAGTTAAAACTCTGAATAATCAAAAGCCTAGACTCAGGGAGGGCTGTTTGTGACCTCGACGACCAAAATACCAATATAGTTCAATGTTCATCATGGTTTCAGACCCCTGGCCCGGAGTAATTTCTTGTGAGTGCAGGAAGGATTGCTCACAGAAGGAGCTTCCTTGCTATTCCTGATGGGGCTACCCTTCCCCCTTATGCATTTTTTGAGTTGCAAATTAAACAACTTCCTTGATTCTTACAGCAAGGACAAACTACCTCCAAATTGGTGACAATAGCAAAAACTGCTGTTGAGACTTACATTTTAATTTTGATCTACCTGCAGCAATTGTAGTTCTATTAATTTTAGTGGTGAAGTTTTTAATAAACCTTCCCTCCCTCCAACTGTTTTATAGTCATCAGAATTGATAGTGTTTGTTATTTCCTTGATTAGAACATAAACGCTTGAAACTTCTGGGGTTCAGGCGGCCTGACTCTTTTGCTCCAGATAAACAAAACTTCATACCTCAGCTGTTTCCAAAACTAAACAGAATGCAGTAGTCTGCCTTCTGATATCTAGACAGCTCTCTCTGGTTGCCTTCCTTCTTCTTGTTCGTTTTCTGATAGCACAGGGGTAGGCAAACTAAGGCCCAGGGGCCGGATCCAGACCAATCGCCTTCTAAATCCGACCCACGAATGGTCCTGGAATCAACGTGTTTTTACATGAATAAAATGTGTCCTTTTATTTAAAATGCATCTCTGGGTTATTTGTGGGACATAGGAATTCGTCCAGTATTTTTTTTCAAATTATAGTCCAGCCCCCCCACAAGGTCTAAGGGACAGTGGACCGGCCCCCTGCTGAAAAAAATTTGCTGACCCCTGTGATAGCACAATAGTATGTGAAGTAAATCCCATTGAACACAATGAGATTTAGTCCTAGGTTCACAGAATTGACGCAGGTGGCGTCACACTTTAACACTTTAAAACACTTAGTTATAAAAGCAGCATAAAATACAGTATAAAAACATGAATAACAATAAAAATCAAAAATCAATGAGATAATCCCCAGCTGGCTGAATTGGTCCTACTTGGGCCAGCAATGAGGCCAGGGGAGAATTAGCTGTGGGGGTCTCAGAGCGGGTGACCTTCATAAATGGGGAGGGGGAGGGAAGAGAAGGGAAATAAAAGATCAGGCTGAATTCAAATTAAAGGCTAAGTTCTGTCTTACAGGCCCAACGGAAGGAGGTTAAATCCTGCAGGGCCCTAGTCTCATGGGACAGAGCATTCCACCAGGTCAGAGCCATCACGAAATGGCCCTGGCCCTGGTGGAGGACTTCCTTAGGGCCCAGGACCTCTGGACCTCTAAACTATGGTTATTCATGGACCTTAAGGTCCTCTGTGGGGCATACCAGGATAGGCAGTCCTGTAAATACGAGGGCCCTAAGCAACAAAGGGCTTTAAAGGTCAAGACCAGCACCCTGAACCTGACCCTATACTCCACCAGGAGCCAGTGCAACTGGTAAAGCACTGGGTGAATATGCTCCCATGGCAGGGACCCCGTGAGGAGCCTCGCTGCAGCATTCTGCACCTGCTGGAGTTTGTGGGACAGTTTCAAGGGCAGCCCTGCGTAGAGCCAATTTTCATGAAATTTCATGAAAGAAAGGAGGGGGCATATACCAAAGTGCCACTAGAGATCCACACTAGATGGGGAATCTCTGGTCCTCCAGATATTACAGGTCTGCAACTTCCATACACTCTGCCAATTAAAATAAAAAATTCCTTCTAGTAGCACCTTAAAGACCAACTAAGTTAGTTCTTGGTATGAGCTTTCATGTGCATGCACACTTCTTCAGATACACAGATGTGTATCTGAAGAAGTGTGCATGCACACGAAAGCTCATACCAAGAACTAACTTAGTTGGTCTTTAAGGTGCTACTGGAAGGAATTTTTTATTTTGACTATGGCAGACCAACACGGCTACCTATCTGTAACTCTGCCAATTGACCTTGTTAGCTGAGGCTGATGGGAACTGGAGCTCAAAAGCATCTGATTCCCCACCACTGCTACACAAATGTATTTCTTTATTGCTTTTGCATCCCCTTCCTCATTTTCCACGTAGCAACAACCATAAAACACCAATGCAATGAAACAATCATTATGATTTCAGCAAAATCTATACCAAACAATTAAAAGATTGTGCTGCAAACAACAAAGTTGTAACAGTTAGGCTTCAGTTCAGTTCAGCTCGGACCTGGGATAGCTCAGCTGGTAGAGCATGTGACCCTTAATCTCAGGGTTGTGGGTTAGAGCCCCATGTTGGGCAAAATATTCCTGCATTGCAGGCGGTTGGACTAGATGACTCTAATAGTCCCTTCCAACTCTACAATTCTATTCTATTAGCTTGCACTTGAATATTGTCAACAGAGGGAAGATAGGGTTGTGCCACCTTTTGGAAGTCAATTTCACCTTTGAAATCCCTGTAATATCCAGGAAAATCTGGACGTATGGCAACCCTAGGGCAGAACCACTGTCACCACCACCATCACATTATCTAGAGTTTATCTACTCTTGTCTAGAGTTTCAAGCTCCCCCTTATTAGAAATGGATAATAAAATTGAATTGGGTGTGCTATGTCTTGAAATAGCACTACCTACATAGGAAAATAAGCAAGTGCCCTGTACCACATCACATCATGGGTCCACCTAGATCAATGTAGTCCAGGAGAGAGTTGCACAGATGGGGTCACCACTGAGATGGCCCTGCCCTGTGTCACCACCCAATGGTCTCCCTCTATCAATGGGTCTATGTCTATGTTTGGTCCTGCCTATTCTATTGGAAAGTAAGCATTAGGTGGATTCTCCTTTAAATGGCAACTGAATTGAATTTCTCCCCACTCCCTAGATACATCTGCTTTTGAAATAAATCCTTTTCCTTTCCTCCTCCACACCCACAGCTGTAGCTTTGCTGCCTGCATTTCAACAATCTTTTCCATAATGAGTTATCATGTCTTTTTATCTCGTGCAAGAGGCCTTTTGTGACTGAAAGATGTTGAATGAAAATGAATTGCTTTTTTTTTTTTTTTTTTACTGCTGTAGCCTAAAGCAGGTGTTAGACTAGGTGGTGATTCCACTTTCTCTGTTCTGTCTACTTAGCTGTCATCTTTTTAAACAGATGTTTCATTTGAGTGTGTGTATGTACACATATACAAACTTTTAATGTTGTTGATCAATCCAGCAGACAAAAACAATTCAGGTATTGCATTCCATTTTATTTTTTTTATCAAGGCGTTGTTTTTACAAAATAAAAACTGAGGTGAGAATAATAGATGTGTAGATTATTTTTTGCAGAAGTCCCACATCTATACAAAGAGACAAGACAGAATTATTGACACACACAGAGAGAGAGACACAGTATCTTCCATATCAACAGAAAGAGTTGTGTGGTGAGTTCCCGCCTCCCCCCTCAGAAATAAAGACACGAGACACAAGAATTCGAGTTAATGGGTCAAATTAGGCCACAACTTTATTGATTACAGGAATTGAGCGATATTGGCTTAGACATTGGTCCTAACAACTAACCGGTTTCAGCCCGCTTGCTTGAAGATGGGTAAGGGTTAACCACCAATAGGGGGAGTCCTGCTGATGCACGTCAACTAGGAGCTCCCCCCAGAGTTACCGCTCGAGGGCGTGCCGAGGGCCCACACCTCCATAGGCTCAGGACACGGACACGCCCCCCAGAATCCTTTACTGGACTACCCTTTGTTTTGGGGGAAGGTGATGGCACTTCCTTCCCCCTTCATCTGCATAACAATAGAACAATACCCCTACCAATGTCTAACCACCGATACCGAGGAGTTGTGACAGATTGCTATGAGGTAGGCAAAAACCAAGTGGCTGGTGCCAATCTGCCAAATGGAAAAATTCCTACCAGGCCCCTTGACAGCGACCAACTGGAGTCCATAGCAACGTCAGAGAGCCTAGCCTAACATGTGGGAGGTGAGGGAAAACTTGGCTGGCTGCAGCGCGGCAAAGAGAGAGATCCTTGGCCACACCAGACCTAAATAAGGTGAGGCCACGGCCCCCGGGCCAACTCATTGGCTGGGCCGGGGATGACGCGTCCGAGGATTCCCTGGTATCGCGGGGACTGAAGGCAGCCCCCGCGAGCGTTGGGAGGGGCGTGACGCCCGCAACCCACCTCCTCCCTAGCTCGGAAGTGGCTTTGCCTTATACACAAACTTGCAGTACTATCAATAGTAGTTGTAGTTTTTCATAGAGCAGGGGCAAAAAAACAATGCACAAACAGTGGGGCAGGAGTGTAAGGAAGGCTTGAAAGTTTATTCTAAAGTCAGACTGATTCAGTGAGCTTTGTGGCTGAGTGGGAATTTAAACCCAGCTCTCTCAGGTCCCCCAGTCCAACATTCCTCCACACTGGGCTCTTGGTTTATGGTACCCATTTCACTTTGAAAAACACTGACTGAAAACCAGGGAACAGGAAATTACGCAGTTAGATTTTCAAGCAAGCAATTGCCATCGTGCACTGCAAAGATTATTCCTCAATAAATAGAGAAGTTGACATGTTGTGGCTGATTTGAAGGTTCCTGTTCAGAGGAAACCTGTGAGGAATTCTGGAAGTAGCAAAACCATTTGGTAAATACAGAAAAATACCTCTAATAAGAGGGGAGGATTAGCACAGCTGAACACATCACTTGTGCTAGGGTAAAGGTCCCATGTCAGGGTGGGTTTGACTGAAGCACTTAAGAGCATAAGCAGCTCCTTGCTGGATCAGACTGATGGTGTCCAATGTCTTGTTTCCCACAATAGCCAACCAGATTTTTCTATAGTCTGACTTTGAATGTAATAGCCCTTTGCCACAGTTACTCCCAGCCATTAGAATTGAGTGAATAGCACAATGCCTCTGGGACAGCCTTTCTCAACCTGTGGGTCCCCAGATGTTGTTGAACTACAACTCCCATCACCCTTAGCTAGCAAGGCCAGAGCTCAGGGATGATGGGAGTTGTAGTCCAACAACATCTGGGGACCCACAGGTTGAGAACCGCTGCTCTGGGGTAACTGGAAGCTGCTTTGTTTTGAGTTCAGTTGATTCATCCATCTCACTCATAAAATCATAGAACTGTAGAGTTGGAAGGGACTCTGAGCGTCACCCAGTCCAACTCGCTGCAATGCAGGAACTTCAACTAGATCATACAGGACAGATGGCCATCCAACGTCTGCTTAAAAATAAGCCAAGAAGAAGAGTCCACCACCACTTGTGGGGGTCCGCTCCACTGTCAAACAGCTCTTACTGTCAGAAAGTTCTTTCTGATGCTTAGTCGGACTCTCCTTTCTTGCAACTTGAAGCTATTGCTTTGATACCTACCCTCCAGAGCAGGAGAAAACAAGCTTGCTGCATCTCCCATGTGACAGACCTTGAGTTATTTGAAGATGGCTATCATATCTCCTCTCAGTCTCCTCTTTCCCTGGCTAAAAATACCCAGCTCCCTCAACCATTCCTCATAAGGCTGGGTTTCCAGACGCTTGATCATCTTGGTTGCCCTCATCTGCACACCTTCCAGCTTGTCAATATCCTTCTGAAATTGTGGTGCCCATTTCTCAGGAATGAGCCAGCTCCAAGTGAAGCTTTGCAGCCAACAGCAGAAAGCAGCCAGGAACAGAGAGGCTTAGCTGTTAGTCAAGCAGGGGAGAGCTGGCAGCTGCAGACTTTGGCTCTTCCTGACCTGGACGGGCAGGCTGATAAGGCAGTAGCTGAGAACAGGCTAGAACACAGACAAAGCTCACAGGAAGCTCAGACAGGTGCAAACAAACACAGAGATAGTATGTCAGAGCAGGAAGAGGTGGGAGTTGATCCACTAAGTCCGAAGTGTTGGTGAATGGGAGGGCTGCTAGATAAGAAGCAAGAGACATAAGTGTCGTAAGTTCAATATTTTCTGTCGCCGCCGGAAGCAGTCTTCAGAAGGGTCATCTTGAGTAATGATGCAGAAGGCTTTGTTAGAACCATCTGGAGCTATCTGTTTGTTTTTGCAATCAATCCTCCTTTTTTAATTACCTAGGCTTACTGTGTTATCAAGCAGGGAACCTGGACTCCTGACACCATTATTGTCTGTGCCAGGGGTGGTAAAACTCAGGCTCAGAGACCAAAGGGAGCCCAGCCGCCCCTGTTTGGGTCTCAGGACACTCTCCTCAAGGCACACACTGTCCCATGCCACACCACTCTCTTCAGCTGTGCTTTGCACTTTCCTCAAAGGTTTTTTCCCTTGCTGGGATGCGTCCTTGAACTCTGATGTTGCTTCTTGCTTGTCTTGATGAAGGATAGAGAGCAGGGTTTGAGTGTGCATGGAAAGAAGGCTACTGTACAAAGGTAAGATTTGCATTCATTCCACTGCATGTGTTTCTTTCTGGGCCTGCCCAGATGTGTCTCTCAGAAGGTTGCCAATAAAAGAATGTGGGTATCAGGCTGAAAAAGTTCAGCACAGAGCTATTCTGCTTCCCTTTGAAACCGAGGACTCCATGTAGCCATGCTACAACGGATCGCCACTGCCCTGTGTCCATCACTTTTAAATTTATTTCTGCTGAACCTTATCTGTCATTTATCCATTCCCAATTTGGAGATTTACCTCCTTCTAGGTAATGTTGGGCAGGGTGGAGAAACCAAACACAGCCACTTCACATTTTTATTGGCAGCATGGCATAGGATGACCAGAGCAAAGGAGGTAATTTTAGCAGGTAGAGATGTTGATTAGGAGGATAATCTGGACCCGCCAAAGTGTCCACATTTTTTTAATGAAACTTACTAAAGGTGCAGAAGCCATGTCTCTCTTTACATTTGAAAACTTAGCACGGAAGCAGCCAGCGCAAATCACACAGCAAACCCAACTTCACAAAGCTTAGGTCATACGCAATGTGAAAGAGTTAACAAACTTGGCCTATTTTGCTGGTTCGGAAGCAGGTGTGCGACTCTCTTTTATTTCACATTGAGCTGCACCTGTGTATGTTGGGAGTGAGTTTGGCCTACTCACAAATGGGAATTTTCTATACAGCATCCTATGCACAGTTAATCTCAACAAAAGGTTCGCTTTCTGTTTGCTTTCCTCATTTCAACAAGAAATCCCAGCTCTAAAAAAGGAGAGGGTCACAGGAAAGTCAGTATCCTGTTCAGTACATCTTTAAGGCGATCAAGTAACAAAATGCACAGATCAGTTAAATGGCTGCCTTAAGAGTAAGGGTAGATATGACTAGGCACTGTTTTGGTGCCGCTTTACTTGTTAGCCACCTGCATTTATTCTGGAAATGTTCAAGCTGCAAATATCTATTTTATGATATTGCGTTTTCCATTGTATTTTATCATTTTATCATGTAAGCTGCCCAGAGAACAATGTTATTGGGCAGTTTTATATAGCACCATAAATGAATAAATAAAACAAACTTGGGTAGACAGCAGAAGGTTGCCTCAGATTTTTCCTTAAGTTTGCAGGATGCCCATACAAGGGAGGGAACTTAGTTTGCTATATGATGATCACTGCAGATCTTTGTATATGTTGTACACCTTGCCATTTATCATCCCCTATTTTATATGCCATTGCTGTACAAAGATGACTGCTGGGGAGGGGGGTTGATTGGAGCTCAAGAGAAGGCAGCAAGTTTTATATAATAATAATAATAATAACAATAATTTATTATTTATACCCCGCCCATCTGGCTGGAGTTCCCCAGCCATTCTGGGCAGCTTCCAACAGAATATTAAAATACAATAGTCTATTAAACATTAAAAGCTTCCCTAAACAGGGCTGCCTTCAGATGTCTTCTAAAAGTCTGGTAGTTGTTTTTCTCTTTCACATCTGGTGGGAGGGCGTTCCACAGGGCGGATGCCACTACCGAGAAGGCCCTCTGCCTGATTCCCTGTAACTTGGCTTCTCGCAGTGAGGGAACCACCAGGAGGCCCTCAGAGCTGGACCTCAGTGTCTGGGCAGAACGAAGGGGGTGGAGACGCTCCTTCAGGTATACTGGACTGAGGCCATTTAGGGCTTTAAAAGTCAGCACCAACACTTTGAATTGTGCTCGGAAACGTACTGGGAGCTAGTATAGGTTTTTCAAGACCGGTGTTATGTCTTGATTCCCAAAGTTACCCTAAGAAAGACTGGATCCATGCCCTCCCCCCTTGTAACCTGGAACCAGCAGGAAAAGGGTCAGTGGAACCACATGGTCATAAAGTCCATTGGAAGCATCCTATCACACCCTCAACACCCAAAAATAGAATTCCATAGAATGCAACAAGACAACTCATGTTTTTACTGTGAATTCAGTGCAGAGATACCTCCAACAAGATTAGCACGCTGCATGCAAATTATTTTTTCAATGAAATGTCTCCTAAATATGTCACTGAGCTGATAGCCTCCAAAATATCGTGCTGATGAGTTTTTCAGGACCATGAACCACCGGATGCTGCTGAAGTGATCTCAGTTATTCTGCAGGCTTGAAAATACTTTTGCCTCCATCACTGAAATGCCTTTGATTGCCATGTTTATCAGTTATATATGGATATGGCTTTACAGTGGTGCCTCGCAAGACGAAAATAATCCGTTCCACGAGTCTCTTCGTCTAGCGGTTTTTTCGTCTTGCGAAGCAACCCTATTAGCGGATTAGCAGATTAGCGCTATTAGCGGTTTAGCGGATTAGCGGCTATTAAAGGCTTAGCGGGTTAATGGCTAAAAGGCTATTAGCGGCTTAGCAGCTTAGAAAAAGGGGGGAAAGCGGGGAAAAATCGGAACACTCGCAAGACGTTTTCATCTTGCAAAGCAAGCCCATAGGGAAATTCGTCTTGCAAAGCATTCGTCTTGCAGGGCACCACTGTATTATGTTCTACAGGATGCAAGTTGAACAATGTTTGCCTGTCTTCCATTGCATTGTACCTGCCTAGGATATTCAGTCAAATATTAATTAGGAAACCATATCATCTTATTCCTGCCAGAAGGAATGCTGTCAAGAAATCTTGGCGGTGTTAATGTGAGCATCGATAGCACCAATAAGCACATTATTGTACGGCGTCCCAAGCCCCCAAACAGTGAGAAGTTGCAGGTTCCCTTTGGATGAGAATGCACTGGAGACTTATGGTGTTTATGTAGCATCTGTTTTATATTTTACAAATATGCAGTTAAGATGCCCCAACCTGCTATTCTCCAGATGTTTTGGACAAAGACTCCTATCCACTCCAAAGAGCATGGGCAGTGGTCAGGAATGATGGGAGTTGTAGTCTGACATCTAAAGAGCACCAGTTTGGGGGTTGCATGAGTGGAGGCAAACAGATCATCACTTCATATATCCCCTCCCCAAACATACTGACTTAAAACTTTCCAAATGGGAAATCTTCTGTCTTTACACATACAAACCTCCATCAGAAAGAGAGGTCTCCCCAACTACAGCTGTGATGGATATCTCGTTGAAACAAAGATAGATTCCCAGGTATCTGCTAACTATCAGCTCCCATCTGGCAACTATTCTGGCCTATAAGACAGCAAATGGACCGACAAAGGAATTGGCACTCAGAAGCCATGTAACAATATAGACTTGTCAAGTTGTAGCGCTATGCTAGATAAGTTTGGCAGCCACTGATAGACTGTCTAAAGGTAAAAGTAAAGGACCCCTGACAGTTAATTCCAGGTGCGAACGACTCTGGGGTTGCAGCGCTCATCTCTCTTTACTGGCCAAGGGAGCCTACGTTTGTCCGCAGACAGTTTTTCCGGGTCCTGTGGCCAGCATGACTAAGCTGCTTCTGGTGAAACCAGAGCAGTGCACGGAAACGCCGTTTACCTTCCCACCAGAGTGGTACCTATTTATCTACTTGCATTTTGACGTGCTTTCGAACTGCTAGGTTGGGACCAAGCAATGGGAGCTCACCCTGTCGTGGGGATTCAAACTACCGACCTTCTGATCGGCAAGCCCTAGGCTCAGTGGTTTAGACCACCGCACCTACTACACTAAACAGGTTTATGGACATGGTGGCATAGAGGAGGTTAATGTCTGACCTAGAGTTTGAGCTGGAGATAGAATGAGACAGGTTCACATCTAGGAGGTAAAACTACTGCATGCATTTTAGATAACCTGCAAGGTACTTTCCAACTACAGTGGAACCTCGGTTTACGTACCGTCCTCCTTACAAACACTTCAGGTTATGAGCTCCGCTAACCTGGAAGTAGGTCTCTTGGTTGTGAACTTTGCCCCGGGATGTGGTGGCAGCAGCGGGAGGTGCCATTAGCGAAAGTGCACCTCAGGTTAAGAATGGTTTCGGGTTAAGAACGGACCTCCTGAATGAATTAAGTTCGTAACCGGAGGTACCACTGTACACAAGTCTTTTATAGGAAGGGGCACTTCCAGTAGAGGTCAGGGTGTACATGTGTCTATGCTTTATAGAATACCATCTTTGTTTGCTAGTAAATATCTGTAATTATTAAGTTGTGCTGTTACCATCTCAGTCTGGAGCTCAATTTCCCAAGACAGGTGTTTTCAATAACATTTCTTTTCCATTAATGTGAGGACAAACATTAATGAATAATACAGATAACCAAGTGAAACTAAAGACATCCTATAAACAAGGCAGAGGGGTAGAGCGAGGGAAACGAAGGAGAAATCCTTGCCCAAGAGTCCATCCAAAATTGAATACACTGAATACAGAGAGAAATGCCTCTAGACAATCACGACAGCAGCAATATTTCATTTTAATTTATTTGAGAGAATGAGACCGCAGCCTGAAAAAATGGGACAATCACGTTTCCTTGTCAGACAACTCAATTTGAAGTTTTAGCTGCCTGTGGACGACCAATCAGAGCTCTGTCCCTGCCTGATCTGTCATTTCATAGTTACAAGGAAGGTTGAAAGAAGTGGGAGGAAAAACTCAGAAGACACAGAATCGAGATGAGAGATTAGGGAAAGGAAGAGCTTATCTGGAGCTTTCAGAAGTTTTTAAATTCTTCCCTTGCCATAATGGAAGAGAAATGGAGGGGGAAAGGTTAGAGAAACAAATATTGCAGTTTGTCTCGACATTTATTTTGCAGTGTTTCTGGCAGAATTCTTGCAATGTTCTCCCTCTGGGGTCATGAAGTTTCCTGCAACTACTATGCTCAGAGCTGTAGGAAATGTCAGGGGAGTATGAGCGTATGGAGGCCTCGCTCTTCTCAGCTATATTTTACATGAGAATGGAGAGCATTTTCCCACCTCTAGGGCTGCATTCCCTCATGAGCAATGTTTCAAGGGCCACATGCCAGCGGTGGGGACAGAGGCAAAAGGGGGCTGATCAATTGATGTGAAATTGTACAATACCTTTTGATGATGGGGGACGCGTTAAACCACAGAGCCTAGCACTTGCTGATCAGAAGGTTGGTGGTTCGAATCCCCACAACGGGGTGAGCTCCTATTGCCCAGTCCCTGCTCCTGCCAACCTAGCACTTCAAAAGCACGTCAAAGTGCAAGTAGATAAATAGGTACCGCTCCGGCGGGAAGGTAAACGGTGTTTCCGTGCGCTGCTCTGGTTCGCCAGAAGCAGCTTAGTCATGCTGGCCACATGACCCGGAAGCTGTACGCCGGCTCCCTCGGCCAATAAAGCAAGATGAGCGCCGCAACCGCAGAGTTGGTCACGACTGGACCTAATGGTCAGGGGTCCCTTTACCTTTATCTTTTTGATGATGATGATGATGATGATGGACATAAGAAAAGCCTGGATCATGCCAATGACTCTCTCCTCCCTGTGTGCCTCCCCACCCAAAAAATTGACTCAGGGGGTGTTGGATAATCCCCAGAATGGTCCATGGAAGGAGGAGAGGGGGGTTGTTTCATCTGCAATGCTGGAACAGATGGAACATTTGTAATAATGCAGTGCTGAACTCCACACTTAGTAGCTAAAAGCCACACTCAGGGATCATCTCCAATGTTTTAGCTGAACATTATTTCCAGGCCTCAGTAGGTACCAAGGATGCTTGTGAGATACTCATGTCACTTCCTATAGTTGCTACTTTTTCTCTTGGGCACATCTTCTGCAGCATAACAGCACATCATCTCACACAATTCAGAAAGGAAAATAAAGCATTAAAAAAACCAAAACGTAACATAATATATTGTTATGAGTTTGGAGAGGGGGGTAAACTGTATGGCTGAGCTCCCCTTCTAATTCCTGAATCCAGCAGGGATTAAATTGCTGGAATTCGATTCCTCGTCATCCTGGGGGGAAAGGGACAACTAGGGTGCCCCAGAGTTCTCTCCTGGGCATATTGTTGCTCAACATCTTTATAAACAACTTGGATGACGGAATTGAGGGGATGCTCACCAAATTTGCAGATGTCACCAAACTGATAGGGGTACAAGACAGAATCAGGATTCAAAATGACCTTAACAGATTGGAGAACTGGGTCCAAGCTAACAAAATGAAATTCAATAGGGGCAAATGTAAGGTTCTGCGCTTAGGCAGGAAGAACCAGATGCACCTGTATCTGTTGGGAGACACCTGGCTTACTAGTAGTACATGCAAAAGGGATCTAGGTGTCTTAGTGGACTATACTGCATCAACCGAAGTATAGTGTCCAGATCAAGGTATGTAATTCTGCCTCGGTCAGACCACACCTGGAATACTGTGTCCAGTTCTGTGGGCCACAATTTAAGAAGGATGTTGACAAGCTGGAACATGTGCAGAGGAGGGCAACCAAGATGTTCAAGGGTCTGGAAACTAGTCTTATGAGGAATGGTTGAGGTAGCTGGATATGCTTAGCCTGGAAAAGAGGAGACTGGGAGAAGACACGAGATTCAAATATTCAAGATGGAGCAGGCTTGTTTTCTCCTGATCTGGAGGATAGGACTCAAAGCAATGGCTTCAGGTTGCAAGAAATGATTCTGACAAAACATCAGAAAGAACTTTCTGCTTGACAGTGGAACAGACTCCCTCAGAAAGTGGTGGACTCTCCTTCCTTGGAGATTTTTAAGCAGAGGTTGGATGGCCATGCTTAAGTTGAGATTCCTGCATTGCAGGGGTTGGACTTGATGACCCCCGGGGTCATTTCCAACTCCACGATTCTATGATTCTATGAATAGCAATGCCAGCCTGGTCATGGCCCATGAAAGATGGGTCCTTAAGGGAACAAAGGGAGTGGTTCTGTGCCAGAGGACAAATACACGGCATTCCCTCCCTCAACTGCCTGTTAGTTAGAAAGACAAAATGCCATAGTTGGGAATTGAGTCATGTGAGCTAAAAGCGGGATTCAAAAGAGGCAGGTTGACAGAGAGCCTGGCCTGATTTCTGCTGGAATTCAAGGCTGTGGCTATGGGAGAAGCAGGACTGCTGTGAACGCCTCCATCGTAGCCTCAGGCTGCACCTATGTGTATACAAACCATATATCATAAAGACACCACAGTCTCTGCTGTGCCTTCTTCCGGAGGAAACACAAACCCTGGGAAAGTGATGAAACCCCTGGAATTTTGCACTGCTCAGGGATTGGGGTGATGTGGAACAGTATGATCTTCTGCACCCCTGGTGACTATATCCCCAAGCATCAAGTCCACCACTTTCCACGTCCACTTAGAAATACACTGCTGTTAACTGTTGCTCCTTCTAACACAGCCTTCCTCTCAATTTCTGCTTGGCAGTGGCCCGAACAGCTTTCGATACCAATCTCCCTGCAAGGGATGAGTCAGAATTACATAAATTATAGCATCTTGCCAGGTGAAAGAAAACTTCCCCTCCTCTTCACTCTTTGTGCGAAGCTGCAACAGCACCTGCCTTCGAGTTCTGGTGATGATGTATGCCGAAATTTCCCCCCAATTCAATTATTTCCAGAAAGGAGAAGGGAAATACCCCCATGGACCAGAGCTTTTTTGAAACGATGCTGGGATCTTTCAATCGCTGAGCTTCTGCAGCTTCTAGAAAAACTAACCCCCCAAAATGAAGACTTAATGCCCCACAGTAAATCAGCAAATCTATTAATTTAAAGAATGAATAGAAAAGTCTTTTGTTAGTTTAACTCAGCAAGGAATTGCTTCTCCAGGCCAGCAGAAAAGAAGAGACGTGGGAGACTTCTGAATGGCTCTCCTGATATATATATATATATATATATATATATATATATATATATATATAGCAGCTGGAGGGGGCCTTGAACTCTGATTGGCGCACTGGAGCTGAGAGGGTGGGACACTCTTCTCCCGCAAGCTGTTTCCTGACCTAAATCACCCCTTGAAGCTGCTTTGCAGTGGGGAAAAGGCTTCTGAATTGTAGCTGATTTTTCTCCCCACTTTAGGGGCTAATGGCAGCTCTCTCTTTTTTGGTGCTGTTGGTGCTAATTAAGATCAAGGAAACAGCGCCTGGAGAAAAAGCTGCAGGACTTCAGCTTCAAGAATGGCAAATGTTTAAAAAGGAAGCAAAAATAAATGGTGTGAACATTTTATCACGGATCTATCACATTGTATGTGTTAATAGGACTCATCCGTACTGTTCAATGTGGAGAGTAAGCGTCCAGAACTTCCATTAATTGTCTTCATATTACATCGTCCTCCAAATGTCCTTGGAGGTTTTTAAGCAGAGGTTTGCCATCTGTCATGGATGCTTTAGCTGAGATTCCTGCATTGCAGCGGTTTGGACTAGATGGTTCTCAGGATCCAACCCTACTATCACAATAACTCTGTGGTTATCATGCCAGGGATACTCTGCAAAGGAGAGGGTATGAGAAAATCAAGTTTGAGGGAGGGAAGAATGTGGGAAAGCAGTGATTTGAAGGATAGTGTCATAAGGACAATGGAGAAATGGAAGTACTGAAAGTTTTTGATCCACATTAAACAACAGCCTGGATGAGCCCTTAGTCTCTGAACCCCCTTTTGCCTGGTCCAAAAATTTCCCACATCACCTGGGAAGACAGGCAAACTAATGCCAGTGTACTGGAAGAAGCAAAGATCACCTGTGTCAAGGCAATGATTCTTCAACATCAACTTCACTGGACTGGTCATGTTGTATGGATGCTTATCATCTTCCAAAGCAACTACTCTATTCCAAACTTAAAAATGGGAAGTGTAATGCTGGTGGTTAACAATTTAGGTTCAAAACTCTCCCAAGGCAAATATTTTAAAAACTGTAGTAGAAACACTGACAACTGGGAAACACTGGCCTGCAAGTGCTCCAGTTGGAGAACAGCCTTTACCAAAGGTGTCATGGGCTTTGAAGATGCTTGAACTCAGGATGAAAGGGAGAAACAGGCTAAGAAGAAGTCACGCTTGGCAAACCCTCACCATGATCAACTCCTGCAGGGAAACCTAGGTCTCCACCGTGGAAGGATGTGTGGATCCAGAATTGGCCTCCACAGTCACGTATGGACTCTCTGTTAAAAATGTGTCAGCGGTGAGAATGCTGAACTGAAGGGACTTGTGGTCTAACTTGAGACAAGGCAAATTCTATGGTTTCTTTAGAAATGCTGCACAGTTTTGACACTCGCAGGCTAGCATTTCCTTGGATTTCCGCTGAGCTTCAATTGACTAGGTCCACTTCGGACTGCAGCCTTTGGCCCAGAGGAGCAGCGGCAGCAGCAAGGCTCCACATTAAGCTTTCAGTGCTATTGCACCCACAGGTCCCCATACTTGCACGAGTGTGTATGATCACTGCAATGCTTGCTGTTACCAAACACCCACAGGAAACATGTTTGATCACTCAAGCAATTAAAAACAACCTGCCTGCCAGCCACCGCCCACCACAATCCATGCATGTGGGTAGCAAATGATGCTTGAAACATTATTTTATTTTTTAGTTTCTCTATCGCCCACATTCTGCAAGAATGAATCCACATCGAGTTTTGCAGGATGGGAGCCCAAATAGATGATTAATCTGTTTAGCGTCTACGTTGGTCTTCTCGTGCTTCCTTCCCTTGCGAGGATAAATCTGTAAACATGTCTCCTTAATCTTACAGGATTGAAATGTGCACATTTCCCCAAACTGAAAAGCCTAAGCCCAGGGATGCCCATTGGGAGCTTGGGGCAAAATATTCAAAATAACATCAGCCATGAATTGGATGGATGGGAGATAGAGCAGAACATTGTCATCAGTCCTCCACCTCCCCTCCAGTCAACAGAAGGGAGGGTTGATCAAGACCAGCTCAAGACATTTGGCAGCCTGAGACAAAGGACAGGATGGCATCCCACCCCATTCTGTTTAGAAGCACTTTATTCATATTTCAACATTAGCATCTTCCACTGAACCAGAGGGCAACTGGGTATGTGGCACATACAACTCTGATCTTCAGCAAAGGGCAGTGGCGTAGCGTGGGTTGTCAGCACCCGGGGCAAGGCAAGTAATTTGCACCCCCTAACCCGTGGATTTGCGCCCCCTAACCCTAACCCCCAGATGTTGCACCCGGTGCGGCCGGCCCCCCCTGCACCCCCCACGCTACCCCACTGGCAAAGGGGAATGGCAGGGAGGGAGAGGACTGCTACCATTGCCTCCCAGCAGCAACTGCCACCTGAGGCAAATGCCTCATTTTGTTTAATGGAAGGGCCGGCTCTGGGATAAGGCAGAATCTGATTGAGGCCAATAGAGCCGTAGGTTAAAGATGCAGCTGCTCTTGGGTGATGATGGTGCATACTTCTTCCACTGGTCTCTTCACCTATACTGTATTCTTCTTTAGTTGCTTGCAGAAAGTAAGACTACATTTCTTTCCCACAGAGAAGAAGGGAGTGAGTGGACCAGCTGAGGTGCAGGACAGGAGGTTAAAAAAGCTGTATCATAGAAAACTGTCACATACAGAGTTGGACTACTGGTCCAGGAAGGTCAATATGACTGGAAAGAGATCTGCAGGGTAATGAACAGGAGTTTTTCTCCCAGTCCTAACTGGAGATGCCAGGGATTGAATCAGAGGCCTTCTGAGTTGAAAAAACTCTTTCGTTGAGTTACCTCCCCTCTCCCATCCTCTCACACTGTCTTAAGGTGTTTAAAGCTATGTATGCAGCCCCTGGGTATGTAGTCTCCTGCGGGATGTGGGTGGCGCTGTGGTCTAAACCACTGAGCCTCTTGGACTTGCCGTTTGGAAGGTTGGCAGTTCAAATCCCTGCAACAGGCTGAGCTCCTGTTGCTCTGTCCCAACTCCTGCCTACCTAGCAGTTCAAAAGCATGCCAGTGCAAATAGATAAATAGGTACCACTGCGGCGGGAAGGTAAATGGAGTTTCTGTGCGCTCTGGTTTCCATCACGGTCTTCCGTTGCACCAGAAGTGGTTTAGTCATGCTGGCCACATGACCCGGAAAGCTGTCTGTGGACAAACGCTGGCTCCGTCAGCCTGAAAGCGAAATGAGTGCCACAACCCCATAGTCATGTTTGACTGGGCTCAACTGTTCAGAGGTCCATTACCTTTACTTTTTTTTACCTTTAGCCTCTTGCTACACAATCTGGCAACCTAACTAGGGGAGAGAGAGAGATTCATTTCCAAGATTTATATACTGCTTGGTTGTAGCAAACCCTCAAAGCTGTTTACAAAAAATAAAAATAAAATAAAGCAATAAAATGACTAGTAAAAAAAGAAGTTACAAATTACTGTTGAAAGCATTCAAAACTTATCAAAATAAAAAAAATGCTAAAAAACAGATTTAAAGCACAGGCCAACATTCTACCTATCTGGCTAAGGTAAAGGTAAAGGGACCCCTGCCCATTAGGTCCAATCGTGACCGACTCTGAGGTTGTGGCACTCATCTCACTTTATGGGCCGAGGGAGCTGGCGTACAGCTTCCGGGTCATGTGGCCAGCATGACTAAGCCACTTCTGGTGAACCAGAGCAGTGCACGGAAACACCGTTTACCTTCCCGCCGGAGCGGTACCTATTTATCTACTTGCACTTTGATGTGCTTTCGAACTGCTAGGTTGGCAGGAGCAGGGACCGAGCAACAGGAGCTCACCCCGTCACGGGGATTCGAACCACCGACCTTCTGATTGGCAAGTCCTAGGCTCTGTGGTTTAACCCACAGCGCCACCCACATCCCTATCTGGCTAGGCTTGCCTGAACAAACAAACAAACAAAAGTTTTTAGCAGGCATGGAAAGAGTACAGTGAAGGTGTCTGTCTGATGTCAAGAGGCAGGAAGTTCCAAAGGCTGAATGCTGCCACACTGAAAGATTGATTTATTACAAATGCTGTGCAGGTATCGTGCAGCACCTGTAGCAATGCCAGTACCGCAGTTTCAAAGCTGAGATAGCTCAATTGGTAGAGCATGAGACTCTTCATGTCAGGGTAATGGGTTCAAGCCGCACGTTGGACAACCTATTCCTACACTGCAGGGGGTTGGACTAGATGACACTCGTGATCCTCTCCAATGCTACAATTCTATGATTCTATGGAAGAAGCTGAGTGGGCATTTATGGGGTAAAGCAATCTTGCAGGTAAACTGGTCCCAAGTGATTAAGGGTAACACCTTGAACCTAGTCTGGTAGCAAATCAGCAACCAGTGTAGTTCTTTGAGAAGACATTTACTATCCTAATAGGGGTCTCAGTCCTGTTAGCAATTGTGCTGCAGGATTCTGCACTAATAGATCCAAATCAGATGGAATAGATAGATAGATAGATAGATAGATAATGATGATGATGATGATGATGATGATAACTTATTATTTATACCCCGCCCATCTGGCTGGGTTTCCCCAGCCACTCTGGGCGGCTCCCAACTGAATATTAAAAACACAATACAGCATTAAACATTAAAAACTTCCCTAAAAAGGGCTGCCTTCATATGTGTTTTAAAAGTAAGATAGTTGCTTATTTCCTTGATCTCTGCTGGGAGGGCGTTCCACAGGGCAGGCGCCACTACCGAGAAGGCCCTCTGCCTGGTTCCCTATAACCTCACTTCTCACAGTGAGGGAACTGCCAGAGGGCCCTCGGCACTGGACCTCAGTGTCCGGGCAGAACGATGGAGGTGGAGACGCTCCTTCAGGTATACAGTGGTATATTGGGATAAAGACACTTCAGGTTACACACTCCGCTAACCCAGAAATAGTACCTCAGGTTAAGAACTTTGCTTCAGGATGAGAACAGAAATCGTGCAGCGGTGGCGCAGTGATAGCGGGAGGCCCCATTAGCTAAAGTGATACCTAAGGTTAAGAACTGTTTCAGGTTAAGAACGGACCTCCAGAACGAATTAAGTTCTTAACCCGAGATACCACTGTACAGGACCCAGGGCATTTAGGGCTTTAAAGGTCAGCACTAACACTTTGAATTGTGCTTGGAAACGTACTGGGGGCCAATGTAGTTCTTTCAGGACCAGTGTTATATGGTCTTGTGGCCACTCCCAGTCACCAGTCTAGCTGCCGCATAATTGCAGTTTCTGAGTCACCTTCAAAGGTAGCCCCACATAGAGTGCATCGCAGTAGTCCAAGTGGGAGATAACTAGAGCATGCACCACTATGGCAAGACAGTCTGCGGGCAGGTAGGGTCTCAGCCTGCGTACTAGATGGAGCTGGTAAACAGCTGCCCTGGACACAGAATAGATAGATAGATAGATAGATAGATAGATAGATAGATAGATGATAGATAGATAGATAGATAGACAGATAGACCGATAGATAGATAGATGATAGATAGATGATAGATAGATAGATAGATAGATAGATAGATAGATAGATAGATGATAGATAGATGATATAGATAGATGATAGATAGATAGATAGATAGATGATAGATGATAGATAGATGATAGATAGATAGATAGATGATAGATAGATAGATAGATAGATAGATAGATAGATAGATATAGATAGATGATAGATAGATAGATAGATAGATAGATAGATAGATAGATAGATAGATAGATAGATAGATAGATAGATAGAGATAGATGATAGATAGATAGATAGATAGATAGATAGATAGATAGAGATAGATAGATAGATAGATGATAGATAGATAGATAGATAGATGATAGATAGATAGATAGATGATAGATAGATAGATAGATGATAGATGATAGATAGATAGATGATAGATCGATAGATAGATATAGATAGATAGATATAGATAGATAGAGAGAGAGAGAGAGAGAGAGAGAGAGAGAGAGAGATGATAGATAGATAGATAGATGATAGATAGATAGATAGATAGATAGATAGATAGATAGATAGATGATAGATAGATAGAGATAGACAGATAGATAGATAGATAGATGATAGATAGATAGATAGATAGATAGATAGATAGATAGATGATAGATGATAGAGAGAGAGAGAGGGGGGGTTTCTAGAAAAAATAAAAATGTTTAGAGGTACTCTCATTTTACTACTCATATTGAAATACTGCCCCTCAATGAGGCAAAACTTAGATTCACAAAACGTTTAGCGGTATGTGTACCCCTGCATCCCTCCAGAAAAAAAGCACTCTATAGATAGATACGATAGACAGATGATAGATAGACAGACAGACGGACAGACAGACAGATAGGGCTAGATAAAGTCTGCAACAAGTAATACTTAAAAGAACCCTTCCTTCCTTCTCTAACCCATTCTGAAATCCCAGAAAAATTGGCTCTTTCAGTTAAAGGTGACCCCAGACAGTTTTAACCCACATGATGATTATTTGCTCAGCAGTTCACCAAAGGTCTGTCTGAATGTGGCGGCATTACAGAGGGTCATATTTTCCCACAGATGAACTGCTCCCAAACAATTCTCCAATTTATTGGGCAGAAATAAGCTCTCCATCAGTACCAAGCACATGGGCTCTTCTTCTTTCCTCCCCCCTTTTTTTCTTATTATGTTTTTCCCATTTTCCATCTGTGTTTTTTCTCGTCGGCGTTGCAAGATTAAAAAAAAACATACCACCACACTACTTTGAGTGATGGAATTCCCCTCACATTCTCCTTCAGTTGTATTTAACAGAAGCGATGAAGATCTTGGTTCACACAGAAATGTTTATCTTCATCTATATTGTTGACAGACTATCCAAATACATTTTTTTCTTTTTATGAGAGCAAACATAAAATACCTCAGGCCACAGGGAAAATACTGGTTGCTGTAAGATCAGTGTTTTCTCTCTCACTCTCGTAGGAATATAGGAAGCTTACCCTCAGCATCTCCAGGTACAGCTAAGAGGGACCCCTGCCTGAAAGTCTAGACAGCTGCTGCCAGCCAGTGTAGACAACACTGACCTATGCTCATCTCCCATAGGAACATAGGAAACTGCCTTTTGTCAGAAAGACAAGTGCCACACCACTTCTGTAGGAATATTAAGGATAGTAGGAAAGGATATATTGAATTAGTATCATCCTTAGTAATAGTAATAATAATAATAATAATAATTTATTATTTGTACCCCGACCATCTGGTTGGGTTTCCCCAGCCACTCTGGGCGGCTTCCACAGAGACCAAAAATACACTAAAATGTCACACATTAAAAACTTCCCTGAGCAGGGCTGCCTTAAGATGTCTTCTGAATGTCAGGTAGTTGTTTATTGCTTTGACATCTGATGGGAAGGCGTTCCACAGGGCGGGCGCCACTACCGAGAAGGCCTTCTGCCTGGTTCCCTGTAGCTTTGCTTCTCTCAATTGAGGGAACCACCAGAAGGCTCTTGGCGCTGGACCTCAGCGTCCGGGCAGAATGATGGGGGTGGAAATGCTTCTTCAGGTATACTGGGCCGAGGCTGTTTAAAGAGAGCCAGTGTGGTGTAGTGGTTAAGAGCGGTAGTCACGTAATCTGGGAAACCGGGTTCGTGTCTCCGCTCCTCCACATGCAGCTGCTGGGTGACCTTGGGCCAGTCACACTTCTGTGAAGTCTCTCAGCCCCACTCACCTCACAGAGTGTTTGTTGTGGGGGAGGAAGGGAAAGGAGAATGTTAGCCGCTTTGAGACTCCTGAAGGGGAGTGAAAGGCGGGATATCAAATCCAAACTCTTCTTCTTCTTCTTCTTCTTCTAAAGCTTTAAAGGTCAACACCAACACTTTGAATTGTGCTCGGAAACGTATTGGGAGCCAATGTAGGTCTTTCAAGACCGGTGTTATGTGGTCTTGGCGGCCGCCCCCAGTCACCAGTCTAGCTGCCGCATTCTGGATTAGTTGTAGTTCCCGGGTCACCTTCAAAGGTAGCCCCACGTAGAGTGCATTGCAGTAGTCCAAGCGGGAGATAACTAGAGCATGCACCACTCTGGCAAGGCAGTCCGTGGGCAGACAAGGTCCCAGATGGAGCTGGTAGACAGCTGCCCTGGATATAGAATTGACTTGTGCCTCCATGGACAGCTGTGTGTCCAAAATGACTTCCAGGCTATGCACCTGGTCCTAGTGATGCAGCAGAGCAAATTCCCCTCAATATAGCTGGGAGTTTGCAGATTCGTTTGATGTCCTTCCTAAAAGAATACACAAGAGTCTTTCTGAGTAAAGTAACAAAAAGTTTACTCACATTTTAGTTCACAATATCATCCCTGAAAGGCAGGCTTTTCTTAGTACTTACACAATAAACTGTGAGTTCATCTCACAGGGAGACTGAACTCATGTGCTGCTGGCTGAGAGCCAGCAGACAGAAAAAATACATTAATACAACAAAATGGCTGGAGGAGAGCAGCACGGCAGCAAAATATAGAACAAGACAATAGTAGAAAGACAGAACTAGACACTGAGAAAATGGCTGCATGACTTGGCTCTTTTATGGAGTCAGCCAGAGCCACGCCCATATCCCAGGTCACATGCTGGGGGAGGAAGCTCCAGACCAAAGGAACAGGACGTCCCCCTGAATGTGCCCATTCTGGGGAAATAAGGAATGTTGCATTTGAGTGCACCAATGGATTACAACTTCACCAAAACAAATTCACCATAAGAACACAGCGAACACTTCATATTCTTGAGAAAACCCCGTAATCCCAATTTTTTTAAAAAAGATTATTCTTTGGTAGATTTGCACATAGAAAAGCACGCCTTTAAATAAATTGGATAGTGGCAAGGTTAGACACAGATGCACAAAGCATTTAAAAAATAATAACAATAAAGACTCTTTGCGGTCTGTTCCATTCCCTCTTTCTTCCCGCCAAGGGCAGCCCTGCCCTCTGCCTGCATCTCAGAGCCAGTGCATCATGTGAGGCTGTGTCAGCAGTCCAGGTTCCTGGCTTGATAACACAGTAAGCCTAGGTAATTACAAAGAAAGATTAATTGCAAAAACAAACAGATAGCTCCGGACAGCTCCAACAGAGCCTCCAGCATCATTACTCAAGATGACCCTTCTGAAGACTGCTTCCAGCAATGACAGAAGATATTGAATTTACGATGCTTAACGTCTTTTGTTTTGCTTCCTATCTGGCACCCCTCCCATCCACCAAATCTTCAGACTTAGTGGATCAGCCCCAATCTCTTCCTGTGACGAGAAGCTGTCTCTGAGTCTGTTCACATCTTTTTCTGCTTCCTGCGAGCTTTGGATGTGCTCTAGCCTGCTCTCAGCTACTGCCTTATCAACCTGCCTGTCAAGGTCAGGAAGAGCCGAAGTCTGCAGCTGTCCTGTCCTCTCCCCTGTCTGACCAACATCTAAGCCTCTCTGTTCCTGGCTGCTTTCTGCAGCTGGCTGCAAACCTTCGCTTGGAGCTGGCTCATTCCTGACAGGCTGGGCCTTGGCAGTGGCAGCTTCTCCTCTTCCTCACCTGCTCTCCAGCAGCCACTACCACCTGCCCAAAGGAGGAGGCCAGCAGCTGCAGACATGGAGAGGCCATGGAGAGACAATAGGGTGCTCCATCGCAGCCACTGCTGCCACTGCTCAGGAAAACTCCTGGCTCATACTCCTTGTGAGAAATGATAATGCTGCTTTTTCACATTATGGCTTTTTCACATAAGCCATAATGCTGCAACTTGCTAGACAACCTCAGACAGCCCAGAGATGCTTACACCCATAGTTAGAACAGCTTGCGGTTAGGATGCTCGTAAATAGGACAGCTTGGCGACTGGAATATGGTTTATTCATATGCCTCAGAAGGTATAGCACTCACTTACACCTGGAATTGGGACAACTAGTGGCCAGGATGCGGCTCTGTCGCTTGCGCCAGTATGTAAAGCATAGGAACATAGTCCAAATAAGACATAAGGTAAACAAGAGGGGTGGGCGTCGAAAATTGGGGTAATGGGAGATTTAAACAGGGGCGGGAATGCTAGTAGGGTAATTAGGAGGTCCTGACAGGCTATAAACCTTGTAGTACCCAGCCAATGGGAGGGAACCTGCACTTTGGGTGTGGGGAATATAAGCTTATGCTTTGTCAATTTTGGGTGTGCCTACTTTGGTCCCACGCTCCTGCAAGAACATTTTGTAATCAATAAACTCTTTGCTGCTTCACCAATTTTGTTCAGATTTTATTTGAGGGTCTCAAGACCCACTTCTAACACTCCTCCCCAAGCTTGGTGATGGCAGCACTGGTGGGGAAAATAGGGACATTCCAGGAACAAAGCAGGGATGGCTTTCATAATTTCAGGGAAATAGGGACACTTGGATGGACCTGGGTGGCACTGTGGTCTGAACCACTGAGCGTCTTGGGCTTGCTGATCAGAAGGTCAGCAGTTCGATTCCCCGCAACGGGGTGAGCTCCCGTTGCTCGGTCCCAGCTCCTGCCAACCTAGCAGTTTGAAAGCACACCAAAAAGTGCAAGTAGATTAATAGGTACCGCTCCAGCGGGAAGGTAAATGGTGTTTCCATGCTCTGCTCCAGTTTTGGTGTTCCGTTGCGCCAGAAGCGGCTTAGTCATGCTAGCCACATGACCTGGAATAACTGTCTGCAGAGCGGACAAACGAGATGAGCACTGCAACCCCCGAGTCGTCTGCAACTGGACTTAACTGTCAGGGGTCCTTTACTTTTACCTTTAGAGAAACTTGGAGGGTATGACATCTATAGAGTTGTGTGCCTGAGAGGCTGTGAGATCATTATACCCAGAGTGCACAGTTACCAAACTGCTTCCAAGGTGGCAATCGAGCAGCCCATAATTTTTGGCAACCAGATGTCACATCTTTCATAGATCTGCCCACTTGTCTCCCAGTAGGCTGTGCCCTTTCTTTATTGGAAAGGATGTGGGGAGTGAGAGGGCAACACACGCTCAAGGTTACTGCTACAACCAGGATCCGAGCGGCAGGGAATAATAATAAAAAAAGAATTTTGTGGCTCTGAGTCAAAGAGACTCGGAACGGAGCTGAAAATAAATCGCAAACAAGAACAGCATATACCATCCGCATGATAATGAGTCATCTCATTTCCCTTCAAACACATTCACTTAAAGATGGGAAAAAGGAGCTTTAAAACCTATACATCCCATCCTCCAGAGATTAATTAATGCTCAAGTATCTAAGATCAGCTCCTTGACTATTCCACGGAACACCTGTTGTTGCTAAGGTGAGCTGTTCCTACATGTATTAGCTCATAAGATGCATGAACAGGAGCTCATCTGCCCTATTTTATCCTAACCCCGTTTTATGAGGAGTGTGCGTGTGTGCACACGCATCCATGTGCAGACTGCTCTTCTGTGAATGCTGATGTATCTTCCGTCTGTGGTGAATGATGCCTGCTATATAGCCCAGTGGGGAAACTCTGGCCTACAAGGCTAATTAGACCTGTCAGGGGTCCTAAATAGCCCCACAAGGTCGTTATTGTCGTCATCATCATCATCAACATCATCATTTATTATTTATTTATTTATTTATTTATTTATTTATACCCCACCCTTTTCACTGAGAGGGACTCAAGGCAGCTTAGAGATAAAAATTAGGTTCCCATCCCTCTAATAACCGTTCAGGCAACTCAGGTGGTCAGAAAGGCCCAACAGAGACCCCATTTCCTCAGGGTCTTGCGAAAGGATAATGTCAAACAGCAACTGACGAACTCCTTTTACCGGTCCACAATATAAAGTGTCCTTTCATATTGTATGACAGAGTGGTATGCTGGCTTGACAGCCATGGACAGAAAGTCTCTACAGAGGGTGGTGAATACAGCACATGATATCACGGGCTGTCCCTGGATGACATCGCAAGGGATCTTTGCCTTAGGAGAGCGAGAAAGATTCTCGAGGATGACTCACACCCCGGCCATCACCTCTTTAATCTTCTACCCTCGGGCAGGAGATATAGAAGTATGGTCAGCCGTACCAACAGGCTAAAGAATAGCTTCTATCCGTGGGTTGTTATGCTGTTGAGCAGAAAATAACACAGCGAAACTGACTTGCAAGGTGGTTTGTTGTTCGATAAGCACACAGAGTGCAACAAGACTGAGTGTTTGGGGGAAGGCTCATTTAATTTCGTTGTGCACAGGTTGTACAATGACAATAAAGGTGTACTACTACTACTACTACTACTACTACTACTACTATTATTATTATTACTATTACAGGACAGGGAATCTCTTGATGTTTCCACATGAAAGGTAGGATGTAAATGAAATGAAATAGCTAACTGATGAATAAAAGCTTCAGTTCCTAGCAATTCTTCCATTTACTAAATGTCCGCGGCCTCAGTGGGTCTGATTTCTCAGTACACATATTTAGGATCAGGCCGCCAGTCCTATTAAGCAGCTGAGCATCCTTTAGCTCTTCCCTTTCAAGAATCCCCAATGAAGACATGAGCACTGGAAGCCATTTCCGAGATAGAAATCTTATCAGCCCATCAAACAGAGAGCAGCACTGCAGATTCTTAGCAGGCCACCTCCTCATTCCTTGTGTATGCTGCCTGCGGAGAGGAAATAAATATCCCCTATGTATAAGTCGCTATACATTTAATTGTGCCCGGACTGAAGGCTGTTAATTCATCCACTCTCAGAATGCTAACTCAGGCTTATTAAAGAAGTGTCAAAGAGTGGCTTTTGAATTACCTACTCCTGAAATATGCTGAAAGGGCTGACTTGCACTTTCCCGACAAAAGCTCGCTGTCTAGCCTTGTCACACATTCATTTATGATCCCATGAGCTACGTAGGAATTGTATGGAATGGGCCATCCGCTATTTTCCCTCCCTCCCTCTTTTTCCTCCACCCACCACCCTCAGTCTGAAGATTACACTTAATTTAAAAGGGAGCCCGGGTTTTATGGCAGAGAGAATATTCATTTGCTTGTATCGTGGCATTTATTCTTCAGTGGATGCTAATTATGGCTATTAATATTATTCATATCCACTTAGTCATTAGACACATATTGTTTCCAAGGCGGTGGAAGAAATAGTACCTCTGCACTCAGCAGAAAGCATCTGGAGTCTTATGTTTGTTCGTGGGCACCGCGGTTCACAAAGGATTTAGGACAGGTCAAATACCTTGATGAGATAGAGCTAGCCAGACTCTCCTCTCAGGTTGGAATGCCTATTGTTGTCGTTGTTGCCTCAGCTCTCTAGAGAAGGCAGGTCCCTGCCCCAAAGGACCTCCAAAGTAGATGAGTTATTATTAGATTAGCTTTCTAATGGTGCATGCTCTGGTTATCTCCTGCTTGGACTACTGCAATGCACTCTATGTGGGGCTACCTTTAAAGGTGACCCAGAAACCACAACTAATCCAGAATGTGGAAGCTAGACTGGTGACTGGGTGCAGCCGCCGAGACCACATAACACCGGTCCTGAAAGACCTAGATAGCCTCCCAGTACATTTCCGAGCACAATACAAAGCGTTGGTGCTGACCTTTAAAGCCCTAAATGGCCTTGGCCCAGTATACCTGAAACAGTGTCTCCACCTGCATCGTTCTGCCCAGACACTGAGATCCAGCACTGAGGGCCTTCTGGCGGATCCCTCAATGTGAGAAGTGAGATTACAGGGAACCAGGCAGAGTTCCGTGCAGTGATGACCACCCTGTGGAACGCCCTCCCAGCAGATGTCAAGGAAATAAACAGCTATCTGACTTTTAGAAGACATTTGAAGGCAGCTCTGTTTAGGGAAGCTTTTCATAGAATCATAGAGTTGGAATAGACCACAAGGGCCATCGAGTCCAACCCCCTGCCAAGCAGGAAACACCATCAGAGCACTCCTGACATATGGTTGTCAAGCCTCTGCTTAAAGACCTCCAAAGTAGGAGACTCCACCACACTCCTTGGCAGCAAATTCCACTGTCAAACAGCTCTTACTGTCAGGAAGTTCTTCCTAATGTTTAGGTGGAATCTTCTTTCTTGTAGTTTGGATTAATTGCTCCGTGTCCGCTTCTCTGGAGCAGCGGAAAACAACCTTTCTCCCTCCTCTATGTGACATCCTTTTATATATTTGAACATGGCTATCATATCACCCCTTAACTTCCTCTTCTCCAGGCTAAACATGCCCAGCTCCCTTAGCCGTTCCTCATAAGGCATCGTTTCCAGGCCTTTGACCATTTTGGTTGCCCTCCTCTGGACACGTTCCAGTTTGTCAGTGTCCTTCTTGAACTGTGGTGCCCAGAACTTAGCGCCCCGCTCGGGATGGCGGCGCAGATCTTCCTTCAGTCCCGGCATGGAAGGCAGCTCTGCGCCGCCATCCCGAGCGGGGCAGGACTTAGCGCCCCGCTCGGGATGGTGGCGCAGATCTTCCTTCAGTCCCGGGACGGCAGGCAGCTCTGCGCCACCATCCCGAGCGGGGCAGGACTTAGCGCCCTGCTCGGGATGGCGGCGCAGATCTGCCTGCAGTCCCCGCACGGCAGACAGCTATGCGCCACCATCCCGAGCGGGGCGGGACTTAGCGCCCTGCTCAGGATGGTGGCGCAGATCTGCCTGCAGTCCCGGGACTGCAGGCAGCTTTGCGCGGCCATCTCGAGCGGGGCGGGCTTCGCCCCCGGCTCCCGATGGCCGTGCAGAGCTTTGCTGAGCCGGGGACTGCAGGCAGCTCTGCGCAACCCTCGGAGCCGGTCTCCCGAGGGTTGCGCAGTGCTTCCTGAAGCCTGGAGAGCGAGAGGGGTCGGTGCGCACCGACCCCTCTCGTTCTCCAGGTTTCAGCAAAAGCCTGCATTCACCCCATAGGACGCACCCAGATTTCCTTTTTTATATATATAAAATTTTTATTGGTTTTACAAAATTTTTTAAAGACAAACAAACACTTATAAAGACATACAAACACGTATAGTTTCATAACATTTTTTCATAAACCTCTTTTCCGAGACTTCCCCATACCCCCCCTTTCTGCATCCCAATGTCCATAATTTTTTTGCAACTTCTAAATATTCCTTTCCAACCTCTGTCATCTTAATCTTGTCTATAATCTGATCTTATATCACTGTATCCCTTTTTTTCCTGAAAACCTCAACATTCTAGCATTCATCAAGTTTATAGTAGTCCTTAAGATAGCTTTTAATTTTTTTCCATTCTTCTTCCGCCGTCTCTTTTCCCTGATCACGGATTCTGCTTGTCATCTCAGCCAATGTCATATAGTCCATCACTTTCATCTGCCATTCTTCCAGAGTGGGTAGATCTTGTGTCTTCCAATACTTTGCGATGAGTATTCTTGCTGCTGTTGTAGCATACATAAAGAAAGTTCTGTCCCTCTTTGATACCTCTTTGATTCTGAATGGCAGCCTCTATCTCTTGTTCTGTTATTCTCTGATTCAGATCCATCTTACTTTGATGAGAGATTTTTTGTAATCCATATTTATCAAGGAATTTGTCTATATCTTCTTCATTTTGTGGTCCTTGAGCATAGAGTTTTTTAAAATAACTCAAAAAGCAATTTCTAATCTCGTTAGGTTTAGTTATATTCTTTCCATCCACTTCTAGGCTTGTAACTGTATTTAATTTCTGCCTTTTCTTCAGTTGCCATGCCAGGAGTTTGCCGCATTTATCTGCCGATTCAAATGTCTTTTGTTTCATTTGCCTTATCTTCCATTCAATCTCTTGGTTCATCAATTCCATATATTGTGCTTGATATAACTTAATCTCTCTCAAAATCTCCTGGGACTTTGGTTTTACTCTTAATTTTTTCTCTCCTTCCTTTATCTTTTCCAAAATCTTTTCCTTTTTCTCATTCTGTTTCCTCCTCTTTATTGAGTTTTGTTGAATCAAAAAACCCCGCATCACAGCTTTACTTGCGTCCCAGATCACTCTTTTTTCCACATCGGCCCTTAAATTTATTTCAAAATAGTCCTTTAAAGTTTTTTGGGCCTTCATGAGGATCTCCTTATCTCGAAAGAGGGTGTCATTCATCCTCCATCTGAACTGACCAGTTGTTGTAAGTTTCATTTCCATCTTCACTGCATTATGGTCGGAGCAAGTTTTTGGGCAGATTTCTACCTTCTTAATCTTTGGAGCCATCCCACTAGTAATCCAGATTTGGTCGATTCTGGTCCAGGTCGTCATTGCTTGGGAGAAAAAGGTTCCCTCTCTCTCAAGAGGGTTCCTTATTCTCCATATATCTATTAAGTCCACATTTTCCGTCATTTCAAAGAAAGTCTTAGGAAGTCTCCCTTCCTTGGTGACTGTCAGTCTTTGTGCCTTGTCCATGTTAGTGGAGACCACACCGTTCATGTCTCCCATAATTATCATATTATAATCCAGATAGTCCGTCAGAGTTTCATGAAGTTTCTTGAAGAATTCTGCTTTACCTTCATTTGGTGCATAGATTCCAACTATCAGAAATTTTTCTCCTTGTACTTTTATCTCAACTGCCAAATATCTTCCTTGTTCATCTTTAAACATCATTTTTGGAGCCCACTTCTCTTTTACATAAATCACAACTCTTTTTTTGACTTTGTCTGATGAGATAAATTCTTGTCCTAGTCTTTTGTTTATAAGTAATCTCCTGTGAGCTCTGGTTATATGGGTTTCTTGTAGGCATATCAAATCCAGTTGTTCTCTGTTCAGAATATGAAAAACTTGTCGTCTCCTCAATGGCATATTGAGCCCATTACAATTCCAACTAAGGAATTGCAGGGCCATCTTGTTATTTTTCTGACACTCCTCCAACAGCTCCAAGTTGTTGCTCTTCCTCTGAAGGTGGTGGAATATGTCCAAACGAAAGATTCAAAATGTCTATTGCTCTCCTCTGTTCTGCAATTGGGTCCACGGTTCCCTTCTGTAGGTCCTCTCGATTTCTTTCCAAAAATTTCTCTTTATCTTGTATAGTCTTTATTTTCACCTTCTTCCCCTTGTAATCGAAGGACAATCCCTGCGGAAATTCCCACCTAAAGAGGATGGTGTTCTTCTTTAACAGATAAACCAGGTCCTTGTAGAAAGCTCTCAGATCCAAGATATATTTAGGGATGTCTTTAAAAATCTGTACAGCTGAATTTCCAATTTGCAAGGCCTTTTCAAAATGTAGTCGTAATATTTTATCTCTTTCTTCCTTGGATCTAAGGGTAATCAAACAATCCCTCGGAGTCTTTCTGTTCTGTTTTTTACCCAGTCTAAACGCTGTTGTAATTTTTAAATTCGTCTTCCTCCAGATCTTCCCAGCAGTCAGCGAACTCTTGTGTTAAATACTCCACTAGATTGTCACCTTCGTTCTCTGGAATTAATCTCAATTTCAAATTTCTCTCTTTTCTCTGTAATTCCCACAGAGCCAGAGTTGCATCATGCTCGTACACCTTTTTAGCAATCGGTTCTAAGCTCTCTTGAGTCTCTCCAGCAATAGTTCTAGCTTCTTCCGCAATTTTACGTGTTGCAGAATTTTCCTGGACCAATTTGTTTATAGATTCTGTGTTCAAATCCAACCTTGCTGTTAACTCTGTTAATTTTTGTGTATTTTCTGAGCTCTGCTTTGTTAGGGTCTCCAGGGATTGGTTTATCTTAAGTAGAGCTTGTGTCACAGCATCCATGGAGACAGCTGTCACTTTTTCTTGTCCTGTTGTTCCTGTAGGTCCTGTAGGGGTTACGCCTGTAATCGAGCCTCTCTTCTTTTGTTGCTGTTGCTGTTGCTGGTGCTGTTGTTGTTGTCTGGTCTTAGCTCTTGTAGCTATCTCTTCTAGTGGACCACTCATGTCCCAAGGTCGTTTCCCACGGGAACCGTCTCCCGATGGAAAATTCCACTGTCTTGAGCTATATCAGCCTTTACTTTGCCCTCTAGAGGGAGCAAGTCAAAATGTCCAAGTACAAAGACAAAGAAAATGTCCAAATACGAAAACAAGAAAAGTTTAAAGCAAGTATATCAGGAGGCTTGTAAATATAAATTGCAGCACTTTCCCAGTAGATACTGTTTCAGCCTACTCTGGTATACTGTAGCAAAAGAATCCAGGAACTTTGTATCACAATGTAGCCTTCACAGGAAAAAGTCAGTTCAGTGCCCTGTTGTCTTATTTAGCAGTCCGTTTCAGGTTATTGAGGCAGCAGAAAATTTTTTCCTTTTAAATAAATCATGCAGTTACTAATGTCTCTTTTGCCTCCCCTCTGCCCTGCTAGCTAGAGGAGAGGTCTAAGGTCCAAATGTCAGATTTAATTAATCAAAGACAATGTCTCTTGCGGATGCAGCTTTAAAGTTTCGTTGCTTTCACTTTCATGCAGTCGGGGGAAGGCAGACTTCCTTAATTTTCACCTCCCCGTTTTCAGCCAAATTTCCAGACTTTAGTTTCAAATAGGCGTTCAATCTTACTCACGGGTTATTTCAGTCCGTAATTTACAGGAAGGAATCGGCGCTCTCCACTAATAGCGACGCGGCTTCACCCTGCGGGCTGGGTAGCGATTCTCAGCACCGCGCTCCCCCGATGTCGTTCCGGAGCCTTTAAAAAGGCTCTTTCTGCGGTAAAGGGGGGGCGCTCCTGGTGCCCACCGAATCTCCTCGTTCACAGGCTTCAGCACCTGTGATTTTAGGGGTCCCCCGCTTGCCGTAGCGGGTCAGACCCGAACTCGCAGAGCAGTCCTCCTCCGGAGCTCGGAAAGAGGACCACCATTAGCGCTGGCGCTGACCGGAAGTCCTACGCACCCAGATTTCCCCTTCATTTTTGGAGGGGAAAAAGTGTGTCCTATAGGGCGAAAAATACGGTATGTGAAAAGCTCCCATTCTTCTATAAAGTCACAATTGTCCTTGTCTCGCAATTTGTATGTCAATTTCGCCAGTTCTGCATAGTTCATCAATTTCTCTTGCCACTGTTCTTTTGCTGGGGTTTCCTCATTCTTCCATCCTTATGCTATCAAGACTCTTGCCGTTGTTGTTGCATACATAAATAAATTCTTTGTTTTCCTTGGTAGGTCTTGTCCTACAATCCCTAACAAAATTGCTTCTGGTTTTTAACAATGGGTTGTGTTCAACTCAGTGTTAAGCAAATTTTTTAGGCAGTACTTCCTTTCCCCATGTATCCCCTAAATCTCTTCTGGGTGTGTCCCCCCCCACAACTATCCAGAGCAGACTGGGGATGGTGCAGAGCACACAGGCAGGAAACAAGGGAGAAAACCTTGCACTAGCACAAAAATGCCATTGAACACCACTGAGTGGTTTCACATGTTCACAGTGACCAACAGAATACTGGACCTATCATTAATCTGTGAAGGCCTAGGTGAAAAGGATAGTTTTTAGCATGCACTAGGAACAAACAATGATTTGTATCTTATTTCCAAGGGGAAGAAGGCTTCAAATCAGAGGTTCTCACACACCCAGCTCTGGGTGGCTGCAAGTTGAACTACAGCAACAGGCGGAACCACCAAGAGGATCTCAGAAGAAGATTGCAGCAACTGGGCAGGTGTGGAGGAGGGGAGGCAGTCTCTGGTTAATATCAGAGTCTTTGAGTGACAACCAAGGCCATTCACAGCATTGAATCAACCAATACAGGTATGTAGGCCTTTGCTGACAGCAGGTTCACACCCTCCAACATTGATTTCAGAAATGAAGAAGAAGAATATTTTTGTTATTTATACCCTGCCCATCTGGCTGGGTGGAGGTCCTCTTTATTTGGAAGTCCAGGGGACCCCCCAAAAAAAATGACCATGCAAAAATGTGTTAAATGTAATTAGTTTAATTGTTATGCAGTCTGGAATGGGGGAGAAAGACACAGTTTGGATTTTCTGAATTGTCAAATTAGAAGCTGGGACGGCTTTCGTAATTCTGGGACTGTCCCTGGAAAATCGGGACACTTGGTCAGTATGCCGAATATGTGAAGGAGCAGTTAGGCACCCATCAAGTTACTCCTCTATGTGTCTTGAAGGTTGTTTGAATGAACTGAGGAAAACGAAAGAGTCTTTCGCAGGAAATTTTGAGGGTAGCATTGGCGGAAGAATTTATGAACTCCTCTGCTAAGGGATTCAAAGGGCCGAAGACTGAAGTTAATAAAGGAAGAATTAGGTTCAATGGTACTCATAACAATTATAAAGACATTTCAGTAGAGATAATTTAATACCTTGGGATATTAACATTTACATATAATCAAGTAATTCAAATCAGTGACGACTGAGGACAAAAAAAAAAATACTGTTAGGCGATTAGGGGTTGAGGTATATCCCTTGAGGTTCTTAAGCAAACAATTCTGGCTGGATTAGAAAACGGGGAGGAGGAAAAGAAGAATTAGGGATGTTACATTAAACCTAAAAGCATGCAAAGAAAAAAAAGAAATGGTGGTTGATTTTAATTACACATCAGTTTTACACTCCTGAATTGCCATTTATGCGAAGTACTGGAAGATTTACACACACACACACACACACACACACACGCAAGTGTTTGTCTCAAATCGAGAAGGCCTTCTCAGCAGCGGTGCCCACCCTGTGGAATGCCCTCTCATGTCAAGGAATTAAACAACTATATAACTTTTAGAAGACATCTGAGGGCAACCCTGTATTGGGAAATTTTTTAATGTTTGATGTTTTATCATGTTTTTAATATTCTCTTGGGAGCCACCCAGAGTGGCTGGGGAAACCCAGCCAGATGGATAGGGTATAAATAAATTATTACTATTATTATTATTATTATTATTATTATTATTATTATTATTATTACATGCATGTACAGTATCTTTCATGGACACTTCTGAAATCCCAACACAGAGGTGGGATACTTCTGCCGCATAGGTCAATCTTGGCTTTCCAGGGGATCCGCTTTGGCCCACAAAGCCATTTTCACCAGTCCATTCCCACCAATCAGCTGAGCTGACATCATTCATGACATCAACTGATGGCCTACCCTCCAACATTCCACTCAGGAAAATTGGGACGAGCGTCTTTCAATGCTGTACTCTCATGCAAGTCAGTTGACTCACACGAGAGCACTGCATCAGCACCAACTGCAAACTACTCCTTCCTGAGTTTGGTGGCAGCGTTGGAGGGGGAAACCAGGATGTTCCATGATCCAGTCCCAGGGAAATCGGGACGGTTGAGGGGTATGTGATGGGAGGGAGAATGGGGTTCAATTCTGCCTTCCTTTTCCCAGTAGTAGGGAACAGATGCTATCAGGGGATGATTAGCTGCTTGTGCTTAAAATGGTGCCCCTTCAGAGTTTGTGCGGCCCCACAAACCTCTGTGTGTGACAGAGCTCCTCAGACATGTCTGCTCTAGTCACTGTTAGAGTCCGACAGTGGCTGTTTGCGGAAACGCCTCCAACAAAGAAGTTCCTTAACGGAAACACGTCTCCTGGACTCACGACGTGACAGCTTCCGACGAAGCATGGGTCTCCCTGCAATTGCTTCTGACACCTCCCCACTATTTTCACTGGACGTGTCTCTCACCCCTTTCTCCCCCCTGCTTCCTGCCTGCGCTGCTGCATCTCTCTCAGTATTCCTGAGATCCTCCTCCAGAGACCCCGCGCTCCCCCTGCTGGTCCCTGCTTTGGCTGTTGAGTCTCTCCCAGTCTCTGGGAGCCCTATCACCTCCTTTCCCTCTGATGTCAGTTCCCTGACAGATGCTCACAGCCAAAGCAGCAGGATTGAACCCTGCCTGATCCAATGGTGATGGTAACTAGCCTTGCATGCTTGGAGATGCTGCCATATTTGCAGGTGGTGCTTCAAATGAATGTAGAGATAACTAACTGATTTCTGAAAAAAACCAAACCTTTACATTGTTATGAGCTTACTGAGTTATGGGGTTGAGCTGGGTGACCTTTTAGGATCCTGACCATCTCTGGCATTTCCCCATTAATATGTGATTATTATTTCTAAGTCCTCGTGAAAATTCATTTTCACTTTCGTGTGTTTTTCTCCTAACGTACACATTTTTGCAAAGTAATTTCACCTAATATAATGCAGTTTCTTGTGTGGATTTTTATCCTACTATATGCATTTTTGTACATATTGCTTGACCGGAGAACTGCACTGCAAAATTTAGAGAATTGTGAAGTACAAAGGATGGCTGTGTTTCAGTCCGTGCATGGTTTTGAAAATTGTGGAACTAGTAAGTTTGTCTTTAAATGCGACCTGAACTGAATTTCTCTCCCATGCCTATGTGCTTTACGTTTTTATCATGCTCTTTTGCTGTTGTTATTTTTTGAATATTGCATCTCAGCACTTACGACACTATTTTATTTGTTCCATTTTTGTACACTGCTTAGAGGTTTAAAAAATATGAAGTGGTTTAGAAACACTTTGAAATTGCCAAATTAAATGAAATCAATCTACAAGGAAAGCCAGGCCTCTTATCTTTCTCTTCCCGTCATATCCATTCATTTCAGCAATTCTTGCACTGGAGAAAACGCTGTGTGAATTGTGTCTGCTACCTCCGTCTTTCAAAAGTAGGTAGTGACACTTTCTGATGGTACGTTCAGTACACAAGTGACATTTCTAAACAGCTTGTTGTCTGGTGTCTCACTATCACATTGTTTTTAAAAAGGACGGAGGGGGAGGACCTGATCCCCACCCTGGATTATTAGCACCTTGCCAAAATAAAGCTTCTAAAAACCGCATATTGAAGTATAAAGAGAATTTAGAAGTGTTCGCATTTAGAAGAAGTAGAAAGCCCCCACCACTAGGAAGGGTTTGGAGCCCTCTGTCATTTGCAGAAAGCATTATAATAAATCAGTGCCTTTTGAGTCTCTGTTCATGCTCCGAGATAAGGCAAGACTTGCTCTTTGGTCTTTCTTCATGCGCTGAATAGTTGGAGGCAAGTCAGGGTCTTTGTCACCTTTTCTTGCTTTTTTGAATTTTTCCATTCTGACTCACTCTGCTCCTTAGCAGAGCACTTGGAATACAAAGCGGTCTGGAAGTAGCTGAATGGTGCTTCTGCTGACAGATGATTAGGGCCAGCAGTAATGCGAGTTGCAGTGTATATGCCGAACGGCCTTAGAATAATTCACCAGTGGGGCATTGAATACCTCTGGGGCAATGGCTGAATGGGTGACCTTGGAAACCCAGACACAGGGTGGTGCTGAGCTTGTTGACCTGTAGGGAATCATGAGCACTTCAGCCAACAAGGAGAGAATATTGAAAAACACTGTGTGTGTGTGTGTGTGTGTGTGTGTGTGTGTGTGTAAAAGATGTGCAGTTAGGAGTGGCTGGAAGAATTGTAGCTGGAAGTGGTCCAGTCCCAGAAACTTTGGGCTGTATAGACCACTCTAGAGCTAGATCTGACAACCCCAAGCAGTTCTCCTTGAAGGCAGTGGGAATTATAACTCTTACTATTTTTATCCTGCTATTTTCCTGACAGGAACTCAAGACAGCTTACAAATGAAATAAGAACAGCTAAAAACACATTGGGGGTATTTAAAAACAATTAAACATGTAATAGAATGTGTGTGTGTGCGCGCACACACACACACTCACGTCCTCACACACACACACACACACACACACACACACACACAAATATATGCATATACGAGAGTCCCATGGACTGCAAGAAGATCAAACTTCTCCATTCTTAAGGAAATCAGCCCTGAGTGCTCATTGGAAGAACAGATCCTGAAGCTGAGGCTCCAATACTTTGGCCACCTCATGAGAAGAGAAGACTCCCTGGAAAAGACCCTGATGTAGGGAAAGATGGCGGGCACAAGGAGAAGGGGATGACAGAGGAGGAGATGGTTGGACAGGGTTCTCGAAGCTACCAGCTTGAGTTTGACCAAACTGCGGGAGGCAGTGGAAGACAGGAGTGCCTGGCAGGCTCTGGTCCATGGGGTCACGAAGAGTTGGACACGACTAAACAACTAAACAACAACAACAACATCCTATATATTTTGTTTTTTTAATATCTACACACATACAAATATATGATGTATTACAAACATAAGGATAATAACAACCACAACAGCCCCACACCTGTTTTCATTAAAAGCAGTCAGCTCCCAAAAGTCTGTTGCAAAAAGACAGTCTTAATCCTGCTGGCGGGAGGACAACAAGGAGGGAGCCAGGCTAGCTTCTCTGGGGAGGGATTTCAAGTGTGTGGGAGCAAGCAACAACGAGAAAAGGAGCTTCTAAAACTGCAGGAGAAAAACATCAGCACAAATAGGCTAGATTTCCCCCCAGCTTACTTCACACAAGCCCGACCACAAAGTCTGCGATTCCTTTTCATTTCAGTGACGGTAAGCAGTTTGCAAAGAGCTACGTGCATCCCATTAGTTTCAGTGTAAGCTTTCATGCAGGAAAGTCGCGATGGATGGTTCCTGAAGAAATGAGGGCCGGGCCCTCTCCAATTCTTGGAAGCTGGAGAGTGGGAACTGGTCGGTGCACTTATAAATTATTCCAGCCCTGGAGCTGTTCCTTTTGCAGAGTTTCACATTTGTTCCTCTTCCTTGCCCTTCTGTGTATTCCTGTAGGAAGATATCCACATTCAGAGCGACATTTCGTGCCTACCTCTAATTAGGGCTTTCCAGCATCTGTCTCCACCAATAGGGTCATTTGCAATATCTGGTCTTGGTAACACAGGGATTCTGTACCCCATAAAAATAAATCATTCCTTTCTGAAAGCATTCATTAGAGATCCTTTCTCTCTCCCCTGCCCAACTGTGGCTATTTTTGTCTTGACTGTGTTTTCGAAGGCTTCTGCCTGGCAGTTTTGGGGGTGTTCCTTCATTCCCACATAAAGTAAAGAAAATATAGCATTGTGGACTGTTACGTGTGTATCTGGGTATGCACACTTCACATTTGAACTTACACACTTAAACACATTTGAGAAAAGAGGAAGTTTTTGGGGTTGATTTCTTTTTTTACATAGGTTGACTGCACATGACTGAGCACCATTCTGGGCATGTGTCTAAGGGAGTTCAGGATCCAACACACCCACAGCCTGCCCTCAAGTTAAATGCCAATACTCCAGATTTATCAAAGTGAAGGGAAATCCATGTACACACTAAGCAATTCGGTATAGTATAGGACAGTGTTTCCCAACCGGTGTTCCGCGGCACACTAGTGTGCCGCGAGATGTTGCCTGGTGTGCCGCGAGATGTTGCCTGGAGGGAGGCAGGCGAGTCCAAAAAAGGTTGGGAAACACTGTCCTAGAAGCGCTCTGGGCCGGCGCCGTTTCGCCGAAGGCGCCGGAGGACCCCCACCCTCAGCTCCTTCAGAAAGGAAGCCCCGCCCCTCGGCTCCCTACGAGGCCAGCCGCTGCACGCACGCGCAGGCTTGTCATCGGCCTCCTCTCAGTTCACTTGGGACAGCGGACGAGGAGGAGGCGGGCATGTCCAGGCAGCAGTAGCAACTCCCGGCGACGGCTCCTCAAGCCCCGGGCAACCCTACTCCCTCACCGGCCTCGGCCGCCCTCCTCCACCCGCCGCCGCCTCCCCCGCCGCCGCCGGCCACCTCGGCCCTGCTGCCGCCCCCTCCTCCGCCCGCTATCGCCACCACCACCACAACAGCCGCCGCCGCCTCAGCTGGGCCCATGCCTGCCGGGAGCGACGGCAGCAGCAGCAGCAGCACCCCGGCGCCCTTCCCTCACGGCGGCGACCCGGCCCTGAACGAGCAGGAGAAGGAGCTCAAGCGGCGCCTCAAGTGGCTCTACCCGGCCATGGACGAGCAGGAGACGCCGCTGCCGCGCTCCTGGAGCCCGAAGGACAAATTCAGCTACATCGGCCTCTCGCAGAACAACCTGCGCGTCCACTACAAAGGTAGAGGGACGGAGGGAGGGTGAGGCCGAGGCCACTGCCATCCCCAGGCCCCCTCCGCCTCTTCCTCCGAAAGGCAGGCTGAGAAACTCCCAGGGAAGCTCTGAACGTCTCCCCCAAAACCGTCGGGAGGCTTCGGTTGTTGCCTTTCTCCGCCGAGGTCGGTGGACCCCGAGCCTAGGCTTCCTTCCCGCACCCCGCTTTCCGAAGACCGCACACCAGTTGGGCCAGTACATATTCCCCTCCCATGACTGGAGCGGAATAGCCCTTTCTCTTCTTCCCCAACCCTTGTCGTTGGAGGAGTCCCTCGCTTTGCTGCCTCCTCCCCCCCACCCCCAAAGCTTGGAGGTTCCCCGGCAAGGGGGAGGGAAAAAAATTGAAACTTACACTTTCGTGCGTCCCTCCCGGCGTGACGCTGCGCGCTGACGTCATGGGGCTGTAATGGTGGTGTGCCTCGAGATTTTTTTCATCAAACAAGTGTGCCTTTGCCCAAAAAAGGTTGGGAAACACTGGTATAGGAAACAGAAATATTCATACTCTACTACATTCACAACCCTAAAGTGAAGAATAAATTATCAGATGGTATCAGAGACAGAGAGAAAATGCTATGCTAAAAAGAATAGAGGAATGTTTGAATCTAGAAGTCCGGGAAGAGGTTAATTAATAGCACCTATCCAGTGCTCAGGGGACGCGGGTGGCTCTCTGGTTTAAACCACAGAGCTTAGGGCTTGCCGATCAGAAGGTCGGCGGTTTGAATCCTCGCGATGGGGTGAGCTCCCGTTGTTCGGTCCTTGCTCCTGCCAACCTACCAGTCTGAAAGCACGTCAAAGTGCAAGTAGATAAATAGGTACCGCTCCAGCGGGAAGGTAAACAGTGTTTCCATGCGCTGCTCTGTTTCACCAGAAGCGGGTTAGTCCTGCTGGCCACATGACCCAGAAGCTGTACGCTGGCTCTCTCTGCCAATAAAGCGAGATGAGCGCCGCAACTCCAGAGTCAGCCACGACTGGACCTAATGGTCAGGGGTCCCTTTACCTTTACCTTTTTATCCAGTGCTCAGAGGCACTCTTGCAGTTGTAAATGGGTAGCAATGCCATGTGAGCTTATGTGTGTGTTGATACCTGACCAGGTGCCCAGGTTAGGGATTCAAACCTGCAATCTTAGCATTATTAGCACCATGCTCTAACCAACTTGGATTTGTATGATTTAAGTTCCCAGGACTCCTAATGGAGGAGAAGGTATATAATTGTAACCAAACAATAAACAAAATTAGCATTATTATTTTTTTCAGGAGATTTCCCACGGGGATGGGAAGCTAAATTCATTCATTTGCTAAGCTGGTCAGTTGTCTGGCTAAAATAATACAGTTAAACAACTGCAGAAAACATGGTTGTTCTACTTTGCAAGTTTCTAGTCCCTCTGGCTTGTCGAGCATTTTCTTCCACGCTGTTTGAGTCAGAGAGGCTTTCTTCTCCTTTTATTTTTTAGGATTCTCTCTCACCTTAATCTTTCGCTCATCCAGGCAGAATGCAGTTTCCAAAAAGTCATATTTATTCTGCTTGCTACTTTCTCTCCCCTGAGTCATCTCTTCTCTTGGGCTGACAAACAGATAAAAAATAATAAAAACCCAGAAAAATGGAAGAGGCCAGTACTTACCAAATGAAAGCCTCAGCTTGGCTGCACAGTAGGAGCTTTCTGAAAAGTACTCTAGCTAGTGGGAAGTGAGAACATGCCCTTCTGCTGCGTCTGTTTGGCTCTGGAGAGGATTCTGTGAGTTTACATGGAGATACCGCTCGCCATGTACAAACTCTGAAACATGTTTAAAAATAAAAGATTTAATTGCACTTGGCATTTCAGAGTCTCCGGCTGGAGGCAGTCCTCTCGCTGCAGAGAGAGATCTACAGTGACACTTGTAGAACAAGGAATTTGATGCCAACAGACCAAACATAAAGAAACCCCGCACAGACCTCCAATATTTTCTCAGTTGCCTTTCCCATCAAAATGTAACCATTCCAGCAGGACCTGCCATTGCTGAAACGTCGAAAACATATTGCAGTTTTTCTTTGATACTTTTAGTTATCAAATGTCCTGATATCCAAACGTGGGCTGCTGTGTAATCTACAATACTTGCTGAACTGGTAAAGGGGCAGAAAAGGACAACCGGAATTTCCAAGGCTTTGGAGTCACTTCATTAGGTTACAACCAGTGGCTTTTTTCTGACAGTACCAGTGCTCTTTTTCTAGAAAAAGAGGTGCTGGGACTCTCCATGAAAGCATCTCTTGTTCTCTTATAATGGTAATGGGGCCCACCTGAAAAGTGCAGGAACTGTGTTCCAGTGAGTTCTGGCTGGGGGGGGGGGACCCTGCGGAGTATTCAAGGGTACGTAGTTCCGACACCTTTTTTTCAAGAAGAAGAGCACTGGTTACAACCTTTGTGGGAGGTTTAGTTTTAGAGAGAAAGCGAATAATCCATATTCACACCATACATTTAAGGCACTATGATGCCACTTTAAATGAAGGGTAGGCAAATTAAAGCCCGGGGGCCAGATCAGGATCCGGCCCAATCGCCTGCGGACGGTCCAGGAATCAGTGTGTTTTTACATGAGTAGAATATGTCCTTTTATTTAAAATTCATCTCTGGGTTATTTGTGGGGCATAGGAATTCATTATTTTTCCCCCTTCAAAATATAGTTGTCCCCCCACTGTAGTCTACTTTCCTTCTTCCAATGACTGTTCTCCCACCTTCAGGTAGCAGAGTAGGGAGTTTCCATGACTTTCTGGGTTTACCCAGTGGTGTAGCGTGGGGGGGGCCAGGGGGGCGGCCGCACCGGGCGCAACATTTGGGGGTTAGGGTTAGGGGGCGCAAATCCAGGGGTTAGGGGGCGCAAATTACTTGCCTTGCCCCGGGTGCTGACAACCCACGCTACGCCACCGGGTCCACCTTTTGGCCTGTTCTACACTGCTTGGAATTCTAACTGCTTGCTTTTGCTCTTTACTTGCTGATCTGTTACATGGTTCAGCATTCAGTGCGGGCAGGTGAGTGGTTTCTGAGAATACCATGGATAAAACACCTAGAGGCATTATTGGATGAACAGTGTTAAGTTGTGGGTGAACATATCAGACAACACAGCGATTCTTCAAACAGCTCTTGTTTATTCAGAGGTCAGAACAGAACAGAACTGAACTGAACTGAAGAGCTCAGTCAGCCTGCTTATCTAGAGCTCCAGTACAACGTTACTGTAGCAACTTTCTAAAACTATCCAATCACCGAACGTCACTTTCGATCCTTCATTTGCATACAAACTATTCAGTCACTGAACGTCACTTTTGATCCTTCATTTGCATAACTATCTACAGTATCCCCCTGCTGGCCCAGGGTGAGAACTAGAGTACATAACAAACAGGACGTTCCAAACACCTTTCATTGTCTGGCTGGTTCAAGGTAAATGCTCCTTTGGACCTGGTATGTGCTCCCTGATGAACACTTGACATCTGGAACAGAGAACACAGTTCCGGTACTCATACAGTACCTGAGGATCCCCTAGCATCTTTAAGGATTGTGGCATGCCCAGAGGAACAGAGGGCTGCATCCCTAGCTGACTTAACAAGACTATACACCTGCCTGCAATTTCATAATCAGGTTAATTGGGTGAAGATCTTAATGCTATAGAATAAACATGACCTTTGAGGTTCCACATCTCTCGAGTCTTTTTTTCTGGGCATACAGCAATTGATGGCTCCAGCATTCAGCTTTATCACATGACCCTGTGTGATGGGATGATGAGCTGCTTGTGCGTAAAATCGTAGTCCCTCAGAGTTTGTGCAACTCCACAAACCTCTGTCTGTGACAGAGCTCCTCAGACATGTCTGCTCTAGTCGCTTGCAGATTCCGACAGTGGTTGTTTTCGGAAGCGCTTCCAGCATAAAAGCTCCTTAACGGAAACACGTCTTCGGGACTCGCGGCGTGACAGCTTCCGGCGAGGAATGGGTCTCCCTATGGGAGCTTCAGACACCTCCCCACTGTTCTCGCTGGATGTGTCCCTGAGCCCTCCCCCTTGCTCGCTTTCCCTCAGAGATCCTCCTCTCACCCTGCTAGTTTCTGCTTTAGCTGCTGAGTCTCTCTCAGCCTCCGTGAGACTTTCCTCCAGAGACCCACCTCTCCCCCTGCTGGTCCCTGCTTCAGCTGTTGAGTCCCTCCCAGCCTCCGTGAGCCCTCTCCCCACCTGTTCCTCCGATGGCAGTTCCCTGACATCCACCTCCCCTCCAGGACCCCCTCCACCCCCGCCCGTTCCCTCTCCTCTGGGCGGTGAGGAGGTAAAACCCCGAAAAGAATCCTCTTCATCTTCAGACGTCTCGAACATTTCCCTCCATCGGTCGCCGTTCCGGCTCGCTGAATCCTCCTCCTCCTCGGAATCTGTGAACCCCTCCAACTCTTCTTCTTCGTCGGTGGTGGCAAAGTATTCCCTCCGGAACCTCGCCACAGGCTGAGGTTTACGTGGGAACCTCTGATTAAAAGTTTCTATTAAAACCTCGTCGTTGACATCCTCTGCCATGACCCAGGTGTTTTCCGACTCCGGTTCCCCTTCCCACGTTACCAAATACTCTACTTGATCTCCCTTCCACCTGGAATCGAGGATCTCCGCTACATGGTAGCTGTGTTCCCTTTCCTCCATTGCTGGTCCCCGAGTGACCCTCCCTTCTCTGTCCCCTTTATACGGTGACAGCAACGACCTGTGGAAAACTGGGTGCAGCTTCATGTGGTTCGGTAACCGGAGTCTGAAAGCCACTGGGTTGACCTGTTGCATGACTTCAAATGGGCCCAATCTTTTGGGTCTTAACTTCTTACAACCCCCTTTGAATGGTAACCCTTGGGTTGACAGCCACACCTGGTCCCCCACCCTAATGGTTTCACCTTCTCTTCTGTTTTTGTCTGCCTGCCTCTTATATTCCTCCTTGGCCCTGTTTAAGTTAAGTTGGAGCTGGCGATGGATCGCTTCCATTTCTTCTACGAACTGTTCGGCAGCTGGAACGCTCCAGTTCTCCCCCTCCCCCCCTGGGAAAGCCCGGGGATGGCACCCGTAATTAGCCAAAAAGGGGCTCATCCCCGTGGACATGTTCTCCGCATTGTTGTAGGCAAATTCCGCCAACGCCAGCTTCTCCACCCAGTCATTCTCTCTGTCATTGACATAACACCTCAAATATTGCTGGAGGATGCCATTGGCTCTTTCCGCCTGCCCGTTGGTTTCAGGATGCCGGGCAGTCGAAAAATTGACCTCTACATGCAGTAAGCTCATGGAGGAACCTGGAAGTAAATTGTTTCCCTCGGTCTGAAACCACCCTCAAGGGGGCGCCATGCAACCTAAACACATTTTCTACAAACAATTTAGCGGTTTCTTCTGCCGTGACAGCATGTGAGCAGGCTATAAAGTGGGCCATTTTGGTTAACAGGTCTACCACAACCATGATGGCTGTTTTCCCTCTGGACTTTGGCAGATCAGTCATGAAATCTATTGCCACTGCTTCCAATGGTCTTTCAGGTGTGGGTAGCGGTTCTAATAACCCTGCCGGTGCCCGCCTCTCCCCCTTGGCTCGCTGGCATTGGTCACACCCTCTCACATACTCCCGCACATCTTCCCTGACCTTGGGCCACCCAAATTCCCTGGTAACCAGCCACATAGTTTTGTGTTGCCCAAAATGCCCTGCTGTGGGGCTATCGTGCAGTTGCTTGAGTACCTTCTCCCTCAAATCACCTTCCGGTATATATAACGCTCCCTTGTAATACAACGCCCCGTTTCTCTCCTCAAACCCCCCGGGTTTATCTCCCTCCCTCCTGAGACCCCTGAGTTTGTCCTGGGCGTATTCATCATTCATCGTTCCCTCTACCAGTTCCCTTTGCCCCACCAATGCCGCCCCACACACCCAGCGGTCCTCTGGAATGACATGTCTTCCTTCGGGTGCTCCCTCCCCCTCCAAATATTCAGGTTTGCGTGAGAGAGCGTCCGCCCTAACGTTCTCTGGGCCTGGCACATAACAAATCTCAAAGTTAAATTTGGAGAACTCCTGGGCCCATCTCAACTGCCGTTGGTTGAGCACTCGTGCCGTTCTCCAATACTCTAGGTTCTTGTGGTCAGTGCACACTTGCACCTTATGTTGTGCGCCAATTAGCAGGTGCCTCCATCTCCGGAAAGCCTCATGAATAGCAAGAAGCTCTCGGTCGTACACCGTGTAGTTCCTCTCGGATTTGTTCAGCTTTCGCGAAAAAAAAGGCACACGGTCTCCACTCTGACTCCTCCTTCCCTGGCTGCAGAAGAAGCACCGCCCCTATGGCTCTGTCTGATGCGTCTGTTTCGACTCTCATCTTTTTTTGTAAGTCCACATGCAGAAGTTGTTCTTCAGAGGCGAAGGCCCTTTTCAGTTCCTCAAAAGCTCGCTCCGCCTCCTCAGTCCAAACAAATTTCTTCTTACTGCTGAGACAGTCCGTAATGGGCGCCGTCAGGTGGGCAAAGTTTCGGATGAACTTACGATAAAAGTTCCCAAACCCTAGGAACCTCTGCACATCCTTCTTGGTTTTGGGTGTTTTCCATTCCAGCAGTGCCTGGACCTTGCCGGGATCCATGGCCAATCCCTTGTCTGACAGGCGGTACCCCAGGAACTCCACCTCCTTGGTATGAAACTGACACTTCTCCAGTTTCACCCACAGCCGGTTGGCTTGCAGCCTGCTCAACACTTCTCTGACGTCTCTCACATGCTGCTCCTCATTCTCAGAATACACCAACACGTCATCTAGGAAGGCCACACAATTCTTGTAAAGCAAAGGCCCCAGTACGTGGTTCATAAACGATTGGAAGCACGCCGAGCCTGCTTGTAAGCCAAATGGCATAACGAGATATTCAAATGCCCCCCAAGGGGTGAACATGGTGGTTTTCCATTCATCCCCTTTCCTTATACGTATCAGGTTGTACGCCCCCCCTTAGGTCCAGCTTTGTAAAAATCTTTCCCTTCCGCACCCTGGTCAAAATGTCGTCAATCCTGGGCATAGGGAAAGCCAAGGGTTCTGACACTGCGTTTAACCCCCTAAGGTCACACACAAGTCTCGGCTTATCCGTGTTTTTTTTATCCACAAAAAACACTGGGCTACCTCCCACTGCTCTGGACTCTCTGATGAAACCTCTCTTCAAGTTCTTGTCAATGAACTCTCTTAGCTCCTGCATTTCTCTGTCTGACATGGCATACAACTTGCCTACAGGAAGCTGTGCCCCAGGGAGTAAATTGATTTGACAGTCAAAGGGTCTATGCGGGGGTAGTTGGTCAGCTTCCTTCTCGCTGAACACATCGCTGAGATCTGCGTATTGTGGTGGTACCTTCACTTTCTCCATTACTTCCGTCCCTGCTAGGGTGGCTTGGGCTCCTGCTGAACCCTTTCCCCCTTTGCAGTGTTCTAAGCAATGTGCTGAACCAAAGGAAACCACTCTCTGATGCCAGCCCACCAGCGGATCATGTAACGCTAGCCAGCTCATCCCCAAAATAATAGGAGCTCCTCCCAAGGTGGCCACATTAAACGCTATCAGTTCTGTGTGCCTTGCCACCTTCATTATCATTGGGATGGTCTGCAAGCTGACTTCTCCTCCCAACAACTCCCTGCCATCGATCGTGGTCACCTGCAGGGGGTTGCTTAAAGGGATAGTCTGTATCTGGTGTTCAGCTGCAAACTCTTTGCTCATGAAATTGCAGGAGCTGCCTGAGTCCAACAGCGCCTTTATCTTTAGGGGGTGTCCATTTTGCAGCTCTAGTGACACTTCTATCACTAGGGCAGGTTTAGGAGGTTCTGGCGTGGGCACTTTCACTGCTCTTTGGCCTGGCTGCTGTGCCCCGACATTGGCAACCAGGCGTTGGCTTTTACTTGCTCCGGTTTTTCCTCCTCTCTTCCCTCAACAGCTCCCACCATCCCTTGCCATTCCTTCCTCTGGGGGCAGACTCTGGCAAAGTGACCTGGCTGTTGGCAGAGATAGCATTTCCGGGCGCCTTTTCCCTCCTTCTTTCCCCCCTCACTGGGCTTTGAAACTGCGCGCGCGCGCGCTGTTCCGATTTCCATCGGCTCTTCCGGCGGGAAACTTGGCTCTGGAATGTCTGGAATGCGGAACTCCTTCCAACGTTCCCCCTTCCCTTCCCGCCTTTCCAAAGCTCTCGCCTCCTGGCGCGCTCCTATGGTCAGCGCAGATTTGGTCAGCTGATCCATAGAATCCGCCCTAGGACCCCGGGAAAGTTCGTCTTTCACAGCTGAAGCAAGGCCTTCTTCAAATAGCATTTGAATGGGTGCCGCCGATAAGTCCCACCCCAATCTGTGAACCAGCATGGTGAACTCAGTCCAGTACTCACGGACAGATCGGCTTCCCTGCTTGCAAGCCATTAGCTGTCTGCGCACCACTCTCTGCTCAATATTGCTGGAAAACATGAGATCCATTGCACGAAAGAACTTCATGGTGTCCTTTAGGATGTCATTATGCGTTGCCATCAGGGGTCTAACCCAGTCCCTCGCCCCCCTTTCAAGATGCCCAATCACAAAAGCCACTCGCGATTCCTCGTCAGGGAATTCATCAAACTGCACGTTGAGGGCATATTGCATCTCTGTTCTAAAGGCATGGTAGTCCTTGGGGTCCCCCCCCAAACCTCTGCACCAATCCGGGTACCTTTCTGGTGAACTGGGTGGCTCTCCCCTTCTTGTCTGCATCCTGAGCCCTTCTCTCCTCAAGCCTCGCCGTCTGCAGCGCCAGTTGGATTTCCAACGCTCGGTACCTTTCTTCCAAGCTTGGACCCGCTCCAACTCCTGCTTCTCCGGTTCCGGCTGGGTCGCTCATGATGCCTTCTCCTGCACAGGCAGCTTACAGAGACTGTCGGAATGCTGTGATGGGATGATGAGCTGCTTGTGCGTAAAATCGTAGTCCCTCAGAGTTTGTGCAACTCCACAAACCTCTGTCTGTGACAGAGTTCCTCAGACATGTCTGCTCTAGTCGCTTGCAGATTCCGACAGTGGTTGTTTTCGGAAGCGCTTCCAGCATAAAAGCTCCTTAACGGAAACACGTCTTCGGGACTCGCGGCGTGACAGCTTCCGGCGAGGAATGGGTCTCCCTATGGGAGCTTCAGACACCTCCCCACTGTTCTCGCTGGATGTGTCCCTGAGCCCTCCCCCTTGCTCGCTTTCCCTCAGAGATCCTCCTCTCACCCTGCTAGTTTCTGCTTTAGCTGCTGCGTCTCTCTCAGCCTCCGTGAGACTTTCCTCCAGAGTCCCACCTCTCCCCCTGCTGGTCCCTGCTTCAGCTGTTGAGTCCCTCCCAGCCTCCGTGAGCCCTCTCCCCACCTGTTCCTCCGATGGCAGTTCCCTGACACCCTGCATTGTAGTATTATGAGATGGTAAAGATGCTCTGTCCCAGCTGCTGCCAACCTAGCGGTTTGAAAGCATGCCAGTGCAAGTAGATAAGTAGGTACCACTGTGGCGGGAAGGTAAACAGCGTTTCCATGCACTCTGGTTTCCATCACTGTTCCGTTGTGCCAGAAGCAGTTTGGTCATGCTGGCCACATGATCCAGAAAGTTGTCTGTGGACAAACACCGGCTCCCTCGGCCTGAAAAGTGAGATGAGTGCCACACCACATAGTCACCTTTGACCGGACTTAACCATCCAGGGGTACTTTACCTTTTTACCTTTTTTATTATGAGATGGAGGTACCGGTAAATTTCATTTCTCTACCCACTCTCTCCACACTTAGAGATACGCCTCTGTAATATTGCCCCCTTCTCCCCTTTTTTTCTAAACTAAAAATCCCCAAATGTTGTAACCTTTCTTCACAGGGGAATTGCTTCAGCCCCTTGATCATTTTGTTTGCCCTTTTCCGAACTTATCTGGCTATATAATATTATGTTTGAGGTGCAGCAGCTAGAACTGTGCACCGTATTCCAAGTGTGGTCACAGTGTTATGATATTGGCAGATTTATTTCCAAGCCCTTTCCTAACGACCCCTAACGCGGCATTCATGTTTTTTCCCCCACAGTTGCAAAAGGCTGCATTGACATTTTCCCGTGGAGTTTTCTTCCAAAACCTCAAGAACACATTGCAGTTCAAACCTCAGTGGAGTATATGTGAAAGTAGGTGGTTTTTGTTTTTTTTGTTTTGCCCCAGTGTGCATCAGTTTATGCATCTTACACAGAATCACACCTGGCATTTTAATGCTCATTCATCTTGTCGGGGGAGATCCTTTTGGAGCTAAGCTTATCAGCAGTCTTTAGGGAGAGGCTTCATCAAAAGCTTTTTGAAAGTCCCCAGTTGTCTGCTTCTGATGTTCACCGAACACACACCCAAGTGCTGCCTGATCACTCCTGCTGCATTCTACAGTTCCGTATTTCTTAAAAATAAAAACCTTTCTGCTGTTTGTTTTAATGCATGCTTTAATGTTGTGAACTGCTTTGAGATTTTATTTATACCCAGGAATCTCACACACACTCTCCCTATCTCCACAGTATAGGTAAATAAATAAATAAATAAATAAATAAATAAATAAATAAATAATAAACACTGAGGGAAGAATTCAATGTCACACGATTATGATAGTTGGATCAGAGCAAGCATTTCTGCTTGCCAGACGGAAAGATCTCCCCTCTCCTCCCTGATATGCTGGGGGCTTTTGGGGGGGCAGGGAGGTTTCTCCTGTCCCTCCACTCCTGACCCTCCAGAGCAGATCTCAGGGAAGTGCATGTGGGGAGAGAGGAAGGAATCGCTATTCTCCAGCAGTGCTTATGAGCTGCTCAAGGGAGGAGGCTGGCAGCAGCATCCATGGAGAGGTGACAGGGTGCTTCCTCATAGCCACCACTGCTTAGAACAGGGGTCAGCAAACTTTTTCAGCAGGGAGCCGGTCTACTGTCCCTCAGACCTTGTGGGGGGCTGGACTATATTTTTGGGGGGTGGGGGGTGGGGAGAATGAATTCCTATGCCCCACAAATAACTCAGAGATGTATTTTAAATAAAAGCACACATTCTACTTATATAACAGGCAGGCCCCACAAATAACCCAGAGGTGCATTTTAAATAAAAGGACACATTCTACTCATGTAAAAACATGCTGATTCCCAGACCATCCATGGGCCAGATTTAGAAGGCGATTGGGCCCGATCCGGCCCCCAGGCCTTAGTTTGCCTACCCATGGCTTAGAACAATTGCCAGCTCAATCTTCTCCCTGAGCTCAGCACTGGCGAGGAAAATCGGGACATTCTGGGATTGAATCAGAAGCCAGAGTGGCTTCCGTAATTCCAGGGCTCTCCCTGGAAAATCGGAACACTTGGGGGGGGGGAGTATAATCTCACTATGGCGGGGAAGCCTGTGATCAGGTGATCTCTGTGTGATAATGCTCACTCATGGTTGGTGGGCAGCTTCAAGGCTGACTCTGATCTCCCTTCTGGTGATCCAGAAGCCAGAGTGGCTTCCGTAATTCCAGGGCTCTCCCTGGAAAATCGGAACACTTGGGGGGGGGGAGTATAATCTCACTATGGCGGGGAAGCCTGTGATCAGGTGATCTCTGTGTGATAATGCTCACTCATGGTTGGTGGGCAGCTTCAAGGCTGACTCTGATCTCCCTTCTGGTGATCCAGTCTAGACAGGGGCCAGACAGACCTTCAGATACGAGGTCTCATCTCTGCAAAATAGGTGCCAAGGCTACCCTAGAATGAAAGAAGCAGAGGAAGTCCTTGCATTCTCATTGGGTGCCACTGTCACAATTATAGTGCATCCGGAGAAGGATGTTGCTGGGAATAGATCTTGATCACAATCACTTAAAAGACTAACTAGCTTCGAAGTGTCCGCAAACTCACTAAAGGAATCACAGTAATCAAATGAAACTGAGCAGCTTCATCTGCATGCTAATTCCATTGATTTTATTCACCAGCAGCCCCCCAGCCTAGATCTGGGGCTGTGGAAGCAGCGGGGAATGGGGAAGGAGAGATGAATTAAAAGGCACAAAATCAATCATCTCTCCTAGCAAGGATGTCATCATTCTCAGAAATGAACTGAATGCAGCCAAAACAGGTGCAAGGCAGCATTGAAGGAGTTTGGGTGCTTTTTAAAAGAAAGAGGGGGGAATGGAATAAATGAAAGGGGGGGAAGATTTCTTCCTCCCTTCAGCTTTTTGAATTTGCTAAACTATTGCTTGCCTGGCAACATAATGCTAAAACTGCAGATGACGCTTTGATCAGAAGACCACAAAAGACTCCCCATCAAAGGGGCAACCAATTTGCTATAGCTTCTTAGAATAGAATCATAGAATCATAGAGTTGGAATAGACCACAAGGGCCATCGAGTCCAACCCCCTGCCAAGCAGGAAACACCTTCAGAGCACTCCTGACGTATGGTTGTCAGGCTTCTTGCTCTTCCAGTGTGGGATGTGGATTGAGCATATGCATTGCATACAAAAGATCTTGGGTGCAAATCATGGCACCTCCAGCTAGGGCTGAGGAGTCCTGCATGAAACCCTGGAGGGCCTCTGACAGTGTCATCAGTATTGAATTGGATGGACCAATGACCTTGCTCTGCCTCTATGGTGAAAGAGTGGTTTGTTTCTGGATACCAGTTTCTGGAAACCACCAGAGGAGAGAGTACTCTTGCAATTGGCTTCTGCTACCAGCTTTCTCACAGGCATCCGGTTGGCCACTGTGAGAACAGGATGCTGAACTTAATGGCCTGATCCAGTGTTGCACGCAGCATCCCTGACCATCATTCAAGGCACCCCAGGGTGCCATGGCACACTGATTGAAAACCGCTGGTATGGACAATACAGTGGTGCCCCACAAGACGAATGCCTCGCGAGACGGAAAAACTCGCAAGACGAAAGGTTTTTTCGTTTTCGAGTTGCTTCGCAAGACGAATTTCCCTATGGGCTTGCTTTGCAAAACGAAGCTTGCCCCCGCACCCCGGACCTCTTTTGAAGCAAGGGGCGGCGGGGAGAAGATCGCTTCTCCCCGTTGCCAGCCCCACAATCTCCGGGGACAGAGGGGAAGGCACGCGCGCGCCTTCCCCTCTGTCCCCGGACCCCTTTTGAACCAAGGGGCGGCAACGGGGAGAAGCGATTCTCCCCGCTGCCCCTTCCCTTGCTTTAAAACAGGTCTGTTCCCGGACGGTCTCCATAGGAACGCATTGATTGATTTTCAGTGCATTCCTATGGGAAACCGTGCTTCGCAAGACGAAAAACTCGCAAGAAGAAAAAACTTGTGGAACGAATTAATTTCGTCTTGCGAGGCACCACTGTATTGAGCTAGATGCACTAATGATCTGACATAGTATAAGGCAACTTTCTATACAGTGGTACCTCGGGTTACATACGCTTCCAGTTACATACGCTTCAGGTTACAGACTCCGCTAACCCAAAAATAGTGCTTCAGGTTAAGAACTTTGCTTCAGGATAAGAACAGAAATCGTGGTCCGGCAGCGCACCAGCAGCAGGAGGCCCCATTAGCTAAAGTGGTGCTTCAGGTGAAGAACAATTTCAGGTTAAGAACGGACCTCCGGAATGAATTAAGTACTTAACCCGAGGTACCACTGTATTCCTATACTCTTTGTTTTGGGTTCCAGAATCCTCTTGCGTCTTTCACATTAGGAATTCCTGCACATCTGAGAACTTTGCAGCAGCTGTCTCACAGGCTAGCTGCTACCCACATTTGTGAACCCCATATCCTCCACTTCCCAGAATAAATCAAAATGTGGCTTTTCAAATTTCCATATGCCACCAGCTCCATTAGCTGGCTCATATGCAGGGCAACCTCACAACACTCTTCGGCATATCTGAACAAAACCTATGTCTTTGAACAACCGCCCAAAGAATTAGCGAAACATGTTAATTTGAGTAGGCTTTTCATCTTCAGCAAATAAGGTTTGGCTTCAAAATTATGCCAAAAAAAGAGATGGGGAGAAGAGTAAATAGAAATTCTTCTCCATCTTTCCTAATGAAAGAACTTGGGGTCACCCAGAACAAAATTGGCTGGCAGTAGGTCCAGGAACAGCAAAAAAGGAAATGTTTCTCGACACAACACATAATCAGCCTGCGGAAGTCATTTGCTGCCTCAAAATGTGATGGTGATGATAAGCCCCTGGCTTGGAAAGCTTTAAAAACACACATTCATGGAGGGTGTTTAATAACAGCTCTTAGTCATGAGAGCTAAATTTACCATTATGGATTTATTAGTTACATTTTTCAGAAGCCTCCGAAAATCCATTTTCTGAGCATTGAACAAAATCAAAGAAAAACATAAGAATAATGTGAGGAAAAGTACATAATCATAATCAAAAAACCCCTCCCAAAAAAGAACCCCCACCAGTAAAGTAAAACCATATACAGTGGTACCTCGGGATAAGAACTTAATTCATTCTGGAGGTCTGTTCTTAAGCTGAAACTGTTCTTAACCTGAAGCACCACTTTAGCTAATGGGGCCTCCCGCTGCTGCTGTGCCACCACCGCACAGTTTCTGTTCTCATCCTGATGAAAAGTTCTTAACCCAAGGTACTATTTCTGGGTTAGCGGAGTCTGTAACCTGAAGCGTCTGTAACCCCAGGTACCCCTGTACAGATTAAAGTGAGTTGTACCCAAGCAAGCTGTACTGTTACAAGGATTTTGGCTTGTGCAGCAGAACCTACCCTTCGTCTCTTCTCCTCATGCACCCCTATCTGTTCTGGGGTTCCCCACAGCTCTCCAGAGCAGATTTGGGGACAGGGATGGAAACAAGGAGCAACAGTTGGAGCGGGAGGTTTCATTGCTCACAAAGAAGCCCTTGTGCAAACAGAACAATTTCATTGGCTACAACCCAGAAGATACAGGAAGTAGAACTGCCAAGGTGACATCGTGTGATCCATAGCTGTCAACATACAGATTTGAAAATAAGGGACCAGCAGCCTTGAAAATAAGGGACCAGCAGCCAGAATAAGGGACCTGCAGACTCACCTGTTCCAGGCACTCCAGTCTTCCTGTCCTCCTACAGTCTGGTCAAACTCATGCTGGTAGCTTTGAGAACACTGCCCAGCCAACTTTGTAACCAGAGATTCAACTGAATAGAATCTGAATCACATGCACCACAAGGCCTATGCAGCCTCAACTTAAGATGGCCCCGCGGCCTGGCTTTGCACTGCAAAGTTTGCAGCAGCACAGGCAACAAAATGGCGTCCAGCATTCAAAAAACCCCTCAGCTTGCATTAACTAGCCACACACAAGGCATGCAAGCTCCACCCCGCAGTCGTTCTTAGACTTCTTATTGGGTGAGCAACACAGCCAAGCAACACAGTTGGAGCCTCCCTCCTCCCTGGCCGGCAGGGAGGGAGGGAGAGGAGCTGCTTCCTTTGAAATTTAAGGGACATCATTTAAGGGACATTTAAGGGACATCCATCAATAAGGGACAGCAGCGGGACATGGCGCTGGAATAAGGGACTGTCCCTTCAAATAAGGGACACTTGACAGCTATGGTGTGATCACATGACCATTCCAGGAAAACTGTCTAGCTGGAAGCCAGCAGTTATGTGCCCTGCATTGCTTCCAGAGAGCACAGGACTTCCCGATATGCTTGCATAAAAGGGAGGCTGGTGCAGAGCCGGCTCACCCATGAGGCGGGGTGAAGCAGCCGCCTCAGGCTTCTCCTTTAGATCACATCCCAAGCCGCCACCCACCAGTGTTCTCTGACAATGGCATTAGTAGTAATACTAAGGTAAAACTACATGTATCACTCTGTAAATGGCCATTTTTAGGATTAATAATGTGCCTTAGAGTGCTATGAAATATAAATCAAAAGTGAATATTTGAAAGTTGGTCCCATGTTGTAGGTTGGGAGTCAAAGGTGGGTCTCAGCTTCAGACCAGCTGCATTAGGAGACTAAAATGCTGACAAATTTCCAGGAGGATTTTAAGAAAAAGTGCAAGTTGATGTGTCGCAGGGCAAACTGGATTTAAACTGGAAAATGAAAGAAGCTGAAATCCATCCCTCTTGACTCAAAACATACTGAAATCAAGATTTCAGAAGACCTTGTTTGTAGTGCAGTAGCAATTTAAGTTGCGTAATTTAAGAATCTATAATTCAAACAAAGGCGCCTTGATGTTTCTCGGAGTTGAGGATGGATTGAAAACAACCACCGCCACATGATACCATCCCCTCTGTTGAGTCTTAAGAGATTCTAATTCCAGTTATGAAAGTCATGAAACAGAATGCCAGGAAACCATTGAAAGAAGAAATGCCATATTCCTAGCACCAATTCCCTCAGAAGGATAATAAAAGGAGGAATGCGTGGGGGAAATGCAGCCCTTATCTGTGAAACTGATGTACTCAAATTTTTAAAAGTAGGGAGTTTATAATACTAATACAATTAAGAGGAGGGTGATATCTTTGTGGTATAGAGTAGTAGTAGTAGTAATAATAATAGTAAATTTTATTTATACCCCGCCCTCCCCAGCCAAGACCGGGCTCAGCGCGGCTAACACTAGGTATAAAAACAATTGATTAAAATACAACTTAAAAACAAGATTAAAATACAACATTAAAATGCAGCCTCGTTTCAGTAGAAACTCAAATCAAAAACTTTTGGGGGGATGAAAACGTCAAATCTTTACCAAGGCCAACTATCCAGACTGGTCCTACATGGGCCAGAAAAAAAGCCAGGGAAGTCCCCAAATAGGAGTTCCATCACAGAAGGAAAAAGGAAAGAGGGGGAGGGGATCAAGTTGATTCCAAGCCAAAGGCCAGACGGAACAACTCTGTCTTACAGGCCCTGCGGAAAGAAATCAGATCTTGCAGGGCCCTGGTCTCATGAGACAGAGCGTTCCACCAAGCCGGAGCCAGTGTTGAAAAGGCCCTGGCTCTGGTTGAGGCTAATCTGACTTCCTTAGGGCCCGGGACCTCTAGGGTGTTGCTATTAATGGACCTTAAGTATCATAAAGTTGGAAGGGACCCTAAGGGTAATCTTGTTCTCTGCAAAGCAGAAATCACAGCTAAAGAATATATGACAGGAGGCAATTCACATGTTCTATTGGCAAGCCAGGTGACTCCCATCCTACAGTTAAGCATCCAGTTATTCCCTTCTTAGTGTACAATCTTACATTTGTCCCTATTTACATTTGTTCTGTAAGTTCTGGACCAGTTCTCCAAGCTGGTCATCTTGTGTCCTGATTCCGTCTTCTCTCATATTAGTTACCCCTACCAGTTTGGCGTCATCTGTAATTTGATGAGAACTTCTTCCATTCTTCCATTCAAGTAGTTTATGGAGATGCTGAATAACACTGGCCCAGGACAGAACCCACTTGTCATTTCCCCCCAGGATGGTGAGGAACCATCGGTGAGCACTCTTTCGGTTTGGTTAGTCAACCAGCTACAAATCCATCTGTCAGGGGTTCAGGAGCAGAGGCAAGGGCAAGGAAGGAAACAGAGAGCGAGGAGGAGGAGGCAGAAGAAAAGATGAGTGATGATGACGACCCGAGATCTCCGAGTCTTTCCAGTGAATCAGAAGATTCACAGAAAGGAGCACCAGTGGCCAGGGCAAGGGGGGAGCCTAGGGGGACACCCCAGGAAGATAGAGCCAGAGGGGACTCAGAGGGGAGCAGTTGGAGATCGGGACCAGCGTCACCGCCAGAGAGCAGGGAAGAGGAAGGGGGCCAGGGATCAAGCGCTGGCAGCTCACAACAGGAGGGAGGGCACGAGTCAGGAGTGGCCACACCTCCATCAGGGAGCGAAGAAACGGTCAGACGGAAAGTGGAAGGTTGGGCGCGCGCGCCAAGTTCAAATGCACAGGGAAGTGACGCAGTAGGCAGCCCGGAGAGGGAGCCAGGTCCTAAAGCCCGGCGCAAGGAGACAGAAGGGTCCGGGGGGTCGGCGTCGGAGGAGTCCCGGAGGGAGGAGACCCCGAGGGGCAGAGGGACCCAGAGGAGAACAGTCAGGCGGAAAAGGTGGAGCAGGGCTAGGATATTAAGTTGGTGTACAGGAGGCGGGGACCCAGACAGAGCTTCGCCGATCTAACCATAAGACGTAGAGTTGCACGCAGCAGCTTGAGAATGGGAACTGTAACTCAATAAAGACTTTTACTTAATGATCGCTGGCTAGCGTGATCCTCTGTGAGCTAGGATCGGGGAGCAACTCTGACAGTAAGCTCTGTCTCAATAAATTGTGGGCATCTACGGCCTCACGGAGAGGAGAGAAAGCGGGTGCCTACTAGCGAGCTCACGAACGGCAGACAACATGACGGCTGAACAGCAGATAGCGGAACTCAGAGAAGCAGTGACACGACTGAATGCCGAGGCACTTGCATCCAGGAAGAGAGAGGAGGACGCAGCTGCCGCCTACAGGGATCTCCAGGTCAGGTTGGAAGTGCTTACTAAGCAAGGGCAACTGACACCCAAACCGGAGGGGATTGGGTTGGGGAGACGAACAGGCGGTCTAGTCTCTCACTTCGATGGGAATCTGCAACAGTACCCCAACTTTAGAGCAGATGTAATGTGTGCACTGCAACTGCTGAACAAAGACTTTAGAGATGAGCAAGAGAAAGTGGGATTCATCATGTCCCATTTGCATGGAGATGCTAAAGCATGGCTGCGCAATTTGTGGAGGGATAAGGATCCGGCGCTCCAAAATGCGGATGCCTTTATTAAAGCGATGGATGGGTGCCTTTTATCAAGCATTGACGTGGATCTTGCTCGGCAGCAGATACATGGACTGAAGCAAGGGAGGGCCAGCGTAAGGCAGTACCATGCCCGCTTTTTCGCTTTGGTCAGTGCCCTGGAATGGGACAGAGATTCGGCTCCTGTAAGAGACCTGTTTTGGGAGGGCTTGCACGGCTCGGTTAAAGATGAAATTGCGAGGGGGGAGAGACCCCGGACCACGCAGGAGATCGTTCAGAGGGCGCTGGCGGTGGGGGTGCGGCTGGAAGAACGTCCGTGGAGCAGGGACGAAGGGCGTGGAGGGCGCGAACCAGCCAGGGGCTCCTCCTTCCTTCCCAGAGAAGCAGCGCGTGCGCAATCCACGCCTCCGCCAGGAGGAGGGGCGGAACCTATGGAGGTTGGAAGTGCAAGGGCTCAGTCAGCAGCCAGAGCCCTAGCACCGGCAACAGTGAAAGCGAAGCCTCCTAGAGGGAACAGGAAGTGTTATATCTGCGATGATCCACAGCATATGGCGAAAGAGTGTCTCCGGAGGCTCCACAAGCACACTGCAGCCTCAGCAATGGTAACTGCAGCAACGCAGCAAGGAGAACCACAGCAGGGAAACGACGCAGTCTGGCTGGAGGAAGAGGCACTGGGGGCCAGCCAGACGTGTCAGTGAAGCAGTCCCCAGAGATTTTACAGCCCATGGACCCCCTCCCGCCCAAGCCAGTAGTGAGGCTCACCGCATCGCTCCAGCTGCCCAATGGGATCACCATGGACGTGCCAATTACCATCGACTCGGGCAGCAATGCGGACTTTATAGGGCAGGACTTTGTCGACCGGCACGCCATACAGTTGCTGCCTGCCACGCTGCCCCTGCAGGTTGTCACGGTGGATGGCAGGGAGCTGCTAGGGGGGCAAGTGGTGAAGCAGACGCCACCAATGGTGATGCGACTTGGGAATCACAGGGAAATCATCAGCTTCAACGTCACTCAACTATCGGACACGCCCATTGTATTGGGCATGAGTTGGCTGGACAAGCACAGCCCGACGCTGGCTTGGTACCAGAGGCAGCTGACCTTCGGCTCTTCCTTTTGTGCTGAACACTGCATCATGCCCCGGCAGGAAGGAGAGGAAGAGGAGTCACAGCTGCAGCTAGGCACGCTGCAAGCGGTTCCCCACAAGTACGCAGAATTTTTGGAGGTTTTCTGCGAGAAGGAGGCAGACAGGCTACCCCCCCACAGACCATATGACTGCAAAATTGACCTGCTGCCGGGGGCGGCGCTGCCCAAAGGGAAGCTGTATTCCATGTCTGAGGACGAACTGCAGGAACTCAAAGAGTTCATAGATCATAATTTGGAGCGCGGTTTCATCCGAGAGTCCGAGGCAGCGGGGGGCAGTCCTGTATTCTTTGTTAAGAAGTGGGACACGCCCCAAAAAAGGCTGGTCGTGGACTATCGCACCTTGAACAGTGTGACCAAGCCATCGGACTTCCCCATGCCCCGAATCGACGACCTCCTCGCAAAGGTACGGAAGGGCAGCGTGTTCACCAAGTTGGACCTGCGAGGGGCGTACAACCTCATTCGCATGCGGGAAGGAGATGAGTGGAAGACAGCCATGTTCACGCCCCTGGGCACCTACGAATATAGAGTTATGCCTTTTGGATTGCAAAATGGCTCCCACGTGTTTCAAGCGTTCATGCATCACGTGTTGGCGGGGCTCCTCTACAAAACGTGCGTCTGTTTCTTGGATGACATCCTGATCTTTTCGGAATCGCAGCAGGAGCACGACAGACACGCCAAGGAAGTGCTGAGCAGGCTACAGCAGCATAGGCTTTATGCCAAGCTGGAGAAGTGCCAGTTCGACGTGACGGAGGTGGATTTCCTGGGCTACAAGTTGTCTGACAAGGGGCTCGCCATGGACAGCGCCAAGGTTCGAGCAGTGTTGGATTGGAAAAGCCCACGCAACCGGAAGGAGGTCCAACGGTTTGTCGGCTTCGCGAACTTCTATCGCAAGTTTATCAAAGGCTTTGCTATGCAGACGGCGGCCATCACAGACATGCTCAGCTCCAAGAAAAAGAAGTTCATCTGGACGGAGCAGGTGGAGCAGTCCTTTCAGGCACTCAAGCGGCTCTTCGCGTCGGAAGAGCAACTGCTTCATGTCAACCCCGGCAGGCCGATGAGGGTGGAGACAGATGCCTCAGACAGAGCCGTGGGAGCAGTCCTGCTGCAGAAAGACCCGCAGGGGGTTTGGAGGCCGGGAGCGTTTTACTCCAGGAAGCTCAGCAAGTCCGAACAGAATTACACCATCTGGGACAGGGAGTTGCTGGCCATTCATGCGGCGTTCAAAGCGTGGCGGCACTTCCTGATCGGCGCCAAGCACACGGTGCAGGTCTGCACGGACCACAAGAATCTGGAGCACTGGCACACGGCGCAGTTCCTGAACCAGAGGCAGATACGTTGGGCTGAGTTCTTTGCGAACTTCGACTTCCAAATAGAGTATGTCCCGGGGGACACCAACATCATGGCGGATGCTCTCTCCCGTAAGCCGCAGTATCTGGAGGAGGCAACGCCAGCGGCCGCCATGCACATCTTCGCACCAACAGTGTGGGTGTGCGCTGCGGCAACAGTTGACCTGGAGGCGGTGCGGCGAGCGTTGCAGGATGACTCCTTCGCGCAAGCTAAGATGGCAGAGGTGCACAGGGGCACGGCAGCGACCGACGAGTTCCAGCTGCGAGATGGATTGCTCCTCCGTAAAGGGGCCATCTACGTGCCAGGAGACGAACTTCGCGCCAAGGTACTGCAGCAGCTGCACGATGCGCCCACTGCCGGGCACTTTGGCAAGGAGAAGACGGTGGAATTAGTCGCCAGAGACTTCTGGTGGCCCGGAATGAGAGGAGAAGTCGCGGACTACGTGGCGAGGTGTGACACCTGCCAGAGGGCCAAACCAGTGCACAGACCGCCGGCCGGACTGTTGGAACCGCTGCAAACTCCATTCGAACCTTGGGAGAGAGTGGCCCTGGACTTTGTCACGGATCTGCCCAGCTCGAGGGGCAAGACGGCCGTGCTGGTGGTGGTGGACTTGTTCTCCAAGATGGCACATTTCATTCCGTGTGCGAAGGTGGCCACGGCGGAACAAACCGCCAAACTGTTCATAGACCACGTGTTCAAGGTTCACGGTCTGCCACGGTCTATTCTGTCCGACCGAGGGCGACAGTTCATCTCAAATTTCTGGCAGAAGCTGATGGGCTTCCTGAACGTCAAGATCAACCTGGCGTCGGCTAGACACCCGCAGACCAACGGGCAAGCGGAGCGGGTCAATGCCATCATGCAGCAGTACCTGAGATGTTATGCGAATCAACAGCCTGCGACGTGGGTGGATTACCTGCCTCTCGCCGAGTTCGCCTACAACAACACGAAGCACGTGTCCATGGGGGTCACGCCGTTCTTCGCCAACAACGGGAGGCACCCCAGAACCTTCCCGGGACTGGAAAGAATGGGGGAGGGGGAGCCGCAGACAGCAGATGCGTTCGCGTCAGAGTTGCAGGAGGTCCACGATCAGCTGCGGCGGCACCTGGATCTGGCCAAACACGCCTACAAGGTACAAGCGGACAAACACAGAAGGGTTGGCGAAGAGATCCATGTGGGAGACTGGGTCTGGTTAGCAGCCCACGCAGTGCCGGCCAGGTCGTTGGCGAAGAAGAAACTAGGGCATAAACAACTGGGGCCCTACCAAGTCGAAGAGCAGGTCAACCCGGTGGCTTTCAGGCTGGCGCTTCCGGAGGGTTCCAGGATGCATCCGGTGTTCCACAGATCGGTGCTCACTCCCTACAAGGCACCTCACAGATTTCAGGAACCAGGCACGGCACCAAGTCCACTCCGAGAGAGAACCGAGCAAGGGGGAGTGGCACAGGAGGAGCGCATCAACGAAGTCACAGAGATTTTGGACTCTAGATGGGGGGAAGAGGGGGTAGAATACCTTCTCGCCAAGGAGGGCACCCCGGCCAGTGCCAACAGCTGGGTGCCAGGCTACGCTCTAGACGAACCTCTGCTCAAAGAAGAGTTTCATGCCCTCTTCCCACACAGGCCCATGCCAGCTGATTTTTTCGACGACTGGCTTTTCACGCCCACGCTTTCAGCCAGCACGTTCCGGGGGTTCGACTCGGACAAGGAACCGACACGCGACGCACGTTCCCCGGAGGGGTCACCCTCGGGATCTGCCTCAGAACCCTCGTATTGGTGGGACGATAGACCAGAGGAGCAGTGGCGCAGAAAGTGGCTGGAGGGTCCAGGACGAGCGACGCCCCCAGGAGGAAGCGAGGGAGAGACGGACATGGACGTTTTCGGGGACGACCCAGGTTTCGAGCACGGCGGCACAGAGATGGAAGCGGAGGTGACCGTCGTCGACGAGAGCAGGGAGGAAGAACCGGAAGACTTCAGATGGAGGCCCGCCACGGGAAGCGACCTGTACCCGACATTCGTCCCCCTGACACAGCAGCACCCAGCTCCCGCACCGGAAGGAGGGGAGGGGGGAAGAGGGGGCTTCGAGGGGGGATGGATGTCAGGGGTTCAGGAGCAGAGGCAAGGGCAAGGGAGGAAACAGAGAGCGAGGAGGAGGAGGCAGAAGAAAAGATGAGTGATGACGACGACCCGAGATCTCCGAGTCTTTCCAGTGAATCAGAAGATTCACAGAAAGGAGCACCAGTGGCCAGGGCAAGGGGGGAGCCTAGGGGGACACCCCAGGAAGATAGAGCCAGAGGGGACTCAGAGGGGAGCAGTTGGAGATCGGGACCAGCGTCACCGCCAGAGAGCAGGGAAGAGGAAGGGGGCCAGGGATCAAGCGCTGGCAGCTCACAACAGGAGGGAGGGCACGAGTCAGGAGTGGCCACACCTCCATCAGGGAGCGAAGAAACGGTCAGACGGAAAGTGGAAGGTTGGGTGCGCGCGCCAAGTTCAAATGCACAGGGAAGTGACGCAGTAGGCAGCCCGGAGAGGGAGCCAGGTCCTAAAGCCCGGCGCAAGGAGACAGAAGGGTCCGGGGGGTCGGCGTCGGAGGAGTCCCGGAGGGAGGAGACCCCGGGGGGCAGAGGGACCCAGAGGAGAACAGTCAGGCGGAAAAGGTGGAGCAGGGCTAGGATATTAAGTTGGTGTACAGGAGGCGGGGACCCAGACAGAGCTTCGCCGATCTAACCATAAGACGTAGAGTTGCACGCAGCAGCTTGAGAATGGGAACTGTAACTCAATAAAGACTTTTACTTAATGATCGCTGGTTAGCGTGATCCTCTGTGAGCTAGGATCGGGGAGCAACTCTGACACCATCTAACAGTAACGTTGTCTAGCCCACAAATGGTAGAGAACTCACTTTGCATGCAGGAGATCTCCGGTTCAATCTCCAGCATCTCCCGGTAAGGCTGGGCAGGATTCTGGCTCAAAACCTGGACAGCTGCTACAAGTCAGTGTAGACAATACCGACCACAGGACTAAACTTTTATCTAGTTAGTTATTTTTAGGACCCACCACATTTTTTGTGATTGTATTTTTTTTTTAAGATATTTATTAAAGTTTTACAAATTATATAATCAAACACAACAATACAAACAAACACAAACAAGAAAAAACAAGTACAGTGGTGCCCCGCAAGACGAACGCCTCGCAAGACGGAAAACCCGCTAGACGAAAGGGTTTTCCGTTTTGGAGGCGCTTCGCAAAACGAATTTCCCTATGGGCTTTCTTCGCAATACGAAAGCCCATAGGGAAATCTCTGGGACAGCCGGACTTCAAGGGAATCCCTTGGCCCCCCGCCGGACTTCCCGAAGCTCTTTAGAAGTCCGGCGGGGGGCCAAGGGATTCCCTCACCGCCGCCCGCTTTTAGAAGCGCTTGGGGAAAGCAGCGAAGTACGCTGCTTTCCCCGAGCGCTTCTAAAGGCGGGCAGCTGGGAAGGAATCCCTTGGCCCCCCCGCCGGACTTCCCGCAGCTCTTTTGAAGTCCGGTGGGGGGAGAAGGGCTTTTCTTCCCACCCCCAGCCTTCAGAACAGCCTTCTGAAGGCTGGCGGTGGGAAGAAAAGCCGTTCTCCCCCCGCCTGCCTACAGAAGAGGTTCGAGGAAAGAGGCGAAGGAGCGCTGCCCCTTCACCTCTGTCCCCGGAGCTTGCCGTTCTCCCCCCCTGGCCTGCCTTCAGAAGAGGTCCGGGGACAGACTGTCCCCGGACCTGGTCTGAAGGCAGTCTCCATAGGAACGCATTAATTGATTTTCAATGCATTCCTATGGGAAACCATGCTTCGCAAGACAAAAAACTCGCAAGACGAAGAGACTTGCGGAACGAATTAATTTCGTCTTGCGAGGCACCACTGTATAATTTCAAATCCTTATTTTCTTAAAACTTACTTCCCCGACCTCCTCATACCTCCCCTTTCTGCATTCCAATTTCAGATATTTAGTTCAGCAAATCCTCACCCCATTTTTTGTGATTGTAAGTTAGACAGTTTTGAATATTGTGTATTAGGCTAGCCATTTGACAAGCACCAAGTTTGACTGGTTGTTGGAGACACTTAATTACTTAACCACTGTGACCATCACTATCTAGCTTTTAGAAATTGTGGACATTGGATATTTTCTGGTTTTGTGTATTGATTTTTTTCATGGAGATTGCTCTAAACTGACCTATTTCTAATGAAAGGCTGCATACAAATGTATTAATTCTATCTCTATTTCTGTGTCTCTGTATGGTTCTGGTTGTTTCTTTTTCTCCATCCAGAGGTGGCCCAATAGAACACATCATTGCTTGTCAGGTTTATTTAGTTTTGTTGAAGCAGAGCAATGTAGGCATTTTTTTTTAATAATAAAAAAACTTAAATAAATCTTTTAACTTAAAAAAGAATCTGCTGCTGTACCTCAACAAAACAGCAATCCATGGGCAATATTTTGGACAGATTCACTTCTTCCAAAGTTCCTGGATGTAGTGAAACAGAGATATTGGGGAAAATAGATATATACAGCCAGAAAGGTAAGAGAGACATGAGGCTTTCTGGGGGCCCTGATCCAATGTGGGGAGGTATTGAAATCACAGTTGATGTGGGAAAAGACCCCCAAATCACTCCAAATTAATTCATTCTTTGGTCTCCACACAGATCTAACACACTCCTCTGAAATCTGCCCTACATCTTCCACAGAGAAGACAGACACAAAGAATTGACTCATCTTCTCTGCATTCTGTACGTAGTGGAATAATGAGACAAGACAGCAGAGCACTAGATAATGAAGACCACCATTTTATTAACTTGCTTGCAACAAGATCTGCCATGCTAACATTGTGCAGGACCTGGCAAACATTGCCTGCTTGTAGGCAGCGAGAGCTCACCTGGACATGGGCTGAGGGTGGTGGTGTCTTACTCCCACTGTCACTCTTCCTGTTGACCACACCTGTTCAGGTACTGTGGCAGGGCTAGTCCAAGATATTTTGGCACCTGAGGCAAAAGGGTGAGTCAGGAGCATCAGGAATAAATTTCTACATCGGGAGCAATGGGGAAGTGAAACTCTACAGTGGGGGGACAAGGGGGCAATCAAATCAATATTACCCGATGGTTGAAGGGGGAAACAAAGGCCATGTGGCGGGGGGGGGGCTTGCTCTGAATCACATAAGTTCAAAGCCCAGGAAACCCCAGAGGGCAGCCCCCAACATTTCCTCCCTAGTAGAGGAGACCGGCAGCACCTCCTATTTGCTGAGAGAACATTGGTGAGTTGTCTGCTGAGGAGGTGACAAATTCCGCCTCCAAGGAGTTTGTGGCAGCAGTGGGTGATGTATTCCTTTGGAGGCCAGATCTGCTGCACCTGTGGATCCTGCCACCTGAGGCAGTCGCCTTACCTTCCCTCATGTGTGGGCCGGCCCTGCACTGAAGGTGGGCCACCTCACATCAACCAAACAAGCTTAACCCCAAACAACTAGCATGCTAAATATATTCTAACGTGCCCTGCGGATGAGGCAGAAAAACTGGGACGCTTTTCAGCTTCTTTCCATGAAAAAGAGAAGTCTTTCCAGCAGCTTCCCATCCTCTAGGAAGAGTTTCTATTTTTAAGCCTGTTGTACAGCATAAGTGCCAATTTCTTTACAGTTTCACACTTTATTTCCTTCAGAACTCTCCAAAGAATTTCACCAGTCTTGGTGATTTACTGCCAGGGAGTCTCTCGAGTTGCTGAACAACTTCCTCTTGGGGGACTTTGCTCTCTGAAAAGGCTACACATGAAAAAATACCCTTGGAAAAGAAATTTCCTCAGCACTCAGCAGTGGAGAAGACCTATCGAAAAATCATTCCACCATTTCTGCAGCCTCAACATTCCCTTAGATAATCACTAAAGTCATTGTTTTTTTTCTGAGAGGCAGACAATCACACAAGCAGACCCCAGCGGGCTGGTGGTATTCACAAATTGGGAGCCACTCTCAGGATATCATGCCCAAGCAAATCTAAAAAAAGTAATATAAACACCGACAACTAGCAAACACTGGCCTGCGAGTGCTCCAGTTGGAGGACAGCCTTTACCAAAGGTTTTCATGGACTTTTAAGACACTCACACTCAGGACAAAAGGGAGAAATGAGCTAAGAGAAAGGCATGTTTGGCAAACCCATCAACTCCTAACCTGAAACCAATGTCCCCACTGTGGAAGGACGTGTGGATCCAAAACTGGTCTCCACAGTCACTTACGGACTCACTGTTAAGACTGTATTCATGGAAGGCAATCTTACCCGGCTACAAGTAATCACCAAAGAAGAAGCAGATCATGCCCAGAATGACCAACAGGGTACCCTGAAGATGTTACTGGACTACAAGTCCCATCAACCCGAGTCAGCATGGCCAACAGTCAGGGATGATGGGAGTCGTCATCAGAGCTGCTTTTAGGGTGGTGCCAGTTGTGCAGTTACACTGGGCTGTCAGGAGCTGGAGTTAGGGGCCCAATTCAAAGTGCTGGTGTTTTGTTTTTTTTTTTTAATATTTTATTAAGGATTTTCTTGTTTTACAGAAGTGTAGTGCCTCATTTTTGGTTTGTTTTTTTCATGTAACATTTTTACAAATCCATTTCATTTGTTGAGGCATTAGGGGGAGAAGAAAAAAGAGAGAGAGAAGAAAAGGGGACCCCACCCCCATCCATCTTCCCTCCTGCCACCCCAAAGTGCTGGTGTTGACCTATAAAGCCTTAAACAGCTCAGGACCACAATAACTCAAGGACCACCTCTTTCCATATTAACTGACCCATACCCTGAGATCATCTTCCGAGGCCCTTCTTCATGTATCCCCTCCTCAAGAGGTTTGGAGGGTGGCAACACAAGAACAGGGCCTTCTCTGCAGTGGCTCCCTGTCTGTGGAATGCTCTCCCCAGGGAAGTTCCCTTGGCACCTTCATTATACACCTTTTGACGTCAGGCAAAACCACTCCTCTTTAACCAGGGCTTTACTTGATCTGATTGACATCCTATGCCCTTTTCAAATGGGTTGATTGAGTGTGGGTGTTATTGGGTTGTCATTTTTATTTTGATTATGTACTTTGTGGTTTTATATTCTGATTTTATCCTGTGAACCGCCCTGAGACTTGTGGGTATAGGGCGGTATATAAATTATAATAACAATAGTTATAAGGAGCAGGTCAGCAGTAAAACACCTGGTGTCAGTGAAGTTGACTCTTTATTCAAAGAAACCAAAACAGCTCAGGCCTGGTGATCCTGCTGGATCAGGCCTGTGTCCCATCTAATCGATTTTTATTTTTTATATGTATATAATTTTAATTAAGTTTTCTGTTTTACAATTTAAAATACTCCGCTTTACAATCCTAAGATATCAGTGACTTTGCTTCTTCTCTTTCCATAGTTCATTTTACATATCATAAATCCCTGCATATTTTACAAAAACTACACCATTCAGTATCCCATTATTGCATCCATCAAAACTTATTTACACTGCTGAATTTATCTTAATGCTGCCAGCGTTTTCAGCTGCACACAATTATTTCCCATATACAGTGGTACCTCGGGTTAAGTACTTAATTCGTTCTGGAGGTCTGTTCTTAACCTGAAACTGTTCTTAACCTGAAGCACCACTTTAGCTGATGGGGCCTCCTACTGCCGCCGTGCTGCCGGAGCACGATTTCTGTTCTCATCCTGAAGCAAAGTTCTTAACCTGAAGCACTATTTCTGGGTTAGCGGAGACTGTAACCTGAAGTGTCTGTAACCTGAAGCGTATGTAACCCGAGGTACCACTGTAGTCAGCAAACACTTTCCAACTTTCTCTAGACATATGTTCTTCTTGTTCTCTTATTATGTATGTTAAGTCTGTAAACTGCACATATTCTGTCAACTTAAGTTGCCATTCTTCTTTGGTTGGGTGTGGCCCATCTAGTCTAGCGCCCAGTTTTCACAGTGGTCCAAGAGATGCTCAAGGGAATCCCACAAGCAGTACTTGAGGACCACAGCACTCTGCCCACCTGTGACTGCTAACAACTGGTATGCAGACGCGTGCTGCTTCTCACCTCTACAATTCTGTCCTAAGGAGGAAGAGCTCTTTGAAAACAGGGACTGCGTCAAGAGAATGCATAAATCATATTTTATTAGAATTAGGCATGTCACACTGCACTTTGATATTTATTAGGAACATCACCCTGTGCTTAAATCTGAAGTAAAAGTAATATACAGCTCTTTTATTCATTTGTCAAATTATTCTAATGCCACTCTCTTCCTCCAAGGAGGTAGGATTAGGGTAGAGCCAGTGTGGTGTAGTGGTTAACAGCAGTGGACTCATAATCTGGTGAACCGGGTTCGCGTCTCCGCTCCTCCACATGCAGCTGCTGGGTGACCTTGGGCTAGTCATACTTCTCTGAAGTCTCTCAGCCTCACTCACCTCACAGAGTGTTTGTTGTGGGGGAAGAACAGGGTGAGCGATCTCAGTATGCCCAAGGACTCCCGGTCAGCTTCTTGGCTGAGCAAATATTTAGACCTCGTTCATTCGTTTATTCTTCAAAATTCTCTTCCAGGCACTGATCAAGACCTTCACCTCTTTCACTTCATCATTGCTATAGTTATTGATTTATTTTATTTCTCTTCATCTTAATTATACTTTGCTTCTCTGGATGTATGAAATTGATTTAAAGAAGAAGGCACAAAACAAGTAACCTGGGGGGGAAACAACCAACGATTTCAATGAAACAGCAATAAAAGAATCAAATAAACTGCAGCAGCAGCAGCAGTGGGGCATAAAGGAAATAAAATGCATTGGCGGGATTCAAACACCCACCCAATTTGTTGAGTGCAGGAGTGTGGAGGGTAAAGGCGTGTGCAGCCAAAGTGAGCAGGATTTAAATCCTACTTGTCAGCTGACAAGCAGGAAGCTAAATCCTGTTTGGGCTTCAAGTGCCTGTTTACATACATGCAAGACAGAACCTCCAAGTGTCCCTATTTTCCATATTTTCCAGGGACAGTCCCGGATTTACAGAAGCTGTCCCAGTTTCTGATTTCATCCCAGAATGTCCCGCTTTTCCTTAGGACGTCCCTATTTTCATCTGAGAAATGTTGGAGGGTGAAGTTTAGGTTGGTTCCCACAAGGCAAGGCACAGTGGTAACAGCAAGAACCTTTATTGAACCAACAGAACTGGACAACAGGGGCAAAGCAACTGCTTATATACATTTTTGAAGGCCTGGGCCGCTCCTACTCCCAACATGATTGGCTGTCTAAACTTCCAAGCTGCGAATCATAACTTAGAGTTTAAGGGACAATGGCAGAGGCCTGAATCCTGAAATGTTCTGCGATTGGATATCATGTATCGAATCAGAGCACAGGGGCTCAGAATCCTTAGTCCAGACTCAAGCTCAGGCAAACACAGACAACTGAATACGTAACAGAAGGTATGGAATAGGGTGTCTCTGTTTTCATCAGAGAACTATTGGAGGGTATGGCAAGGCAGAATTGAAGCCCACCCTCCTGCCCCACCAATTGACATCACGGGTGATGTCAGCGGATTGACAGGTGGGTGTGGTTTGTGGGGAACATGCAAAATTGGATTCGTATCAGACCAAGATTGACCCACGGACTAGAGTTTCCCCAACTCTGCTCTAAAGCACTCTTATACTACTTGACCAGTTGTGGCTTCCCTCAAAAAATTCTGGGAGCCGTAGTTTGCTAAGGGTGCTGAAAGTTCTTAGGAGATACTAATAAAAACTTATTAGCCTCAGGGAGGTTAGGCTGGCCTCGACCAGAGCCACGGGTTTTTCGACCATGGCCCCGATCTGGCGAACCACAAGAGACAAGGGGCCTGCGGGACTTGACATCTTTCCGCAGGGCCTGCAAGATGGAGTTGTTCCACCAGGCCTTTGGCCAAGGCACAGCTTGACCCCCTCTCTCCTTCTGTAATCCTCATAGAACTCTAACCCAATGCTTGCCATTAATTTGATTCTGAATTGATTTAGAATGTACAGTGGTACCTCAGGTTACATATGCTTCAGGTTACATGTGCTTCAGGTTACAGACTCCGCTAACCCAGAAATAGTACTTCAGGTTAAGAACTTTGCTTCAGGATGAGAACAGAAATCGTGCTTCAGCAGCGCGGTAGTAGCGGGAGGCCCCATTAGCTAAAGTGGTGCTTCAGGTTAAGAACAGTTTCAGGTTAAAAACAGACCTCCGGAACGAATTAAGTACTTAAGCTGGGGTACCACTGTATTTCAGTTAATTGACTCTGTGATTTTATGTACACTATGCTATTTTTACTTGTTGTTAGCCGCTCTGAGCCTGGCTTTGGCCGAGGAGGGCGGGATACAAATAAAATTATTATTATTATTATTATTATTATTATTATTATTATTATTATTATTATACAAAAGAAAGGAAGTCCACCCTCATAAAGATACAGTTGCTAGTGCCCTTTTCTTCCTACAGTCCCCAGGATTCTTTGAGAAAAGCCATGAGTGCTAAAGTGGCGTAGAAACAGTTTAAACATGTGGTGCAGAGACGATTCCATATTTACCTTACCACATTGGTGTGTGTGCAGGCAAAAGAGCTGCTCTATGCAAGGGGGATAATTCGCCCATTCACGCAAGCTCCCTCCTGTATTCTGATGTGTGCATGTGCATGTGATGGAAACAGGTATACCACTACCTTTATTTCCAATGCTATACTGTTGCTTTCCTGCTTTACGCTAAGAATGCTTGCATGATACTTTCCCCTTCGGACTCTCCCTGGTCTCTCCACTCCTCCGCATCCTCCTCTCAGCTTGGGCCATGGTGTCTGATAGCAGGAGATCAGACAGAAGCCACAATTCAAAGAGCATTTCATGGATTGTCAATTAGAATCAGCCGCCACCGCGATAACTCTCAAAGACAACCTAATTAGCAATTCTTTGAACTGTACAAAAGTGGTCTTACTGGGTGCAAATGAAATTCATTTGACATGGAGTCAGTTAAAAGGTGACAAGACCTTCTTGTATTTCCAATAGATGAAACAACAAAACAGGGAGCGAGAGCGAGAGAGAGAGAGAGAGAGAGAGAGAGAGAGAGAGAGAGAGAGAGAGAGATTTGACAACTCCTGCACTGTCGGAGGCAAGCCAACAAAAACACTACAATTTGCCCAAGACAATAGGAATTGATGTGGAAATGAATGAAAATCTGACGGCTCTTTACATTTCAGAGGGGGGGGGTGAATCCATTGGTAAAAACTGTATGCATGTATACATGAGAGTCAGTCCATTTAATTTTTTTGGAATAATAGATTCTTCATAGAATTGTAGAGTTGGAAGGGACCTGAGGATCATCTAGTCCAACCCCCCGCAATGCAGGAATCTCAGATTAGCCATAGCCAAAGCCAATTCCAAATGAATAGGAGATTGATTTAAGCATTTATAGGCTACACAGAAGGAGGAGGAGGAGGAGGAGGAGGAGGAGGAGGAGGAGGAGGAGGAGGAGAAGGAGAAGAAGGAGAAGAAGGAGAAGAAGAAGAAGAAGAAGAAGAAGAAGAAGAAGAAGAATTTATTTGTACCCTGCCCATCTGGCTGGGTTTCCCCAGCCACTCTGGGCGGCTTCCAACAAAGATTAAAAATACATTAAAATGTCGCACATTAAATATATATATATATATGGTGAGTCTTTTAAAAGAGGCCCCATGGAACATGTGTACTCGGTATCCATGGGGCCACTTTTAAAGGACTCACCCTGCATACACTCACACACACATATGCAATTGGTAGAGCATGAGACTCTTAATCTCAGGCTCGTGGGTTCGAGCCCCACATTGGGCAAAAGATTCCTGCATTGCAGGAGGTTGGACTAGATGACCCTCATGATCCCTTCCAACTCTGTTGTTGTTGTTGTTTAGTTGTTTAGTCGTGTGCGACTCTTCGTGACCCTATGGACTAGAGCACGCCAGGCACTCCTGTCTCCCACTGCCTCCCACAGTTTGGTCAAACTCATGCTGGTAGCTTCGAGAATACTATCCAACCATTCTCGTCCTCTGTCATCCCCTTCTCCTTGTGCTCTCCATCTTTCCCAACATCAGGGTCTTTTCCAGGGAGCCTTCTCTTCTCATGAGATGGCCAAAGTACTGGAGCCTCAGCTTCACGATCTGTCCTTCCAGTGAACACTCAGGGCTGATTTCCTTCAGAATGGATAGGTTTGATCTTCTTGCAGTCCATGGGACTCTCAAGAGTCTCCTCCAGCACCAACTCTAACTCTAACCAACTTCCAACTCTACAATTCTCTCATTCTCTGATCATTTCTCTATCTCTCTGATATATATACATATATTGCAGTGGATGGCACTCAACTAAGTTTCAGTCAGAGCAGACCCACTGAAATTAATAAGCATGACTAGCTTTCATTGGGTCCACTCTGAGTAAAAACTTAGTTGAATACAACACTAAGAGAGCAACCCTATATTGAGATCTACTGAGGTAAACAGGTTAGGATCCAGGGGATCTCTGGACTATACCAGCTTAACTCCTTCATCCTTGACTCAGCCAAAGCTGCAGCAGCACATTTTCCTCTATCCCAGGACCCTTAAAGAGTCAGGGTGCAGATCCATGATACAAATTGGCATTTGGAGAAAGGCCATATCCCAATACGTCCACACTGCATTCAGAAAGTCCTGAGTTCAAGCTGCAGCATCTCCAGGGAGACTCAGTCAAAAAAAATCTGCCTGAACCCATGGAACGTTACCACCAGTCCGTATAGAGAATGCTGAGCTACATGGAGCTATGCTCTGACTCAGTGTAAGGCAGCTTCCTGTTGATCCTATGCATTAATTTATAAAGTAGCTTCTGGGCAAATTACGAGAGCAGGTCGCTGGAGTCTCAATGGGACTGGAATTTGCAGTCCTCCCAATTACTCTGCAAACAAAGTAATAATAATAGTAAGAAATTAAGGAGGGAAATAAGTGGGAAATCGGGAATCCCAGGAGGCCCAAGCCTTGGACCCCTAGGGTCACCCCTAGGGTGACAACCCTGATGACCAGCCTCGGTCAAATGGGCCTTTTAAAAATCCATCAGCTCACTACAGGAAAGCCGTGATACTTTTTCAAAGAAGCATCTCTCTTTTCTACAGTAAATGCTTGGGTGGTTCTGTCCCAGTAATTTGGCTTGTCTTACCTTTGGGGCTTTCTATAATAATCCAAAGGCCCTGGGGCAAGTTTCTTGTGTTTGGAACAGGAGGGTAATGCACACAATGAAGATGTACAGTCAAAGGCTTTTGCACGGGGCTTGTATTTCCAGAGAGGGAGAAAGAGAGAGAGGTGCTGTTCTTTTCCGGTAAGGTTCATCATTCCTTTAGCTAAGCCTGCCTACCAGCACATCTCCAATTGCCATTGCAGGCTCCTAGCACTTCGCTTAAGCAGCTCCATGTATTTTATTTTCGCGGGGGTTGGCCCGGAGACAAAACCATCCATTCAAATCAATAACCATCAAAGAGCAATTGTTGACTGAGCCAGCATCTTCCCCTTCAGACCAAAAATCCCAGTGGGAGCAGCAAGGCAATATTTCTTGTTTGTTTGTTTGCCAGCTCTTTTTGTGTGTGTGTCGAAATTCAGATCGGATGCCTCCTAGCATGCAATCCCACTCTGTCTCTTGCCACCTTGTGGCTGTCTGAGGCCACTACAATGGATTGCTTTGCAATGCATCGCTTAAACGGGAGTCCTAATTGGGTGAGCAATGCAGGGGTGTTGCTGCTCCCCTCCGTTTCTTGGGTATGCATACATGCCAGTTATTAGAATGTATGAAATGGAACGTCATCCCATTACAAGAGCCCAAAAATGTACATCTAGTCAAACATCCTGCTCTGAGATGCTTCTGTTAAGAGCACAAACAGAGCCTGAAGGCAGTCATCAACTTCCAGGGTTTCTCCCCAGGAAAATGATATATCCTGGTTCTGAATCTAGAGGTTGCATATAGCTTTTGTCGTGAATAGACCTAAGCCCTGTTCCTGCATTATTTGCTTATAGGACACAACCGTGTTTACTTAGAGAGTGGGCAGACTTTGAGCCCCACTCCCGATATCATCGCTCCTTTTCCAGACAATTTTTTGTTGCCTTTGCTTGTTGGAAGATGAACACCTTCGTGCAAACTCTTGCTCGTGCTTAAGGCACCTGTGTGGTTAATACACCTGACCACGGGTGCCAACTTGAATAAAATATTTGAGGAGCCCTGCCCCGTATAATCGATCACGAGCAAAGCACATGCACACCATTTGAATGACAATGCCTATCAACTGGGAGGGAGCTGGCCCCATCAAATGTTTTATTGGGGGAGGCAAAGGAACCATGGCCCCTGGGAGTTGGCTCCTATGCACCTGATTGTGTAGGTGTCCCAAATGCACAGAGGTCCTACATCAAGGGTTAGGAAACTTTGGCCCTCCAGATGTTCCTTGCAGCAGCTCCCAATAGCACCATGAAGTTTGCACATAGGAGCCTCTCTTCAAAGGATTTCAGGCAACACACGGTTTGAAGGAGGAATTTGATGTGAACCAAGCTATCCTAGTGCTGGCAGGTGGATCCTGTGCAGACAGAGAAGGCAACACATCAGCATCCCAGCAGAGCTCCATTACCAAGGAGTGTTTGTGGAGAAGCAAATCTAGTATGGTTAGTATGGAAGACCTGATTTGTGCAACACACCTCCACTCTCTAGAGTTCATCAGGGAACAAATCACAGGGCCCAAGGAGCCACTCAAGCCATTCAGCAATGGGAGGTTGTTGCAGAGGTGCCCTTCACTCAAGGGCACCTCTGCTTTCTGCAGATAATCATCCTAATCAATTTACCTGCCCACAATAAACCTTGGCAGCATACCATCCCTGTACTTCTAAATTTTCACATAGCCATGACTAGCACCCATCAACGAAAAGGTTGTCCATGGAGTCTGTACATACAGCAGCTGTGATTGCAAAGGTGGAACCCGGTCCCAGGGGTGGGGTGGGGTTTTGGGGGGGTCCCAGACAGGCTGCCATTGGTGCCCCCAGAATCTTAATTAGGTGGAACTCACATGCTTTAGATAAATAAAGGCTGCATTGCCACCTCCATCACTATAATTCTTTTAATTAACCTTCCAAGCAGGCAATCCAATCAGCAGAATTTCCTCCCGCAAGCTGTTTTTCCTTCTCTTTTTTCCCCCCTGTTGAAGAAAACTTGTTCGCCTGCTCCCAAGACAGACCAAAGGATAATCTCCTCTTTCACTTACTTTAATATCCACTAGTCACCCATTTATCTCTCCGACATGATTGAAATTGGCCTGGGCATCTCTCAGCAGGCAGTGCGGGTGAGTAATATACACACAGGGCTCTTCTCGGTGGGGGCAAGAGTTCAGCTCCAAAAATGTAAAGCATGTACCTGATTTTCTTAAGTGCTGACCTACCAATTAATTCCGGGGCAAGTTCAGGGTGCTCAGAGCTCCCAGATGCCGAGAAATGGATTTCTTCTCTTCCTATGCTGAAAAGTCGGATGGGTACATTTATGTTTTGGAAGTGCTGGTGGGTCACAGAGTTATCTAACACAGAGGTAGAGAACTGGCAGGATTCTTATCTTCCTTCATCTTCTGTGGACCAAGTTTGACAGGTGGGTGTGGCTGCCCACCTGTCATCACAATGACTTCAGGTAACCCATTTTCTTGCAATTGCCCATTGCCCATTGGCTTGAGAAGACCCACACAGGGTGCGATGCTCACTGGTGCCACTGGTCAGCAGGTGGGCAATTCCTGAAAACCTTCTTTGACCCAGCCATGTCTTAACATGCCCAGCACCTGAGACTTTATATGATGTTATGTGTTGGGCAAGGGGCATGGTTTGGCCAAAGTGACCTTGTGGCTCAGTGAGGCCTGTGGGCTGGAAGTTCTCCACCATTGATGTAACACATCTACCCAGAAAGGGAAGTATTTTCTTGGCTTACAGCCTGATCCTAGGCATCTTTACTCAGAAGTAGGTCCATTGTATTCCATGGGTCTCACATCCATGTAGGTATCTATGGCTCTGTCATCTACACCATACTTTGAATTGCTGGCTATTATTTATTTATTGGATTTATATGGTGCCTTTTTGTCACCCAAGGGGGTTTACAATTTGAAAATGCTAAAACCAATGCATTATATATAAAGCCAGGGGTGGATCTACTATGAAACTAATGAAGCTTACATTTCAGGGCCCCTAATCCCAGAGGGGGCCCTAGAAGTGACTCTAGTCTACATTGCTTAACAAAGTTGGGTCGCACTGTGGGTTAAACCACAGAGCCTAGGGCTTGCAGATCAGAAGGTTGGTGGTTCAAATCCCCGCGACGGGGTGAGCTCCCGTTGCTCGGTCCCTGCTCCTGCCAACCTAGCAGTTCGAAAGCACGTCAAAGTGCAAGTAGATAAATAGGTACTGCTCCAGCGGGAAGGTAAACGGCGTTTCCGTGCGCTGCTCTGGTTTGCCAGAAGCGGCTTAGTCTTGCTGGCCACGTGACCCGGAAGCTGTACGCCGGCTCCCTCGGCCGATAAAGCGAGATGAGCGCCGCAACCCCAGAATCGGTCATGACTGGACCTAATGGTCAGGGGTCCCTTTACCTTTACCTTACTCAAATTGATTAATTTTTTGTTGTGTCTATTTCAACAATCCCAAAGTTTGAAAGTCTGTATCACAGACATTGAAACAACCCCGCTGAAGAAGATGATAGCAGTTACTCAGACTTCACTGCTGGTTGCGAAGGGGCCCCCATGATAGTTCAAGCTTCAGGGACCCCAAAACTACAGCATCCCTACTTCAAAGCAAATTCTGCAGAGTTCTAATGTTAACATCTGGTAGGGACCCCAGTCCTTCTTTCAAACCATCTGCCTGGAGTAGAATGGAAAGTTTTGCTCTATTTGTTTACTACAGCTATAAAATCGAGACTCACAGCTCATCTTGTCTGAGAGCACATCTACAAATGCATTACAAGCAATGGGTAGGCTTAATCTGTTTTCATTATATCTCTACCCATTAAAAAGCTGAGAGAATACATTATATATCATGTGATCGATAAAGTGAAATGACTCGCATTTCAATATTTGGAATTTATTTCTACTCGGAGCCATAAAATATTTTGCAACTTCAGATTTTATTTTTTATTTTATTTATTTTTTTTTTAAAAAAACCATGATCTGATGATTTCAGGGCAAGTTGAATCATAAAATGTTTTGTATCTAAATGAAAAAAAAATTGTAATCTTTTCGTAAAGGCTGGGGGGGAGGTAGTTGAAGCCTCCCACGCTTATGAAAAGCACTTTTACAATCCCATATTGAGATCAAATGCACCCTAATTATGTATTTCTTAAATAAATAAATAAAAGGAAATGTGTTTGACAGTCACCAATTTACTGAGCTATCTGTGAAAAAATATGTGACATTGTGTTAAGATTTATTGCAAACAGTGCTGATTCACAACCACGTCCATAAGTTTTCTGAAAAAGTTCAAGGAGTTATACTGTATTTAAAATCTAAAATGGGTGAAGTTCCTGGGAGGCTATATTGGAGAAGGGCTGCAGAGGTCAAGTAGGGAGAACTCTGAGAATTTAGAGAGGTGTGAGCTCTCTAGAGACTGAAGGCGAAGACAAACATTGTAAATATATTAGCACTTGTAATGGTTTGTATTAGGCCCATGTATGGACACCCTGATGGACCCTGTGCCCCAATCTGTGGTCCATTCATTCGGCCCATCTTCCTCCCTGCTGAGTTCTCCAAGAAGAAGGAAACTGATAGTCCAAGTGTCACCTCTTGGACTGGTTGTAAGTAGGGATTCAGAGAGGTGGGTGCAGTCTGTGGTTGGTGGGGCAGTGCCCCTTCCATCCTAATGAACCAGCCTCCACTGCTCATTATACAGGTTTCCATCATATGCTGAAGACACGCCTCTTTATCATGACCTTTAAGGTGTGCTGGGTTCTGCCCAACATTGGGGGGCTCCGTGCATGTGCGTGACGTAACAAGCATGACACACACAATGTCACAAGCTTGGAGGAGGCCTGACGGGGCCCGGCTTCCTCCAAAAGACCTGCTGGGGCCTAGTCAGAGCCATGGGAGGGCCCGACAGAGCTGCTGCTGCCACGGGAGGACTCGACGGGGCCTGTCAAAGTCGCAAGTGGGCCCAATGGAGCCCGTTGCTGTTGCGAGAGGGCCTGTCCAACCGCAGAATATTGAGGGGGCCTGGCCCCCTCCTTGATTTTTTTTTGGGGGGAGCAGGCCCACACAGCCCCACATAGATAGCACACCTGTGACCTTTGAAAGTTAAGATTTGTGTAGTTTTTGTGGTACCACCTCTGTCGCTTGATACACATTCTTCAGTTTGTTTTTGATTGTTTTATTGGATTTTAATGTAACAAGATTATACAGTGGTACCTCAGGTTAAGAACTTAATTCGTTATGGAGGTCCGTTCTTAACCTGAAACTGTTCTTAACCTGAGGTACCACTTTAGCTAATGGGGCCTCCCGCTGCTGCCGCACCGCTGCCATGCAATTTCTGTTCTTATCCTGAAACAAAGTTCTTAGCCTGAGGTACTATTTCTGGGTTAGTGAAGTCTGTAACCTGAAGCGTCTGTAACCCGAGGTACCACTGTAGTGCCGAAATTTGCTTCTGGGATCTGCTGAGTTCTATGAAGGCAACCGTGAGACTGAGGAGGAGGAAACTAACAGCCAGTGCCAAGTGCCACCCCCTGGGCGTGATGTACATAAGACAGCAGACAGATGAGATTGACTCGTCGAGGTTGGTAGGGCACTGCCCAACTTGTTAGATCAACCTCCGCTATCCTGCAGGAGGGCATGATCAGAACCCCCAAAAGAAAGCTACATAGGCATGAGGATATCATTTTTTAAAAAAATAATCACACACAAGAGCACCTCATAATTCCAGCGAACATAGGTAGGAGCAGGAGAAATGGTTCGCAACAGCTTCAACATGAAGAACAATATGAAAAGATGGAAGGTGGCAGGCTTTCCTGCCCTGAGGACACAGCAGCAGTTTCCCTGTGATATGTCTAGTGACAGTACTGTCCAAATGGGCTCAAGTTATCGACTGGACAGCGATCATAGGCAAGCCAGCACTTGCATTCCGTACACTGGCAGGGACGGAGGAAATGTTTATGCATGTCGCCGCTGAATTTCTGAGCTCTCCCCTCCAGCATAACACTGCAAACCCATCTCCTGCACAGCAGGGACAATTATACATGAGTTCTAAGTTTCCTCTTCTGGGGGGAATATCAGGAGAGCAGGACTCATTAAAATGAATGAGCACCTGTTGCTGATGGAATGTTGAGGCTGGCAAAAGCTGAAGGTCTTCCGCACAGACTGCCCCTTTCAGCACAAAGTATATTGTTCAATGCATTTCCAAAGCATTTGTGCAAATTTCTTTTCCCTCCCCCCTGGATTTTTGCTGCAATCATATTTCCTAGGCCATCCCACTAGAGATACATTCTAAATTTCACAAGAGGTTTTTCTTATTGTTTTGTAGGGGATGTTATAAATAGCAACCGGGGTTGTTTCATTGCCTAGTTTTAATGACGGGTGATTATGTTTCGATGGAATGATAAATGTGCATTTTAATTATGGATGGAATTTGTTTTTGTACTTGTAAAGCACTTAGGAGCCTTCTTTTGCATTAAATGGTTCACAAACCCTAAAATAACAAGGATAAAATAACATGTCATCATCATCACACACACCACCACCCTGTTACCTACAAATTTTATTGAATTTGTCATTATGTAAACTCTGCCATGCCAAAAAATGAAACAAATTCAAGCTTCACTGATGTTTCATGAAGTGACATAAATGCATAAGAATTCAAGAAGGAAGGAAATGTGGGGGGATGGGATAGGGAGGAGGACATGTTGTTAACTTCATATAATCCCACCACTACTAATGTGGATGAGAAGCAACTCAATGGTCCAGCACATAAACCAGGTTTCGCATATATGGTATCTTCCAGATATAGCTGATGAGAGCTGCCATCCAAAACATATAGCGGACACCAGTTTGGTGAATGCTGATGTACTCTTACCCACTCTTTGAAGCCACCTGATAACCATATAAAAAAATTATGATTTTCTAACATGGATGGTGATTCTATATGGAAAAGGTCATATTCTTTTTTAAAACATTTATAAACCACCACACACACACACAACATAAAACCAGAAATATTGAAGTAAATAAAAACAGAGATTCAGGTATATACACCCCAATTCAAGATGCTGGTGTTTTACTTGCCATGCTCTTTATCCTTGATGGGGAACCACTAGCCTGTGTGCCAGTACTTTAAGAACCAAAGACTGGTGGAGCAACTCTAGTGCCTGGGAAGCCCTTATTACCTAAAGAGATGCTTCAGACTGTTGGGTCACCAGCTAAGCACAGAACCGCAGGTCCCTACCTCAACAGCTCTACCATTGAGCTTTGGGGAAGTGCCATATCTCAGTGGTAGCGTATCTACTTTGCATGTTGAAGGTCCCAGGTCCAGTCCCTAGCATCTCCAGGTAGGGCTGGAAAAGATCCCTGTCTGATATCCTGGAGAGCAGCTGTCAGTCAGTTTCGACAAAACTGAGCAAGATGGACCAATGATTTATGGCAGTTTCCTATTTGCCTAGCTTCTGACAACTAGATGGTGAAATAGTCTGTAAATGCTTATTGTGCAACCTCAGAAGCCAACATAAGGGTTCTTGCTACCTAATCAGCTAATATGCAGATCTATGCAAATTGCGTCATTTCCCCTTTGTATGTGATTTGGAGGTTTCCCTCCTCCTCCTCCCCTCCCCTCCCCTTCCCTCCCTCTCTCTCTCTCTCTCTCCCTCCCCCCCTCTCCCCTTTGTTACATGCAGATGCTTTAGTTCACACACCCCTCCGAAAATGTCCTTCCCTGTCTCTCTGATGGCTGTTTTGGGTGACAATTTAATATTTTGGAGTCCTGCAGCTCTCGCTTGCTGACTGTCCAAATGACAGCCATTCATCCGCTGTGCCAGCACTAAAGTGCTTTTATCATTTCAAAAGTTGAAGCTTTCTCCCCTGTATAGTAAATATTGTCCACTGCAACATATCGAAGGCCTTGACCATATTCACAGGTTGTTGTTGTTGTTTCTGTAAAGCAAGTAAGTCTATTTCTGGAATGTCTAGAAAAGTGCATGTCTAGCTTTGAGAATACTGTCTGTTAAATTTTTTCTCCTCCTGTTCTCTTCTTCCAGGTAACCACGATGCTTTGTGATGTTAGTACTAACATCTAGACCAATGAGACGCCCATCAAATGGTGAGTACGTGTAGAAAGAGCAGCATGCTTAATCTTAGTGGCAAGGCATGCTTAATCTTAGAAGTATTTGCCTGGTTTCTTATTGTGATGTGTGTTGGTTGTTAGGTAGTAACATAAGCATCCCGGGAGGGAGTTCAAGGCACAAGGCAACCCAGAGAAAAGTTGCAGCTCTTTAAGGAAGCAGAAGAGGCTTTGGGGAGGCTGAAGATGGGAAGGATCAAAGGTCGCTGGTAGAGCTATGTATGCTTTGAGCTGAGCCAAGAGCAGAGGCCCATGGGGGGAAAGTTTTCCTTAGCTGCTGCTAAGGCTGTGACATAGATAGAAGTGTTCACCCATTCAGGGTGAGGGTAGGAAGAACTTGCTTCAGGAAGTCATCATATTCTCCAATATGATTGGCTATGTGGCTTTCATCACAATCTCTACATGGTACAGTGGTAAGTTTTGAAGCACAGGAGCCCATCATGACAGTCGCCATAGTCATGCTCCCAGGAAGAGCCCAAAAATTCAGGTAGTTGGGCTGACTGTTATCACACAAAATAAAATAAAATAATTTCTTCCAGTAGCACCTTAGAGACCAACTAAGTAAGTTATTGGTATGAGCTTTCGTGTGCATGCACACTTCTTCAGATACCAAGTGTGCATGCACACGAAAGCTCATACCAATAACTAACTTAGTTGGTCTCTGAGGTGCTACTGGAAGAAATTTTATTATTGTTATTATTTTATTTATTTTGTTTTGTTTTGACTACGGCAGACCTACCTGTAACTGTTATCACACAGCTTTACATAGCATAGTATGCAGCATCTTAGGATCAGCTGATGGTTATAGAAAAGCAATCTGGTAAAGGGTTGCATAGTAGTTGTTGCCAAACTGCAGTCCTATGCATAAGTTACCTGGGAGTAAACTCCATCGATGCTTCCCTATGGCTGCATATGTTCAACTTGCAAAACACATTGATCTTTTAAGAAAAGATCTACAGGCCACTGAAACTTAACCTTTAGCTTTTAATTAGAAGTGCAAATAATCTTGCAAAGGAGTGTTGCCATTTAAACTACCAGCATGAAATCAGAACCCCATCGGACCAAATAATTATCCTGCCCCTGCTTTGTTATATTTTCCTTATTCTCCGACTTCCTCTATTTTAATCTATCACAAACAACAGTGAAACTTGAACAACTTGCTATCACCTAATTTAAATTCTAGAGGAAGAATTGTCCAGGGATTATTCTAGTGCTCCCGCAGATGTTGTCACTGGTTCTGCAATGGAAGGAAAAATCCTGGAGTTGTGGTCCTGTCTTACTTTCCCCCATTCCTGCTTCACTGTGCCACTGCCAGGGAGACTGAGGGAGTCTGTTCCGCTGTCAAACAGCTCCTACTCTCAGAAAGTACCTCCTGATGTTTAGTTGAATTCTCCTTTCTTGTAACTTGGAGCCATTGGTTTAGGTCCTACCCTCCAGAACATGAGAAAACAAGCTTGTTCCTTCTTCTATGTGCAAACTCCTTAGCTATTCATATCTCCTTGAGAACAGCTTTCATCTATCCACTTTCTCCACACAGTGCATAATTTTATCGGCGCTGTGGGTTAAACCACAGAGCCTAAGACTTGCCGATCAGAAGGTCGGCGGTTCGAATTCCCATGACGAGGTGAGCTCCCGTTGCTCAGTCCCTGCTCCTGCCAACCTAGCAGTTTGAAAGCACGTCAAAGTGCAAGTAGATAAATAGGTATCAGCACCGCAACCCCAGAGTTGGTCACGACTGGGCCTAATGGTCAGGGGTCCCTTTACCTTTACCTTACCACCCTGTCTTGTTTTACTCTTTTCTAGACTAAACATCCCCAAATGTGGTCACCTTTCCTCATAGGATGTTGCCCCAACCCCTTGAGGGGTGCCATGGCAACTGGTCTTGCTCAGTCCTTACTGGGCTGTTTTGGGGGTTCCACACTCATTTGGGTTTCCTTCTCAAAACATTCCCTTGTACTTCTGCAAACTTTGTGGTTCTCGCTAGCCTGCTGACAATGGATGGGGCTGTTGAGAGTGGATGTTGCTGTTTTGACTACGTAAGTTATAAGCTCCTACCTCTGAAATTCAGGAAGGGACTGCTACATTAGAAACCAAAATCTTTAGAACAGCCAAGTGGAAATTTATTTCTTTCCATGATATAGCAACTATCTAATTATTTTAATGAGGTGCACAACATGCTTAAAACAAGCATTTTTACAATACTTGGAAGTCCAAATATGCTATCAAAGAATCCAGATGACACAGAATTATTCCTAATTACTCTTATGTTTATGGAAATGGGGCACTTTCTTTTCTTCCAATTTGACTTGCGGCAGCAAAACTTATTGGGGGAAGAGTTGAAAAGAACATAAACTTAAGAAAAATTGGTACACACACACACACACACACCCTCCCCACATTCAGGTCCAGAGTCACAGATGATTGAAAGTCCAATAATGTAAAGAAGATTAAACTTGGAAAAGAAAGCATATGGGAAACCATATGAATAGTAACAGAATGAGCGTTCAATATATCTTCTTTACTGTAAGCCTATTGAATTTTGATTTTTATCCCTCAATTCTATATGTAAAAGACAAGATGGGGAATTGCAGTGAGAAATAACCCTATTGCATGGCATCGTATAACTTGCACTGTTTATTAATCCCAATGATCGTCGTTATGCTTACCCCCATATGTTTGCCTGTATAGTCACACACAAAGCAAAAAGAAAAAAATGTGGAGATGGAGATAGTTCACTAGTTGTATTTAATTTCTAGAAGCAGGGATGCCAGAAATATCAGGATTCCTTCATCTTTGGCTGCGTTGACACCATACATTTAAAGAACTTGACTCCCCTGTCCAAAGAATCTTGGGAACTGTAGTTTACCCTGTCGTTTACCACGAGATACAATTCTGACCACCCTTAACAAACTGTAGTTGTTGTTGGTTTTTAATTTGATATCCCGCCTTTCACTCCCCTTCAGGAGTCTCAAAGCGGCTAACATTCTCCTTTCCCTTCCTCCACCACAACAAACACTCTGTGAGGTGAGTGGGGCTGAGAGACTTCAAAGAAGTGTGACTGGCCCAAGGTCACCCAGCAGCTGCATGTGGAGGAGCGGAGACGTGAACCCGGTTCCCCAGATTACGAGACTACTGCTCTTAACCACTACACCACACTGGCTCTCTAGTTCCCAGGATTGTTCAGAGGAAGAAATGTGCTGTAAATGATTGTGTGTATGAGTCAGGGGCTGGACAGAGGAGGAATGGTGGAGACCACTTCTCCCCCCCCCCCCCGAACCTTCCAGAGGAGAGGAAGACAGTATAGGTTTACAACAGTGGTTTGAGGAAGGTCACGGCTCAGAGATAGATGAGGGGCAAAGTTGGGAAATAATGGAAGAAGAGGAGGCGGAAGCAGAGCCGGAGCAGCTGACTGACACGTTATCACTAGAAAGCATTCCAGACCCACCATCTCCCAGAACCTGGCGAGCCTCAAAAGTAGGAGAGCAAAGGGCTAAGAGGCAAATGACCCTATGTGGCCACCATAATATGGGTGACACTGTTGACAATCGAGGAGAGAAGACGGGGTGGAGATTACTCGGAGCAACGCCATTACTCCAAGAGGCTACATTTCTTTTAAAATGAAAAGAAAGAAAGATGTTAATTGATTAAGTAAATTTTATGAAAAATTTGTTTTGGAAAACCGTTATAATGATATATATTGAAACTCAGCCAGGGGGAGTTGAGGAAGTCACGTAACAATGTTATTAAGAGTGGAATAATTACAGTTAGGATTTATGTTTGTTTGTTTGTTTATAAACTTTGGAAAATCAATAAAAAAATTCATTTTTTAAAAAAGAGGCTACATTTCTAAGCCTCTCTCTGTGAATATTGAATAAAAGGCTTTGGTAAGAACTGTTCTTGTCTATCTATTCCTGGAAGCCTACCATGTGAGGGTCGAATTCCCTGACGCCTGACAGTATGTAGCCTATTAAAAGCCCACCAGTGAAAGCAAACAGGCTGGCAACAGGACACACATTGGGTACTCAGTAGGGGCCAGATCCCTTTGGACCCACCCCAATCTCATCCCCAACCCAAGTAAATAAAAGTCCCTGGGGCATGCCCCAATGAAATGTGCAGAGCATGTTTACGGTGTTCCCAGCAGTGGAGTGACAGTCCAACTCTAACCAGCCTAGGTATCAACCAAAGAAGAGAGAGTGGGAAGACTAAACAATCACTTGTATGTTAGATTTTTACACAGCTATGTTTCATTTATATGTTGCTGTTTCTTTCAAAGTGGCTGTGTTTAGGTTTGTTTCCTGAAATCATTTTGGGTGGCTTTTTTTAAGTGACAGAACATTGTGTTTGTCTATCTTGACTTTTCCCTTTACATGATCTGATTGCTGAGAATACATAAGGCTTTTGTTGTGGCAACCTATTATCCTTCACTTTTGATAGGACACTGATAGCATAGTTATTTAGCTAGCTCAGTTGCCTGACAGCATTGCATGGATCTCAACGCTGGAAGATAAATAAAGTAAGCTGCTTCTTTTTTGCTTGGATGCAGTCCTCAGGCCACTTTGGAGCAATTATTTCTACGAATGTTATTTTATTATGTATGTTCATTGCTTTTTCTTTCTTTCTTTTTACAAAATGCCTCACAGCAACTTTACAGAATATTTTAAAAGGAAGAACAATGCATCAAACATTTAAATCCAAAGTGCCATAGAATCCACGTAACGAAAAACCATGGAGATATTAAATGTTTGAATCCTGCAACAAAAATAAAAAGTGCAGATCCTAGCTCACACCAAAACAAGCCACAATTTTTTACCATTCTGCAAACTCAATTAAGAGCCAAAAGCCTGAGCAAACAAGAATGACTTTGCCTAAAAGGCAACAATGTTGGTGCCAGGCGACTTTCCCTAGGGAGAGTATTCCAAATTTGGGAAACTGTCATTGAAGAGGTCCATTCTCTCCTTGCCTCCCTCTGCATCTCCCTTAAAGAAATCCCACGTAGAAGGGCTTTTGATGATGATGGTAGGGTCTGCATAGGTTTATCCTGGGAGAGGCAATCCTTGGGGTATTTGGGTCCCAGGTGGAATAATAATAAAAAATCAGCACTACAGTGGTACCTCGGGTTAAATACTTAATTCGTTCCGGAGGTCCGTACTTAACCTGAAACTGTTCTTAATCTGAAGCACCACTTTAGGTAATGGGGTCTCCTGCTGCTGCTGTGCCACCGGAGCACGATTTCTGTTCTCATCCTGAAGCAAAGTTCTTAACCTGAAGCACTATTTCTGGGTTAGCAGAGGCTGTAACCTGAAGTGTATGTAACCCGAGGTACCACTGTATAATTTGCCCGACAAACCAATAGCCAATGTCCGTTCATTCATTCATCCTTCATTGCCATATAAGACATATTAGACACATAAAACATATAAAAGACTCAGTAGCCAATGTGTGTGGGCCAGAATCCATGTCCTATGCTTGACCCTTCTGGTCCCTGTAAGCAATCTAGCTGCTGAACCATCTTTAAGAGCAGCCCCATATATAAGACATTGTAGTAATCCAACCTATACGTTGCTAGGACAGACAGTAGGGTATCAGAAGCTAGCAGTCAGCAGTGCTTAAGAATCTATCTTGAGTTCTGAGATTCTGAAGAAGACTTTCATTTCTCCATTTTAAAACTACTGCAAAAATTTTATGGGACGATTGCAATTCCCACCCCCTCCTCATTTTCGTTTCACCCCACATGGAAAACCTTCCTGGTTTATTTTGCCATGGGGACAAGTCTGTGAGCCAGGAGCTGGGAACCAGCCAGAAACCAGGGCCAAATGAGTAAGTCAGGGTTTAGTGGGTTGTCTTTGTTTTTTGTTTATATTATGTATTTTGCGTTGCTATATTGTGATTTTATGTTGTAACCACCCTGAGACCTGCGGGTATAGGGTGGTATACAAATTTTAACCACGGAGGACCTTACACTCTTCAAACAAAAACATCTTGGAGGTCCCGGGCCACAGGGAGGTTAGGCTGGCCTCAACCAGAGCCAGGGCTTTTTCAGCTGTGGCCCCAATCTGGTGGAACGCTCTGTCACAAGATACTAGGGCCCTGCGGGACTTGACATCTTTCCGCAGGGCCTGCAAGACAGAGCTGTTCCACCAGGCCTTTGGCCAAGTCACAGTCTGACCCCCTCCTTTGGTAATCCTCACAGAACTCTAGCCCAATGGTTGCCATTAATTTGATTTTGAACTGATTTTAAAATGAATTTATTTTAGAATGCTTTGTTACTTTTATTGTTGTTAGCCACTCTGATCCCAGCTTTGGCTGGGGAGGGCGGGCTATAAATAAATTATTATTATTATTATTATTATTATTATTATTATTATTATTATTATTATTAACAACAACAACAGAATGACAAATCAAGAGGGAGAATTGAAGAACAAGACCATGCTATAGCTCAGGAAGTCCTTGCTGTTCAAGCAAGACTAACTGCAACAGGAAGCTCTTGTCCACGATAATGCAGGGACTATGTGGGTGGACAGAATCAGTCTGGAAATAGTTACTAAAATGCTGCCACTTGCAGTTCAGGTGTCCACCACATGGGGCAGCTGCACTCAGATTTCCACAGTCCTTGACATTTATCAGAGCAGGACAATCTACCGTACAGCATATAACAGGTAACAAGGATGCTAAGAGATGTATTTTGAGTAGGGGTAATCATCTGGAAATTCATATTCTTAGAATAAAGGCTTTAAAAGGGCATCCTTGTTTTCATCAGGGGGATGTTGGAAGGGGCGATAAACCTCTAGCTTAATTAAGAAATACGATCCTTTTTCCCCCACCCAAGATTACTTTTTTAATGTATACATGTTGCACAAAATATAGTTTTGTTTCATTGCTGGAACAAAACGAAGAGAGTGGGGAGTATAGTTTTGAAATGCATGCAAGTTGTCATAACATGCCCTGAGGTTATTTAATGTCAGTGTTGGAGGTAAGCTTCATGTTAAAAATAAATTTATCTGTGTAGAAACACTCTGACAAAAAAGAAGAAATAAATAAAAGGTTTCGTAGGGAACATTTTTGGAGACCTCGCAGAGTTTTACCAGTCACTCCCACTTACACCAGCAGAGAAGTTGTTGTTGTTGTTGTTTAGTCATTTAGTCGTGTCCGACTCTTCATGACCCCATGGACCAGAGCACGCCAGGCACTCCTGTCTTCCACTGCCTCCTGCAGTTTGGTCAAACTCATGCTGGTAGCTTCGAGAACACTGTCCAACCATCTCCTCCTCTGTCATCCCCTTCTCCTTGTGCCCTCCATCTTTCCCAACATCAGGGTCTTTTCCAGGGAGTTTTCACTTCTCACGAGGTGGCCAAAGTACTGGAGCCTCTGCTTCAGGATCTGTCCTTCCAGTGAGCACTCAGGGCTGATTTCCTTAAGAATGGAGAGGTTTGATCTTCTTGCAGTCCATGGGACTCTCAAGAGTCTCCTCCAGCACCATAATTCAAAAGCATCAATTCTTTGGCGATCAGCCTTCTTTATGGTCCAGCTCTCACTTCCATACATCACTACTGGGAAAACCATAGCTTTTACTATACGGGCCTTTGTTGGCAAGGTAATGTCTTTGCTTTACAAGGTAATGTCTCTGCTTTACAGAGAAGTTACTTCTCCACATTTCTACATGATAAAGAAAACAATCTATACAGAAGAGTTTGGTGATGTGACTTTGAGTTTGGCTTTAGTTAGTTGATCTTTCTTCTTCCTCTTCCTTTTTTTCCTGTATAAAGAGTTGTCTAATTGAAAGGGCTGGGTTCTCTTCCAACTCAGCAACTTCAAAAAGACCGCCTGCAGAGGCAGAGTGGTTTCTATTTAAACTGACACTATGAATACTAGTGAAGCCTTTAGGCTCTCCCTGGGTTTTAAATCCTGTTGTACATCTTGATTTATTTAACATTACCTAAAGACAAAAAGCTGAGAAGGACGAAGTCTTAATTGCACCCCCATCACCACACACCACAAATAGCACCAGATCACATATTAATGTTCTCCTGGAACAACAATGTTGAATAACCCTGTGAGGTGGATCAGGCTGAGAGTGAATGTCTGGCCTGAGTCTTTCAGGTCCAAGTCTAACACTCTAACCTCTACATCATACAATAAGTTTCACAATGCAGTTCCAATTATATTATGCACACTGTCCCCTAATAAGCACAATTTGAGTTGCAGAACTGCATTGCAAAATTCAGAGAAGTGTGAATTCCAAAGGCTACCTGAATTTCTGTTTGCATATTGCTCCAGGAGGTGCAATTTAGGTAGAGTCACATTGAACTGTGGACTGAACCCAGTTTCTCTCCCATTGGCACCACCTCCTTGTGTCTTGCTATGATTACTTCTAAGCAGATGCAAAGTATTCCCTCCCATTCATGAGTCATCCCACTTCTGGGGCTGGGGTGTAAGCCTTCTATAGACCAATGATGGGGAACCTTTGACCCTCCAAATGTTGCTGAACTGCAACTTCTATCATCCCTGGTCACTGGCCATGCTTGCAAAGGCTGATGGGAATTGTAGTTCAGCAACACCTGGAGGGCCAAAATTTCCCCACTGAGGCTCCAGACAGATGTTATACCCAAAATCTCTGGGGTTTTTTTTAAAAAAAGACCCTTCCATGTGATTTTATTTGAAGAGGTGCCCAAGAGTAAAATGATTGCTTATGACAACTGGGTTATCAGAAGTTGGTTCCATAATTAGTATTACATTAATTGCCTTTGCCCTGACTTCATTATCTCCCTCTTTTGAAATTCCGGACCCTATCTTCATTTGTTGTATGATATCTCAGTGCCAGTATAATTTAAACAAAACCTTGATCTCATCATCTTTTATTCCTTTGATTAATCTATCCCCGTGTCATTTCAATAAAAGGGATGCAGATTACTTTCACATGAACTACCTTATTTGGGCAGCACATTTCCATCTGATAATATATCATGCTCTTACAATTTGATGGGTTTGATCGCCTATTCCCTTTGGGTTGTCAGCTACGTCTAACACAGGCATATCTGTTTCACTCCCATCCGCCTATGGAGCCAGTGATGGGAGCCACACCTCAACTTGTAGAGAGAGAAATGGACAGTCAAGCAGAGAGCTGCCACAAAGCTCAGAAGCTGATATCCATGAAGACACCATATCAAGCTACCTTAAGTCCTTTTTAGACTTTCTCCAGGATGCACGTTGGCTAAACGTAGATAGGGGGCAGGGAGCACACAGAAGCCCTGCCCCTGAAGTTCCAAAGCATGTCATCTCTACTTCCCACCTTGAGAGTGAAGGTCTAGAGGAAGGATCTAACTAAGCATGTTCTGCTGAGCCCACATAGAATTGTGGGGTCGCTTATATAATTTGGCAGAGTTTAAACGATTCCCTGTTTGAGTTTATGCAGCGACAAGCAGGTTGCTAACTCATTTGAGTCCTATCAATAATTATACCTTCCTGGTTGATAATCCCTTTCTGTCCCTCTAAAAGAAAACACACATGAATCTGAATCATATTAACATAAACTACTTTACTTTCAGATTCATTCAGGTTTACAGAGTTGTTCCTAAAGGCAGGCTTAGGATACATAACAGATAAACTATATACTAGATAGTAGTGAATCATGAGAAGACTACATCCAAGCAGTTAGCAGTTAGCACTCCTTGCAGCAACTGCCACATAGAGGCAGTTAGTCCTCTCGGAAATGTTGGACTTGACTGACAGCTTTATATCCCACAAGAATCCTTCCTGGGATCAGGAATCTTGCCTTTTCAGGGTTTCTGATTGTGACAGACATTCTAAGCACATCCACCTCCTCAACATGGGAAGGTCTGAAGTAGAGCACAAGGACATCAGGAATGGGACTTGCCTGTGCAAACCTGCATACTCCCTACTGTTAGACCACACACATTCAGACAAATGCCTGGACAGGACTCTATATTAACTCATATCTTGTGGCAGTGAATTCCAAAATGTCAGCCTCTCATATTCAGATTTTCTCACCGTTTCTAGATGCACGTAACAGAAGCCCATCTCAAGCCCTTGCAAACCAGGGACTATCACACCATGCCAGGTTACTTTTGTGCTGTGTGAAAAAGTACTTCCTGGGCACGTTCATTTGTTTTTAAAACAAATGGGCAATGAAACAAATTAGCTCCTTTGTTTCATTCATTTTAGTTGGTGAAAAAGGGCATTCTAAACAAAAGAGCTCTGAATGCAAATTCAGTCATTTTTCATTGGTTTTATTGTTCATTCATTAATCTTGGGATGAAAAACCCGAAAAACCTGGAGCAGTGTGTATAGGTCACAGAAGGTTATAGGGATGGAGGAAACAGGGAGAGAGAGGGAGAGAAAATGGCACCTATAAAATAGGGGTTGTCCTTTGTCCATTTTCTCTGAAATTTGGCAGGTTTGATGCCCTTGGGGTGGTGATAGAGTGCCTGAAAAATGTTGTGCCATGTTGAATTGAAAACATGGAAGTTACAGGCAACAGAAGATTGGCAGGATTTCCAACTGAAATTAATGGAAGACAAAAAGCAAATTAATGGAAGACAAAGGAGCAAATTCAGTTCAAAGAAATGGAAGATGAAATGAAGGCAATTCAACCAAGCAGAAAACAAAAGGAATTAGTACCCCCCCCCCGCGCGCATCTGCCTACTAACAACTTCATTTCCCCTGAACTGCTGCTGCTACGCTTTACACAAAGTCCCTCCTGTTCCAGGTGCTGTAATGCAGAATGCAGGTGACACAACAGGTAAGGGACAAAAGGAAGATGAATGGACCACTGCCAGCTTTTTGATTGGGAAGTAAGTCTTTCTGAAAGTGCAATGATTTTCCAATTGTTTCTTTCCTAATAAGAGTTTCTCAGGTTTTTTCCTTCTTTTTTTAACTGATGAATAAAACTCAACAGCTTCCCCACATAATAAAGGAAACATATCAGATGCTACAAAAGAAGCAACATCAGCAGTTCAATGCAGTTTACAGCTTAATTGTAGTTCTAAATCAGGAATTAGTTACGAAGAAAAATATTGAATTTCGCCCCCACCCTCAGCCTTTGTACTTAGAGAATTTAAAACAAAAAAAACTTAAAGGATGAGCTACTCACAACAAATTTATTTCACAGATCTGGCCTACAATTTGTTGGAGGAAGTGATTCCACAAAGAAAGGAAATAGAACAGAGCAGAGTGATGTATTGTCAGTCAAAGGTATAATGAGCATTCAATCACAGTACAAGATGTACAGAGCTCATGTCCTTTAAAGACTGCTGGAGTCACTTGGTGTATTTATTAGTTTGTATACTGCTCATCAAGGAAAATATCAAAGTGGTGTGCAATATAGAAACATGAAATGCAAATAAAATATCAGAATAAGTGTAAATGCCAGCACCGCCTGCACCCAAAAGAAATATGAAGGACATACTTCCTCCACTATGGGACATTTTTAGTCCGTGAATATAACACAAATGGCTTTATTGCTCAACTTAGACCTGTGAGGGGTCCTAATCCTAACCCTATAAGGCCATTGTCCCTTACCTGTGGGGCAGATAAAGTGATGTTTGCAAAGGAACAATTGAGAACCTTAAGGTGTGCTCCTGATTGTACTTTGGCAACTGGCACTTGTATATGGCACCTCTTAAATTTGGCATCAAATACAAACCCCTCTGCAATCAGTTCCACTCAGCAGTTCCCAATCAGTGCTCTGCCAAAAGCGAGGTTTGTAATCGGCACTGAATTTAAATTTTCTGCTAACTTCTCAGGGGAGAGATGCAGGGGTCTTTTTTGGGGGGGTGTTCTTTACATGCTTACCTTTTGAGGTCGCCGAAAAGGTGTTTGCCAGTGTCCTATTTTGTTCTACAAATCATCACACCAGTGCTCCGTGCTCTTCAGCATTCCTGGGTGCCCACACTTCAAGTCATACTGTAGCACCCTGCTGATGCCTCAATACCTGGGGGAATACATTATCAGGTAACGCCTGCCATGGGGTAGATATGGAAGGTGACTATTTCCCAGCAACTGGTATTCACCTCCAACAGTGAAGGTGGAACATAGCCACTAGGAGGAGGAGGAGGAGGAGGAGGCAAAAGGAAAAAGTAGTAGTAGCCATTGATATCCTTGAATATCATCTTAATGCTTACTGGAAAGAATGAAAAACACATATACCAGCCTTGACCACTCAGAATGATAAGGTCAACTTAAAAATCCACACCCACCTAAATTCTAAAGACGTTCTAAGGTGACCCAAAAGGAAGCATACATCTCAAAGCCTCTTTCTCGTGGGAGGAAAACATTTGTGAACTTGTGGGAAGTCTTTCAACACAGTACTAGTGTAATTCCCACTCTCGCATTAATTCCTTGTCTATCATTTCTCATCATTAGAACCAAGATGGGAAGGGGGAAAGGAAGGAAGCAGAGAAAAGATGGCTTCAGCACATTTAAAGCAGACCACTTTCTGATCTTCTATAAATCAGACTGAAAACGGACAGCACAAATGTGTGAAGTAGTGATTGATATTGGGACAAGGAAAGATATTACTCAAGAGTTATCTGAAACAGTTCAACTAGACTGCTCTAGAGGAACTAGTATATTAAGAAGTACCTGTGGTAAACCTCTGTAGTGCAGCATTGCTAATTTCTGGGCAAATGAGCTGAACAAGTATCTAGCCTTGAAAGATGATCCCCGAACCAGCCGCTTCTGCTGCATCATATTGAGACTATTAAGCTGGTGGCAGCTGAGATAAATTGGTGATAACAGGGCACACAGGGTTGCATATCAGTCACAATCTTTCACTGGGCCCCATTATGAAGGGAATATCTGCCCTCAGCTGTGACCTTTCCTTTAGTCACCCAGTTAATTTGCTTAGCAGGAACCAACCCAAGCAGCGAGTAGCCAGAGATGCTGGTAGCTGCTAAATTATCTGACCTGAACCAACTTCGGCCAATGATAATTACTTCAAATATTGCTCGCTCTGAGATCATTTGCTTCCCCCTCCTGGTGTGAACACTGCAATTATACCAGCACCAGCCTTTTGAACACAAAGGAGGCCCCAAGAAATTGCTGAAGGTAAGACTGTGTATTGACCACCCACTGTAGTCACTCCAACACGAAAGGAAGAGATAGTAGTGGGAACTATTTTTAAAGGGCAGGAAAAGGGGGAGGGATTTAGAAGCCTTAGGCTACCTTGTTTTTTAAAGAGATATAATTATTAACACCCTTCCCCCCCCCATCATCAGATGGCTTTTTGCCCCAACCAGTAACCTTTTCCCAAAGTGCTAAGAAATACATGGAACAAGAACGTTCAGACTGGCCACATTCACACAATACATTTAAAGCACTATGATGCCCAATGGAAACCCAATTGTGAAAGGGGGTGGGCTATATTTGGTAAATAGGAACATTTGGAGCAAAATGAAGGAATGAAGCATCACCAGCAGTGGAACTGTACGTTTCAAGAGGACACCGTGCCAACGCTGCTCCAACCACGCACTGCTAGTACTATCACAGTGTGTCAACACCATCTGGCTGTCCTGGCTCAAATGCCCATTGGCATATATGTGACAATGAGCTGAACTATTCATAGGCAGAGATCACATGGCTCTATTAAGTACTGATGTACAGGTGATGTTCAACCAGTTCTTAGGTCCATGGAGGTCAAAATGTTTTGACCTCCATGTGCCAATGTTTGCAATCAGCAGAAATGAGTGGCAAATACTTTTCTGGGACGTACAACTGCCTGATTTAAAAAAGACGATGAAAGAAATCCACAAAAATAGAAGACTCCCTCTTCCATGAAAAAGAGCATGCTGAATAGAGTTAAGATTCCCAGTCTATGAATCCATAACACAAGTCCACAATGTAGCCACTTGATTAGGATAGGAAGAAAACATTCAAGAAATTGCAGGGCAGATTTTGGCCCAGCCCTAAAAGGAATGGTAGATTCCTTTGCACTGTATGCAATTTGAAGATCATCTTTTGAAGAAATCTCACAGACCCTGTGGGAAGGTCTCCTTTATAGAAGATGGTGTGCTTACTCCTTGAGAAGAAAGGTTCCGAGGAAGGAGAAATATTTGTTTGAAATATCTCCCCGTGCTTCAGTATCTTAATTCTGAAGTGTACTTGGGTCAGTTGCTTTGACATCATGCAGTAGGCTGTAAGAAAAGCACTGAAGGACTACAGTTGTAGAATGGGTATATAGACTAGGGGCTGACTTTGCTTGCCAACTCCAACTACCCCTTGGCCAACCACCCTTCCCCCACACCTGACCAAACCGCTTTCCCTTTACAGCTCACCAGCCCCCTCACCTATCGCCCACATCTTGCCCCAGACACCTCCCCCTTTCTCCTCTCATCCTAAGCCCCAGCTCATTTCAAAGCAGGAGAAGGTGCTTCAGGAAGCACCTCTCCCTTCCATTGAACCTTGCTGCAGGTGCACTTAACAAAGGGGGTGCACTTAACAAAGCTTGCAAAACTGCTGCCTGAAGCACCTCCTCCCCCTCCATTAAACTTGCTGCAGGGACACTTTATGAAGTGGGGAGGTGTGATGAAAAAGTTGGTTTTGCTAGACAGGTATTTCTTTTCTTTTTCTTTCCCTGCCAGCAAATGGTTAATGAACGGCAGCCTCTGATTGGCTGTGGTTCCAGGAGAGAGAGTTTAAAAGGAGAGGATTTGAGAAGAGACAGTTAGTTAGGAGTTGGGGGTTGGTTAAGGAGTTGAGGGAGTTAAGAGAGTTGGTTCTGGAGGGTTGGAATTGAGGTTGGAGAGGTTAGGTGATAGGTAGGAGGAAAAGACAGGGATTTTATTGGGAGGCAGAGGTTGAGCCAGGAGAAGTAGGAGCTGGAAAGGAACAGCCTACTTGGGACTCAAGTAGTCTGGTATATAGTATATAGGAAGATATCTTAACCACTGACGGCATTGGCAGGGGGTTGGTGGCCATTTAGGCTTCATGTGGTGGAACCTCCTTGAGTAGCACAGAATCTTTGCCTCAGACATTAGTTCCCCAACACATGGGGGAAAATAAGTGTCAAGTGACAGGAACATGATGGAGGATGCAGGGCAGAAGAGCTCTCACACACCCTGCCCCTGCTCCTCACATGTCTCTAATCACACAGGAGTGAATGGCTGAACAGGGTTTGTGCCAAATCCCCGTGGTTCTCCCCATTATGTAATGTTGAAGATATAGAATCATAGAATCATAGAGTTGGAATAGACCACAAGGGCCATCGAGTCCAACCCCCTGCCAAGCAGGAAACACCATCAGAGTACTCCAGACATATGGTTGTCAAGCCTCTGCTTAAAGACCTCCAAAGTAGGAGACTCCACCACACTCCTTGGCAGCAAATTCCACTGTCGAACAGCTCTTACTGTCAGGAAGTTCTTCCTAATGTTTAGATGGAATCTTCTTTCTTGTAGTCTGGATCCATTGCTCCGTGTCCGCTTCTCTGGAGCAGCAGAAAACAACCTTTCTCCCTCCTCTATATGACATCCTTTTATATATTTGAACATGGCTATCATATCACCCCTTAACCTCCTCTTCTCCAGGCTAAACATGCCCAGCTCCCTTAGCCATTCCTCATAAGGCATGGTTTCCAGGCCTTTGACCATTTTGGTTGCCCTCCTCTGGACACGTTCCAGTTTGTCAGTGTCCTTCTTGAATTGTGGTGCCCAGAACTGGACACAGTACTCCAGGTGAGGTCTGACCAGAGCAGAATACAGTGGCACTATTACTTCCCTTGATCTAGATGCTATACTCCTATTGATGCAGCCCAGAATTGCATTGGCTTTTTTAGCTGCCACGTCACACTGTTGGCTCATGTCAAGTTTGTGGTCAACCAAGACTCCTAGATCCTTTTCACATGTACTGCTCTCAAGCCAGGTGTCCCCCATCTTGTATTTGTGCCTCTCATTTTTTTTGCCCAAGTGCAATACTTTACATTTCTCCCTGTTAAAGTTCATCTTGTTTGTTTTGGCCCAGTTCTCTAATCTGTCAAGGTCGTTTTGAAGTGTATCCTGTCCTCTGGGGTGTTAGCCACCCCTCCCAGTTTGGTGTCATCTGCAAATTTGATCAGGATGCCCTTGAGTCCATCATCCAAGTCATTGATAAAGATGTTGAATAAGACCGGGCCCAAGACAGAACCCTGTGGCACCCCACTAGTCACTCTTCTCCAGGATGAAGAGGAACCATTGATGAGCACCCTTTGGGTTCAGTCAGTCAGCCAGTTACAAATCCACTGAGTGGTAGCATAGTCAAGACCGCATTTTACCAGCTTCTTTACAAGAATATCATGGGGCACCTTGTCAAATGCCTTGCTGAAATCAAGGTAGGCTACATCCACTGCATTCCCTTCATCTACCAGGCTTGTAATTCTGTCAAAAAACGAGATCAGGTTAGTCTGACATGACTTATTTTTCAGAAATCCATGCTGACTATTGGTGATCACAGCATTCCTTTCTAGGTGCTCACAGACTGTTTGCTTAATGATCTGCTCCAGAATCTTCCCTGGTATTGATGTCAGACTGACTGGGTGATAATTATTTGGGTCCTCTCTTTTCCCCTTTTTGAAAATAGGGACAACATTTGCCCTCCTCCAGTCTGACGGGACTTCGCCTGTTCTCCAGAAATTCTCAAAGATGACTGCCAGTGGTTCTGAGATCACATCTGCCAGTTCTTTTAATACTCTTGGATGCAGTTCATCTGGCCCTGGAGACTTGAATACATCTAAACTAGCCAAGTATTCTTGTACTATCTCCTTAGTTATTCTGGGCGAATCTCCTTAGTTATATGTGTGCTGTTTCACATGGCTTCTCTCCATGGTGTGTTTTCCCACTTTCCCTGCCAGCAACAGACCATTATGTGGACCAGAAATGGTTCAGTAATGACTTGTTAGTGGAGAAGAAGAAAGATAATAATAATAATAATAATAATAATAATAATAATAATAATAATAATAATAATTTATTATTTGTACCCCACCCATCTGGTTGGGTTTCCCCAGCCACTCTGGGCGGCTTCCAACAAAGATGAAAAATACACTAAAATGTCACATATTAAAAACTTCCCTGAAGAGGGCTGCCTTCAGATGTCTTCTGAATGTCAGGTAGTTGTTTATCGCTTTGACATCTGATGGGAGGGCGTTCCACAAGGTGGGTGCCACTACCGAGAAGGCCCTCTGCCTGGTTCCCTGTAACTTGGCCTCTCGCAGTGAGGGAACCGCCAGAAGGCCCTTGGAGCTGGACCTCAGTGTCCGGGCAGAATGATGGGGGTGGAGAGGCTCCTTCAGATATACTGGACCGAGGCCATTTAGGGCTTTAAAGGTCAGCACCAACACTTTGAATTGTGCTCGGAAACATACTGGGAGCCAATGTAGGTCTTTCAAGACCGGTGTTATATGGTCTCAGCAGCCGCTCCCAGTCACCAGTCTAGCTGCCGCATTCTGGATTAATTGCAGTTTCTGGGTCACCTTCAAAGGTAGCCCCACGTAGAGCGCATTGCAATAGTCCAAGCGGGAGATAACCAGAGCATGCACCACTCTGGTGAGACAGTCTGCAGGCAGATAGGGTCTCAGCCTACGTACCAGATGGAGCTGGTAAACAGCTGCCCTGGATACAGATTTGACCTGTGCCTCTATGGACAGCTGTGAGTCCAAAATGACTCCCAGGCTGTGCACCTGGTCCTTCAGGGGCACAGTTACCCCATTCAGGACCAGGGAATCCTCCACACCTGCCCGCCTCCTGTCCCCCAAAAACAGTACTTCTGTCTTGTCAGGATTCAACCTCAATCTGTTAGCTGCCATCCATCCTCCAACCGCCTCCAGGCACTCACACAGGACCTTCACCGCCTTCACTGGTTCTGATTTAAAAGAGAGGTAGAGCTGGACATCATCCACATACTGATGAACACCCAGCCCAAACCTCCTGATGATCTCTCCCAGTGGCTGCATGTAAATGTTGAAAAGCATGGGGGAGAGGACAGAACCCTGAGGCACCCCACAAGTGAGAGCCCAAGGGTCTGAACACTCATCCCCCCACCACCACTTTCTGAACACGGCCCAGGAGGAAGGAGCGGAACCACTGTATGACAGTGCCCCAGCTCCCAGCCCCTCAAGACGGTCCAGAAGGATGTTATGGTCGATGGTATCAAACGCCGCTGAGAGATCCAGCAGAACTAGGAAACAGCTCTCACCTTTGTCCCTAGCCTGCCGGAGATCATCAACCAGTGCGACCAAGGCAGTTTCAGTCCCATGATGAGGCCTGAATCCTGACTGGAAGGGATCCAAATGGTCCGCTTCTTCCAGGCGTGCCTGGAGTTGTTCAGCAACCACTCGCTTGCTGAAAGAGGAACTCAGCATGGGTTTGTTTGTTTGTTTGCATCTGCAATCAGCTATTTTGGATGGTAACCCAATATTCAACAGCATCTCTAGTTTCAACCACAGCCTCTCGCAAAAACAGAATGTATGAATTCCTGGTGGGCTAAGCCACAGTTCTATTTGTCTTCTTTTTTCTTTTGGATAAACTAACTCCTGTTACAACGCTTTATCTACCAAGAAGAATGTGATATAGAAATCTACTTCACATTTAGTAACTTCCTATCAGTTTTTTGTTGTTGTTGTTGTTTTTAAAGGGAATGGCTGTACAAGAAATGGTAATGAGGTCAACATATTGAGGCACAGTGGAATTGCCATAAGAAAGAAAGAAGGTCACATGTGGTTACATTTGATTTATTAAGCATTCTCAGCTCACTGTGTATGCTTTAAAATCAATATGCAAACCAATAGCATCCATATAATTCTGCTATATTTTATATACACTTCTACATACAAATGAATAAACCAAAAACCTAACCCTAAGCACTGCAATCTGCGAAGAAAGACTCCCGTTTCCCAATATTTCCAGAGGTATTTGCTTTGTTTTGTTTTGAGCAGGTGTGGTGCAGAATTGGGAATCTTTCTCTGCCGACAGGTTATTTATCTTTCTAAAATGGCCTTTGTTAGAAGGGGAGGCTGAAGTCTAGAGACCATTTCAAAACAATATTAGTCATCTCGGCATACTTTGTCAGCTAGATAAAAACACAAATGGGCTGGAGGTGATTTCTGGAGTCTGTTTTTTCCTAGCTGTTAAGTTTTTGATAAGATTGTCCAACTTCACACAAATATATATATATAAACACACACAGCATGCCAGCATATCTGTGTGTATGTGAGTGTGTGTGAGAGAGAGAGAATGTTACAGAAGAACCTGCATCTTTCTAGACATATATACTTGAGCTACTCCATGATTGGCTACCTGCAAGGGCCAGTCAGATCAGCAGTGACGAAGGCATTCTATAGCTGCATATTTAAGTAAGCATGTCCTGGGATATTTTCTATAGCTCAGGGAGCGCCATGTGAACAATTCTGATCAATTAAGAGCTGAGGTTCCATGAATAGCTAACAATTTGGGTTCTGAGCTGGTCTGTATAAAACGCAGCTCTGTGATTTCTGTTAATTATAATGGAAAATCTAAAAAATGGCTATAGCATTTCCCCCCTTTTGACCAAAGTGGGTGAAATTTTCAGGCATCAGAGCCCCTTGAGAAGTGAATGTGTAGAAAACAGATAGACCATTTCCCAAAATATACAGAAAGGAATAGAAGAAGAAGCTGTGCTATAAAACCTCAGGTACATAAAGAAATTGCAATCCCCTCTCCACCCCCCACAATAAAGAAATAAATATACCGTATTTTTCTCTCTATGACACGCACCTGACCATAACACGCACATCGTTTTTAGAGGAGGAAAACAAGAGAAAAAAACATTCTGAATGAAACAGTGGGTGTATCATTTTTGTGCTTCATGCTGTGGCCACAGACATGTGATCTGGTGGTGAATTTGGGGTGACCCAATGCAAAAATCCTGAGAATCCCTGTGGATCCATGCTTTGTAACCACGTTTTTGCACCACTGCAGCCCCAGGCAACAGAAGGTGCGTGATTTTTGGGGTGCAGGCTGTAGCCATGGACATGCTATGTGATCTGATGGTGAATTTGGGCTGACCCAATGCAAAGATCCTGAGGATCTATGTAGATCCATGCTTTGTAACCACATTTTAAGTGGGGAGGGAAGGAAAAACACAGAAGGGACAAGGAGCACGAGAGGGGTGTGCAGAGAAGCAGCTGGCTAAGAATGCAGGAGAGGGCTATAACGGGAGGGAGGAAAGGAAGGAGGGGAGGGGCTTTCCCTGCTCTTTGTTCCATTTGAGCAAACACAGCAACGAAACAGAGGTGGGTGGGCAGTAAGACCCTGAGGCAGAATGCAGGAAAGCAGCCACTTCCTCTTTTCAGGTTGCCCTTCTCCGAGACGCGCGATCTGATTTTTGCCTCCACTCGCGCCAGTCGGCTCCAGGGACCACACATTCGCTCAATAACATGCACAGACATTTCCCCTTCCTTTTTAGGAGAAAAAATCTGTGTGTTATAGAGAGAAAAATACGGTACATTCCATCTTTTGTGATGGAATGAATACAGTGTTGTTTCACTGTTCTATTCTTATGCTGATGAGATGTCAAGGAGGACTTGTAAGTGTTGTTTGCAATACAGCGATCAGTGAAAGCCTTTAATCATATTTGCAGTTATAGTGAATTTAAATTTTCTCAACACCAGATTATTTTCACTCCCTAATCCTACAACAAAGTATATATTTGTATATATTTGTGTGGAGGGGAGAATCTGTGTATCCTGAGCCAAGAAATTCCCTTAGAATTTCTTTGGGATGAAGCTCATCATAAGGTGTTGGACTAGACTACCCCTGGGGTCCCTTCCAACTCTACAATTCTAAGATTCTATGACCCTATGTGCTCTGGTCCATGGGGTCACAAAGAGTCAGACACGACTAAACGACTAAACAACAACAAATGACCCTATGATTTTATGATCAGATGAGCACTGCAGAATCAGACTGAAGGTTCATCCAGCATCCTATTCTTGCAGTGGCCAGCCTGGTGCCTCGGAAACAGAGTAAGCCGGACCTGAGTACAGTACCACTTACCCTACTTGTGACTCCCAGCATACCGCCTGCAAATGTGGAGGCAGTACATAGCTGTCATTGCATTGGCAGTAGCTGATCTATGATTGCAGTCATGGGATTTTTGTCTATCACTTGACGGGGTATGTTTTGACTCCACAGAGTGGGAAGTGACGGAGACAGGATGTTTGTGTTACTGTGTTCCGTGAAGTGGGACTATTGTCCTTTGTTCTTATTCTCTTTGCTGTCTGATGCTAGAGAGAGAGGGAGCCATGTTGCAGTGCTCCGTGTGTGTTTATATGTAAATAAAGTAGATTAGCCAAAATGCTGAGTTGCTGAGGTCTGTCACGCAAGCTGCAAAGACTCTGCGGATCCCTAAGTGTGCCGGTGTCAGTTGGCATCGGTCACTGTGATGTTCGGGCTGAAGAAAGCTCATGAAGCTCCCGAACAATCGAGGGAGGGAACATGCTAGTCTGGCATGTGTCTCTGCCAGAGTCCTACTTGATTGTAGGCTGAACTCCTAAGAAATTGATCTTTCCGGGTTATTGGGGTGGTGGGAATAGCAAGCCCCCCCAAAATAATTGAGTCTGAAGATTCAGAGAACATTCTGCAAAGTAGTCTTCTTATCCTAGATGAGGCAGGAAAAGAAATCAGGAACTTTCTCAGAAAAAAAAGCAGGTATCTAGAGAAATTAATACTGCAAACCACCCTGGCCAGGACACACTCACCTTATCTCAAAATAGATTGTTATTCTATTGTCTAAGACATAATTGCTGAAAGTCAGGATCACATCCCAAGGAAGGAAGGAAGGAATGACTGTCAAGGTTAAAGCCAATGGGGAGAATTTTTTTGAAAATGAAAGTCAGTGGCATCAAGTGTTTGGGGAATAAGGCTATTTAAATATTGCCCAGAGCTAATGCCACAGTTGGATTCTGCTTGTAATGAGTGATAGTCTGATGATAAGAAATGTTCAGGAGTGGAGATTTTAGTGGATTTAACAATGTACTTTATGGTGAAAAATCACTTTGAAATGTCAGAGACTGCAGGATGCTCTTTCTCAGTTCCTTGCTTCTGCTGGGTATTCAGAGGGTATGCTTCACCCATGCGGACCAGCAATTTTTAATTGACTTTTTCCCTGGGAGGAAGGGGTGCAGATGCTTTTGATCTAAACATTTCTAATCATCCTGGTGATTTAATAACTCTATAATGATTCAGTTGCTGGCCCGTGGACTGGTTCTGTCCTGGGAGGTTTACCTGGTAATGCAAGGGGAAGAGAGGTTAGGAGGTTTAATTAAATTAATTTATTTAATGCATCTAGATGCCATCCTTCAGCTATCCAAAACTGCTAAGGTAACTCAGAAAAATGATAGCAAAGTGCAGCGGGGAAGTCTAGGAGTGCTTGAATTAATTACTTGCAAGTTTTTCTCTGACCTCTTCTTAAGTTTTCTTTCAGTTCAGCTTGGATCATAGTACTGAGACATACTTATTTAGCGTTGTAAGCAAAGGTGAAGAGCCTGGTGCAAGAATCCTTCATTCTGTGGACATGGCCAAGCCTGCACAGATGACTCTGAGAGCAATGAATAACAGGACACTCAAGTTGAAAGATCAAAGGAATGCCCGGGTTAACAAGTGCATCTTCAAAGGCCAGTGGGATGCCTCTTTTATTTGGGCAGGGATGGTGAGCTTTCCACAACACCTGTGCTACCAATGAAAAAGCCCACCTTTGCATCACCACAAGCTCATTGACATTATGGTGTGCCAGCACTGCCTGGGTTCCATTTTTTGACCTGAAAGCCCTTACTGGACAATAGAAAAGTAGTCAGTCTTTCAGGTAACCTGGTCCAGAGTTTATTTAAGGCTTTACTAACAAGATCTTAAAAGTGGCTTGGTGGTTATTAGGCAGCTATTGCAAGTCTCTTGGTAATGTTGAGATATATGCCCAGTAAGATGCCCAGTACCCAAGTCCCAAGCCCTCCCCCTTGTCCCTATTTTCCAGGGACAGTCCCAGATTTACAGAAACCATCTCGGTTTCTGATTTGATCCTGGAATGTCCCGCTTTTCCTTATGACAACTCTATTTTCATTGGAGAAAGTTTGGATGGTATGGAATAGGATGTCCCTATTTGATGCTTTTGAATTATGGTGCTGGAGGACTGCAAGAAGATCATACCTATCCATTCTTAAGGAAATCAGCCCTGAGTGCTCGTTTGAAGGACAGATCGTGAAGCTGAGGCTCCAATACTTTGGCCACCTCATGAGAAGAGAAGACTCCCTGGAAAAGACCCTGATGTTGGGAAAGAGGGAGGGCACAAGGACAAGGGGATGACAGAGGACGAGATGGTTGGATAGTGTTCTTGAGGCTACCAGCATGAGTTTGACCAAACTGCGGGAGGCAGTGGAAGACAGGAGTGCCTGGCATGCTCTGGTCCATGGGGTCACAAAGAGTCGGACATGACTAAGCGACTAAGCAACAACAACAACATTTTCGTCGGATAAATGTTGGAAGGTATGAAACAGGATGTCCCTACTTTCATTGGATAATTGTTGGAGGATATGCTATCTATGCCATGGCATTTTGCTCCATCTTCTACCCAAGGGAGAGGGAGATGCAAAGAGAGTGAGCCTGTTTACAACTGCAATCTCTATTAAACAAATATATTCAAATCCAGGCAGTACTGTGCTATATCAATCACTGCACAGACACTGTCACAGTAAATAAATCCATCCGGTTTTATCCCAATCAAAACCCCTGGATGAATGGAGAGGTCCAGTGCCTGCTGCGGGAAAGGAACAGGGCTTTCAGGTCGGGCGAGGTGCAGCTTTACAGTGTGGCAAGAGCAAACTTGAAGAGGGGTATTCGACGGGCAAAACTGGATTATAGGCAGAGGATTGAGGATAATTTAAGAAGCAACAACATAAGACAGATGTGGCAGGGGATTCAGCATATTACCAACTACAAACCTAACCTTGGCGCTGTTGACGGTGACCCTTTGCTGGCGGAGGAGCTTAACCTCTTCTTTGCTCGCTTCGAGAAGGAGCCACCTGAGACGCCGGTATTACAGCCACCAGCCCATAGGGGCCCCTCATTCACTGTAGAGGAGCACGAGGTGAGACAAGTATTGAGGATGGTGAATCCGAGGAAGGCGGCTGGACCTGATGGTATCACTGGAAAGGTGTTGAAGGGCTGTGCGGATCAGCTGGCGAGGGTCTTCACTAAGATCTTCAATAAGTCCTTACACCAGTCTATTGTCCCACCCTGCCTGAAGTCGTCAACTATTGTCCCTCTGCCTAAAAAATCCACAATCAGTAGTTTGAATGACTACAGACCAGTTGCACTGACTCCAATCATCATGAAGTGTTTTGAGAAACTGGTGCGCCGTCATATTACTTCCTGTCTTCCATCAACTTTTGACAACTACCAGTTTGCATACAGGGCAAATAGATCCACAGAAGACGCTATCACCACCACTCTCCATGCTGCTCTGTCCCATCTGGAGCGGCCGGGGAATTATGTGAGGCTGCTGTTTGTGGATTTTAGCTCTGCTTTTAACACTATCCTCCCCCATAGACTGGTGTCCAAGCTAGAGACGATTGGACTCCCCAACTCCACCTGTCTCTGGGTTTTGGATTTTTTGTCAGAACGTTCTCAGAGGGTGAGAGTAGGGTCACATGTGTCCACAGCCCTTAGCCTTAACACCGGCTCACCACAGGGTTGCGTGTTGAGTCCCCTGCTCTATGCTCTCTATACGTATGACTGTACAGCCATCTACTCCAGCAACAAAATCATCAAGTTTGCTGATGATACTACGGTGGTGGGGCTTATTTCAGGAGGGGATGAGTCCGCCTATCGGGACGAGGTGGAGCGGCTCTGTGTTTGGTGTGGAGAGAACAATCTGGCTCTTAATACGGCTAAGACCAAGGAATTGGTGGTGGATTACAGGAAGAAAAAGGCGGACATTCAGCCCTTGTATATCAACGGGGAACGGGTGGAGAGGGTGGCGGAATTCAGGTTTTTGGGAGTGACTATGGATCAGGGCATGACTTGGAGCGCAAATACCACTGCTCTGGTGAAGAAGGCCCAGCAGAGAATTTATTTCCTCAGACTTTTAAAAAAGAACAATCTGAGTGAGAGACTGCTGGTGTCCTTCTACCGAGGCTCCATAGAGAGCATACTTACATACTGTATTTGTGCTTGGTTCTCCAGTTGTACAGCTAGGGAGAGGAAGGTGCTCCAGAAGGTCATAACCACAGCCCAAAGGATTATTGGTCACCCTCTCCCACCTTTGGAAGAACTGTACGGTTCCCGTTGCCTTAGGAAAGCAAACAACATCCTGCAGGATCCATCTCACCCGGGATACAGTCTGTTTGCACTGCTGCCTTCTGGCAGGAGGTATAGAAACATCAAGTCAAGGACAAATAGACTAAAAAACAGTTTCTATCCAAGAGCTGTGGCCTTTTTGAATGCTGTAACTCGATAGTGAGACCTGGGAGTTTGTGATGGGTGTGGGTGTGGGTGTGGTTGGAAGGTGGTTTGTTTGGTTGTTGCTGTTGTTTTGCTTTTGTTGTTTTTAAGGGATGGCATCCAATTTCGTTGCACTTGTGCAATGTTGCACTAGTGTAATGACAATAAAGAATCTATCTATCTATCTAAAAAAATCGTTTGAAAAGCAAAAGGCAAACGCAGGAATGAATGCAAGAAAACTTGTTTACAGTTAGTTGTGAATTTCAAAATGACTTCTTCCCCCTGACATCACTAATACAGGTGAGGAGGCCAGCTAATTAACTTCTACCAAACCAAAGGTCTCAACTCTGATAAATGTTTTTGTTTTGGTGTTGTTGTTTTTGCTGTTATTTTCTGTTCTGTTTCTTCTGCCGAAAGTGAGAGCAGTGTTTGATTTTGCGTTTCTTATTAAGTAATGCTTTACGGATTCCAAATGACAGCAGTAAGCCAGGGATACACACGTGATACCCTCATAAATGTCAAATGAATTCTTTATGATTGGTGCTATTATAGCGAATGCAAAACAATTTCATTATAATTAGTGCTATTACAATGAATACCAGAGGAATTCATGATAATTAGCTGTAGTAGTCAGAAAAGCAAACAAACTCAAAATGAGAGTCTGTGAGTTTACCTTTTTCTCCCAAGGAAAACTTGGAACCTTTTCATGATTGAATGTCATTTTAGGTGACTTAATTGACAAGGGGACATATTAAATGGTAGGTGTCACATGCACACTAAACTTTAGGGCCGGCTCTAGCATTAGACATACTGAGCCATTTGCCTTTAGTCGGTTTGATGGTGACAGAGGAATCAGCTTTACAAGCAACTATGTATCTCTGTTATATCAGCTCAAATCATTGCTGCATCTAACTCAGTATTGTTTACTTATTTATTTTATTAAAATAGATATATACCTTTATTTTATTTTAAATATCAAAGTCACTATCATTTATTTTTTTTAAAAAAACACCTTAAATTTAAAACCACAGATTATCACCTATTATAAAAGAGGCTTTTTCTGTGTCTGTCCTATGCCTAGTAGCATGGAAAAGTTTCCAGCAAATGTTAAAATAGAAGGTGCCTGGTGATTCTCTATTGAAAGAGCATTCTGTGTTAATGTTGTTGTGTTGCTTTCTTTTATTAGTGTTATTTTTGTTTCTTACCTACCCTTCATCATAAGCTCCCAGGTCCCAGTTATAACAATTATTACAACACATTATTCCAAAAAGTTAAAAGTAGATTAGAATCAGGAGAATCATGTATTTGTCCTAAAATAAATATCTCAGGTATCCGAGGTGTGTCTCAGGTACCAGACAGATCTCGGTGGAAAGAGAATTCAAGGGGCTGCCACACAGAAACTGGTATTCCCCATTCCCTCCAAAAGCACCCCAAATCACCTCTTTATAAAAATCTGCTCTTGGATATACAGTGGTGCCTCGCAAGACGAAAAGAATCCATTCTGTGATTCTCTTCGTCTAGCGGTTTTTTCGTCTTCGTCTAGCGGTTTTTTCGTTAGCTGATAAGCGGTTTAGCGGCTTAGAAAAAGGGGGGGAGGAAAAAAACAGCAGGAACTCGCAAGACATTGTCATCTTGCGAAGCAAGCCCATAGGAAATTCGTTTTGCGAAGCACCTCCAAAACGGAAAACTCTTTCGTCTAGCGAGTTTTCCATCTTGCGAGGCATTTGTCTTGCGGGGCACCACTGTACTACTATTTCTTTAGAAAGGTTTTGTGCTTTCCTTGTTTGCTTCTTTGCTTTGCCGTAAGGCAAGAGCATCATGTGATATCTATAGCTATAGCAATAGCATCTGAAAATAACCTTCACAATCATCAGGTTTGGTCCTCCATGCTGTGACAGGATTTGCTATAATTGGCTTCACTGCAAAACCAGTTTGGCATTAACTGCAATACACTTATTTGCAAGGATGAATGCATTAATTGTGATTATTAATACTTGCTAAATCTCTCTCTATGTATTTCTACGTATATATACAAATGGTCTCTGTGTGTGTTCCTAGGATCCCTTGGAATGATGCAAGAACTGGAGCATTTTGAGGTACCAGAATGTGCTACAGCTGCCATTGCCACCAAATGCAGCTTCTAAAGAAAAGGGAAGTAACAAGACGTAAGGTGAAGGTAAAGGTAAAGGTAAAGGGACCCCTGACCATTAGGTCCAGCCGTGGCCGACTCTGGGGTTGTGGCGCTCATCTCGCTTTATTGGCCGAGGGAGCCGGCGTACAGCTTCTGGGTCATGTGGCCAGCATGACTAAGCTGCTTCTGGCGAACCAGAGCAGCGCACGGAAATGCCGTTTACCTTCCCGCCAGAGCGGTACCTATTTATCTACTTGCACTTTGACGTTCTTTCAAACTGCTAGGTTGGCAGGAGCTGGGACCGAGCAACGGGAGCTCACCCCGTCGCGGGTATTCGAACCACCGACCTTCTGATCGGCAAGTCCTAGGCTCTGTGGTTTAACCCACCCGTGTCCCATAAGGTGAATGTATGAATTATAGGCCTGTTAATCAATAATAGTATTGTAGAGTTAGATGGGACCCCGAGGGTCCTCTAGTCCAATGCCCTGCAATGCAGGAATCTCAACTAAAGTACAGTGGTGCCTCGCAAGACGAAAAGAATCTGTTCTGTGATTCTCTTCGTCTAGTGGTTTTTTCATCTTGCGAAGCAAGCCCATTGACGGATTAGTGGATTAGCGCTATTAGCGGCTTTTAGCGGCTTATCGGTTTATCGGATCAGCTGATAAGCGGCTTAGCGGCTTAGAAAAGGGGGGGAGGGGAAAAACCCGCAGGAACTCACAAAACATTTTCGTCTTGCAAAGCAAGCCCATAGGAGATTCGTTTTGCGAAGCACCTCCAAAACGGAAAACTCTTTCGTCTAGCGAGTTTTCCGTCTTGCGAGGCATTCGTCTTGCGGGGCACCACTGTATCCATGACAGATGGCCACCCAACCTCTGCTTAAAAACCGCCAATGAAGGATAGCACATCACCTTCCAAGGGAGTCTGTGTCCTCAAAATCAGAAAAATGCACTCAAAATGTTGAAGAAATCCATTATACTTTGCTTGACTTTTGACATTCCCCCACCTCCAGTCGGAACAGCTTCTGAAATCTCTTCCTTTATCAGCTAATTCAAGGTATACAGCAATCTCATGGGGTTATACATTATATATAAGATTAATTACTCACCATACCCTGCAAGACCTTGTGAATGAAGCAGATTGTTACAGAAAACTGCAGTTAACATCTGCCTAGCACAACTGAAAATAAGAAAGCTGAGATCCAGATAATTGTGAAACTAGTTCTATAAGTTAAAAAAAAAAGTTTAAGAATTATTCCCTGACCCTGGAAACTTCATATAGGGCATGGCAATCTGCTATTAAATTTGAATTTTATCAGCTGTTTCTCCCCTTTGATTTTTAGCCTTTCCTTTGTTGATCGCAAAATGCAGTTTATGAAATGGCGTAGTGGCCAGCTGTTCCAAACACTCATCTGGATAACACAAATCCAGTAGTAGTTAGATGTACCAGAAGTAGCAATGGTGGCTGGCCCATTAGGTTGATTGGCAGCTCTGCTCCAACAGCCTTTGTCTGCCCTCATCCAGCCCCCATCTGCCTGCCTTCTTACTTAAAACCATATCAGGGGATGGGATGGTCCGCCTTAGCGCCAATGTTGTCTCAGCAGGGATAATGATGGGGACAACGCTAGCATTAGTTGGCTCTGCCTATCACTTGCCATGACTCCATCTCTGCTGGACCCCTTTGCCTTCTGTTCCCAGTGTCATCACCAAGGAGGAAGAGGAGCGTTTGCAATGGTCCCAGAGAGATAACACTCAAAGAAAGATAGGACACTGCCTCATATTGAGTCCAACCATTGGCTTATCTAGTTCAATTATCTTCTACATTGACTGGCAACAGCTCTATAGAATTGTAGGGTTTTGGAAAAAAGAAAACAAAAACTGAACAGAAACGGAATATATTACGCAATTACTTTATTTATTCATTTATATACTCCTTTACATGACAATACATGTGGTTAAAGATTCTTGGGCCTGTTTTCATTTGAAATGGGAGATTCATTGTTTGAATTCTGCATATTTTAAACAGGTTCCCTGCACTTTACAGCAAACAACCTGTTCGTTTTCTCAGTCAAGCCCAAATCTGGTCTTCCCACTGACACATATATGCATGTTAACAAATGTGCAAGGTTTTCGTCTGAAATATGGTGGGACATCTAAATACGTGATCGCCCTATTGCAATTTGAAATGGAATTGCCCATCAGAATCTGTGCTGTGTGACTGCACCATCTGATGGTTTTGCCTTGGTTCTGTTTCATGATCTAAAAATAGTGAGTGATTGAATGGTCCCGGGAAGCTGATCAGCAGGCCTGATGGAGATAGCCATCCCCTTTGATTAAAGACAAGTCAACTTCTTATCTCTGAGAGCTACCGAGATGAGCTTATTGTACTTAATACAATACTGGTGAACGTAGTCTTGTCGAAGAGGAGGAGGAATGGTATTTGAATACAACAGGGAAATTGACATCCCCCATCTTGTTAAATTAATTGAGGTTTGTAAAATCTAGTTATTAAGGTTTTCCTGTACCATAAAAAATTAACGAATCGCCTCAGCCTCTCAAGCTAGAATGTCAGAGGAAATGGAAGCTTTGTAGAATACGCTGTCTATAAATTATTGACATGCTTGCAACCATCCTATTAGAATCCACTCTCCCTCACCAGGAGGATAAATGAACGGGAGCGGTCTGCTGATTAACTTGTGCCTGTCGTATATTTAAAACGAGCTTCCATGGGATGGCTGAGGTCATCAAGGGCTCGAAGAAGAATTTGGATCATTAGAAGGGACATGTTCCTTCCTGGAAGAGAAATGGATGGTCACTGACTGTATCAGTCTTCAATCTCATGCATTCAGAAGCAATTAAACTCTCGGGGAGAGAAACCAAAAGGTATTAGAACCCCGCACTATATGAGGAGGTTGCTCCATTCATTCCGCAAATCTTTTGCAGGGAAGTAAGAAACTTGCAGACAGCCTTCCTGGGTCAAACCAGGTGGTACACAACATCACCGGCTAGTCCATCATTATGTTCTCTCAAAGGCCAGTCAGATGCTTACATGGGAAGCCTGCAGGCAGGAGCTGAGGGCAACAGCGCTTGATTCAATCATGTTAAGAACACAAGAACATGTCAGAACAGGCATAGGTGTGGAGGTTGTGGGGTGCTGTATCTTGCTTTTGTAGCACCAACAGTAAAGGGCGTAGGTATCTAACCCACTGCAGTAGTGCCAACCAGAAGTCAGGCATATAGGTCACATCCAGACCCATACATTTAACGCACTCTTATACCACTAACAGTCATGACTCAGCCCAAAGAATCCTTGGAGATGTAATTTGTTTAGGGTGCTAGGAATTGTAGCTCAGTGAGGGGGTAAGCTACAGTCACCCTCAGGACTGGGGAAGCCCAAAGGTGGCATAAATGTGACTGAATCTTGACAGTCCTATGCTGTGGAATAGCCTTCCAGCAGGGTTCTCTCTCTTATGTTGATGGGCCTATTCTAATGTTCAAGTTTCTTAAAGACGAGCGAGTCATTTCTGTAATTCCCTGCATTGTTTTTTTAGACAAAATAGTGGCTGAGGCAGGGTGTGTGTGTGTGGGGGGGGGGTTCTATAGTCCTCTCCAGCTGGATTATCACATGTTGAATGAGAAAGAAAGACCTCTGTTTCCTAGATGCTGAGGGGAAAGATCACACAGCCCCACTGCTCTGTATTTCCTTTGTGTGAACTCCTACAACCTTAAACAAAGGCCATCCTGTTGGCTAAAAGAAAATATCTGCCTCTTCCCACTTGGGGACGTCTTTGTTAGAGAAAGAGCTTTGGATTACTGCTGTTGTTTATTTACCTAGCACAGTTCTCTTCTGCCATGACCCTTTATAGTTACTGGATCAAATAAAAGAATAAATAAAAAATGTCTCCCACACACCAGATACAAACACTTCCCATGCCTGGAGAAATGAGCCTTTGACTTGCATTGGAAATTATCAGCTTAGATGAGGCTGCATTCTGGTTTACTTAGAGTTATGGCTCACCTGATCCAAAAGAGTCAAATTGGGAGATACCTAAAGACGAGGAAAAGAATTTGTTTACGTATGCAGTCGTGGCAGCCAGAATGCTTTTTGCGTGGGGATGGAAAGAAAGCTGAGCCCCAACCAAAGAGGAGTGGCAGGCAAAACTAATGGACTTTGCAGAAATGGCAAAATTTATAGGAAGGATGAGAAATCAAGAAGACAGAACTTTCAACAAAGAATTGGGGAAAATATGTGGACTATATGCAAAATTATTGTAAACATTTAACTACATTAAGAGAGCAGGGTACAAATAAATTATTATTATTATTATTATTATTATTATTATTATTATTATTATTATTATTATTATTATTACATTAGTAGGATTAACTTAAAACCAAGCAGTTAAAATGATAACTTATATAAAAATTAAAGAGTAAGTAATGGAAAGGAATTTGGAGGAAGATGCAGTTTTGAAAATGAATGTAGAAGGAAGCACAAATGTGGGGAAGGAAGGGAAGTAAAAATAACTACAATTCAATGTATTGGTTAATCTAATGTATGATTTATGTAAAACTGAAAATTGGAAAATAAATTTATATTAAAAAGGATCAAATTGGGTAAGGAAAATAGACTTCCGCCCATAGCCCAATGAGGGAAACTACTAAGGAGATTCAGTGCCCTCCAAAAGCAAGGGCATCACCCAAACAAAGGATGGAAGAGGACAAACATCCAAGCCATTAGACAGATTGAGCTGAGACAACTCTGAATCACCCTGGATTGGCTTAGCCTGCTGGAAACTGCTGAAAGGCAGGATGGCCAGGTAGCAGGGAGAAAGAGAGGCAGGCAGCCTCTGCATCTGCTTTACCAGTGCTTCCCTGCAGTAAAAAGCAGAAGAATAAGCATTGTGTAGCACATAATGCCAATTCTGTGGATTGAAGTGGTTCAATATGCAAGTAAGGTGAGCTTCTTGGGAGAAAAGTGATGACAAAGCTAGACAGCATCTTAAAAAGCAGAGACATCACCTTGCCAACAAAGGTCTGTATAACAAGCCATGGTTTTCCCAGTAGTGATGTATGGAAGTGAGAGCTGGACCATAAAGAAGGCTGATTGCCAAAGAATTGATGCTTTTGAATTATGGTGCTGGAGGAGACTCTTGAGAGTCCCATGGACTGCAAGAAGATCAAACCTCTCCATTCTTAAGGAAATCAGCCCTGAGTGCTCACTGGAAGGGCAGATCGTGAAGCTGAGGCTCCAAGACTTTGGCCACCTCATGAGAAGAGAAGACTCCCTGGAAAAGACCCTGATGTTGGGAAAGATGGGGGACACAAGGAGAAGGGGACGACAGAGGACAAGATGGTTGGATAGTGTTCTCGAAGCTACCAGCATGAGTTTGACCAAACTGCGGGAGGCAGTGGAAGACAGGAGTGCCTGGCCTGCTCTGGTCCATGGGGTCACCAAGAGTCGGACACGACTAAACAACAACAACAAAAATGTGGTTTCACAAGTAAACTGGTCCCAAGCCATTATGGACTTTGTATACCAATAGCAACACCTTGAAGTTGACCAAGTAACAAATTAGCAATTTGGGCAGAACTCTGAGAAGAGGTATTATATGCTGTTAGGGTTTCACTCCCACCAACAACTCTGCTGCAGCATTCTGCATTAATTATGATGATGATGATTGATTAGATCTGTATACCTCCCATCACTGAAAGATCAAAGTGGTTCTCACAAATACAAATGAGAGCACACAAAAAACCATAATAGAAGAAAAGCAACAGTAAGTCCATCACCCCCTTCAATTTTGGGTGTTATATATTGCATTAATGTTTAACGGAATAGATTTTGGAAATAAAAACCTTTCAGTGCAAAATGTAAACTGTTGCATGATTGAAATCCTCTTGCCCAACGTGCAGTAAAAACAAACACCTTGCAGCTCACGGCTAAAGCTGCAATCCTACACTTAGCTCCATCAGAAACAGCAGAGACATTTAGGAGGGTGCTGGGAATGGGGATGAGCAAATCTATTTGGGTCTCTTTCTGGTTCTCATTTTTCCAATAATAAGTTCAGTTCTCCATTTTTCCACATTAGTTTTCAGATTCATTTTTTAAGGAAAAAAGTTCCCATGAAAATTCATCAGCATTTTAGTGCAAAATTCTCCTAATATGCAATTTTGCCCGATACACAGAATTTTGCAAGTAATTTTCCCCCAAATAATGCATTCTTTCTTAAGCTACTTTCATGAATATATGCATTCTTTTTAAAAAATAATTTTATTAAGTTTTGCATTTTTATCATAATAACATCATTTCAAATAACAAAAAATGCAATTCCCATATTCCCCCACAATTTCCCTCAACTTCCTCTTCTGATTTTTTCATATTAACTTTTCCTGCTTGCTTTATTATGTCGTAATATAACATTCTTTAAATTAAATGTTGCTATGCTCTTATCATTTTAACATTCTCTTTATAATTTCTGTATTTGTTTTGTTAATAGTGGTTACTCAAATCCTGCTAGTGAGTCCATTTCTTTACATTGTTTCTGTAGGTACAACATAAATGGTTTCCAGTCTTTTTTAAAGTCTCTATTGTCTTTGTCTCTAAGTCTTTCAGTTAGCTTGACCATTTCAGCGTAATGAATATATGCATTCTTATTCAAACTTTGCCCTAGCACAAAACGTACAAATCATTGGGCTTGGATAACCTCAGTTACGGATTCAGAGAAGTGCAAATTTCAAACGAGGGAAGTGCTTCACTTCACATTATTCCAGGAAGTGCAAATCAGACAGGTTTACATTTTTATGCAAACTGAATTTAATTTATCCTCCATTCCTAACTGGGAGTTCCTAAATCCCTGTAACCAGGTGTCCTAAATAGACCCTCAATTTGGTTATGCCTCTGCATATTTTAGCAAGATCAGTGTGGTGAATAATCCAGCCTTACCCTCATCACATCTGGAAGCTGTGCACCATGAAACATTAACTGTATTCATTCTTCACACAGTTGTATGAAGTTGTATGCGGCAATTATTAGCGAGAAATCATCTTATGAGAGATGGCAGACCAGAATAAGTTGGGAGGACAGTGCATATTTAGTCTCCTCATAATCATTATTTATACGCAGCATTGCGGAAATCTCCCAAACAGGCAAACAAAAATTGACAGCAGCATAACGACATCGCGCTCCCATATGTTTATTTCGTTTAATTAAATGAGGGATGTTGTCAATTTAAATAACATGAGCCTCATTAGCCTTCTGAGACTTGCATTTATCTGGCTAAGATTATTGGACTTAAGTGCTTTATTGCTTAATTGTGAAGACGGGGGTCATTGCAGTGCATGGCATTTGCTTATTACGCTCTGAAAATTCCCTTTCTAGTGCAGTGGCACCAAAGATTCACACCAACCCTTGAAGTTCCAGGACCTTGATTACCCAAGCTTTCTTCAAACTGGTTCCTGTATATGAACTGAATGCGGTATAATTACCGTATTTTTTGCACAATAACACTCACTTTTTTCCTCCTAAAAAGTAAGGGGAAATGTCTGTGCGTGTTATAGAGGGAATGCCTACGGGTGGCATGCCTACGGATTTTCCTCCTCTAAAAACTACGGGCGTGTTATGGTCGGGTGCGTGTTATAGAGCGAAAAATATGGTATATTATATACAGTCATACCTTGGTTGTCGGACGCCTTGGTACTCAGACATTTTCACTCCTGAAGGTCATAAACCCGGAAGTGAGTGTTCCGGTTTGTGGATGTTTTTTGGAAGCCAAATTTCTGACATGGCTTCTACGGCTTCTGATTGAGTGCAGGAAGCTCCTGCAGTGAATCGAAAGCCGCAACTTGGTTTTCAAACTGTTCCGTGAGTCGAGCGGACTCCCGGAATGGATTAAGTTTGACAACCAGAGTATGACTGTACATTAGCAATGTAGGAGGCTGCCTTTTAATGCATCCAACCACTGATCCACCTAGTATTGTCCCCTCTCTCACTGGCAGCAGCTCTCCATGGTCTCAGACCAGGAATCCCTGCCTCTCCTACCTGGAAATGCCAGTGCTTGAACCTGGAGATGCTCTACCACTGAGCTACGGTCCTTCTCAGATCATTATTTGGAAATCTGTACGGAACAAAGCATGTTATAGCCATTTTCTCTTGGGATTCCACAAACTGCTCATTTCAAGCTGAGAGGAAGAGTTGGGTGAAAAATGGAAGATCAAAGGAGTGGGAGGAAGCAACAATCAATCCCTCTTCCCATGGGCTCTGGGAATGGTAGCTTGCCAATGGGTGGAATAGAGGTCTCATAACACCTTTCAGCGGGACGTGGGAGGCGCTGTGGATTAAACCACAGAGCCTAGGGCTTGCCGATCAGAAGGTCGGTGGTTCGAGTCCCCTCGATGGGGTAAACTCCCGTTGCTCGGTCCCTGCTCATGCAAACCTAGCAGTTCGAAAGCACGTCAAAGTGCAAGTAGATAAATAGGTACAACTCTGGTGGGAAGGTAAACGGCGTTTCTGTGCACTGCTCTGGTTCGCCAGAAGCAGCTTAGTCATGCTGGCCACATGACCCGGAAGCTGTCTGCAGACAAACGCCGGCTCCCTTGGCCTATAGAGCGAGATGAGCGCGCAATCCCAGAATCAACCACGACTGGACCTAATGGTCAGGGGTCCCTTCACCTTTATCTTTAACACCTTTCAGCACCCTTTACAAACTATACTTCCCAGAATTCCTTCCATGGACATGCAAATTTTATGCAAACTAGTACCTTCTTTTTGTTGCTGTTCAGGCAAGAGTATTTTCCAGTCCCACCTGGAGACGCTATGAAGTGAACATTGGGCCTTCTACCATGGAGCCACGGTTTGTAGTTCAAGCTCTATGACACCCATCAAATAGATGGAGGAAGCACACCAAGTTTCCGTTCATCAGTCTTCACCATATTAAGCCACCATTCCCTGTGAAATCTTTTAAAGAGCCTTTTATTTTATGGTGCTTCAGCTTAATTGAAAATTCTACTAATGACAGATAACAACATAAAATTAGAAACATGCAATATTTGTTTTTCACAGATGGGCAAGCAACGTAAAATGGTTTGGAATGTTCTCCTTGGTAATAAATCAATTTCCCATGAATATACAGATTTGCAAACAATTTTTATTTATTATTCTTTTTTATTTAAATTTGAGTTCAGGTCCTGGTGATGTGATTAATAGAAGATGTTCCACACATGTAAATAAAGAGGAAGCAATTCATTTTATCGTATTGTACCATGACTGGCTTATAATACATGGGCTTATAATACACAGCAACAGCGGATTTTGGCATGAAAAGGGGAGCAATAGAAAGGGCACCAGGTTGCAGTGTGTGTGTGTGTGTGTGTGTGTGTGTGTGTGTGTGTGTGTACTGGTGGATCACATGTTTCAGATGATGTCATTAACCATACCAAGAAATATCATTACTCTAATTAGCAACATGGTCAAACTACACCCTCATTCCCCCTTCTATATCTGCCTGTGATGTAAAGTGGTGAAATATCCTACTCTACAGCCAAAGGGTTAAAGGGCTATCAGAAGATAGTCTGTTTGAAAGTGTCCTTCATTTGAATGGCTGTTCACTCCATTAGAAGAGAGAGTACATGAGTCCTAAAGTTGCCCATCAATGTAAACACCTGAACAGCAGGCTGAGTGGACACAGAGCTCACCTGTTCACAGTTGTTCCCCGCGATGGTGAGCTGTACGGCATTTCTATTTAAAGTAAAAATAGAGCTATATTTCATGCTGCAAATTTTATGCAAATTGGTGCCCTCTTTTGCCTTCAATTTAGGTGGTACATTTCCTCTGTTTTGGTGATGTGAAAGTGGTCACCCTACTGTAATGGTTGCTCCTTCAAAGGTGCTCCTCAGCTGTTGGTTTTTTAGCTTCCCATGGATAGCACCTGAGATAGCTCAGTTGGAAAAGCATGAGACGAAAGATTCCTGCATTGCAGATGACCCTTGGGATCCCTCCCAACTATAAATTCTATAGTTCTATGATCTCTTGTGAGAACTGCAGTGATGAACTAGATGCACCACTGGTTTTCTTGCAGCCTTTAACTCTCTTCCTAGATTCCCCTGCTTCTTTTCAGTGTGGTTTCTGGCCTTGGACCTGTCGAAGGTGAGTGGACAATGGGTCTTGGCAGACAGGCACTAGGTACTCTTGTGAATTGTTGTTGAAAACTTTGCACCAATGCAAAAGGGGTGTGTGGACGTTGCTCTGTAAACATGGGCAGGATGGGTCACCCTTCCTCGTTTCTTCTCCACTTGCATCTAAATCATGCAAGGCCTACCTTGCACAGTGTTGTCCCTGCAATAGACTTGCACCTTATGCACACAGAAGGACCCAGTTTCAATCCTTGGTGTGCCCAGGTAGGGCTACAAGAGGCACTTGTCTGAAACCCAAGAAAGCTGCTACCAGCTGGTGTCAACAATACTGGGCAAGAGGGACCCATTGTCTGACCCAGTAGAAGGCAGTGTCTCCAGAGTGTGTTGGGTTCAGGCACAGCAAATGAACTGACAATCGTATTGTTTTACGTCTACCAATCAGTCCAATTGGTAAAGGCCATAGTTCAATGGTACAGCCATTCCCTAGCTCCCATGTTCAATCCCCAGCAAGGTAAGGCTTGAAGAGACCTGCTGGAAATCCTGGATAGCTGCTGTCAATCAGTGGGAACAATACTAAACTGGATGGACCAATGCTCTGACTCAGGATAAGGCAGGTTCCTATTCTCCAAGCTTCCAGCAACTGGTCTGTGAACTTGGTTACTGAATGCTTGCTGTGCAGACTCACAAACTGACATACACCCTCTTCCTACCTTGTCAAGTGTAAGGCTATGTTCATATTAGTACACAACATCTTCAGGTAGAGTCCACTAATGGGCCATCAACCCACCTGTTCTCTTCCTTTAGTTTCCATCCCCTGCCTTGCATGGCAGGTTGGTGTGAACTAAGCACCATTTTAAATTTCTAGCAGTGGGGTGATGCCACATAGTGGTGCATGATGGAAGATATTAAGTGCAAGGTGCCTTAGAGATGCCTACTGTAGGTGACAGTGTTGTTGCTGTCCACCACTGCCCCTGAGCCTGCTGGGAGTAGGGGGGTACTGCTGATACTTTGCCAGAGCCCCCCTGAAACCTGAAACCAGGACTGTCTTGTGTGTCATACTGCACCAGTGCAACAGCTTCCACCGTTGCAACAATGCAAAAAGCCATTTTATCTTCCTCTTATTATGCACATTAGGCCAAAGGACTGAGCTGGAACTTAAAAACATTTAACTTGTTAAGAGATTTATTCATTTCCTCAACCTAAGTTAGCTTGACTTTGCGTGATTTTACCTAAGGGAACAGAAGATAAATTTGGAAAGCTAATTTGCAGAATACTTTTAGGTCATTAATTCATGGTATAATTGGGACCTGTTAACTCTTTTTTCTTTTCTTTTTGCCTAACACCTTTTTATTCGACAATGCAATGATAACGTTCTTCACCACCTCTAAGTTAAATCAACGTGCGCCGAAATTTCACAGATATTACATTAGATTCATGTTCTAATGCACCGGCAAATGCTTGTCTTTGTTCCTAAGCTTGCCAAAAAAAATGTAATTTTAGAATGCAGTAGAGTTGTGCAAGCTGACGCACAAAACAAGAAGACACAGGGGCAGCTCACAGGCACAACCTTCCTCTGCGCAATGAATACAGTCGCCCTCAAGGACACTTTCAAGGGCATAGCTATCCAGAAATTATTTTCATGATTTCAGCACCTGAAATGAAAAGGGGGCACTTCAGGGCTGTCTTGAGTCCCTGGCATCCCGAGGCAGCAGGGTCTGCTGATGCAGCTATGCCAATGAGATGCATATTAACTCCCAACAATGGCTCTCACGTTGCATCACTCTTGGGCATTGCGGGAAGTTAAGTTGGTGGCCATCATTTTGATTTTTCACAGTGTGATGGGGAGAGTCGTGTGCTTTCAATCTGGTGCTCCTTCAATCTGGCTGTCCCAGATGTTTTGCCCTCCTAATCCTCCCTCTGGCAACAGTGGGGTGTGGAGTCAGGTTCCTCCAGGGTCCTAGCCTCCTCTGTATGGGAGGATCTCTTCTTCCCTGTGCTCCTGGTATTCCATGCTGTCTTTCTGCTCTTTTCTTTTGGATGGGCTTCAAACATGAAATCTTATAAGCGGCCAACTGTTAAACACAAATCTTGTTTCTTGTCAAATGCTATCATGCTTGCTACTTATCAAATATGGTTATGTACTAAATACAATTGCGTATTTTCTATCCAATGCCTGCTCACCGCTACCACTCTTTCTCTGCAGTGCATAAGCACATGGAATATTGTGTGTGACTCTGTTCAAGGTCACTCTCTTGGGTACCAATGGGCTTTGGTGAGATCAAGCAGTGCTGTACATAAAGAAAACGTGCATTTTAGAACATGGCCAAAAATTGTTTGCAGTATTCTGCAATGTGTAGGGGGTTCAATAGCAGACACACAGAAGTCCTTTAGTAAGATGTAGCAATGTGGAAGTTATTCCCTCAAGGATGAAAGGTTGAAGAGCACTGTAATCTACCATTGCATACGAGCTGTCAGTACTGTTGTGTACTTAATATGTTAATGTTAAACTGTGTTAATGATCAAGTATCAACAGCCAGTTTTGATTGCTGTTTATCCGTAGGCAATTTCAACTGACTTGTCAGATGCAGCTTAATATCAATCAATACATGCAAATTACACCAAGTCCAGCCAAATAAGAATAAAATTTGCCACCAGTTTGTTAACACCAGACTGAAAGTTTTACAGAACCAGCCACCATCATAGATTGTGTCCTCGTTTTACCTGCCAATATTGGATATAATACAACTGCAAAAAGAGCTCTGCCTTTTAAGCAGATCCCTAATTATCTCCATTGTTATCAGAGCCCAGTAGTTGGTCAATAAAGAATAGAAACCTTTTGTATAAACCTATTTTGTTGTAAGGATATTACATTATAAGCAAGCAATTGTTAAGTCGTGAACAGAAGTTGTCATTTAATTGCTAGACATATGTGCATTGACTGTTCCAATGTGTCAGATTTCTCCCTGTGTTTAATAAAGACTTGCTGCCTTTAAAAGCAACATTATACTGAGAGCCAGCTGCTGTTTGATAAAAATGTCTGTTAATGCTCCGTGTTCTCATGTCAGTGAACAGAGCTGCTTTTTCTGCCTACAATACAAAATACCAGTGGAACCTGCAACAAAATGCTATACTTTACCCTCACCTTTGAACAGGAGTGTACAGGGCTCCACTAGGCAGACAGCCATTGTGTGTCAAGGTCCCCAGGGCCACCCCAAATAACTCACACATCACACAGAAATTTTGTTTAAGGTTTTGGGCATAATTTTGGCCACAACATTATTAAAATACAAAAAATGTGAGTGGTTGCTTAGGCATTGGTTGCAACTACCTGCCCCCCGCCCAGATAGTTCTGCAAGCCTGTGAAAGTCAGAAAAGGGGAATACATTTGGGGGTAGCGACGGAGCAGGGAACCTGCCCTCAGCCCTCCCCAAATGCAACCAGGGGCTCTTGCGTGGCCCTAGTCCCTTGACAGGGTTCGGACAAAAGCATGGTGAGCCCCTGTATTCCTTTAATGGAACCCCTTGCAGCAGCAGCATTAGGGGGGCAGGCACAGCCAATCCATGCCCCTCCACCAACCAAACCATAAACCAATGCCTAACCGCAACCTTACAAGTTGTGACGATTTGCTACGCAGTAGGCAAAAACCAAATGCCCCCACCCAATCAGCCAGAAGGACAAAATTCCTACCGGGCCCTGCCCCAAGAGCAGACGACCCCATGACAGGCATAGCAAGGTCAAAGCGAACAACCCTATTCTAGGGAGGGAGGGACAGGCAATCTGATGCATGGGGCAAAAAGAGGAAGCTCTACGCCTCGTACAGGGAGTTTTAACATTTCTGGCTGTCAATCAACAAATGGCAACATTAAATTCTTCCCAACAACAAGGGAAGCCCAATCACAACAGTGGCCAACGATCAATTAGCCCGCCCCACAACTTTGGAGTGTCCTGTCGGCCTCCACCACAACACGTGGTCTCCATGAAGGAGAACATGCTTTCCCACCTACAGGATCTCCCATGGTCAACATCCCTGCGCTACTGAGCATGGCCAGTCCTTATTGACCTGCGTTTTTGTCCCCTTGGGGTCCCTTCCCTAAAATATTGTTCTTCTACACACCTCAAGGTTCACCCAAGTATGATGATCTCTCCCTCTTGTTTCTCAGTGGCCCTGTTTTGTTCCCAGTCCTGTTGGCACCCACCACCTGGGTTTACACTTCGAAAGGGGTTATTTAATCTCTCTTTCCTCCAAGGAGCTAAGAAAACCTTTGCCCTCACGATACAGCAATGTTGTGATGCAGATCTTGCTGTCTAGAAGTTGGTTGGCCCAAAGTCACAGCTGATGGGGATTTTAACCCAGGCCTCACTGTCCTGGTCTGACACCCTGATCACTACACGGCGCATATCACCACTTACATGCCTATGAGGACTGCCAATGAACTGAAACTTTGGAAAGTCACGTATTCCTAGCTAGTTTGAATAATGGTTCAGATATAAATAAGAAGCAATTATTTTGATTCTCTTCCACTGCCTGCGATATAAGTTTATTTTCCTTTTTCCAAAAAAATATTCATTTTATAACACAACTAAACAACACAAACAGAAAAACAAACAATACAAACAAATTCTTGTCTTATTCTTATTTTTTCTAAACATTGTTGGGTGAGCTTCCCCAAGTCCCCCCATCTGATTTTCATTTTACCTCATCTTTAGCAGTTTCCATATACCATAATTTTTAACCATTTTTATCACACTTACTTTTACCATAAAAATCTTCACATTTTATCACTTACAAATAATACTACTTTAAAATACACTATCTTCTACTTCTAACCCTACAGCCTATATCCACTTCCAAAGCTATTCTAAGATTTAAATATTAACATATTTTTTTCAAATATTCTTTAAACTTCTTCCAATCTTCTTCCACCATCTCTTCTCTCTGGTCCCATAGTCTCCCAGTCAGTTCGGCAAGTTCAATATAGTGCATCATCTTCATCTGCCATTCTTCCATAGTTGGTAAATCTTGTTTCTTCCAATTCTTCACTAGTAATATTCTCGCAGCTGTTGTGGCATACAGAAAAAAGTAACATCCTTTTTGGGGATTTCACCCCCCACTATACCAAGTAAAAAGGCTTCTGGTTTCTTAATAAATGTGTTTTTCAACACTTTTTTCAGTTCATTATAAATCCTTTCCCAGAAGTCTTTTACCTTGGGGCAGGATATAAGTTTTGGGTTTTTTTTCATCCAGTTGGTCCTAGTCCAACACTCCAACCACTCTACTGAAGGTTCCAATATTTCATCAACTTAATTTGGAATAACAAAGCAAGCTGGATGTCTGATCCAGGAGAAGGTTTGGATGAAATAGAAGTGTATTTGTGCCCAGCTCAGTCTAGTTCCACTGGTGGTGGTGGATGGCATCATTGAGGAGCTCCTGATTCTGCCCACCTCAACTGCAGGTGGGTGGAAACTTCTGCTGGTATTTTCCCTTCTGGGGATAACTTGTGTATACTCCCCAACCCCAGTGTTTCAGCCATACCAGACTAGAACTGGTGCAGCAAACACTATGCTTTCTTCCTCTGCCACCTTGGATGGTGTGCGAGGGGAGGTTCCATATGGGGTGAGGCTCCACCTTTCCATTAAGCCCCACAGCTGCCCACCAGGATCTTGGATCTCAGTGGGACCTACTTCTGAGCAGCATGTACAGGGTTGTATGCACATGACAGTTTGTTCTGCTTTCACAGCTTTCCCCTAACTGTTCTGCATTATAGTATTTGAGCTTTTGCATGACATAAAAGTTGATTCTAGCACGTGCATGTTTAATGCTCATTTCCATGTTATTTGCTTCCAGGAAAAAAAAGGATGTTTGCAAATAATATGGGGATGAGAGCAAAACCTGCACTATATTCCACTATAGTTCTGGAATTGGCTTTTACATAGTGTGACAGCTCAAACGTAATGCGGGAAACGGTTAGGGAAACATTGTGGAAATGGAATAAACTGCCTTGTGGATGCAACCAGGGACTGTTCTGCTTTAGTCTTCATAAGCATTAGTGCTATCAATTATGAGAAATATATTTTCCAGTTGCAGTAATTGGGGACATTTATAAAGATTAATCAACTAAGAACAAGCACCTTCTTTTCACCGATTGATTGATTGATTGATTGATTTAATCAATTAAATTTTTTTAATGGTTAGCTTAAAATGCATTTGCATATCACCAAATCAGCAGTAAAGGTGCCTTTCTGACATGCCTTCCTTGCATACTGTGGGAGAGTTTTGTATGTACTGTAGGAAGTATAAAGTCATGTGTGACTGAATAAAATGGCTTCCTAGAAAGTCAGTCATAATATATTCATTTCATTCCCTAAACCACCAGAATAAAATCTCTTCTATCATCTATTTATCATCTATCTATTTATCATCATGCATAGGGGACAACTCCTAGAGTCAGATGTCCCTTCAGCTCCCCCCCTAAATATTTGAGTGGGCCAGGACCCCCCCCCAAAAAAAAAAATATTGATGGGCATTGTCATTCAAATGGTGTGCATGTGCCACATCATGTGATTGATTATGTGGGTCACAGTTTACTTGGCTCTCCCCAATATTTTATTCAATTTGGCACCTCTGTACAAGTTCATTTGGTGCCTGACCAGTTCATATGTGCCCAGCCACTGAATCAACTACATATTCAGTTGATTAACATACCAATAGGAACGTCTCTATCTCACAGCACAAGAACGAAAGGAATCCAAATTTGCCATGGAATGTTTACTCCAGCCGCATTTAGTATGCAAAAACAACTTTCCATTTGGCTTCTGCTAAGAAAATGGGTAGCCTTCTGAGAAAGTCAAGATCAGAAGAGTGTCTTTATCAGAACAAGAATCTGATTAGTTAAACACAAATTGTATTGATTTACTTAATCAGTGCTCTCTGCTAATTGATAACATTGTTACAAAGTGTGAAGGTTTTGTGAAAGGTATTTTGCCTGATAAATACATTAACATTGAGTTGCCCTTATGACCACCATTTTCGTTCTTTTATTTTCTTTATCAGGAAGACAGAATAGCTGCTGTATACTGAGTCAAACCATTGCTCCATCTACACTCATTGCTACTGGTTTTCTACGGTTTGCTCCCTCCACTTCTGGGGCAAAGAACCCTATGACAGTGGAGTGGGGAGATATATGATACATTATTAAGTATTTTATTGTTTGGAAAGGTCCCCAAGTGCTATTTGGTAGAAGAGCAAATGACATATATAAAATGATGATTGATGGGACTTTAGGTGATTTAACACTGAAAACTTAGAAACTTTTAGAACAGAACTTCTTTAGAAGTCAGTTTAGAAGTCATTATTCTTGTCACTTTTGTATTATTTAAAAAAAATCCCATGATATTAGAGAAGGAACCCACAAGACTTGTTGGGGAAGACCTGGGTCAACTCTGTATCCAATTAAATCACATTTGCAAACCCATGAATTGAAATTTCCATCATGTTTGATGATTAGTCTTCAAAGAAGAGTTGAAGAGTTATAAAATCCATCTTTCATTCCAAATTAAGAACATTAACTTTCTAACTTGCACCAAGGTGCTGCATAACGCAATGCTTTGCTTCAGAAAACTGACTTTGGAATAGTTCATCAGGTTTTACAGTGCCCAGCTATTTGCCCATAAAAATTACAGTCCACATTTCACAGTGAAAGGTCTGGAGACTGTTTCAAATTTCTGATGGAGCATTCATATAGAAATTTTAGACCTCAGTTTCTCAGATTTTTAAAAAAAGATGGCTGAATTGATGTTTCCCCATACAAAATAGCAAGCTGTACTTAAAACTCCTTTGATTAAAGTATTAATACAATACCGGAGAAAATTGCCTCCATCTTATTGTGGAATTATTTCACATGTGGATTTATTTAAAAACAACAAGAGCATTGTTTTGACTTGTTTCCTAACAATGCCACCAACCAATTGCTGGTCAGAGATCTAGAAAAGGGGTTGTAGTTGTCAGGAAAAAGCACCAAGGCAAAAGCCAGCTCCAGATTGCTGGAATGCAAAACAGGATGTTGTGGTTTGCAGATGTACTGTTGGAGAAAAGGTGGAGCCTATTCTCTGTACTGAGCACCAGATGTTAGCTCAGAGTGTCATATGACCTGTACTGGAAGTACAGGGGTGGAGTCGTGACTCTTCTGATGGAGTCTGAAGGGTGCAGTTGCATTTCTATGTACTGCTGAATGACAGGAATAAAACATGTAAATAGGACTCCTGTCTGTCTCATTTCCCCTCCCTGGGGACAATGCAGGGAGGGAGAGAAACACAGTAGCAGAGGGTGTGTTCTTCACGTCTGACTGATGAGGAGAATCGCCGAGTTATGACCTTGCCTGCCGGGAGACGCAGCGGAGAGGTCATCAAGTATCCAGCTTAATTGCCTGGGGGAGGCCAGGTACCTCTGACTGTGAGCTGAGATACTAACAGTAGTTGGTAGTTCAATGACATTATCAACCAAATATGTGGCAGCTGCGAAAATGGTGAATACCATGGTACAAATTATTAGGAAAGGAGTTGAAAACAAATCTGCCGACATCACAACAACATAATACAAATCTGTGGTGCAACTGCACTTGGCTGCCTCACCTCAAAAAGGATATTGCAGATTTGGAAAAAGCTTTTTTTTTTTAAGGCAACTGAAATGATCATAGAGATGGAGGACTCCCCTTTGAGGGCTTTTTAGCTTAGAAAAAAGTGAAATTGTGCATGATGTAGAGAAAGTGGGTAGGGGGTACTTCTTCACGCAGTGAATTTGAGCTATGGAATTCACTCCCATAATATGCAGTGATGGACGTCAACTTAGGCAGCTTTGAAAGGGTTGGAGAAATTTATGAAGGATTCATGACAAATTCATGAAGGATAAAGATATCAATGGCTACTAGCCATTCAGGTTACCTCCAAGACCAGAGGCAACATTCTTCTGGATACAAGTTCCTGGTAGATGGCTGTTGCACTCATATCCTGCCTATGGATCATATGCTCTAGACAAAGGATATTGGACTAGTTGGACCTTTGGTGTGACCCAATAGGGCTCTTATATTAAGTATGAAATGAAAATCCATTGAAATTTTCAGATCAACTTATAAATATTGATATTTATGTGCGTATTTATTTGTTATCCCTCAGGATGCCCTGTAGCATAAGGTTACCAGATTTTTTTTCAATGAATCTAGGAACACTTTTCAACTTCAATTGATTTTGTATGTGGACTTATTTGTAAATCTGGGGACTGTCCCCAGGAAACGGGGACGTCTGGTAACCTTACTGTAGCAGAGGATTTGTAATCTTCCTTAGGTAGGTAGTGTAAAGGTGTTGTGTCAGTATGCCAGGCCACAAGCTCTCAATACTCTTCATTTCCCAGGTCTTGAATGGAGCAGAATGGAACAGAAGTGAATTTTGGAGAGATGCTCAAATGTTTGATCGGGGCATGATATGAAAGGTAACAATGCTGTGTTTAGTGAGATGACAAAAGATTTTTTGACACATATTATGGGAGTTTATAGAGTCAAGGGGCTCACTCCCAGGGTAATATGCATACATACAGTACACACCAACTTCTTGAGGGCAAGGCAGTTTCAGCCCCCCAATGTTTTTTTGAGGAGGCTGGGCTCACTCAATGCTCAGAGTGTGTCCATCTCTGCCCCCTGGCTCCTCACACTGTCATACACGTGATGTCAGGATGTCATGTCAGACCCCCCTCAATCAACTTGTGAAGATGGCGCCTCTCTGTGCATAAGACTTTAGCCGATGATGTCATTACAGTTACCTGAGAATAAGCCATATATCGCATTGCACTATGTTTTTGAGGAATTGTTGCCATCAGCACCACGGAACTTCTGTCCAACGTCTTATGTCAACTTTTGCCCTACAGACTGAAAGGGGCAAGTCTTTGATGGATCTGTAGTGATAACTGAGTTACAAGAAGTCATTTGAATGCCTTTTTTTGTAATTGCTGAAACCAAATATAAACTGAGCCTTTATAGTGTTCAGATGGCATTTTTATTATAGTAAGAAATGAAAGCTACAGCAAAGTGAAGATCAGCTGTTCAAATGTGTAATAAGAATATTTTTAGTCTTACCTAGCTGGGATTAAATTTTATAAGGGATATAAATGTATGTGTTCCAACTTGTAATCCAAACGCTAATTTCCTGAAGTAGAAATACGCATGCATCAATGGCCTACATAATATTGTGCTAATGCTTGTTCATCATGGTTTTATGTTGCAGCTTTGCTCTCAGAGCCATGACTAGAGTACTAACCTGGAGTTTGAAGAAACATTTGATGCTGCAGGACATTCATTGGCTGCCGTGCTTGACATGACATTTGTGGCAGCCTGTGGTGGGGCAGCCATCTCAGGAGCAAACCCCACCCAACTGTCGAGGCTGGACCATGGGCAGAAGCCTGAAATGAGTCAGGAACCAAGATCCACGTGATAGGCCAGTGGTCAGAACCAATGAGCATGGCATGAATGAAGAACCAATGAGCAAGGCAAGAGCCACAACCATAAAACAGTAGTGGGTGGTGGCTGCACTCACCTGACCTGCTCCACCATCCTCAGTCCTTCTGACCTGCCTGCCTTCTAGCTTATAACCAAGGCTAGCCCTATCTGTCAGCTTCCTCTTCCTTAACCTGAGTTTTGCTCTTGTGGAACTCCGCAGGGAAGAGGATGGGTACAGAACTAGAATTACATTGTTCCACCAGTCATTAGCTCTTGTTCTGCTTATTGTTGGCTCTGGTTCCACCTGCTATTGGCCTCCTAGCCTTTCTGTCTTCCCGGTCTCCAGGGAAACCAGCCACCACCTTTCACAACACATGCAATTCTCTCACAGCACATAGGTTAGGAATTGCCTCCTTAGCCATTTCTACGGACTTTTGCAGGGCTCCCCTGCCCTTTGGGAAGGACCCATTCAAATTCTACATTGGTCCCTTGAATTGACTCTTCAATTTGACAGAAGCATATTTAGACTGCATATCTTGCAATTAAAAAAAAAAAAAAGCAAGGGGGGGGACCCAGACAAATATTTCCAGTTTGGAAAGCACTGCTGAGCTGAAGGTGAAATTTGTGTTTAACACAGCAGGCGGCCTTTTGCATTGTGCAGCAGCTGCCTTAGAACTTGACACAAATGAGGCTTTCTGCTGGGGTTGTCCGTCAGTCATGTCAATCCCATGTCAATCACAGCCAGTGAATGAATGAATGAATGAGCAAGCAGAAAGGCCTCTTTCCCCTTATTATTTCCATCTCATTTCAGCTATGTTCTGGCTTCAGGCTTGGTGCTCCTGGGGTGATTTGAGCGTCTCTTACATTTGGCATCATGGCTGACAAAGCCTCCTGAGGTGTGAAATAATTGCTTAGGTGCGCATAACTTGGTGTATTTTTATTACCGAAATAATCAATGACATCTAAAATTGCACTTTGTGGAATGGCATAGATTTTGTGCATTTGATAACCAGAAGACTTTCCCTTCCTAGTTGTCACTTGAATACATGCTATTATCCTCAAGGACTCACACATCGCAGCAGAACAAGGAGGTTGAAAAAGTGAGAGATGGGGCGGTGTCGTTGCTGAGCTCCAGGGACAGTTCAGATCTTGCCTCAACAATAGCGACATAAGGAAAGCCCTGCTGGCTAAGGTCTTAGATGAGCATCCTGTTCTCACAGTGGAAAACTGGATGCTATGCAGGATCCCATTGAATTCAATGGAGCTTGGACAGGACAACCCTTCAAAAAGAGGACTATCCTTGGAAGTCAGACATATTGCCATCCCATGGAGGGTTCTCTGATTTCAGAGTCCTTGAACTGAACAACACAAGAGCTTTCAGTTTGCAGAGTCTCGAGCCCACATTCCAGAGCCATCTGCCAGTTTGGGAATTGCAGGTTTAGGGTATAAACAGTCATTATCATAATCAAAGGGTTTGGGAAGAACTGGGTGCCACCAGAATGACTCGCATTAAGGTTGAAAGCATTTCAATTTCCATAAGGCTTTTAGGCTGGCATTATCTTGGCTTTTACCAATCCAGAGGCGTTCATTTGAAAGCTACTTTTTATTTTAAATTGGGCACTTAAATTAATGCATTGTCAATTTGTTGTTATGGCAGAATCAAATTAAGCAGAAGGCAGAGCTGGGGTGGGTGGGTGGGGGGAGAGAGAGAGAGAGAGAGAGAGAGAGAGAGAGAGAGAGAGAGAGAGACAACAGCATGCTCCTTTAGGTGTCTTTGGGAGCTCTGAAAAAATGTATGCATGCCTGCCGTCCTCCCAGGAAACCTCAAAAAAACTCTCAAAACTGTGTTGGTAAAGCCCCATTAACAGGATATGCTCTTCAAAAGCTTAAGCCATGCTTCAGTGAGAAATTATATTATTTAGTATGACCGACTGAGTGCATACCTATTTCCTTCAATGGCACTTCAGATAAGGAGGAAGCAGACACAAAACATACCAGAAACTAATTAACACATGCCCACATTGTCAAGATTTTTTTCTGAACTTCAACTTTAATGTTTCAGGATACAAAGAGAGACACAAAAAAAATTGCTTAAGCCACATTTGCACCGTGCGTTTGAAGCACTGGTAGCACTTTAAACGGCCATGGCTTTGCCCAAAGAATTATGGGAGCTGCTGTTTGTTGAGGCTGCTGAGAGTCATTAGGAGACCCGCTCTCAATTCCACACGCAGAACTACAATTTCCATAGTTTCTACAGAAGAAAGGTTCATTGTGAAATCACCTTGCAAATTGTAGCTCTCTGACTGTTCCTTAACAAAGGACAAGTCCCAGGGTTCTTTGGGGGAAGCCATGACTGTTTAAAGTGGCATCACAATCCTTTGAATGTTATGCTGTGAATGTGGCCTTAGCCAAAATGTAAAGAAAACCCTTTACAAATAGGTGTGTTTGTTTGGAGTTTCTGGGCACGTGTACAGAAAATGAAAATCAACCAGACAATTGTTTCAATGTCTTATGTTTTTTTCAGCCCTTTTTAAGGCCCGGTTAGAGAAGTTAGAGAAGAGGGACACGGGTGGTGCTGTGGTCTAAATCACTGAGCCTCTTGGGCTTGCCGATCAAAAGGTTGGTGGTTTGAATCCCCATGAAGGGGTGAGCTCCCATTGCTCAGTCCCAGTTCCTGCCAACCTAGCAGTTTGAAAGCATGCCAAAAAAGTGCAAGTAGATAAATAGGTTCCGCTCCAGCGGGAAGGTAAACAGCATTTCTGTGCACTGCTCTGGTTGCACCAGAAGTGGCTCAGTCATGCTGGCCACATGACCCGGAAAAACTGTCTGCGGACAAACGCCGGCTCCCTCAGCCTGTAAAACGTGATGAGCGCCGCAACCCCAGAGTTATCTGTGACTGGACTTAACTATCACAGATTCTTTACCTTTACCTTTAGAGAAGTCTAGACATCTGCCTCTTCTCTGGGTCTGTATTAAAGCTGAGGTAAAATTGGGAAAATACCTCATATTTTTATTTTTCTCCTCACCCCCACCCAAAACAGAAGGCAGCTTTGCCATTTTTTCCTCTCTGAATATTTGCCACCAGCTTATGTGGAGGCAATGATTTTCCCAATGCACACATTCAATGCCCCAGAATGTCACTAGGCCTGTGACATTCCAGGGGAAACAAAATGGTGGCCTTGCTGCCAATAGTTGCAGTGTTGCTGTAGGAATCCCAGGAAATGCTGTGTTCCCTTAGGGAAAATGAAAGAATGAATCTGTGCTACTGCTACTCCTAATAGTGAATCCCATCCTGAGAAACTTCTAGTATATTTCTCCTTCCCACTGCTCAATTTGACATGTAGTGATTCAGGGCTTTCTCAACCCAACTTGAACAAGACCAAGATCCAGCACCCAGCCCTAGTATGTAGCAGTAACCTGTTGGGTCACCCCAATCTTGCAGACCCTCCAAGTGTCCGTATTTTCCAGGGACAGTCCTGGACTCACAGAAGCCATCCTGGTTTCTGATTTGATCCCAGAATGTCCCACTTTTCCTTAGGATGCCCCTATTTTCACTGGGAAAATGTCCGACGGTATGGAGTTTTGTGAACCCTAAGCCAAGGGGATAAGTAACTATACAACCATTAGAAGAGATCTGAAATCAGCCCTGTATAATTTTGTTGTGTTTTTATATATGTTGGAAGCCATCCAGAGTGGATGGAGCAACCCAGTCAATTATTATTATTATTATTATTATTATTATTATTATTATTATTATTATTATTATGTTTCATCGGAGAAATGTTGGAGGGTATGAATCTTGATGTGCTATATTAGATTATCATAAACAACATCAGTTTCGGCTCATTTCCCCTGATTGGTTGGGCCCATTTACTCAAGCTGAATGGCTGGGGCCCACAGCATAGGAATGTCATTTAAAAGTGAATGAACATCTGCAGATATCAAGGACTTGCTTCACTTTGAATAAATGACAAAGTATGGTATTAATTCCATATATATTCACACAAACACACACACACCTGTTAAGCACTGTTGGAATATTGCAGCCTTCCATGTTCTTGTTTTAATATGCAAAGTTATTCAAATTGATTCATTTATCTGTAGTAGATGTAGCTCCTCTGGAGATTACCAGAAGAGGTCATTTCTTTCATATCAGGCATTTGAATCACTGCGACGGAGATTGCCTCCAGTGCCTGCTGCTGAGACTGTGTCATTTCCCTATCTCTAAGTCTTTGTTACTGCGTGGGGATTAGAGTGTCAGAATGTTTTTATTGCTGGCTTTTCTGCCTCCTGTAGAATATCATTATGAGGCTCCTTTGGTTCTTCACACAGCGTAACACATGGGCTCTTACTGCTGTATATTGAGATTTTTAAAAGAGGGGGGAAAGTTCCAGGATCCAATGTAATTCACTTTCGGAGGAAGGGCGGGGAAACCTCCCATCTCTCAACTGTTTGAGAGCAGAACCATTGTTCATTACACAAATTTTGTACAAACCAGTTCCTTTTCCTTCACAACTCATGCAGAAAATTTTAAATTGAAATGCACCGCTGATGTAAAATGAAAGGAAAGATACAGCAAGAACAACGGTGGCATTGCTTGTGATTAAGGATGTGTGGGAACTCTCCCTTTATTTCTGTATGTATTTTCCTGAATGCTGCCATTGAGTGTTTCAAACACTTATCCATACAGGTGGCTGTGCTACTTATGTAGATTTAATTCTACAGGTCATGATCCTGCAACAATTAGGGTGCAATCCTAATGCTGGCCACTTGACCAGTGAGTCTTAATTAATCAACAGGGCTGCCACCACATCTGCAACTCTGTTGGTTGCAAGGGGGGAAAGGTATAAAAAAGATAATTCCTGGATACAAAGATCCAAGTCTAAGACAAGTACTCTTTGATCAGAAAGCCCCAGTAGAGCGTTAAAATCACAAAATATGTAGCAATGTAAAGCATGGAAATGTAGACTGTTAGACCTTTAAAACGTGCCCTTGTGAGTTCCAAAACTTCGCTCTTCCCCCAGAATGGGAAAATACCACATGTTTGGTACGTTAAAAGTTGGTTTACTTACCAGACATCCCCAAAGGTCTGGTTCCTGTGGTTTTCCACACAGCATTAAGAAAAGTTGCACAGGCAGTAAAACTTGGCTTACTTACAGTGGGGAAAGTTCCTCAATTATTTGTATAGGAACTCAAGAGTGGTTTCTGAGAGCCACGTGGTCTGAGCTTGGAGAAACCAGCTCTTTCAGAATTCCTGGAGAACAGGCGAAGTCCCGGCAGACTGGAGGAGGGCAAATGTTGTCCCTATTTTCAAAAAGGGGAAAAGAGAGGACCCAAATAATTACCGCCCAGTCAGTCTGACATCAATACCAGGGAAGATTCTGGAGCAGATCATTAAGCAAACAGTCTGTGAGCACCTAGAAAGGAATGCTGTGATCACCAATAGTCAGCATGGATTTCTGAAAAATAAGTCATGTCAGACTAACCTGTTCTCATTTTTTGACAGAATTACAAGCCTGGTAGATGAAGGGAACTCAGTGGATATAGCCTACCTTGATTTCAGTAAGGCATTTGACAAGGTGCCCCATGATATTCTTGTAAAGAAGCTGGTAAAATGCAGTCTTGACTATGCTACCACTCAGTGGATTTGTAACTGGCTGACTGACCGAACCCAAAGGGTGCTCATCAATGGTTCCTCTTCATCCTGGAGAAGAGTGACTAGTGGGGTGCCACAGGGTTCTGTCTTGGGCCCGGTCTTATTCAACATCTTTATCAACAACTTGGATGATGGACTCAAGGGCATCCTGATCAAATTTGCAGATGACACCAAACTGGGAGGGGTGGCTAACACCCCAGAGGACAGGATCATACTTCAAAACGACCTTGACAGATTTGAAAACTGGGCCAAAACAAACAAGATGAATTTTAACAGGGAGAAATGTAAAGTATTGCACTTGGGCAAAAAAAATGAGAGGCACAAATACAAGATGGGTGACACCTGGCTTGAGAGCAGTACATGTGAAAAGGATCTAGGAGTCTTGGTTGACCACAAACTTGACATGAGCCAACAGTGTGACGCGGCAGCTAAAAAAGTCAATGCAATTCTGGGCCTCATCAATAGGAGTATAGCATCTAGATCAAGGGAAGTAATAGTGCCACTGTATTCTGCTCTGGTCAGACCTCACCTGGAGTACTGTGTCCAGTTCTGGGCACCACAATTCAAGAAGGACACTGACAAACTGGAATGTGTCCAGAGGAGGGCAACCAAAATGGTCAAAGGCCTGGAAACGATGCCTTATGAGGAACGGCTAAGGGAGCTGGGCATGTTTAGCCTGGAGAAGAGGCGGTTAAGGGGTGATATTATAGCCATGTTCAAATATATAAAAGGATGTCACATAGAGGAGGGAGAAAGGTTGTTTTCTGCTGCTCCAGAGAAGCGGACATGGAGCAATGGATCCAAACTACAAGAAAGAAGATTCCACCTAAACATTAGGAAGAACTTCCTGACAGTAAGAGCTGTTCGACAGTGGAATTTGCTGCCAAGGAGTGTGGTGGAGTCTCCTACTTTGGAGGTCTTTAAGCAGAGGCTTGACAACCATATGTCAGGAGTGCTCTGATGGTGTTTCCTGCTTGGCAGGGGGTTGGACTCGATGGCCCTTGTGGTCTCTTCCAACTCTATGATTCTATGATTCTATGATTCTAAGCCTCTTAATATGCTGAGCTTCTCAGGTAGATTAGCGGGAAGTGAGCAAGAGGGATAATTACCTATTACTCCCCAGGTAAAGGAAGTTGATGTAGCTAAGCCTAGCAGGACAGCTTACTCTATGATGTTAACCCTTCATGCATGTTTGTTATAGGAGGCTGGTCATCCCACACATGCTAGCTGGGGTGGAAGATGGTCAGAGAAGGCTGTGCATTGGGCCTGGCTTTGGCCCAGTCCCATCACATAATGGCAGTAGGGTTGGCTTCAGATCCAGTTGCTGCCCTGGGCTCCTTTAGGTTGGAATGCAACTTAGAAAATTGTGAGCCTTCTTGGCACTTCTCTGCACTTGTAGCAGTCTGTTTCATGGCTTTCTTCTGGCTGCTTCCAATGGGGATCGTGGTAGTGGCATTTTTACCCACCCAAACTTCTGTGCCAGCAGAGTCCAACAGGGCTGAGCAGAAGGATACCTCCAACCAGTCAAACTGTCCCAGTCTGGTACAAATGGGGTTTGGGTTTGGGTTGCTCTGCAAGTCCCAGTAGAAGCAATGGAGTCTGATTAAAGTGGAAATAATCTACATATGCACACAAATGAAGGGGATGACCTAACAAGCTCAATGAAGCATTCTCTTAAAGTTGGCATGCACTGGATGCTCCCATTGGCCATGGCTAGCTTTACCAATTGATTGCAGTGGGATTGTGCCTTGGCTGAGCCATCAATTTTTATTATTATCCAAAATGGGCATTGCATTTGTCATTCAGAAGGACAGATATATCTTTAAACTGCATAATGTAGATTTGATGCTCTTAATTACCCTGTGCATCCATCTGGTTCTTTCTTTCCCGGTTACAACCTTTCCAAACTTGCTGCTTGTCAGGTACCATTACTCACAACAACAAATAGGCATCCTTCAGTTTTTGCAACCTTAGCTTAGCCTTATCCTCCATAAATTTGTCTACTCCCCCTTTAAAAGCTATCAATGGCTATTAGTCATTATGGCTATATGCTACATCCAGTATCGGAGACAGCATGCTCCTGAAAGGTAGGTGCTAGGGAGAAGAAGTTGGAGAGGACTATTGTCCTCATGTTCTACTTGTGGACTTCCCAGAAGCATCCTCTGGTACCTCTGGTTAAGAACTTAATTCATTCCGGAGGTCCATTTTTCACCTGAAACTGTTCTTAACCTGAGGTACCACTTTAGCTAGTGGGGCCTCCCACTGTTGCTGCACTGCCACCACGCAATTTCCGTTCTCACCCTGAGGTAAAGTTCTTAACCCAAGGTACTACTTCCGGGTTAGCGGAGTCTGTAACCTGAAGTGTCTGTAACCCAAGGTGTCTGTAACCTGAGGTACCACTGTATTGCCTACAGTGGGAATCAAGATGCTAGGCTGGATGTGTGCTTAGTCCTATCCAACAGAGCTCTTATGTTCTGTATCATAAATTGCTCCATCTGCTTTTAATGCACAGTGAAACCTCTTAGGTCTAAATTGCAAAAATAACAGGGAAATATTGAAAGATTAAACCACCAGGAAGGAGTATTCATATGTTCAAAAAACATATACATTTTTTAAATCCATTTCAGGCAACTCAGTTATATGGCAGAGGGAGGGCGAAGGACTTCCCTTCTTCCCATGCACCACCTCTGCTGCCTTTCAGGAAAGCAAAGAAAAAGGGAGACCAGTTTCACATTGCATGGTGACTATGTGGTCCATTGCAGTAGCCTTTGGGAGAACTACATCTTTAATGAGCCACCAGGCTCTGTGTCCTGTTCCATCCCACCACCAGTTTGGGGCCACTGAAAGGTTGTGCAGATAGGAATGTGGCTCTCAGTCTGAACAAAGTTCCTCATCCCTGAATAAGCATTCAGCACACATAAAGCATATCAGAGACAAATGTTATTTTAAACCATCATTGGAGCTCAGCTCACATTATTCTTGACATTGAAAATTTCTGTACCAAGGCTGCCTGTCAAAGTCAAGGTTCCATAAATTATGGAGGTGCAGGAAAATAAATGTATTCAGTCACTTGGTTGTATACTACGTTTGCATGGAAACTGCTATTCATCATGGTTAGAATTTTGGGTGGATTTAGTCCCATTGATATAGTTTGAGCAACTAGAACTCAATCTAATTCAGATTAATTTGTGACAACTTGGGGTGCTTAGATAAGGCCTCTCCAAAAGATTAGAGGGACATGACAAATTATTATCATCCAAATCTTCTCCCTTGATTTTTGAGTTTCAAACCTACTAATGGAACTAATGTGTTATGGTCCTCTATTGTTCCATTTTTTCAGTTCCTTCATAGCTTTTTCTCCTTTCTACATTATGCACATGTGTGCATTGATGAAATGAGATAAAAAAATCCCCAAAGTTCCCTGTGAAGAAGGACTGATTGTTAAACCACTCTGGAAACTGTAGTTCTGTGAAGAGAAAAGAGATCTCTTAACAACTCTCAGCACCCTTAATAAATACTAACTCCCAGAATTCTTTGACTGTTTCAAATGGTATTATAGTGCTTTAAAGGTATGGTGTGAATGTGACCAAACACTCGGGGGGGGGGGGAGAGAGATAAGAGATGAACCGAAGAGACTAGAAGCTGCTCCAGACTGTGCATGCTCAGACACTGCAATTAATCTTTAGAATTGTCCCAGTTAAACTGGAAATTCATGAGAAGGAGAATACTGAACAAAATGAGCCGGGGCAAATTGTTCAGTCACATCCCCATTTGTGTGTGATTGGCACACACATTTGCTATTTTCAGCACCGCAAGGGGATGAGGGCGGAATGGGATGGAACGGGGGTGGGCAGGGTGGGGCAAGCTTACACACATCCTGTTGATTTACACAGTGCTTCAGAGCATCACCCCCATGTAAATGGGGAGTTGTCTGTGCATCTTTACTTAAGGATGCAGCTACCAGCAAAGCCAAACTACCGGACCGACTCTTCATAATACAATGATGGACATCCATGCAATCACCATTTCCTGTGACCTGTTTTGCCTAGGGGTTACAGGAGGCTTGCTAGAATGATTGCCTGCATTCTTAAATAGTTTTCCAGGCAGCCACATGTTCAAAAATTCAATTATTTTAGGTCATCAGAAAGTCTTGCCTACGTACATTATTTCTTCATACAAATTGTAAATATTTACCCTACTTTCACCGATTCTCAGAATGAAGACTGGGTTAAGGAATTTTTGACCCATCACAAATGGATTAACAGATCTGCCTGTGTATCATCTGCCCTTTGTTCCCACACTTGGCATAACAATTTCCTGTATATCCATGCAGCATCTTCAAGTGGAGCTATATTTTTTTCATATAAGAATGGTTTTTCAAGACTAAGATGAAACCAGATTTTAAAGTGACTTGAAAGAATGTTGTTATCTGACAAAGAGAAGGAATTATATTAACAACTACAGACGGTGTGGAGAAAGGGAACACACAACACTTCAGAAACATATACAGTGGAATCACATCTCACATGCATTTAACTTCAAATTCAATTTTGTGTGGTCCACAAACAAGGGGCTCCACAGCATGATGTCTGCTGCTTCAGCTCCTTGAAAAAGCAAGGAGGAACTCCTCTGTTTTCTTCGTTTCTTGTTCCTTCTCCTAGGATCTCATCCACCAGTTTAAGGATTTTGTCAGGGAACTGCCATTGGAGCCAAGAGTGGAGGTAAGGCTCTCCGACGATGCGGGAGAAGGGACCAGCAGAGGGAGAGAAAACACTTCCCTTGGGGAAGGAAATCAGTGTGACACCTGGGAGGAAGGGGAGCAGGGAAGGACTTCGGAGAGAGGGCTCCAGGACTCTTCCACAGAGACCAGCGGGGAGAGTCCAGGGCCTCCACTGGCCACGCCCACTCTGCGCAGAAGACTTCCGCGCAGGGAGTCTAGGCGGAGACTTGGTGTCAAGGAGTTTTTATGTTGGAAGAAGTTCAGGAAACGCTCACTGACGGATTCTGCCAGTGACTGACACAGCCATGGAGTAAAGGCTGTCCAGCCAGGGAAAGGTTTAGCCAGGGAACGTTGCCTAGAGCATCCACACCCTTTACGCACAAACAACCCCCAATTCCCTTTACAGATTTGTTCCAGCCTTTTTCTTCTGCCTGCCTTAATCTGCCTCCCTACCTCATCTGTTTTTTATCCTTGCCTTCCAGGCTCACATGCGGAAGAGTTTGGGGGGGGGAGCAGAAGGACTGGGAAGATCTCCCCATGGGGCTTCACCCCTTGTGAGCCAGCACCCAGCTTCTGCTCACAAACAAGTCCCTCACAGCCTGACGTAGATCTCCACACGGGGATACGTGATTATTGCCTTAAGAGATGGCCTCAGAACCTAACATGTGGATATGATCTGATTAGACAAAGAATTTTGGCACCACATCTGGAAACTGCAGGAGGGGAGAATGTTCTTTTGCCCAGGTCTTACTCGTGGGTGTCCCACAGGCATCTGGTTGGCCACTGTGAAATGGATGCTGGACTAAATGGATCATTGACTAGGGTTTCCATATTTTGAAAAGTCAAAATGCAGGACACCCCAAAAGTTATTGAGCTTTTTCAAGGAAGCTGCTGAAATTGAACTTTTTCTTACAAAAATGCGAATTTTCCATGGACTTGCACCATGTTTTAGAAATCCCCCCCCCCCCGGACGTCAGTTCTGCCTTTGAGTTTGTGGTGAAACCCTGTAAAAATCTGGACATATGGCAGCCCCATCATTGACCTGACCCAGTAGTCTCCTCTTATGTTCTCAAAGCTTACAAATTGATTGTGGGTATAAGTTTCATGGACCTACTACCTCAGATGAAATAAGGGTCCAAATCAGCAGGAATTGTGGGAGAGTGAAGTCAGCTGAAACAAAATGTAAAAAAAAGAATGGACAGCGGCCATCATGTAAAAGCCCAAGAGTTACAGTGGTAATCTGAAAGGGAGTGTCGATGGAACACAAATGTCTAGGGAAGTGTCCTGAAACCTTACTCAGCTAAAAAAATGGAGAAAATGCCAACTTGGATTTGGGAGGGGATTAAAAAACAACAACTGGATGAGTAGAAGTTCTTGTTTGTTTACCAGGCCCAGGCCCACCACTTGCTGAAGTTCTGTTTGCCTGCCTTTTGTAAACTTGCATTTCACAGAATTGAAGTTCCTCAGACCTTCTTGATATCTTAAAGTAGTTTTGGCACTTTCATGTCAAAATTGAAGCTGAATTAAGTGCTGTGTAATTTCCTGCTGTGTTCTCAGGGCACTTTCCTGTAGATAATGGCAGCTCCCTGATGAGTCTCCTGCCAGAAGGCACCTTTTTCTGCAGCTCGGCAAGCCTTTCCAAATGCTAGCTAATGTCATATATTCAGCAATTTGTGTCCCCACTGGACATTGACTATTTTGGCCTAATCCTTTACAGACTCTCAAAGATTCTAACCTCAACCAAAGTTTATTCTTCGAGTTTGTACTTAAGGCAGCTGTCTAGATTTGCCTGTTGATCTCAACTGAAATCAATTAGGTGGGGGGGATTTGAGGCAGTTTGGGGAGAAAGAACAGGAGGGAGGGAGGAAGAGGAGAAGAAAGTGTACCTGTAAGGTAAAGGTAAAGGGACCGCTGACCATTAGGTCCAGCTGTGACCAACTCTGGGGTTGCGGCGCTCATCTCACTTTATTGGCCGAGGGAGCCAGCGTACAGCTTCCGGGTCATGTGGCCAACATGACTAAGTTGCTTCTGGCAAACCAGAGCAGCACACAGAAATGCCGTTTACCTTCCCGCCGGAGCGGTACCTATTTATCTACTTGCCCTTTGATGTGCTTTCGAACTGCTAGGTTGGCAGGAGCAGGGACCGAGCAATGGGAGCTCACCCCATCACGGGGATTCAAACCGCTCACCTTCTGATCGGCAAGTCCTAGGCTCTGTGGTTTAACCCACAGCATCACCCGTGTCCCTAAGTGTACCTGTACCAGACCCAAAATCCAGCTAATCTATTCATAGCAGTGGCCAACATTACAAATGCTTTTTCTTTTTTTTAAGAAGAGGGATTTTCCTCAGGGTTGTGCTTGATGTAATTCAATTCTTCACCAGAACCATCCCTTGCCCTTTTTAAAACCTGCACGCTAGACACAGGTCGTTTTGCCCTAAGTATCCTGACAGCTATGAGCTTAGAAGATTGCCTCCCAATCGGCGGAGCTCCCCATCACTTACATTAGCCTTAATGTGACACACTTTTGCTTGCAAAACTCCACGTGGAGATATGAAACATCTTTAAATGAATTCCTGCTGAAATCTGGTTAGGACAACTATTGGCAGGCATGAAACAATAGCCTGGCTTCAGCTGCCTTTCTGACTGAGGTTTTTCCAGAAATGTGTGTCCCCTACTGTGAACATTTATTAGTACCAGCCTCTGGGAATTATTTTGTTTCCTTTGCATTTTACGATGATGGTTTATCCGTTGCTGTGCCATCTGGGTTTTCAACTCCTTCTTCTACTACTTCTTCTTCAACCTTCTTTTTTCTCTAGGTGCTCCATTTCATGCTAGATTAACCAGTTCGTGTCTCACGAGGAACCTGAGAAACTTTCAATTGCTGCCAAGCCACCTACCCCCTCTGGTGCTCTTTTCTGTCTTTGCTAGGATTACAATGAACATTATTTGAGCATTATTCATTATGTACACAACACTATCTCTGTACAGCAATGAGGAAGGAAAGGAAGAACCTTGCCTCAAAATATACGCTATCAAAATAGAGTTTGGGAAGAAACAGCAGGAGGAGGGTTCAAATTCTCACTGAGCCTTTGCAGGGTTATTGTGCAAATAAAATGAGAGGCAGAGGAGAACCTTGTCTGCCTCTTTGAAATTTGTGGGGAAATGATGGAATAGATGTATATTATTGTAGCAATATCACTGGCATTGAGTGCTGTGTCGAAAACTTCCCTCCAGTTTCTTAAAAGTTTTCTTCCCCCATAAAAGAGGCTTTCATTTTTCTGTCTTTTTCACGTGGCTCTTAAGATTTTAGCAGCACTGTTTTTCTAGAAAAAGAGGTCCCGGAACTCACCATGAATGTCTTCATTGATCTCTTATAATGGAAATGGCACCAGGTGCTGGAACTGAGTTCTGGCAAGTTCCTGCTGGGGAAAAACCTCTGGATTTTATTTAGAGCTTCTTTATATATGCCTGGGCTTACCTTATTGTTGTAAGAAATCAATCTTTTAGTGTGGAAGCACTTTGAAACTCTCTGCCTATTAAAATCAGACAGCTGCTTCCACTGAACTCTTTTCAGCACCTGCCAAAAAGGATTCTTGGGGGTGGGGGTAGGCAAGTCCACCCAAACATGTTGAAATGTGTTTTAATGTTCTTTTTTTTTAAAAAAAAGCCTAATTGGTGATGTAAATTATTTTTGAATATTTTAAATAACTGCTTTTATTTAATCATTTCATTGTTTTATTCTGCAATGATTGGCAGTGGAGACATTCTCTGCAGTTGCTCTCCATGGTGCTGAATGTTCAATCCTTTTAATAGGAACATAGGAAGCTGCCTTGTGCCGGCTCAGAACATTGGCTTACCTAACTCTGTACAATGTCCGTAATGATTGGCAGTGGAGTCTCTGGACCTTCACAAAATACTTTTTCCCAGCCCTATCTGAAGATGCCAATGATTCATCTTGGGACTTTTCCCTTCTAAAGCGTCTGCTGTGCCCCTGAGCACACAGTTCAAGTAAACTGAAACTGCAATAATGGAAGTGCTATTGCGTTCTGGAGAATATCTAAGTTTTGCTGAGTTTGCTGACCATATGGAATAGGAGGAAAGAGAGCTCCTAAAATGAGTACTATTCCTGCAAATGAACTACTACCCTTCCCATCCACAAACGTAGCAAATTTGTTGGTCACATACTCTACATAAAGATTTTCCCACAAAGATCAAGGTTTTGTAGATTTTTTTTATTTTTATTTATTTTAATCCTTTTCCCCCTACAAGCTTTGTCATGTACATGTCATGATTTCTGTACTGGAACAATGTTTCTTTTCTTTTCTTTTCTTTTCTTTTCTTTTTAAAGAATAATACTTTATTTAGAATTCAACAATAACAAAGGAAAAAACCACAGTAATTGCTACATCAATTCATTACAATTAACCAATTTTAACAATATATAAATACAGCGGTACGTTGGGTTACATACACTTCAGGTTACATATGCTTCAGGTTACAGACTCCGCTAACTCAGAAATACCTTGGGTTAAGAACTTTGCTTCAGGATGAGAACAGAAATCGTGCAGCAGCGGTGCAGTGAGAGCAGGAGGCCCCATTAGCTAAAGTTGTGCTTCAGGTTAAGAACTGTTTCAGGTTAAGAACAGACCTCCGGAACGAATTAAGTTCTTAACCTAAGGTACCACTGTAGGATTTGAAAAATTACACATCACTTTTAACTTACTGAAGTTTTCATATTACACTTTTACCTCTTTATCTCTTTCTTAACAGATCAAAGAGAGAAAGACCAAGAAAGGAGGCACAAAAAAGAAAAAAGAAGAGAAAAAAGAGGGGGGAGGGGGAAACAAAAAACAAAACAAAATAAACACATTTGACTTCCGATTAGACTCATTGTGTTATTGTTTCTACTATTTTTTCACACACAGTTCCAAATTATTGTATTGCTTTCTTTGTTTTTGTCAGATATCAAAAGACATTATATTTATTGTTTTGCAAGGATCATTCTATTTCTGCCAGGGGATATTTGTTATTGTAATGTTTTTCCAGATACTCTTTAAAGATTTACCATTCTTTCTGTACTTTCTGTTTTGGATAACCTCTAATTCTCTCTGTCATCATGGCCATCTATAAATATTCTATCATTTGGACCTGCCACTCATTTATCGTAGGTGTTTTGCCACTTTTCCGCTTGCATTGTATATTCCTTCACACATTCCCAGTTCTTTATCAAACTTTGCTTTGATTTTCCTCCAATAGCTGCTGTCAATTTTGCTGTTTCCGTGGATTCAATAAACTTATTTTGCCACTCATTTATTGTCTGTATTTTATTTCCTTTCCAATTACTCACCATGAGCTCTCTTGCCACAGCGGATGCATAGAGGAATATCATTCTCTTATTTATGGGGATCTCATTTGTAATTAATCCCAGAAGGTACGCTTCTGGCTTTTTGCTAAATGGCTTTTTATAAATCTTTTTTATTTCTTCATGTACCTCATTCCAAAAAGGTCTTATCTCTTTGCACCCCCAACCATATGTGGTACATTGATCCTATCTCTGTATTGCACCTCCAGCACATTTTGGAATTTTGCTTATAAATTTTTGCCAGTTTTTTTAGGGGTTAAATACCATCGGTATATCATTTTCATTAAGTTCTCTCTTATCGTGTAGCACACAGCGAATTTAATATCAATTTTCCACAATTTTCCACATTATGTTGTGACCCAAGTCCTGAGCCCACTTTATCATGACCTCCTTGACAGTCTGGTCTTTAAGTTCCCATTCCAGAAGTAATTCGTACATCTTAGATAAAGTTTTTTATAGCATAGGCACAAATGCAAACCTCACACATGCTCAATAGCAGTAAAAAAAGTGAACAACTCATTCCTATCAGAGATTAGTTTTTTTTAAAAAAAGAAAAGATCAGCCTATTGATTTTGAACCATGTTTGCTTCTTTCATAGAAAAACCACCTGCCATTTAGTTCTGAATTCAATCCAATGAGGAACTAGGTTATATCCTCTCTAGACAGTGTCTTTCAGCTTGGTTTTGTCTCTTAATTACAAAGGTTTCATTCAGCTTTAAAACCTTTTCATGTGACACTAATCTAAACTCCAAACTAAATAGTTTCCCTTCTCCTTTGGGACATCCAAGTTCCTTAACAGCCAAGACAATAATGAGCAAAGATTCTACAGCTAATGTTTATTGTACAGATGCATGGAATAAATGTATCTTTTGAAATGCTCTTGAATGACTGATCACCTTTAGGATCCAGGGGAGGCAATCTGAGCTTTGCAACAGCTTGTGCATTTCTTCGGCATGGAGTTATTTTTCAATGCTCCAAGGCAACTGTTACTTCAAAATCCACTGATGTTTAAGACAGATGGACAGGCAGAGGGATGGGGAAGGCAAAAGGATGGTAAATTCCAAGGATAGCTTTATCATCCGTTTACACATTCTCTGAAAGGTGGCCAATAATGTTTTGCAACATCACAAATTTTCCATGAAAAGGACACTGTGACTAGTGTATCCCTTTTAGTGTATAAAAAGTCAGCATACATGGAAAGTAGGACTGGGTGTGGACTCCCAGATCCAATTTGTGGCTCCCGTTGGTAAATCTGGATCAGGACTGATCTGGCACAAACTGATCCAGACCTTGACTGACCCAGTCCAGATCTAAATCCAAATCTGAATGCAGATTTCACTTTGATTCTGACTTGATTTTAAGATGTATTTTAATCGATTGCTTGATTTTATGGTAATGTATCATATATTTGATGTTAGCCGCTCTGAGCCTAGTTTTGGCCGGGATGGGCAGGGTATAAATATATTGGTACTAAAGGGTTAAGAGGTAACAAGTCACTCTAATCACTGAGCAGCTGGAAGTCATTAAGCATCCAGGAATGTGAGTTAGTTTGTATAAATAGTCAGTTCACCCGTGTGTTTTTTCTCTTCCTCCCCCCCCCCTGACCTGACTCGCAGACTCAGTTTGTGGCCATGGGCGTGTTTGCTAATATGAGTTAAGTTTAGAGTAAAGTTTTCTTTATGCCGGAGATAAAAGCATGTGTGCTTTATCGCCAGGGTTTTTTCTTTTGTCAATAAAGTTTTTTTTTTTCTGAGTTCCAAAGTGCTTGCTCCAGGATTCTTCATTGAAAGGTACTGACTCTCCTGCCTTCTTCAACCGCTGCACGAAATTCTCTGCTGAGATAAGATTTATGGCGTTGGAAGCGTACTGGACGTTTACTTAACATTAAACTAATTAAAGTTTAATGGACATATATTATTATTATTATTATTATTATTATTATTATTATTATTATTATTATTCGATCTGGTGGAACACTCTGTCACAAGGGACTAGGGCCCTGCGGGACTTGACATGGCTTCTTTAAATGTAAAGGTTCATCATTGTTCCACCCGATGCGTATGTCTTTAAGGGGTCAGAGCAAGGGCCAGAGCAAAATAACGAGACCCAGCTTTACAGCTGTGAAACATAGCAGGTGCTGCTGAGTTGTATTGATTAAGCTGTGTCAGCAATTGGGTGTAGTATATAAGGAGCAGCACCTAGCTCTCCCATTACCCTGGGGGATGGGTTGGTGGTTGTGTCTGGTTTGTTGATGATGTATTTAATGTATAAGGAGTTTTTGTTTTTGTAATTAAAACCTTGTTTAAGTTATTTTTGAGTCCCTTTTTAATGCATGGTCTCCCAGCAAGCTCTCTGCAGCACTACCATACTGCAAATAGCCAACACTTTCCATAGGGCCTGCAAGACAGAGCTGTTCCACCAGGCCTTTGGCCAGGGCACAGCCTGACTCCCTCCCTCGGCAATCTTTGCGGAGCTCTGGCCCAATGGTTGCCAGTGGCTTGATTTGAAATAATTTTATAATGAATGATTTTAGAGTGTTGCTTATGTTGTACTTTTGTACTGTTTTATTGTTGTTAGCTGCCCTGAGCCCGGCTTCGGCTGGGGAGGGCAGGATATAAATAAAAATTTATTATTATTATTATTATTATTATTATTATTATTATTATTATTATTATACAAATCTCTGGAAATCCCATTGACTTGCATTGTGAAACAAAAATATCCACAGCTTTCTTGGTTTTTGGCACAGTGACATAAAAATTGGTGACATGGGGAAACAAAAAGACAAAGACATTTTTTTCAATTGTATGGTACACTTTTATTCAATACGTTGACAAAGACAATGGCATTTCACCAGCAGCCGCTGCTCATGGCTCACTCTGGGACAATCTATTAAGGCAGGGAACAGAAGATGCTAAACAGTTACAATCAAGTCTAAGATATGGTGCATATATAATACAGGGCTCATCCTCCTGGCAGTTTCCTGCTTGACCCATGCTTTCTAACCATGGGTCCAATGACTATTCCCGTTGCCCTGCTCCTTTCCAGGGAAAACCCCCCTCTCTAGTAATATAGCAGAACGAACGGCAATTTGGGGAAAACCCAGATTACTGTTGGTTCTGATTGAGCACTAAAGAGCAGTTTTTTCCCCAGGAGGGTGACGGAAGCCCCTGGCCCAAAAGTTTCCCATTCCTTCTATGAACCTCCTGGTTCAAATTTGTTACCTGGATTGTGCAATCAGCGACTGATGCAGAGAGATTGAGAGGTATATTGGCATTAATCTTCAATATGACCATTTATAAAGCCAGAGAAATGGTGTGGTTACATTCTCTGCAGTTGCTCTCCATGGTGCTGAATGTTTGATCCTTTTAATAGGAACATAGGAAGCTGCCTTGTGCCGGCTCAGAACATTGGCTTACCTAACTCTGTACAATGTCTGTAATGATTGGCAGTGGAGTTTCACGAAATACTTTTCCCCAGCCCTATATGAAGAAGCCAATGATTCATCTTGGGACCTTTCCCTTCTAAAGCATCTGCTGTGCCCCTGAGCACACAGTTCAAGTAACCTGAAACTGTAATAATGGAAGTGCTATTGCGTTCTGGAGAATATCTAAGTTTAGCTGAGTTCGCTGACCATACAGAATAGGAAGGAAAGAGAGCTCCAAAAATGAGTACTGTCCCTCATTGCTTTCTGTCTGATTGCTTCAATGAAAAGCCTTTATTGTAACAACGTCACATGCTACTGTGCAGTCTATATACAGAAGTAATAAATACATAAACAGCATTTATTCCCCCACTCACAAACATCTCTTGAACATTAAATTAGACGTTTGCTACACAGAAGAATGGGAAATCATAATTAAGAATTACATATTCAGGTCTCAAGGCACCTTCAATTCATGTGTTCCTGTAGCTCTCTAGTTCCTGGTAGCAGATGTTTTATAGGAATTTATTCAGCCAGTGGTTCTTTTTTTCCTTGGCTTCATTTACATCTTGACTTTAATACAGTTGCTGCTTAATTCCCCAAGTGTGGGGATATTTCTCCATAGATTAAAATTTGCTGACAACCTTGGTTCCAAGTAAGTCATTTGAAGAAAAGTATATGCAGATCCCCAACTTACAATTTCCACCCCCCAACTGGAAGTTATTTGAATATTAGAAATAGAACAAGCTAATTATTGTCAAACTAGTAATCACAAATATTTTATCTAAGCTCATTGACTAGGGTGTACTCTGGCTGCAATATTAAAGATTTTATCCCATCCTAGTCCTATTCAGAGTAAACCCATTAAAATTTATTGGCATGACTACATTAGGTCCATTCATTTTGGTGGGTCTATTCTGAGTAGAATTTAGTTCAATGCAATGACTTCAATGAAATTTCCGGGAAAGCTTTCCCCCTTCTGAAGGCATGAATCCTGTCAAGTATTAGAAGGATAGTTGCCGTACTTTTCAGAGCTTGAGAACTACTTTATCTCATTGCTGAATAGTTCATACCATCAGGAAGTTCTTTCTAAAGTTTAGGCAAAATCCCAGTTCTTGTAATTTGGGTTCTATCCTATGGAACATGGATAACCATTGTGGTGCCCTTGACATTATGTGGACTACAACTCTCATCAGCCCTAGCCAGCATGCCTAATGCTCAGCAAAAACCCCTGTCAGGCAGCAGAGGAACCAACCCCCATGGCAGGTCTCCAGGAATGGACAAGACAAGTGAAAATCCTTACCATCTGCTTTTACAGTGCTACCTTGTTCTGCAACTGGGATCCGTTCTGGAGCTCCAGTCACTGGCCAAAAAGGACACTGGACAAAGTGCCGCATCTGCACATGCGCGTGGAGCAGTTTGCACTTTTGTGCATGCGCGAGTGGTGAACCCGGAAGTAACCCATTCCTGTACTTCCGGGTTTGCCACGGACATTCGACAGAACGGGTGCTCGACAAGGCGGACACTAGACGAGGTACCACTGTATTCAATATTCACAGAGAGAGGCTTGAGAATGTGGCCTCTTAGAATAATGGTGTTGCTCTGAGTAAATCTCCCCTCCCCTTCTCTCCCACTTCCTCATTCATCATCCCTTTCCACGGTTGGCACTGAGTGCCCTTTGCTTCTGAGCCCCTTGCTCTCCTATTTTTAAGGCTCACCGGGTTCTGGGAGATGGGGGGGGGTCTGGAATGCTTTCTAGTGATAACATGTTGGCCAGCTGCTCTGGCTCTGCCTCCCCCTCCTCTCCCATTATTTCCTAACTTCCCCCCTCATCTTCCTCTGAGCTGTGACCTCCCTCAAACTCCTGCTGTAATTCTGAACTGTCTTCCTCTTCTCTGGAAGGGTCAGGCTGGGGAGGCGAATCTCTACCATTCCTCCTCTGCCCAGTCCCTGACAATCCCTGAGTGATGTTGTACACTCCCTCTTCGTCCACGTGGCTGCTCTGAGGGTAAAACAACCTCCTTGAAAGAAAGGAGGAGTGGACACTGAGGTGGAAAGACCCCTGAACCTTTTCACCATCTGCAAAATAAGACATCCATTTTGCATATCTTTTTTTAATACACACACTCTCCTTTGTGAAAGAGTGCAAAAAGATTGCAAAACAACAGCTTTGGGGGGTTACAGGAGGGAATGTATGCCCATTCCTGAGGAAGAAGAGTTTGGATTTGATATCCCGCCTTTCACTCCCCTTCAGGAGTCTCAAAGCGGCTAACATTCTCCTTTCCCTTCCTCCCCCACAACAAACACTCTGTGAGGTGATTGGCGCTGAGAGACTTCAGAGAAGTGTGACTAGCCCAAGGTCACCCAGCAGCTGCATGTGGAGGAGCGGAGATGCGAACCCAGTTCCCCAGATTACGAGTCTACCACTCTTAACCACTACACCACACTGGATACATGACTGATACTCCCCTATCCAGTCTATTTGACTAGGTGTGGCAGAATCTGACAATGATACATGTTTTGAGGCATGCATAAACTTTGGATGATATTGAACTGAGTAGGTCCACTTTGGAAGTATTTGGGCCTCCTCAAATTTGACTGCCCCTGAAACTGCAGGTCTGTGAACTTTGGAGAGAGGCCGGTATCAGCCACCCACCTGTCAGGGATACCATAGTTGCATCCTGTATTGAAGATCCTGCATTCAGCTGTGGATTGTACTAAATACCTTTTGGGATCCCTTCCAGCTCTGCAGTCCTGTGACTGATGTAACCCTATTGTTAACTCAGCTGTCCCATTAAACAGATGCACCCTACTTTCTGATTTAAATTTTGGATCGATTAAATCACTAGTTTAACCAGCTGCAGTTCTGTTGTGGAGCTTTGAGCTAGAACAAGCATTTAGCTGATAACAAATAATATACCAAAATAAATCAATATCCTGTTGCTGTTGCTATCATTTTTTGTTCCTTATATCTCATCTTCCATAATAGTTCCAGATGATCAGCAGCTTAACCAGTTTATAGGGCCAAACCTACTGTAAACTGCCCTATGGTCATTGGATGAAGGGCAGTATATAACTTTAATAAATAGTGGTAATAATAACAGTGTCACATGCCAGACTATTAATGAGCTCACAAGTGGGCAAAGGACCAATGAATCAGGGTACAAATTATCATAGATATTTTTAAAGTTCTCATATGGTGAGCGGCTTTTTTAACGATTCAAAGGACTTTGAGATTAAAATGGGGGGGGGAGTTATTTCTTTCCTTGTCAGTGACACACTCATGTCAGCAATTTATATACAAATGTTTATTTAAGAAAGTGCCGGATTTTCATTCTAAATCTGGAATGCCACTTCATATGTTCTGCTTTCGTTTACACTGCTACAGGGAAAGAATAGCTGCAATCAATGCAGTGTTAGTTCAGTTTATTTTGGAGTCACAGCCACTTAACATCCCCCCCCCCCTCGAAAAAGAAGCTAAGTGTTCAATGATGCAGTCGATTTTAGTTCCTTCAGTTAATGCTTTATGACCACATGTGGAAAATATTAATTCAGGTGCGTTATGACTTAATTTAGAAGTTACCAGATATATAGTTCATGTGCTTGCCAAATGGACATCTTCGTCCTGTGTTAAGAGAAATGGACAAGCCCTATTCCCTCATCCACATAATGTAGCATGGGATGGCCATATAGCATATAGCAGCTCAATTTGTATATTCTTTATCCTCATACAATCATAGAGTTGGAAGGTGCCATGAGGATCATTTAGTCAAACCCCCCTGCAATGCAGGAATATGCAGCTGTCCCTTTTGGGGATCAAATCTGGAATCTTGGCATCATCAGCACCACGCTCTAACCAACTGAGTTTATCCAGCTGATGCAAACAGCATAGTGGGTATTGGGTGAATCAGGCATGTGGAGTGCGCCACTTGGGGTGGGGGAATCCTCTTTTTATTGCTTTTATTAAAGATTTTCAGGGGTTACAAAAGTGCATACACCGTGTCTATACTCAGATCATAAAGTCATTTTTTACAGATCACTTAGAATGACAAGTGGATGGAATGAGAGATTGTGAAAAAGGTCACTTTCACAGGTTCTGGTATAGCAAAATCATGGCGCACTTGGATTCTTCAATTTGGCCTTCCCTTACTCTAGGTTTCCCTCCATCCAAAACACAGATATTGTTTAGCACTCAGATCTCGGAGAAGGGCAAGCCCAGAAAAGTGGGGAAGGGCAAGGCTAATGTGAGAGAAGAACAGGCGGGAGAACATTAAGGGCGCCAGGAAACAAAACATTCCTTTTAACCAGGCCATGAGATGATTTGATTGACATCCTATGCCCTTTTACAATGTGGGATGTTTTTTGGGGGGACGAGTTATTGGGTTGTTGTCATTTTCATTCTGATTTTGTATTGTGTGGTTTTAGATCTTGATTTTATTCTGTGAACTGCCCTGAGACCTGCGAGTATAGGGCAGTATATTAAACAAACAAACAAATGTAGGGAGGAGCATTATTTGAATAATTAAAATAAAGCAATAGCCTCCCCCCTCCCTGTCGGAATCTGCATTCAACCGAGCTGATAAAGCTCATCTTCCTCTAGAAATCGCCCCGACGTGATTGACGACCTGAGCCTCTGATAAGGCCTTAGGCACATCCCATTCAGCAGAGAATCCAAAACAGCACGCGGAAGTGATGAGATTTATGGCTACATGCTATGCTTTATTTCTAAGCTACACAGAGAACAAAGAAAAATACATGCTCTCTCTGTGAGAGCAGAGAGCAACTGAACAACAAAGGAACAAAGGAACAGGAAACCAGTAACGTCACATCCGTCTCTCGTCTCCCGTGAGACTTCCAACAATATGGAATGTGTCTGGAATGTAAACAGAGTCCTGTGACTCTAAACAGCTACTCAGTGGCAAACAGAAACTAACACTCCCCTGTGGGGGCAAACCACCGTGATGGATTCTGCAGAGCAGAGTGAGTCTGCTCTGCTCTCTGCTAAGACACTTGGGCACATAGGAAAGCAGCTGAAATCCCCAAATCTATCCTAGATTGCAAGCATTTGCATATTTCCAGCTTCACTATTTTAGGTGACATTTCCTCTGCTTTATAATCTATGCAGGACATGGTTTTGACGGATGCCGCTTACTTTCCAGACCTTGATTTGCTAATTGATGGTGACTTCCCCATCCCTTTCCATGCATAGTTATGATATCACTACCTGCTTGGAGGCAGGATATTGAGTGTCTAGCTTGCATCACAGAAGTCTGATTTAATCAGAAGATCTTGTATGTTGCTAATCAGTTCTGCTGAAAGCATGGGCTTGAAGTTTTGTAACTGCAGCCCCCCTTCGTGATTAAAATGAAATGTCACAAGCTAATGTCTTCCAATTCCATAACCCAGCACTTCTTTAATTATAGCATTTGTCCCTCAATGAAGCTCATTTAAAGCCGTGATACTCTTTTCACGTGACCTGCATTGACCGCCTAAAAGTGGAAATAATATATTGTCATCTGAACTTTCATGCAGAATGAATAATGCATTAAAAACTAATTTTGCAAGAATCAATTCAATCAAAGCCAACTTTCATATTTAATTCATAGGAATCAATTCTCCCCAACCAAATTCCTCCGGTTTGCGAGTTCCAATGCAAAAGCATTATGCTGCAGTTTTCATCAAACATAAAAACCACACTTGAAATACTCTTTTTCTTCTTAACACCTAAAGGTTTTCTGCTAAAAGAAAGGCTGGTGAAAATGACATTCATACTTTCGGCCTCTAGAGAGTTGGGCTGAAATTTGACGAGCGGACGGAATGAGAGATTGTGGTGCAATGAGCAAGGCATATATAAGAAGCGCTCTTTAACTGAGTCCAACCATTGGTCCACTTAGCTCAACCACGACTGGACTAAGGAACACGGAACAGCTCTTTTCCTGCCCTTTTATCTAGGAATCTTCTCACTGGAGATGCTAAGGCAGGCATGGCCAAACTTGGCCCTCCAGCTGTTTTGGGACTACAATTCCCATCATCCTTGACCACTGGTCCTGTTCACTAGGGATGATGGGAGTTGTAGTCCCAAAACAGCTGGAGGGCCAAGTTTGGCCATGCCTGTAGGAGTGACAATGTAATCTCTTGCATGCTCTAGAACAGCTGGCTTAGAACAGCTGGGTGGGGCTGATGGGAGTTGTAGTCCAAAACATCGGGAGGACACCATGTTGAGAAAGAACATTTCCCACTGAGCTCTGGGTTGATTCGGAGATGATCTGATAATGCCGCTCCCAGCCTCAAGTGCAGGCAAATTTGCCACACCCCTAACTCCCTGGAAGAAGACTCAAAATGGTTTTGCCCTAGGGTGGAGTTAGGGAAGCGTATTGTCCAGACCCATAAGTTTGATTCAAGCTTTACTTGCAGAACTTTCTTCAAAACAAAACAAAAACATGCATCTAGATGCAAAAAGAGGCATCTAAGTAATTCCATACAGTATCTTGTGCATGTCCAGCACTGGCTCAGCATCTCACAGGAAATAAAAGATAATTTCAAAAGATAATTTCTTCCTACAATATCCATTAGCCCAGAGCAGTTTTCTCTCACTTCGCAGACTCATTTACACATCCTCACTCCCACTAAGCCTGGGAACAAATGACCAACAGACCACCTCCCTAAGATGATGATTTGCAATTCAATACCTCTTGTGTGATCTAAGGTTAATCACTCACGTATTAGCTAGCAGAGAACAACAATAGTTAAATTATCAACCCATCTGGGTGCTTAGAGAGCTCTTCTTGTTCTTCTTTAGCTTCAGTGGAATCCCCATTTAAACCCTTTCAGCAACACACACAGGCCTTCTCCATTTCAGTGTGAATTAAATAATTATACTTAACAGGGTCTCCTCTTTTTCATCTGCTCCATACTGCTGGGAGTCCTGTTCTTCTGGTGGAATTTTTGGTTACTTCAATTAGCTTTCAGCTGGGCAGGAAAGGCAAGTTCCTTTGGACAAAATCAGCAAGGTGGTGTCGCTAGGCAAAGGTAAAGGGACCCCTGACCATTAAGTCCAGTCATGACCGACTCTGGGGTTGCGGCGCTCATCTCGCTTTATTGGCCGAGGGAGCCAGAGCAGCGCACGGAAATGCCATTTACCTTCCCGCCGGAGCGGTACCTATTAATCTACCTGCACTTTGACGTGCTTTCGAACTGCTAGGTGGACAGGAGCAGAGACTGAGCAACGGGAGCTCACCCCGTTGCAGGGATTCGAACAGCCAACCTTCTGATCAACAATTCCTAGGCTATGTGGTTTAACCCACAGCGCCAAGATGGGTGCCAATAACCAACTACAATGGTACCTTGGGTTACAGACGCTTCAGGTTACAGACGCTTCGGGTTACAGACTCCGCTAACCCAGAAATAGTACCTCGGGTTAAGAACTTTGCTTCAGGATTAAAACAGAAATCGTGCGGCGGCAGCGGGAGGCCCCATTAGCTAAAGTGGTACCTCAGCTTAAGAACAGTTTCAGGTTAAGAATGGACCTCCAGAATGAATTAAGTTCTTAACCCACACCTGTACATATTAGGTTAAGGCCACTCTTTGCCATCCTATGCCCTTTAAGCCTCTGGAGTGCCATTTAGACTTGACAGGTACACTCAGGTGCACTCTGACCCCGCTACACTTGTCAGGTTTACATACCTAAGGTTCTCATAGCAAGGAGGAAGAATTCGTTCCAATCCTTTGCTACGCAGGAATGGGAGGAACCTGACCCCTCCTACTTTAGGGAATTTCCCGGCCTAGACTATATTTTGATTCAGCTAATTATGTGTATTTGGTTGTTTGCAGATTGTCTATGATTATCTGTTTAATTAAATATAACCTTTTCCACCACAGTTGTGGTTTCTTGGATCTTTTTACGGGCGTGCTAGCAAATTTTCATATGTTTTTAGTGATTCTTATTTTTATCTGTAAGCCACCTTGAGTCCCAAGCCTTCAAATAGTGTGTGTGTGTGTGTGTGTGTGTGTGAGAGAGAGAGAGAGAGAGAGAGAGAGAGAGAGAGTGTTCTCAGCATACAACTATTGATCTGCGGCTCTTCCACTTAGTAAGTCCCTAACCCTTTATGTTTTATTTGGCTGTTTAGTTGCTTCAGCAATGGATTACAGTAATTCTTAGGTTAAAACAAGTCTATGGCACCAGTCAAGAAAACAGAATCAGAATGATGTTATGCTTTGTGTCTGTATCAGTTGATTGCATCTAAATTGATTTTGAAAGACAATTTGTTTTGTAGGCTTTCACGTGGATCTCTTCTAGATGCTTCTTATTAAAAAAAAATCTTGCAAACAGATTAATATATCTACACAACTAAGGGCTCAGCCATGTAAATACCTGCAACGTGAGCTGAATTTATCTCCTATGATTTTGCATTAGAGCTTGGCAACCGTGACTAATAAAGACTGATGGCGGAGTCAAAAGTTTTTGATTCACCTTAATGAGCTTATTGGTGCATTTCAAACTATTCGCCTGGCAAATCTTTGTTAACACATGTATCAGGATCTTTCAGCTCGTGAAAACATTGAATGTTGAAGTTTACATTTGCAATTAAGCCTACTTTAAATATCTTGGCTTTATTTTACATAATATTTCTAGCCTAGCCCATGGTTTGTTTGCTTTGAGGCTAAAATGATTTGCTTGTTTTGCAAGACAGAGAGGGAGTAAATGATTAAAGACAAAATAGATAGTTGGGGGAATATAGCAAACAAACAAAACATACAAGCATAGAAACACAAATATATGATGACAGTTTTATGTATGCCACACACTACAATTTTCTCACATTGGATAGCGGAGACTCTATGGTTTCTTTAGGGAACATCTGACTTTAAGACTAGGATCAAGGCCAGGAATGAGGGACCAGTGACCCTCTAGATATTGTTCTACAATTCCCATCAGCCCTAGCCAGCCAATGAACAGTTATATCCATCTATTCACACCAAATCTTAAACTGGAAGTGGGATTTACAGAGATCAGTGGAGCTTGCTTCTCAGAGTAAGTATACATAGAACTAAGTTTTAGTATAAGATGATTACTATGCTCAAAGTTGATCAAGAAGCAGATGAAAAATCCTTTCCTTATTTGTTGGTCTTGCAGTCATGGCTGAATACTTCACTTCTATCAGCTTACGATGGACATTGATAGTGGCATTTATACAGCTTTATCAATTTTAGTATAGGGAAAGGAGCTTGTAAAGATTTGGAATCTGTTTGTTTGTCTGTTCTTTTTTCTCATTCTTTCTCCTCAATGGCCAAATCATGGCCAAATCCTAATTTGAGACTGTAAAATGGTGCAAATCTCTCAGTTTTAGTTTCTCTCAATTTCACATTTTGCCCAATCTTAGTACAGTTCTCCACATTTCTACGTCAGTTTGCAACTTTACGTACAAAAACGTCCTCGTGAAAATTATTCAGCATTTTTGTGAATTCCCTCCCCCTGATATATACATTTTTGTACATAATTTGCCTAATTTGCATGGGGCAGTTCTCTAATATAAGGCATTTTTTGTTATTATTTTCACTAATATAATATCACTAATTTGTAGGCACACTTCATGCTAGCGTATGCCTTTTTGTATACATTGCTTGGCTACAAAACTCCCTTGCAAAATGTGTGGAGGTGCAAATGATGGTTTTTTCCCGTTTGTGTCTTGTTTCATAAAGTGAGAAATTATGTAGATTTGCCAATATAAAGGGTGATGCCTTGTCCCCAGGAAGCATGCAGGAAGCATTGGCTCTTTCCCCATGAACCATTTGTTTGCACTGCACCAGATGGAGAGATCCTATATTGATCAGTTTCCATGACTCCTTGGGTGGAATGACTAATGCAGACTGTCTTTCTGGGATGAGCATCTTCCAAGGAGATGGATGGTCAAAGGGGTCAGGGAAGAGAATAATTTCTCACATCATGAGGACGGGGAACACACACAGCTATTTAACAGTGCATAGAGTACTATATACAGTTTTCGACAGAAAGGGAAGACAGATGCCCTGTCTCTTTGGAGCCACAGCATTACAAATTGCATTGATTAAATGCAGTGGAAATAGGTTGCAATTATCCAGAATGAAATCGAATTGGGGGCTCGTTACCCGAGTCTAATCAACAAAATTGGCACGGGTTTTCTGGAAGACTCTTAGCCACAAAATCACATTGTCTTCAGTTAATCCATCATTATACAGTTTCAGGTGGTTTTTAGTTCCCACCCACACACAGTGCCCCCTGTCTAGAACATCATGCGCACACTGATGTATACACCCAGTTCTTCCATGAATGAACTTCTCTATGCACTTAAATAAAGTGAAGGTAGTACTAGAGCTGGGAGAATCTCTCCATTTCAGTATCTCTCCATTTCTCCCCCCCCCCCCCGGTTTTAAATTCTTCTCCTTACATGTGGCTGGGGAGGCCGAGCCAGATGGGCTGGGTGGGGTATTATTATTATTATTATTATATTTCCTCATCGGTTTGGGATTTGTTTTATCGTGAAAGTTGACCTGTGTTTTAGTTCTAATTTCTCCTTATATACATTATAGCATGCAATTTTGCCTAAATTACACAATTTGCAAAGTGATTTTCCCCAATATAATGCACCTCTCTATCTCTCCGGGTTCGCGTCTCCGCTCCTCCACATGCAGCTGCTGGGTGACCTTGGGCCAATCACACTTCTTTGAAGTCTCTCAGCCCCACTCACCTCACAGAGTGTTTGTTGTGGGGGAGGAAGGGAAAAGGAGAATGTTAGCCGCTTTGAGACTCCTTCAGGTAGTGATAAAGCGGAGTATCAGATCCAAACTCCTCCTCCTCTTCCTCCTCCTCCTCCTCTTCTTCTTCTCTTTCTCTTTCTCTCTCTTTCTCTCAAACCACAGACACACACACTTTCCCTAGTATATGCATTTCTTGGATGAAGAACTGCATTGCAAAATTCAGAGAAGTGTGAATTTTGAAAGATGGCTGTCTTTTGGTTTGCATTTTTTTTAATGGAAAGTGTGAATTAGGTAGGGTGGCCTTAGAAAGCAACCTGAATCAAATTTCTCACCTATACCTAGGTGGTATGGATTTCATATATGCAGTGGTGCCCTTGACACTGAAATGAAAGTGAAATCCCTTGCTGGGAGAGGGGAGCTTTGCCCAGTGGCCTCACTTCCAGTATTGATACAAGCAAGCGCAGCTGTTAAGTGCACAGATGACATGGAAAAACTCCACATGTACAGAGGCACCCCCTTCAGATGTTACGCTGAACACAGAGAGTCAGGGCCACGTGTATCAAGGGCCACAAGGTGTGGGCGAGAGGTGGGGCTGGAACATACAGTGGAGAGAGACCATAAATAAAGCTGTTTTGCATGCAAAAGGCTGCATCTTAGGCGATGATGATGATGATGATGATGATAATAATAATAATAATAATAATAATAATAATAATAATTTATTTATACCCCACCCATCTGGCTGGGTTTCCCCAGCCACTCTGGGTGGCTTCCAATAGAATATTAAAAATACACAAAAACGTCAAACATTAAAAGCTTCCCTAAACAGGGCTGCCTTCAGATGTCTTCTAAAAGTCAGGTAGTTGTTCTCCTCTTTGACATCGGGTGGGAGGGCGTTCCACAAGGCAAGCGCCACTACCCAGAAGGCCCTCTGCCTGGTTCCCTGTAACTTGGCTTCTCACAGCAAGGGAACCACCAGAAGGCCCTCAGCACTGGACCTCAGTGTCCAGGCAGAACGATGGGGGTGGAGATGCTCCTTCAGGTATACAGGACCGAGGCCATTTAGGGCTTTAAAGGTCAACACCAACACTTTGAATTGTGCTCGGAAACGTACTGGGAGCCAATGTAGGTCTTTCAGGACCGGTGTTATATGGTCTCAGCAGCCACTCCCAGTCACCAGTCTAGTTAGGGGGTCTTTCTTTTCTCTATTATTTGGGAAGAGCAAATTGGAACACAGTACAATGCGTTCTCAATGATGATATCCCCTTTTTTGTATATGCATAATTAATTCTTTTACTTCACCACTGCCAGTCAGCTATATACAGTGGTACCTCAAGTTACAGATGCTTCATGTTACAGACGCTTTGGGTTACAGACTCCGCTAACCCAGAAATAGTACCTCGGGTTAAGAACTTTGCTTCAGGATGAGAACAGAAATGGTGTGGTGGTGGCACGGCAGCAGCGGGAGGCCCCATTAGCTAAAGTGGTGTCTCAGGTTAAGAACAGTTTCAAGTTAAGAACGGACCTCCAGAATGAATTAAGTTCTTAACCTGAGCTACCACTGTACAATACTTCATTGGATGGATCAAGGGCCTGAATTGATGTAACACAGCTTCCTGTGTACCATAGACATAGCTGTCAACATTTCCCCTTTTTTAAGGGAAATTCCCTTATTCCGAATAGGATTCCTCGCAAGAAAAAGGGAATAGTTGACAGCTATGACCATAGATGGGTTGGGCCATGTAGTGGGTTGGAGTTACTCGTGCGTAAACTGTCCCCGTTTGGGAGCTTAACTGCCTGGGTTAAACCGTCTTGACTGCACAGCCCATCTCAGCGTGGCTGTCTCAGTCGCTAGCAGAATCTGTCTGTGGGCGTTTCTTAAACCTTTTCCAGCATAAAAGCTGTTTGACACCAGTCTTCTCCGCCTCTCATTGCGCGGAAGCTTTCTGCGCAGGGAGGGCGTGGGTAGTAGAGGACCAGTGCTCTCCTCACTGACGTCCAGGGAAGAATCCCGGAGCCCTTCCCCCTCCTTCTCCATTTGCTCTCCTGGATCCTGGGTGTTACTCTGATTTCCTTCCCCCTCTACCAAGCTGCGTCTCCTCCTGGTGCTGGTACCTTCTCCTGCAGAGTCGGAGAGCCTCTCCTTCTCCTTTTGCTCTGATGTCAGTTTCCTGACAGGCCAGGAATTCCCCACTCCTCCTCCACATATTTGGCATTTGCATGGGTGTGAATCAGAAGAGCTCTGTGCATTTCGCCTGCTCCACTGTGACCACACGATCCAACCCCTGTCCAAATACTTTAGAGCCCTATGTATACTTAGTGCCATGGAATCTAGCAGCACATATTCCCAAGTAAACACCAGTCTCACAGACTTTTGTTGTCATCTTGCTTAAGTGTTGCTTTTGGCTGAACTCCTTCTCTAGTCTGTTTCCAAGTTACAGCCCCTCGGGATGCCCAAATGATAAAATGTGTTATAAAGTGAAATGGTATTGTGTTGTAACAGGATGATTGAGGATGGCAAAATGGCATTTCTTCTCCCGCTGTAGGCTATTTCTGGGGGAACGCTGGCGCTTTCCACAGCTACTGATTAAGGGAGGCATTCTCGACTATCGCCTTGACAGAGAAACTGTGGCATGCTCTGTGATTTTGTATTTTGAGGATTATCTCAGATTGTTCACCCCACAGAATGTCACATCATCTGTCCAAGGGAAAACTGCAAAGGTGGGTATTTTGTTTCTTTTGAAGCCGATACAAAAAAACCCCAACAATGTGAGAAGAAAGAAGCCTAGCATTTTGCACCAAATGTCGGTTGACATTAGAACTGAATTGTTTGAGCAATTAATTCAGTATATCAATCAAATGTTTGAAAAGACTTTTTGACTCAAATTATGCCCCAATTAATTAGGCAGCATTTCTTATTTTCAACATATTGTTTTGAACAGCAGCTCTGGAAATTTCTCTTAGTGCTCAAATGAGTACTCTTCAGTGCCCTTCAAGGTTGACCTCTTTTGGTTTGGGTGTGCAACTCCAAAGGAAACCCAAGCAGTTCTGAGAAGGCTCTGTACTTACGTGTGGTGCAACTAGATTTTGCCTAGAGGGATAACTGAAGCAAATTTGGAGACTTCTTCTCATGTAAGGCATTAGAAAAGCTTGCTGGGATGCCAAACAACATTTCTGTAAAACTAGCAATGTTTCTCAGAGGGTTAAATCAATGAAAAAGCTGCTGGTCAAACCAAGCAGCAGTGATGCCAACATTGAGAGGGTGGTTCCATGGAGCCACCCCACCAAATGAGCTTCTTCTTCTTCAGCGATCACTCGTAGCCAAGTAAGATTGTCTTCCATAAACATGGTTTTAACAGTGAGTCCGTAAGTGATTGTGGAGGCCAATTCTGGACCCACACATCCTTCCACAGTGGGGACATTGGTTTCTGGGCGGGAGTTGGTCACGGTGTAGATTTGCCAAGTGTGCCTTCCTCTTAGCATGTTTCTCCCTTGCATCCTGAGTTTGAGTGTCTTCATAGCCCATGACACCTTTGCCTGGCTACTGGCAACCTAGGTTCAAATTCCTACTTCACCATGAAGCTCACTGGACAGTCTTGCACAACTCTGAAGAGCTCTCAGGGGCAGGCTGGCTTTTTTATTATCATGTTACATGCCTTCAAGGCTTCTCTCTTGCTCCTCATTTTTGGAGCACCCTATCCCCATATATTTGTACAACCTGATCTCTTCCCATCTTAACAAAGCGTCTGATAACCCCACCCTTTCTCAAGGTTTTCCTTGATCTTCTTTTGCTTCTTATTAGGATCATATGACGTCTGACTCACGTTAGCTTTTGTAGATAGCATTTAGGTAACGTGGAAATATCAGACGGTATTTCTTATCAAATGATAGCCAAACCTATCTCTAAGGATTGTGGTGAGGGTGACATGGGATGGCCCTATCAGTGTCAACAGCAGCTCCTTGGAGATTGGGAGAAAGACAAGTTTAAGTAGAAACTGGGAATCTTAGAGTTGAAACAAATTTGCTCTCAGAAATTCTCCCAAAAAATGTGCAAAGAATGTCCACTCTCTGGCAACATCAGATCCAAACTGGAGAAGGCCTTGGGGGTGAGGAAAGAGAGCATTGCTTTTTTTCATGTTTGTGACAGCTATCATGAGTCCCAAAGCCAAGAAATACAGGACTCAAGCATGTCTCTAGAAATGAAAAATAGTATCAAACTGAATTTGGAATGGCCAGAACTCAGCCTTTACCAGTCTGGTGGCCTCCAGTTGTTTTCAACTACAACTTCTATCAGCTGTGTAGCCCAAAACATCTGGAAGGCACCAGCTTGGAGATGGTTGGCTATCTTCATGTTTCCACATTTCCTTGCCTTTATCACTGCTTCCTTCCCTCCCTTCTTCCTTTTGATAGTATCCAGTTACTCTATAACTGTCGTTTAAAATTATGCATTTAACTGCAGGTATGAATTTTGTTACAATAAACTAAATTACTGCAGCAGAACTGACAAGATGTGTAAGGGCATCATAGAAAATCAGAGCCTGATTTCCTACAGTTAAATGTTTTCTCTGAACAAATTCCAGCTTTTTATTTTTCCAGCAGATTTAGAATGAGTGAAATCAACTGCCACCTGTTCACAGTCACTAAATGGATTAATTTTTGCCCAGTTATGTCATTGCCAGATCTATTGTAAGTGCTGAAATGAAACCTTGCAGGAAAACAATATACTGTACAGGGAGATTTACTTTTCACGTATTTGTTCTTCAAGCTAAGAATAATGTGTCTGACATTTTTCTTTAGAACTTCAGAAGAAAAAGAAGGTTATAATTTCATACAGTAGACAATGGCTTTCTGTTGCTGAAGGGCTGCTTTGGATTGCTTCTAAGAAACAACCTAAGCAGTTAATTTGATTATCTTAACATCTAATTTTACTCCTGATTAGTTTAAATCCTTTCCCCCATAAACTAGAAGGCCAGTGTGGAAGAGCAGTCAAAGAGATGGATTAGGGACCGTTGAGGAACTCAATCCTTAGGGATCATTAGGAAAGGAATTGAAAATGAAACTGCCAATATCCAAATGCCATTATACAAACGAAAGTGCGACCGTATTTGGAATACTGTGTACAGTTCTGGTTGCCTCACCCTGTGAGGGTATTTGTAGGGTTGCCATACATCCAGGAAAATACGACCATATGGCAACCCATGTCGGAAGTCGATATTTTGGTGAATTTTTGCAAAACAGACACACACACTTTTGTGTCAGGAGTCCAGGTTCCCTGCTTGATAACACAGTAAGCGTAGGTAATTAAAAAGGACAATTTATTGCAAAAACAAACAGATAGCTCCGGACGGCTCTAACGAAGCCGCCAACATTATCACTCAAGATGACCCTTCTGAAGACTGCTTCTGGTTCCTACAGAAGATATTGAACTTTTGCACCTTACGTCTCTTGCTTTGTTTCCTGTCTAGCAGGCCTCCCATTCCCTGACTCTTCAGACTTATTGGATTAGCTCCAACCTCTTCCTGTTCAGCATGACTGTCTCTGTGTCTGTTCGTGCCTGTTTGAGCTTCCTGAGAGCTTTGGTTGTGTTCCAGCCCACTCTCAGTTGTTCCCTCGGCAACCAGCATTCCAATGTCTGGGGTAGCCTGCTTTAAATCTAAACCTCTCTGTTCTGCAGCCAGCTGTAAAGTTCTACTAGGAGCTGGCTCATTCCTGACACCCATGCATCAGAAGGCAAATATCTACAGCAAAGAGTCTGCTGTACTCTTCCAGCTGTCCTGTGCAATATGGAATCCTGACAGAGCAGAGAGTGGAATAGGCTTCCTGCTGTAGACATTTGCTCCACAGCATGGGAGGAGCTGTTAGGAAGGGACTGGGAAGCTGTGTGTCCAAGCCCATGTTGAATATGAGTTCATGGGGTGGTTCTGGGAACATATCTCCACACCTACTTGCAGGTTTGTGGTGAACATAAAATGACGTTGCATACACAGTGCTGAACTTCTTGGTAGAATGGCAAGGTAGACGTATGAACAGTAAATTCAATCACATTTTGTTTTCATACTGGCAAGGTGAATTCATTGGTCTTAAGGGAATGCAAACATTTGTTCAGGCATATCTACCTATGAAACTGCTATAATGTCACTCTGCTGCTTGCATACTATTTGTGCATTATGGCAGTGCCTTTCAAATGGAATTAGGAGGAATCCACAGAAACATATCAGTAGGAAAGTCAGTAGTAGCAGACAATATTCTCTTAAGGGCAGCTTGTTCCATAAGTGAACACCTCCACGGGGAGAGGCAGTCTGTGTTCAAGGCTGTATTAGGAACTCACAACGTGAGATAAACATATGCACTGAGGCAGGGCCATAGTTCAGTACTAGGGCAACTGTTTTGCATGTTGCAAGTCCTAGGTTCAATTTCTGGCGTCTCCTGGTTGGGCCAGGAAATGCTTCTATCTGAAACTGTGGGAAACTGCTGTCAGTCAGTCTAGATAATACTGAGATAAATGGATGAATGTCTGTGTTCCTAAAATAGTGAGACTCAACATACCTGTCTAGTGTCCCATGTGAACCCAAGTGTGTGCCTTAGAACAATTCCCACAATCTTCTGCAATCCTTCAGGGATTCTGGGGCAGCTTGAGATTTTTGGTTCCACTCAGGTAGATCATTCAGCGGAATGTTGAAGGACATGGAAATCTCTACCTCCTGTTTCTGTGTTCTGCCTCCAAAATTCAAAACAGAAGAATGTTGCTATATTCACAGTCTAAAAATACTCCACTAATGTTTCATTATTGCCTCCTATAAACCTTGACTGTGATGCATATACAGTGGTACCTCTACTTACGGACGTGATCCATTCCGGGGTGCCGTTCGCACCCTGAAAAGTCCATAAGTAGAGCGCCGCTTCTGCACATGTACGTGATGCAATAGAGTGCTCCTTGGCAGGGGGTTGGACTCGATGGCCCTTGTGGTCTCTTCCAACTCTATGATTCTATGATTCTATGATTCTATGATTCCTGTGCATGCGCAAAGTGCACAGAACTTTCTGCACATGTGCACGGGCAGAACCCCATAAGTATACACTTCCAGGTTTACCGGGTTTGTAACCCGAAAATCCGCAACCTGAACCTAACGCAACTAGAGGTATGACTGTACATTGAAACATAGTTCATGTGGAAAACACCTCAATTTTTGCAGCTGTCTAAAGGATTCTGATCATTTAGATGTGCTGTGTGAGTGAAGGGGGGGTACCATCTGCAATCTCTTACCTGACTTTGGACACTGAAAGCACAGGCTCCATTGTTTGATGAAAATGAAAGCAATTCATCTCCCTCTCCTTAACAAAGCTTTCTGCTTTTATTACAAGGCAATCGTCACTCAGCATTCTTAAGTGGAATTGGTTTCTTCCAAAAGAGCCACTTCATTGTACAAACCATCCCAGTGTTCCATAAATGAAGATCTTTCCTTGCTCTGCAACTGACACATTCATTAGCTGCTCTCAGTCATCATTCTTGTCTTCGGCTTTCTTTATACCTCTACAGCAGTTGAAAGATCTCAGAGAAAATCAGTTTTGTGCCAGTCACACTACTAATATAAAAGGTGATTCTCTGCCATTCTTCAAGTTATATGTGCCACCATTTACAAACACTCTTTTTTCTAAACTAGCACCATTTGGGCTGTGCTGATTTATCATTTCATTTACAACAATACAGAATTGGGGAGATCTGCAGCTGTAACCATGTGCACCCATGAAGCGAGACTTCGGTGCAGTAAGTAAGTGAATTGGTGCATCAGATTAAGCCACCTTCATCCTATCTTCCTGATTTCCATGAGAGGATTTTCCTTGCTACATCTTCTTCCACTTCATATGTCACTGGACTACAATGCCCATCATCCCTGGCCATTGGCCATGCTGGTTAGGGCTGATGGGAGTCAGAGTACAACAGCATCTGAAAAGCAACAGCTTTGACCACTATATATTGAGTGAGTGACTTGAACATTTGCAGTTCAAGCTGCGGAGGTCATTTCTGCTTGGTTCTTACCAGCAGAGCTTCATTGTCAAACTACACAAGTCCAACGTATCATGGCATATGAGATCTATAGTGGTCATTCAGGTGGATTAGTTCAGAGAAGAGGATCCCATGGCCCATCAGATGTTGTTGAACTCCACGTGTCATAAGCCATACCCAAAATGGTCAACGGAAAGAGATCATGGGAACTGAAGTCAAGCGACAACTGAAGAGCCATGTGTTCTCTAATCAAGTCCTGTTTGTAGGCTTCCCATAGGCACCTGGTTGGCCACTGTGAGAATAGGATACTGAACTGGATGTGACTGGGAAGGTTCCTCTTATTAAGCCGATAAATGGAATCTGCTTAAAACTAAAAAGGACTGAAAAGTCAAAGAGAATTCTGAGGATGAGCATTGTTTTTAAAGCAACTGAGTAACTGAATAATAACTGAATAACTGAATAAAGCAACTGAATAATTATCCAATGAGAAGGTGGGGTTTTTTATACAGGGCAGTGGCTTGTTGGAGTGTTGTGGTTATCAAGCAGTTAACACACTGTATTAGGTGGGAATGCTGACTTATGAAATATGAGTCAGCATCCTGAGTGGTGGGGGCTTGGCTAATTCTATAGCCAGAGGTAGACTCCCTCAGCCTTGCCTCCCAACGCTGGCTTCTCCCCTATATGTGATCCCTCCTGTCTATGCTGACGTGCTCGTCATTCCTGGATGCTGGTATTTTAAGAAGACTGCATTAAGTACCAAGACTGCAACAGGAATGAAGCTCTTCTTGGAGCAAGTTTGACTCCTAAGTGCTTTATGGGGATACTTTCCATTGTTCACAATCTCCAACAGGGCTTGGACTAGATTACCTTTGTGGCCTCTTCCAACTCTACAGTTCTATGCTTTTATGAAGGTACACTCTGCCTCAATGATCCTCTCCCTGCTGTCTCTGCAATCCACTGCAATCACAAGCCATTTAACTGGTGGTTACTGCTAACTCCTCTCTCTCTCTCTCATTGCTGCTTGCAAGATTCGAAACAACAGGTGATCAGACAGTGACAAAAACTAGGAAAATATCAGCAGGAGGCTTTGGGAGTTAGCAGCACACCCCCTGTTGGCGTGTGGACCGTAGCATGTGCCCAATGATAAGTTCTGCTGATGCTGGCCTTGCAGCAAGCAAAGACCCCTATTAATAACTGGTGAGAAGATAAACAGCAGAGGGGAAGACGATGGAAAGGTAGCCATTATCTTGCACACTCCACACTGAGTCATTACATTAAGATGTGTTCTTTCTCCCTGATACTTAAACTGAACAGGGAAATGCTTTGCAGTTTATTAGAATCCTGTCCCTCCTGCGAGACATGGGATATTACAGGGTCTTGTCTGTTTAATGCAGTTTCAAATCTTTGCTCTTGGGAGCAGATACCATTTGCACACACCCCAGTGAACAGAATTTGGAATCAGTTCTGATTAGTGCCCTCCTTTTCTCCTCCTGGTTCAATTAGCAGAAGATATTGAAGCTGTGAATAACCTGTAAGGTCACCCTTTCTGGGATGTTTGCGGAAGCGAGTGGATGAAATTATATGGAAATGGGGCATTCATCAATAATGTTCTAAACTGCTCAGCAGGCAGACCAGCTAGGCAATAACCAACACAAGCTTCTTCTCCCTGAGTTTTATTTTTCACTTAATCTCCACAGCCACCCCTTTCAAATGCTGTAGCAATATGAAAGACATGCACTGCTGCTGCTTTGAAGGCATATTTGTTCTCTCCCATCTTCGTGGTAGACCAGCAGCGAGGCCTGGCCCGTCCATGAAGCAGAGTGAAGCAGCTACCTCAGGTGGTGGAATCCCACAGCATGGCCTGAGTGCCCCACAACTGCTGGGGTTGTCAGGTGACTGTGACTCTTTCCAGTGAGATCTCATGAGAGTTCCACAAGACCTCACCAGATTTCATCAGAAATCTGTGCAACCCCAGTGAGCATAGCCCAGAAATACAGACTGTAGTGTTGATCCACTGTTAGTTATTATGCATGCAGATACATGCAAATCATTAGGCTCAGGGTGATTGCAATCCTATGCATACAGTCCTGGGAGGTGGCTCTGTTTAACTGACTGGCGCTTACTTCTGACTGCATAGGTTGATCTGTAACCAAAGATCTTTAGCCAGTGGAAATGTGACCTTTAACTTTAATTAGAAATGCAAGCAATCTTGGAAAGACATATTACCATTTAAACTGCAAGTGCGGAGCAAAGAGGGTCCATCAATTACCATCAATTACCCCTGCATTCAGGCAGACAACATTATCAGTCCTCTGGAAAAAAAAGCAGCAGAGCTGTGCTCTTGGCATTCCTCAGTCACTGCACTACTGTCTGTATCCCAAAGCCATGGTAAGATGATGCTAGGGATGTCCTCCAACCACAGTATTTGATTTCAATCTGAATCTATTATATAGGCATGCAGGTACAAGATTCTCCTTGCATCTCTTTTCGTATTTGCTCTTTCTTATTCCAGTTCAATTTATTATTTGGGTCCAAATCTCATCTGTTAAACCCAGAGCTATGTCCCCTGCCCTACCATATACTATAATGGGGAAAATAAAAGAAATGTAACCTAAGTGGATGAACTTTGCAGACAAAGGAGCCTCTTTCCTTTGTATTAAAGGTAAAGGGACCCCTGACCATTAGGTCCAGTCACAGATGACTCTGGGGTTGTGGTGCTCATCTCGCTTTATTGGCCGAGGGAGCCGGCTTACAGCTTCCGGGTCATGTGGCCAGCATGACTAAGCCACTTCTGGCAAACCAGAGCAGCACACAGAAATGCTGTTTACCTTCCCACAGGAATGGTACCTATTTATTTACTTGCACTGTGCTTTCAAACTGCAAGGTTGGCAGGAGCAGGGACCGAGCAACAGGAGCTCACCCCACCATGGGGATTCGAACCACTGACCTTCTGATCAGCAAGCCCTAGGCTCTGTGGTTTAACCCACAGCAACACCCACGTCCCTTCCTTTGTATTACACTTGCCAAAATACAGATTTTAGGACAGATGTTGACTGAGGAATAGGGATGGAAGGATCTGGCACTCCTATTTTCTCATCTTCCTAATCTTAAATTCAGTTTTCCACATTTTGCACAACAAACAAACAACCAAATCCCCATGAAAATTAATCAGTATTCTGCCGTGCCGAAAGCCTTCTATTTTTTATTTTGGTACACTCATTTTCATTTGCTAGGAGCTCAGAGACCCCACTCAGACCCTTTAAATCCACACTTGTAACAAACTTTGCAGCAAAAAGTCTATGGTAGGAGGTCGTTTATGTTTTCTCTTGACAAGAAGCATTAACCATCCTCTAAGAAAAACATGCACACACATTTAAACTTGATCTCCAAATTAAAAGATGGGACTTGGAAATCGTGCAGAAAGGGCACCACCTAGCCTTTCTGACTTTTCTGTGAAAAACATTGCAAAGTGGGATAGAGGAAGCCAAGCATTAATATAAAAGCCCGTTGCAAGCGTGCGAAGAGAGGGAGGGGTGGAGACCTTGAAAGCTGCCGTGTCTAGTGAAGTGAAGGTGTTATAATGATAATTGGTATCTTGGGTTTTAAAACTACAAATTATTTCCCCATTAACATCTCCTTTCCAGCTGACCTTTTATTGATTTTGACTGTAATTCCTACCTTCCCAGCAAACTGTGTTCTATTTTCCTGCAAAACTCAGTTACCTGACAAAGCAGGAGCAATATTAGCATTCTTCATATTATGCATTTAATCATCTCTAGCAATCTGCCTCCAAGGGTTGCAGATTCAGATTTTTTATAAAAAAAACCACCCCACTTTTTTAAAAAACTGCCTTCTATACCCATTTTGCATGGTCTTGAACACCACACACATTTTCAAGCCACCTCTGTCCCAGAGAACTCTTCCCAGATGCACCAAACTCCCTTTCTGACAAAGCCAAAAGTATGGCCAGAAGGTGCATAATTGCAGCCACCTTGCTGAAATCATTTCCATCTTTTTCTAGTCCAGGGATGGGGATCCTCAAGCCCAGAGGACAAAGCATCCCTCCAGGCCTATCTATCTGGCTCTCCAGAGACTTTCCCTGCCTTTTTCCCTCACCAGCAATGCTCTGCACCTTCTTGGAGTGCTTTCCTCCACCAGGACATGTTTTGAACTATAATGATGCGTCTTGTTTGCTTTGATGAAGGGTGCAAAGCGCTCTCTCTCTCTCTCTCTCTCTCTCTCTCTGTGTGTGTGTGTGTGTAAACTGTTAGAATTCCTGCCCCATGATTGCAGTCATGGGATTATTGTCTATCACATGACGGTATGTGTTTTGACTTCACAGAATGGGAAGTGACGGAAACAGGATGTTTGTGTTAATGTGTTCCGTGAAGTGGGACTATTGTCCTTTCTTCTTTTTCTCTTTGCTGTCTGATGCTAGAGAGAGAGGGAGCCATGTTGCAGTGCTCCATGTGTGTTTATATGTAAATAAAGTAGATTAGCCAAAATGCTGAGTTGCTGAGGTCTGTCACACATGATGTTCAAACTCTACGGATCCCTAAGTGTGCCGGTGTCAGTTGGCATTGGTCGCTGTGATGTTCAGGCAGAAGAAAGCTTTTGAAGCTCCCGAACGATCGACCAGGAGGACGGGAACATGCCAGTCGGGCATGTGTCTCTGCCCGAGTCCTACTCAAGTGTAGACTGAACTCCTGACATAAACATCTAATATTTGTGTGGGTGATACATAGTCTACTGTAGAAAGGTGAGAGCTCCATTTGTTGCCCCAGCCACTTGACGCCTTTGACGCCACTCACCACTGGCATGTGGTACACAGAGGCGGAGCTAGCTGCTCCAGTACCCAGAATGGCACACATGCTGTGCACCCGGGGGTGGGGTGAGCTGCCCACGGGGGCAGGGAGAGTGTCCCAGGGGGGTGCTGCCTGCAGCGAGCATCCCAGGGGGGTGGGGCGGTGATGTCACCCCCCTCAGGGATGACACCTGGGACGGAGCACACCCACTGCACCCTCCTTCCTCTGCCAGTGGTGGTACCCCATGGAGAACTGCAGACCTTGGAGTGAAAAAGGTTCCCCAACTCTGCATTTAGATTGTCCCTTTCTTTAATCACAGAATTCAAAATTGCATAGACTTCCAAACAGTCTTGGGACCAGGCTTTGCTAGCAGCTTGAGGGGCTATTTGGAAGTCTATGCCATGTTGAAATCCATGATAGAGGAAAGGGACCATTTAAATACAGGGACAATTTAAATGCAGCGAATTAATACTGGCAGTAGGGTTTTATTGTGTTGCATATTTTATTTTATTTTATATTTGCTAAGTGGTAAACACATTGCAAAACTGACAGAACTCTTGTGCTCCCCATGAGAAGGGAATATGCCTTGTTTGGCAGCAGCAAAGGACAAGCCACAGTAGCTTAGCACAAGATCCATATATGAAGAGTTTCCACCCTGTGAAAGAGACTCCCATTTTTCTGTCTCATTTTCAGGAGACAGAATTTATATATATATTGTCAGGGGTTGGACTGAGGAGGAATGGTGGGGACCACCACCACCCCCTTTCTCCTGAACTTTCCTGAGAACAGGAGGACAGTATAGATTTAGAACAGTGGTTTGCAGAAGGGCATAGTTCAGAGGCTGCAGAGGGCAGAAGCTGAAAAATATTGGAAGAGGAACAGCAGGAAGAAGAAGAAGAAGAAGAAGAAGAAGAAGAAGAAGAAGAAGAAGAAGAAGAAGAAGAAGCAGCAGCAGCAGCAGGGGAGAGGCAGCTGACAAACTCAGTGTCTTTGGAAAGCATTCCTGCCCCCCCTCCCAGGACCAGGCGTGCATTGAGGGTAGTAGAACAGAGAGCTCAGAGGCAGAAAGCTCAGATTAGCCAACGCTGGAATGATGTATAATAGGGGAGACGTAGGGGGTGGGACTTTACTTGGAGCAATACCAAGGTACCACTGTAAGTTATGTCATAAGAACTTTTATTGTTTCTTTGGGAGGGATCAGATTCCCTGAAGCCTGACATTATCTGTCTATCTATCTGTCATCTATCTATCTGCCTGAGTGCAAGGGCAGCTTGGGTGTCTTTCCAGTAAATATTTCTCCAGTCCTCTGCTGCATCCTTGGCTGCCTATATTTCCTATTTAGAAAAGTCTCAGAAGAGGAGTTCCTCCTCATGCCTCCCCCTGGGCTTTCATTAAAGTGTGTGCGCCCGGGAAGGCTGCAGGGTGTGGACCACTGGGGAGCTGATTTGCAGAAGGAAAGAAAGGACCCCTAAGAACACCCCTCAGCTACATCAAAGTAAGATAAGCATGATAAATTTTAAAAAAACTTGCGCTCCATTCGTGATGATTTCACCAACATTTTCTCTCCCCAAATCCAATTTCTTTCCTCTGTCATTGATAGGAAAGGGTCAGGTGAGGAAACATGGGATACAATTTTGACACTACACTAGGAAAAGCTTGTACTTAACTGAAGTTAATACAAGGGATGAAATTCTTTCTTCAAGTCTGCCGTGCTAACAACAAAGGAGATTCATTCTGTACGGTGAGCAAATTGTCCATCCCACTGGAATCTTTGGAGTCTCCTCAGAAGTTAGGCAGAGGGGAAGAATATGAAGGGAGAGCTTCCAGGAGCTCATAAACCTTTAAAGCATGAATTACAACTGGAACATGAAATCAATGTCTGAATAAAATGCTTTTCCAGCAACCTTCTTTGCAAAATTATCATGTTCCCAAGGAGAAAAAATGTCTTACACCTCATTGTTTGTAAGTCATGGGCTCAAAATGATGGTGGTGATTTTGAATCATTATGAGTTTGTATTGAATTGTATTAATTGTTTTGCCAAATTTGTTTGCATTTCACTTATTTATATGACAATGTGCTATTGATATGGCAATATTGATTGTAATTTTGCTCATTTTTAATGCTGCTGTTATTATTTTGGGCTGCTTTGGGATCAGTATTGTGTTGAGAAAAAGCAGAATACAAATATTATATATTAAATCATGATTATAAATGCATATTTGTTTATTTTTTAGATTTCTTACCCACCCTTTCCCATTAGGTCCCAGGACAGGTTACCAACATAAAATATACCCTTACAAAACAAATAAACCAGTTGCATCCATAAAACAAGAAAAGTATAAAAACAGTTAAAAATCGTTCTCTCTGTGTGTGTATACATACTGTCAGTGTTTTTTTTCTGGGGGGACGCATACCCCTAAACATTTTGTGAATCTAATAGGAGAAGAAACTAAAAAAAATTAAAATTTTAGTTTCTTCTCTAGCATGGTGAATTGTCAGTTCCGTTGCTCCCCCTGATGGTGGCGTCATTTCCTGTCACAGTGTTTCTTAAGTCTCATACAGAAGCAAGCATTTAATGTGTGAAGTAGGAGTTGGAATCTAGCACAGTGATTGGTCAGTTTTGTTGTTACCATTTCCAATGGCGGCTTCATTACCTTTCTCTGTGTTTTCTGAGTCTCAGATGGAAGCGGGCGTTTAATGTGTGAAGCAGTGTGGAATGTGGATGTGTGGTGTTTTACTGATGAAAGTTTGGCTTCTTTGACGGGCAGTATTTTGATACGAGTAATAAAATTACTAACTTTTTTTCATCATCATGCCAATGTGGAAGTTACTGTGAGCTGTCTAATATGAGGTGATGTATGTTCTTTGTACTTTTGTCCATTTATTGTATTTATTTTTCCCGATTTGAACTATAAAATGGTGATTTTCTTGAGTCAAAATGAGAGTATCCCTAAACATATTTTTTTAAGAAACAAAGCACTGCATACTGTATATATATAAGTGCATATCCCACCTTTCTTCCAAGATGCTGTGCAAACTCCTCTCCATCTCCATTTTATCCTCACAACAACCCTGCCTGATTGGTCCACTTTCACTGAGTTGTATCCAATAGTGTCACTCAGCAGGGGGAAAGGTTTCAATGGAAGGAGAGGGAAAGCAATTTTCAGCAACTCCCCCTCCAGACCATTAAGCCTCACTAAATCTGGTCTGGATGATCCACAAGTCATTTGGAGTAATTTTAGGGGACCACTGAAAATTGCTTCCCTCCCTGTTCCTCTGATGGAAGCCTTACCATCAGCTGTGTGCTTCTGTTGGATCCTGCAATCCCTGGCTTACAAAGTCCATACGCAGAGCCTGAGTACCAGTCACTGGGAAGCAACAGCAGGAGATGACTATTGGCCTTATGTCTTGCTTCTGAGCTTCATACGGATGTCTGGTTGGCCACTGTGGAAGCAGGTTGCTAGACTAGATGGACCTTTGATCTGATCTAGCAGGACTTTTCCTATGTGAAACATCCTCATGCAGTGCAGCAAGAACTGACTGTGTTTCTCATTCCACATATAATGAAGGCATCAAAGCCTTTATTATCCCCTAGTCCTTTCCCTTGTCAGTTTCATAGTTAGGGGCATTTACAAGAACAAGACGATTAACCCTTTACACATTGCACCAAGCCAGACACGTTGACCTATGTACCGGTAACATAGTGACATAGTCCGGGGTTTTTGCCAGGGTCAATTTTTTCCCTGGGTAATTTTAAAGGAGCCCACCTTTGAACCTTTTAAATGCATCTTTGTTCCAGAATTACCCACAATTAGAACTACAATTGATGGCCAGCAGAGCTTCATTCAGCTGCAAGAGGAGTGCATTGGACAAAGCTGACCCACATGAATGGAAACTAATTTCTATCACGTACATAATCTAGTACATCCTGTCGTAATGTTGTATGCCGTTTGAAGGTGTGAGACCTCTTTCATTACGAAGTTGCCTAGTAACTGGTTTCCAAGAGCTGCTGAAAAAGCAGCGGTGGGGGGGAGCACCTGCAATGGCCAGTATTTGAGCTCTTTATATTGTTTCAGGCAAACATGCAAGATTGCTTCAGGGTTTGCTTCTCATCTTCCATCCCAGGCTTATCTAACCTACTGCCATGGGTCCCATGGTGGCAAACGGGACAGGGATAGGAGGATTTGTCAGAGTGAAAATCCCGAGCTGAATGGTGGGGGCAGGGCTGAGGAGTGAGTGAGGAGAGGTCTCCGCCCTACAATAGCCAGACGTCACAGAAGGGGATGGAGAACTGTTTGGGTCAGTGCTCATCCCGCCTTCAGAGAATGAGGTTTCCATGGTAACTGAAGAGATGGGTGGCCAGTCAGCGAGGCTGGCTGGACCAGAGGCAGAAGAGGACTTGGAGGGATTGACTTGGGTCTTGTTGCCAAGGTCACATTGCCATCTGTGCTGGAGTAAACAGACACAGCCTACTCACTGGATGGCATGCTCAGTCTTCATGCTTGGGATGAGAACCATGCAAATGACTGGTCCCTTTTTGTTATTTAAAAGTAGAGCGGGATGGAATACCAAGTGTTTGGACAACTTAGTTAGTCCTGACTCTTAGAGCTCTGTTGTAGAGTTATGAATCCTGCGCCTTGAGCTAATGCTGAGCCATTTGCTAGTTCCCTGAATAAAGCTTTCAGGTTTCCTCAAGTCAAGAGTCTGACTACCGGGTCTGAGGACGAATGGGAGCCAGGACACCCACTGGGTAAGCCTAGTATAGACTTTTTACAATGGGCAGAGGGCAGATGATGAAACTGACTCCAACTTTGTTGAAACTGATCAGGTTACTGGCTCAATGGGAACTTTTATCTATAGCACCTTGAGTTCTGAAGAAGGAAGCTTGGAGGTAAATCTAATAGATCCCATAAGGATGGGACCAGTTTATATGAGGGACTGATTACACCCATATGAACCTGTCCAGGCCTCAGAGGGCTGCTGGGAGTTGTGGTATAAAGCACCTCAAGAATATCACAAAGGTTGGTGTGACAAGTGAAGGAAGTGCATATGTTAAAGTTGACTCTGGTCCATGAAAGTTTATCCCATCATAAATATTTTGCATGTGGGCCTGCCATCAAAATCTAGGGCACTAGAGACTGGGTTTTTGTGGTGTTGGTCATCTTTTCATGGAATTCTCTTCATAGAGAGGTACATATGGCCCCTCTTTTTTGTTTTAAACATATACTGAAAACAAGAGGAGCTGAGCTCACAAGCACTGAACTGAAATTTCCCAGAAGTCATTTTTCTGAAGGGGAAAAAAATCTGAGATGCTTTTCTTTTCTCTTTGTCATTCCCCTAAAAAAAGGAAACCACCTTGCAGAATTTTCTCGAAATATTATTTACCATTACTTTGGTGGTGGCATTTTAATATAAAAAAATCAGTGGTGGGTTTTTTTTTAAAAAAAGGTAAATGATAGGTCTTCCTCTTTAAAGAGATCAGTAGCTGCAATAATCCGAGGGATTTGATAAGTAGCTTTCCATGCTTCAGTTAAAGCTAAGTGGAGGCTGTCCAGAGGTAACATCTTGCCTTTTCAGATCAGGAAGCACAGACAGATGAGCAGACTGCAAAGTGCTGGAGAAAAACATTTAATTGCTATGATTGCTATGATTAGGTAAGGTCAATCCCACACCCACTGAAATTCTACAGACTTTTGAAAAATTACTGAGGAAGATTTTGGAACAGTGCTAGAACAGAGATCTAGGAGGTGGGGAGAAGGTAAGAAATAAGAGAGAGAGAGAGAAAGGGTGTGGAGGAGAGAGAGAGAGAGAGAGAGAGAGAGAGACTGAATGAGAATACTGGAGCTGGAGGAGAGAAATTTTAGTTGAAACATGGTAGATACTAACAGTAACTTTCATTGATAGAGACTGCTGTCTAAGTAATGATGGATAACTGGCATGGTTGTCATGAAACTAACAGTGTTGAGTTCCTTTGTGTTTCTTTTTATTCATTGTTATCATGGTTAATTAATTGCTTGTGTTCACTATTTTATACCTTAGTTTAAAGAAATATTGTTCTGGCACCCATGAGATGTAAAATTGATTGTCAGTTCATCTCTTCTCATTTGAGGACTTGTGTGCATTGCATGTCACATATTGAATGTGTGCGTATGATAGGGATGCTGGTGTGAAATCCATGGTTCTTTATTTTCCAATCAAGAAATCATGCATTTTCAGTTACTGACAAGTGTCTCAATTAAATAAGACATTGCAGGTTCAGATCAGAAACTTTTCCTTTCCCACCATGACACTCATCATTAATTGTCCAAGGTGTTGGGCAGTTAAGTCAGTTTCACAGAGTGGAGAAGGGGGAGCAGTAGCTTAATGAGAAATAATCATAGAGTGTGGAATGATAAGAAATGAAAACTAGATGAGTCCTTGTAGGAATGCAACATTTTGGATGAATTTATGTCCTCAGAAGGAATGGCCTGAAAGTTTCATTCAATTCACCCCCAAATAATAATACAAATTCTTTTCTAAACTTAGAAATCCAACTTTGAAATTATCCAGCACAAAAGCCCCTTGACTGAGTTGACTGTAACGTGACAGGGACTATCCACTCTGAAGGGGCCAGCAAATTTCATCAACTTCTGCCATAAATGGAGACAGTTAAACCCAGTTGCTTGATTTTCCAACTGTGAATTGGTAAAAATGAAATTGATTCATACAGATCCTGAGCCAATTTAGGGAGCCTACAAAACATTTCGTACCAAAGTGGACTATTTCCCAATAGGCCAAACTGGAGTACAAAATGAAACTTGTGGTCTGTGCACACACCTAGTCTAAACCCCGATCTTATTTTTGGGCGGTCCCTTTCTGTTCCAAATTGGCAGATCCCCAACCAGCTGTATTAGCTATTAGAAGATATGGTGGTGTTTCCTATGCTCACTGTGGAGTCTTTTGAGCAAGAAGAAACACTCATATGCCCAGAAGACATGGTAGCAGGAAATATTCCTTCCTAATTCTGCTCTCATTCTGGTTTGGCATTAACACAGACTTTGTCAGGTTGAGGACAAAATTAAAAGCAAGTATCCTGGTCTGCCGAAGGAAGATGAACAGAAAGTTGTTGGGTTTTTTTTAAAAAAATGCAGTCAGGAAAAAATAGAGGGTATGATGGTTTTATGAACCCACCCACCCCTAAATCTGATTTGGAAGTGTCTGGAAACTTTTCGCTCAAGTCTAATTTTCTGCAACTATCTAAATTATTTCTAAATCTAACAATAAATATTCAGCCTGCTATGCTAATGCTTTTGTACAAGCCAATAGCAAAAATCTGATGTCAAAATATGCATTGTGTGATTTTAAAAATAACATTGCACCAAACTTGCTTCTGCGTCAACCTGCTTGATCTTTCTCTTGTGTTCAATAATACTAGTCTTCAAAACCTTTTTGTTCTACCTCTATATAAAAGATTACCATGTGCAGTTCCATCATTCAGAACTTCAGTACCATTCACTGCAGGTTCACCATGTTGACACAGAGTTCTATGCATTTATGAAACATTTCACTGACAGTGCACTAGCATTCTGTCTCCCCACCAGCCCACACACCAAAGAAAACCTTTAAAAAAAATTCAACAAAATATTTCAACCATTCCTTTTCTTATTTATTTAGAGCCCTGTGAAATAAATAAATAAGCTATTGCTGAAGTCCTTAATGCACTTAGGGAGCAATCCAAACTCAAGATCCCTAGGAATGTGTTAGGATTCAGTGGATCTCCAGCTGATCTATCCAATTCTTAGTATAGCCATGCAGTTGGCATAAGCCCCATATCCTGGCACAGCTATAGATACCCCAGGATAACTTCCCCATCCCAGCTCATCTGAAACAGGTGAATTATATGCCAGTGTAAACCCTGATTGGGACTAAAAGGCCAAGAGAAAGTGTTGATGCATAGGAATCAACTTCATGCATATATAGGTCAGAAAACACACACTTTTGACTGAAACTCAGGACAAATGTTTCCTTTGAAACCCAGGTTGGAAGATAAAGAACTAGAGCTTGAGTTGAGATTTCTCAGAAGTTCTGTTTTCTAAGAAAGTTTCTGGAAAATTTCTTGTTCTCACTACTCCTGTAAAACAGGAGTTGTTATCATTACTCAAAGTTGATGTTGTTGTTGTTGTTTAGTCGTGTCCGACTCTTCGTGACCCCATGGACCAGAGCACGCCAGGCACTCCTGTCTTCCACTGCCTCCCGCAGTTTAGTCAAACTCATGCTGGTAGCTTCGAGAACACTGTCCAACCATCTTGTCCTCTGTCGTCCCCTTCTCCTTGTGCCCTCCATCTTTCCCAACATCAGGGTCTTTTCCAGGGAGTCTTCTCTTCTCATGAGGTGGCCAAAGTATTGGAGCCTCAGCTTCAGGACCTGTCCTTCCAGTGAGCACTCAGGGCTGATTTTCTTAATAATGGATAGGTTTGATCTTCTTGCAGTCCATGGGACTCTCAAGAGTCTCCTCCAGCACCATAATTCAAAAGCATCAATTCTTCGGCAATCAGCCTTCTTTATGGTCCAGCTCTCACTTCCATACATCACTACTGGGAAAACCATAGCTTTAACTATACAGACCTTTGTTGGCAAGGTGATGTCTCTGCTTTTTAAGATGCTGTCTAGGTATTACTCAGAGTAGATTCATTTAAATTAATGAAAGTTAGATGAGCAAGATTTATTAATTTCAATGACACTACTCTGATTATGTGTACATTAGAGACAATCCATGTGTCCACGCTCAAATTTCATGGCCCATGAACAGGAGAATATTGGGAGTTCATTTTTTGCTCCCTTCTGTGATGTACCACCCCTGGGAAATATTGCTAGTCTTATCAACATCCACTGGAAACTCTTCAATAGCTTCAACTGCTCCAAGTGCAGAAATGTTCTAACTTCTATCAGGAAGCATTTGCTGGCAATGCAGGTCCTCACAAACGTTCTGCACATCTTCACCCATAGAAGTAGCGCTTCTACGTGACAAACCGCGCCCTCCTCAGTTGCAACAGGTTTCTAAGTGCCAGAGTCTGTGAGACACTGCCTCAGTTTAGCAACTTGCAGGATCAGCCCATTAGCATATCTTAAAAATGAATTCATAAAATGTAATGTTGAGATATTATTCCTTTTTTTTAAAAAAAAGGAGACTTATTAAGAAAAGCAAACAATATTATTTTATGTAAAACTTGCCTGTACTGTAAATGACTGGGAGGTTGGGGGGGGGGCGAAGAGAACCAATAGGAATATGCAATTAAAACCTCACGCAGAGAAGGGAACGTTTTTCAGGATGCAGCGTAATCTGTGCATAATGGCTTGAGGGGTTTTTTGTGTGTTTGGGGGGAAATATATATAGAAAAACAAAAGGGAATATCACAGTATAGATAACAGAGCTGTTTGCCGGTTGTATTATTATAACTTCTCAAGGTCACACACTCATAAGAGACAATTATCATATCATTAGCCTTCTCCTATAAAACTAATTTCCTATTTCAACATTGATGTGAATATCCTTAGCTGATTGAAAGGGATGGAGACAATCCTGGCATAATTTCCTTTAATGGGTTGAGTCTAGGGAGTTTACTTTTCAGAGAGAGAGAGAGAGAGAGAGAGAGAGAGAGAGAACAGTTGGAGTGAAGTCACACTGAAGTTTTCCCCCCAGTACTAATCATGTGAAACTAGATTTACAAGAGGCCCACAACCTATTCAGACCATCCTCTCCACACAACAGTTCAAGCCCATACCCACTCCACCCTACAGACCTATCTGCATTGGGGAGAAAGGTCTGAAATGGGAGCCTGGACATTTAAAGCTTGCCATATATAACCTTCTCCACAACATGGGTGTCCACAGGAGGGGATGAGAGGGCAGCACTCTCCGCCGCTGCCACCCCAATCAACCATAATGCCCAGATTTCCAGATTTCTTTAAAAAGAAGAGGGAGTAAGCCCCGTATACACTATACAACTAAAGCAGGCATCCCCAAACTCGGCCCTCCAGATGTTTTAGGACTGCAACTCCCATCATCCATAGCTAACAGGACCAGTGGTCAGGGATGATGGGAACTGTAGTCCTAAAACATCTGGGGGGCCAAGTTTGGGGATGCCTGATTTAAAGCAAGAATAACAAATTACTTTAAGCAGCCATGAGTCGTTGCCCCCCCAAAAAACCCTGGGAAATGTAATTAATTAAGGGTGCTGAGAGTTGTTAGGAGACCCCGCTTTGCCCTCAGAAAGCTACAGTTCCAAGAGTTCCCTGGAGTGATTGTTCAGTAATCTTTAGTCCTGGAAACTGCTCTATAGGGGTAATAATAATAATAATAATAATAATAATAATAATAATAATAATAATAATAAATTTATTTATACCCCGCCCATCTGGCTGGGTTTCCCCAGTCACTCTTGCAACAAAATATTAAACATCCAATAAAAACATCAGACATTATAAACTTCCCTAAACTTGGCTGCCTTCAGATGTCTTCAAAAAGACAGATAGTTGTTTGCCAAGTTGTGTGCCATTTCCTTGATTAAAGAGTTGACCTCACCAACAACTGACTCTGTTTCTTCGTGCTGACCTGCATCTGACTCCAGCTTGACAGTTCATCTAGACCAGAATTGTCTTCATCGTTGGTCTTCAACTATCAAGTCTGAACCCAACCTAATCTAAGATAGTCGTAACAGGAGCATGACAACTGTACAACTATATGGGGGGGGGCATGGAAACCTAAGAAATGGCTGTCCAATTGCATGCTTGGAATAAAGGTGGATCGCACACCTGAAAAGGCTGAAGAACATTAATTGGTGGAGTGACTTGCGGCAGCTCTCCAGGGTTTCCACCCCTACCCGGAAAGATTGTACCTGGGACTTTAGATATGCAGATCGTGTGCTCTGTGAGTGGTTCTGCCAGGTGGGGGTCAGGGACCTACAGCTCTGCCCTTTCACATAAGTGTCTTGAATGTGAGATGCCACCACATGGGATGGTTGAAATATCAATGGATTCCCCTGCCCCCCCAAGAGCAGGTTGTGCACAATCCCTAGTTTAAAGGAGACCTCTCAAATTATGTTTGATTTATATCTCTGTTATTGCAATTTCGGTTTAATTAAACTGCACTTGCTTAATAGGGATGTGGCGCCTACTCCAAAAAGTCTTCAGGAGGAAAACGCTGGACGGCACTCCTCATGCAAATGAAGTGGCAACCATGCATCTTTTGAATGTTTCCCACTTCGAGCAGCTGGAGCTATTTAGCCTGACAAATGAAACACTTCAGACAGTTTCTCAATCCTTGTAATTAAAAAACAGGAAATGGCAAGGTAAATAAAGTAATCATGGGATCAATAAAACATTATTATTTTAATGAAGATCTCGCCAGTGGAGCACGGATTCAAAGCATTGGAGCTGGAGGCGGGGGGCGGGGGGAGAACATAACAGACACACATTGGATCTCAAGAGGTGCACTTGAGGGGGGAGCCAAGAGACAAGGAAGCTGAAGGGCTTCCACTTGGAAAGAACCAAGAAATCCAAGGTAGAATTTACAATCAGTCTCTGAAGAGGAGAAGATGATGCCAGGAAATAGGCTGAACATTCTCATTACAGATTAAGCCCATTGGATGCTGGGTGGCTAATGTACAATACTTTGTACAATACAATCGCTCCATTTCAGAGATCCATACATGCTTAGACAGAACCTGACGTTGCCAGATTAAGGCATCTAAATTAAGGAAAATCAAGTCACAGCCGTCAAACTCTAGTATTTTGCCTCCTAACACCCCCTTCCCCATTCTTCTCTTTCCCGCATATGCCTGGAAGATTGTGGTCTGTGCTTTGAGGGTGCCATCTAGGCTGAAGTACCAACCTGCCTGGAGAGTCATTTGGATGACATCCCAGATCCCGATAAGAGGCCCTATAAAACTGGGCTTCGGAGCTAGGGATGAGTCAATGTCTTATTCTGTTCATAAGGATGTAAGATGATCCATGTTGGATCAGACCAAAGGGCTGCCTGGTCCAGCATTCTGTAATAGCCAATCGGATTCCTATGGGAAGCCCATGAGCAGGATATGAGGACAATAACACTTGTGTACAGTTGTTCCCCAACAAGTAGTCTTCAGGCACATGCACTCTCACTATGCATTCCCTATAGAGAGAGAAGGGTGGAGCTTTCTGAAACAAGGGAAGGCCAAAACACTCTTCTTCTTCTTCTTCTTCTTCTTCTTCTTCTTCTTCTTCTTCTTCTTCTTCTTCGAGGAAGTTTTTAATGTTTGATGTTTTAGTCTGTTGGGATCCGCCCAGAGTGGCTGGGGAAACCCAGCCAGATGGGCAGGGTATAAATAAATTATTATTATTATTATTATTATTATTATTATTATTATTAAATCACTCGTAGCCAAGAAAGATTGTCTTTCATGAACATGGTCTTAACAGTGTGTCCGTAAGTGACCGTGGAGGTTAATTCTGGATCCACACATCCTTCCACAGTGGGGGCATAGATCAATAAACACCATAGTCAGGTCAATAAACGCCATATACATGGGTTGGTTTTGCTCTCTGCATTTTTCTTGAAGCTGCTGAGCAGTGAAAATCATGTCTGCTGTCCCCCTAGGAGGTGAAAAACCATTTTGGGATTCAGGACACACACACACACACCAGGCTTTCATTTATTTCTAGAATTGGCTGAAAGTAACTGACCCTATGCTCACTCCAGAAATCTTTTTGCTCACACCCGAAACTGTGGTTTGAGCCCAGATTCCAGGGAGGAACAGCATTGTCACATTCCTAAGCAGACATTTTGGGCATGTCATTATATTGCAGCGATGGACATTCTGTGTCCCTCTAGATGCAGATGGAGACCCCAACTCCCATAATCCCATTCTGGCTGGGACTGATGACATCTGAAGACTAGCACTATCTGGAGGGTCAAAGATTGCCCACTTCCCCATTCTAGGCTGGATCTGGACATGTCAAAGAAGCAATTCAGTTAAAACGCATTGTAAACTCATACAGGGAAATCCAGTAGGGAAATATGGGACTCCACAGAACCATCCAGTGTCACAGTGTTATATCACATATGCAACACATATAAAAAGCTTTTTTCTTTACCAATCTGGCTGAGTCCCTAATGCAATGCATTGAGACTAACAAGGTTATGCATCATTCCAGGAATAGGCATGATATCTTAATTTAGCTTCTGCCAATGAAGACAGCATGCATTCACTGATTCTTTTATTGTGAGAAGAATCCTGATTCCTGTAATATTAATAGTGAAGAGTGAGAAAGTGTTCTTTATTGATCCGACTTTAAATTGAGGTCTTTATTGTATATTGGGTGTATTCAAAGATAAACCTTTTCTGGCTTAATAGAAGGCTTGGGAGTGATTTACTTTTCCATGAAAAAAAAATGATGGAGGAAAAATCCTGTCCACTTTAAAAAACAAACAAACAAACACCTATTCTTGGACTGTCTCTATCATTCAGTTGGGTTTGAACCACTATTGCATGGGCATGAGATGTGGGAGAGAAGTAATCTTATAAGATTCATTAATCTTAATTAGGTTTATTTTCCCAAAGAAAGTTGTTAAATGACCTTTCTTATGTAAATTAAACCTAATTACTTCCAGTAAAGGATCCAAGTTCAATTATATAGCATATTGGAGTGCAGCCAAAGTTTGCAGTTTGAAATATTTCAACCCCTTGTAACTATCTTTTAAAAATGATGAAACAAAATAAAATTAAATTAAATAAATAAATAAATAAATAAATAAAAAATTCATTCCAGTAGCACCTTAGAGACCAACTAAGTTGGTACGAACTTTCGTGTGCATGAACACTTCTTCAGATACACTGAAACAGAAGTCACCAGACCCTTATATATAGTGAGAGGGTGGGGAGGGGTATTACTCAGAAGGGTGGTGGGAATGGGTGATTGGCTGATAGGTGTGGTAAACCTGTTGACGACTGTAAATGACTGCAATTGGTCTTTACAGGGAAAATGATGGTAAGACATGGTTCACTACACTCACTCACCTGAAAGGCTGGCATCTACCTTGCAGGTTCCTGGCAATCTCATCTCCCTTCAGGATGCAGCTGATCAGTAGAATAGATACAGAAATAAAATTTAAGCCACGTGTATACTCAGAAGTAACTTTCATTGAGCTCAATGAGCATAGCAGTGATGGGGAACCTTTTTCAGCCTGAGAGCCACATTACCTCCTGGAGTGTGTTCCAGGGGCCACATGCAAGTGTGTGGAGGGGGCACTATTTATTTATGTTTTTATCTTGTATTTTTAACTTGTGAGCCACCCTGAGATATTTTGATGGAGGGTGGTACACAATTCTATTATTATTATTATTATTATTATTATTATTATTATTATTATTCTGCCCCATCTGAACATGCTATTGTGTGTTTTTCCTGGACAGAACTAAGATAACAGAATATTTTACTGCACATGCTATGTCATGCGCTCATCAAGAATAGCAAAGCCAATTTAGATAGGGAAGACAGAAAAATCAAGCTTTCCTTTACAGAAGAACCAAACTTAGACAGCTGAAAGGCAAGGATGCTGCCTTGGCCTGGCAACATGTCTGTTCGTCTGGTGTGGTATTGTCTACTCTGGCTAGCAGCACCACAGTCTCAGGAAGAGGCCTTTCAATGAGGACCTTTTGCAAGAAAAAGAAGCTCTGCACCCTTTCTAACTTCTTCACTAACCACATGATGTCTTTTTGCTTGCTTGTTATTTCCCAAGATTCATACCACCGGACAAATTAATTTTGCTAATTCTAAGCATCGTGCAGATGCCTTGATGAAGGTTCACAAGGTGTCCTCCCCCTCCCCAGTTGAACATAGTGAAGACAGTGAACCAGCTTGTTCTCCCCCAAATTTCAAATACTTCTCAACTGTTGTTGAAGATGTGCTCAGCTATGTATCTTAGCAGGCTGCCACCTTGACTCCTCCATTCTCACTTCCTCCCACATCAAATCTCTGCTGCCGTTTCCTTGCATCTCTGTTTCTTTCCTTTCATTCCTTCTTGTCCACAAGCTTCAGGAACATACATTTAAAACAAGGTCTGGGGGGTCCTTTTCTTTGTACAGTAGACAATTTGCTACATGCGCGCGCGCACACACACACACACACTGTTCTCTGTCTTTCCACCATTCAAACAAGCCAGAGGTATCCTTCCTTTGTTTCAAATAAGTTCATCTACTGCTGCTTTCTGGTTTTGTTTTTTTTTTTTGCCCACCAGGATGACTTGGGTGGGCATACTTCACCCAACAGGAAACCAAGGAAAGATTATATGGATTCCTAATGTTTTCCTGTGAATGCCTACATTATATTTGAGCTTTCACACAATGTAAAAGCCTCATATCGAAATATAGTGGGATATAGTGCAAGTTGAGCCGTGATTTCCATGTTATTTGTATAGGGATGTTTTTCCTGCAAGCAAATAACATGGAAAACGAGCACTAAACTTGGAAGCACTAAACTTTTGGAAGTGGCTTTTACTTTGTGTGAAAGGTAAATATAAAATGGAAATTAACAGGGAAATGGAATAAACTGCAGCCTCCTTCTTGATATATTTGGGGTGTTTTGCTTTTTACAAGCATATTTTTGTTGAAAATCCCCCCAAACTGACAACATGTAGTGCATGGTACAAGCTATGAATTTGTGGGAATCCCTGTGCAGGGATGGGGGTGGGGAGGAATTAAATTCAGTCTGAATTTTAAGGTGAACTGCCCAATCTGCACTTTCTGAAACAGTCTGCGAACCAAAACACAGACATCCTTTGAAAATTGCACTTCTTTGAATTTTGCAATGCAGTTCTTCAGTGAAGTAATCTGTTCCCAAGTATACATATTAGGGCAAAGTGCGCATAGATATGCATATATTAGTGAAGAAGCATACCAAGGTGCATCGTATCAGGAGACGTTGCTGTGCAAAACTGTGTAAGCTGCACACAATTTCATACAAAAAAAATGTTCATAGAAAAATTCAGACTAAATTGCTAATGGATTTTTCAGGAGGATTTATTTATAATAAAAATAAATAAAATCACAAGCTAATGTGGAAATGCAAAGAACCAAACTTTAGCTTGGAAAAGTGAGGAATTGAGAGAAACCTAAACTGAAAGATTCACAGGACTTCTATTTCAGAGTTTTGTGTATGTACAGTCAATGGAGCTCCTTGAGTAGATTTAACTCTTTGCCCTTTCTTAACTCCATCTAACCTTATAACTGATTATCTGATGCGGGACCAGTAACAGGACACATGTAAGTTCCTAAAATAGTAAGGTTGGCCATTTATTCAGAATCAATCTGAACAGGTTAATATACTACCTAACATCACTGTTGGCCCAAGTATTTTTAATTGGTTTGTGCTAATTAGAACATAATTAAACCAAATTAACTCAAATAATAAAAGAAAGCTTGCCAAAGCTGTAATAGCATGGAAATAATGTAGGAGTTGCTACAGTTCATGATTTCATGCGATCGGAATGACCTTTTCTAATAACAAGGACTTAGGCGGTGTAATCATCTTGTTATTGAAGCTGGTTAAATGACTCATTAAGATTTCCCTTTTGTCCCTTTTATGCATCTTCACCAGTTAAAATCAGTACAGTGAGATAATAATGAAATGTTATGTTTGCATCATTTTCGAGAGGCAGATTGCTGCCTGCTAAATAACAATAGTGGGTGGTGGGGTGATGGCACTGACCTGACCTCCCAGTAGGTGGGTCACTGAGAGGGAAAGTAGGAGGGACAGGCAGTTGGGAGCTCAGAGTTAATACTGTGCACCTGCCAGTATGTTAACACAGTGCTGATCTCCTCACCACCTTGCGTCTCCCATCCTCCATCTCTCCTGGTAAGCAGCAGTGACCCACCTATCAGGGGGTCAGGTAAGTGCTACCACCCCAACCCACCATCCATTGCTGAAGATCAAAGAGGGTCAATCATTGAGCTTTTTTCCATATGGTAATGTGAATTATTACAGTGATGGGGTCATTGCCTCAAATGAACAAAGTAGACTACTAAATTCCACCCTGACTGCGATTCGTGCTAAATTGTGTGTTGCTTGCTGGATTTAGGTGATGACTTCCAGACAGCAACCAATGTCAAGAATGAGGCTGCCCATTCTCAAGTTACAGGATTGGGGGCACCATGAAAGAGGAGCAATTCATTGATGTTTTTGTTGTTTCTTACTCTAGCAACACAAAATGGGATGCCTCTCCTGGAACCGTTATTTACCAAAATAGATTGGCAAATTTGACAGCCCCCCTGAACCATCCTAAGAACTTGAGTTCTGATGTCCTCTGTAGTCCAGAATCTGGTATCCCATAGTGGCCACCAACCAAATGCCTACATGATGTCCACAAGCAGGACATGAGGACAATTGCCTTCTCCTAAACTAGTAGTTAGAGGCATACCAACTCTGATCCTGGATGTACAGCAGTCATAACTACTGGTCAGTGATAGATTTATCCCCCACAAATTTGTCTAATTGGTTTTAGAGCCTTCCAAGGTGTTGGCCATCACTGCATCTTCTGCGAATGAATTCCACATTTTAACTCTGTACTTTGTGAAGAACTTCCTTTTTATCTGCCCTAAATTCAGCTTCATTATTTGACCTCAAGTTCTTGTATTGAGAGGGTTAGACAAAGCTCTCCCTACCTACTTCCTCTACTCACTCTGCATAGTTCTCGACAAATCTGTGGACCCATGGAGGCAGCTCTGTTTTTCTTCCATAGAATGTTCCTGGAAGCAATGGCATATCATAATGTCCTATTACTCCTTGGCCATTATCTGCTCTGTTTTCAACTCAAAGAGCAAGGTAAAGAAGTCCAACATCATCAAACACTGCAAGAGTGAAGAACCCAAACATGCATGGGAAGGAATTCCACAATTTATGGTCTGCCACAGAGAATGCCCTCTCCTGGGCCACCACCCCCTGAGCTTCTGAGGGAGATGGAACTACCTCTACTGATCTTAACACCTGGGAGGGTCTTACAGGAAGGAAGCTAGCTGTCTATCAGATATTTGGGACCTAAGTTATTTAGGGCTTTAAACACTAGAATGAGCACCTTAAGTTGGGCACAGAAATGAACTGGCAGCCAATGAAGCTGTCTTAGAACAGTGGTTATAAAACTGCACCTGCCAGAATATGAACAACCCTGAAAACTTTTAACTGCATTTCCTTTTTAAAGCATTTGTTTGATTTCAGCCTCTGGAGAAAATGCAAGGCAGTGAAATAAATATTTTTTTTTAAATCGCCAATAGTTAAACATCCTCTGTTTAACATACGTGTATCTCCATCAGAAGCTTAAGTGTATACTTAACGGAAGCTGCAGTCTCCATCATGCAGCTCACATCACCTAAAGACAAAGAATAGGTCATGCATATTTAGCTGTTTATTTGTCTCCTCTGGTCCTTTTTGTTGCCGAGTACTGAAGAAGAGGAAAATCCCCCCAAAACCTATACAAAGACATAAAGCAGAAATATGTTGAAAGCATCTCATAACAAAACCACTTCTTTTGAAAATCACTTCTTTATCGTGAAGGCATTAATTTGTTTTCAACTATACCCAGAAGATGGGATTAGATGTTATTGTAACCGCGGGGGCAAAGATGGCTTTTTTTCTTTCTTCCTGGAGTGGCATACAATGAAAGTGGCATTAAGCTCTGCAAAATTAACATATCTGCAGAAACTCATAAAGCCAGCGGAAACCTAGGAACGAATAAGATGCAACGGATCTGCAAGTATTGCGTCAAGAACAGCCGACAAACTGGAAGCATCCCAAGGGAAGCTGTTATAGGTTCCTTGCAAATGAATTGGCAGCACAGTTTTTAAGATGAGCTCGGCGAGTTTCCAAAAATAATATGATGTTATAGCAAGGCACACTGATAAAGGGCTGTGTTTCACAATTTGGGGGGTGCCACAGTGAGCCAATTCTCTGATATTTAACCCCAAGATGCGAAGGGTAGTGGGATGGCACCATCAGCAGAGGGCTAAAGCCAGCAAGCCTTTCATCACACCTCCACACAATGGGAATCACCTCTATGTGAATGCCCGAATAAGATTAACTTGATTATCAACAGTACGGGATAATTGTCCTCAAATTGACCTGTCCTTCCAATCCCTTGTAAGTACCATTTTGCTGGAGTGCTGTTTTTAAATTCCTTGGCTTTAGAATACAAGTAGCCTTCTTCAACCAGCACCTCTGAGCTCCTTAGACTTAAATGCACTGAAGGTAGATTTTTGTATGAAGAGATATTTACAGTCACACTCGCACAAAAAAGTGTGTGAATTCAATAGCTGCTCATTTGGAGACCTGCTGAACAGGACGAGAGTTAAGCCATGAACTTCAGCTTTATGGTGCCTACTAGTGATGGTTTTGTGATAACTTTATGCTGATTTGTTTTTTCTTTTTGTTTCCCTTTGCATTTTTATATCCATTGCTTTTGGTTATATTTTGTTCCTTTACATTTGCAGTCTGCACAGAGGACATAATTTATTGGGTGGCGTGTAGATGCAAAAAAAGAGCACAGAGATATGTAACAGGAGGGAGTTCCGAAGGACAGATGATGCTACACTAACATACCCTCCAACATTTCTCCCATAAAAATTGGGACATCCCATTCTATACTCTCCAATATATCTCGAATGAAAATAGAGACGTCCTGAGAAAAAGCGGGACATTCCAAGATCAAATCAGAAACTGGGACGGTTTCCATAAATCTAGGACTGTCCCTGGAAAATAGGGGCACTTGGAGGGTCTGCACTAAAGGCCCAATTCTTTTTTTTATCAATAAATTTTTATTATTTTCACTAAACATAATACATACATTCATAATACATTTATAACATATATGCTCCGCATAATTACCTTTAGCTCTGCTGAGCTTCGGACTTCCCTCCACCCCTTCGGTAAGTATCATATATTTTCTAACATTATGTATTTTGTTTAATTAACTTATTTTTACCACCCATTGTGAGAGTTATTCCAACCCTGCCAGTGTCTTTAACACTTTACAATTATCTCTTATATACATCAGATGTTTACTCCAGCTTTCTTGAAACTTCTGTTCATCTTGGTCTCGTATTTTTCCTGTTAATCTGGCCAGCTCTGCATGTCATCATCTTGACCTGCCGTTCCATAATAGTAGGTATTACATCTGTTTTCCAATTCTGGGCCAGCAGAGTTCTTGCTGCCACTGTAGCATATAGGAAAATATTTTGATCTTTCTTTTTAATTTCCTTTCCCATCAATCCTAGTAGAAAGGCTTCGGGGTTTTTTGGAAAAGTGTACTTAAAGATATATTTTTTTAGTTCATTGTAAATTAATTCCCAAAAATTTTTCACTTTACCACAGGTCCACCACATGTGGTATAGATCTAAAGGCCCAAATCTAAGGTGTAGAGTGGACCACCTGATAAAATAGTATCTGCAGGATCATGGACAACAGTCAAATGAGGGATGAGAGAGATGGCTGATTGGCTCTGTTTCCCAAGCTGCAGCACCATCCTTTTGATCTGACAGTTCCAGTTTTGTCAGTAATTTTGTGTTCTGCTATGTCAATAGAGTAATGAAACATAATGGAAGCAGCCGAACATGGCAGTGAAATGGTATTACAGCAAATGAAACAAGACAGGCTTCTCCATTGTTGGGTTCAGCAGAACATCATTTCCTGCGTAGGTGTGAGAGTGTCCCTCTCAGAAATGTGAGTTTTGCACACATGGCTCCAACCTTGTCATTGCCCTATCTCAGGGCTTGGAAACCTCAGCTTTAGGAGCTGAATTAGATTCTCAAGGCTTCCACTATCACAGTACCTTTTCAAACCATATACTTGTTTGCTTCCCATCATTTCCCAATCAATCCCATTCCCATCCTTATAACAAACAAAAAAAACATGGTTCATTTTCCATGCCTTAGTTACTTAGGAAGTGCCACTTTCCTTATACTACCCCCGCTTTGGGTCCTAGTTTTTTAGGTTAGGTTTGTATTTATTTGCAGGTGTTTTCTGCACCTGTCTTTATTAGAACTTTGTCATGTGTGGTTGAGTTTCAGCAGTCCTATTTTTCTAGAAAAAGAGGTGCTGGAACTCATCATGAACACCTCCCCTTATCTCCTTTTCCTTGAAGAAAGGGAGGAATATTCACTCGAATATTTGCCAAATATTTTCTACAAGTTGTTCTGGTTTGGTGGGCTCAACCATATTCCCTCACAATAGCCTAGAATGATGCTATAGCCTAGGCATTGTGGGGCATATAAAACAGCAGCAAGGCTGCCATCAAAGGACCTCTACTTTATGACAGCAGCAATAAAATAAAATAAATAAAATAAGCTTAGAAAAAAAAGAGATGAAAAACCTTTCTTCAACCCCGCCTTAGTTCCCTCCACTTCCTCCCCCACCCCCAAAAAATCCCCCATTCCCAATTTTCAGTGTTTGTTTGGCCACCAGTGATGAGAGTGGAGAATTTCTAAATATAGTAGGAAAGCAAATGTGATCAGAACAAACAGCTTGGCTCTGCCCAAGATTTGTGAACAATTTTCATGCTATATAATCTAGTTCTCTTCTCCTTTAGCAACTATTCTCTTTGTTGATAATGCTGGCTGCTGCTATCAGTGTCTCGCTGGGTCCTTTTCCTCCCCTGTTGTTCTTTTAGCATCTTCTCCCCTTTCTTCTTGCCTTGTGGCATCTTTTCATTTCCTTCTCCAAAGTTACCATAGAAATATCCATCCAGACGTTTTGGCACAGATGAAACAAAATGACAGCCATTTGGGGATGAATCGGAAAAATAATTGCATCCTTGCGTTGTCATTAATTGTATGACTTTTTTAAAAAAAGAAGAAGAAAACACACCAAACCAAATAGGACTCCAGGCAGAAACCTGTGCATCTTGCTCTCTAATATTTCGAAATTTGTGCTTATATCCTGCTATTTTCTTTAGTGCCATTAGTTGTAAATAGCATCTTTTTTGAAGCGGGGCTGCTTTATCTTCCTTCTACAGGAGTCTTTTGAAACCGCTGAGAGAATAAAATGAGGGCTCTTGTTAAAGCAAGAGAAGCAAAGCTAAACATATTTCAGACTCCTCCAAGGATTGGGGAAGGGGGTGGTGGAAAATGGCATGCTTAAAAAATGTGAAAGGCCCAGACAAGGCTTTTTCGGAAAAGCAGCCATGGGGGCAAGAAATCGGCTAAGGATGCTTGCAGTGGAGGTTGACCCATTGGGGCAAATGGGACAGTGCCTCCACCAACCTCTGTCTGCCCTCAAGCAGCCTCCATGCCCTCCAACATTCCTCAAATGAAAATAGGGACATTTCACACTCCTCCCACAACTGACCCTCCTCCAATAATAATAATAATAATAATAATAATAATAATAATAATAATAATAATAATTATTATTATTATTATTTATTATTTATACCCCGCCCATCTAGCTGGGCTTCCCCAGCCACTCTGGGCGGCTTCCAAAAGAATATTAAAATACTATAATACATTAAACATTAAAAGCTTCCCAAAACAGGGCTGCCTTCAGATGTCTTCTAAAAGCCTGGTAGTTGTTGTTCTCTTTGAGATCTGGTGAGAGGGTGTTCCACAGGGAAGGCGCCACTACCGAGAAGGCCCATATTTTGTCCGCACCCCCCCTCCCCTGCCAGAGCATCTCTGATAAGAAGAAAGGTAAGTGCCATCAACAGGACACAGCGTACAGTACATGCCCTTCCTTCCTAACAACCACAATCAGCACCAGTTACAACAGGGTGCTTGACTTATATGTGAACCCGATTCATATTTTACAGAGTGTTGAGCCACACAAAAGCGCCCCTTGATTAATTGCACCCACCAATCATCCTTCATCCCATGTGAGACATGGAGAGGAAAGGAGTGTCTCTTTTTGCAGTTTTCCCCTAATGCTTTTGGATTCTTTTTTATTTAGTGGGCCTATTTTTCTGCACACAATTATCAGTTAATTCTTGGTTAGTTCAACATTGGAGTGCTTTCTTGAAATGAGAATTGTCTGAGTGGGGTGATGTGATGGGTATAGGGGCACTGGGGTCTAAATCACTGAATCTCTTGGGCTTGCTGATCGGAAAGTTGGTGGTTTGAATCCCTGCCACGGGGTGAGCTCCCGTTGCTCAGTCCCAGCTCCTGCCAACCTAGCAGTTCAAAAGCATGTCAATGCAAGTAGATAAATAGGTACCGCTGCAGGAGGAAGGTAAACGGCGTTTCCATGCACTCTGGCTTCTGTCACCGTCTTCTGTTGCATCAGTAGCGGTTGAGTCATGCTGGCCACATGACCCGGAAAGCTGTCTGTGGACAAAAGCTGGGTCCCTTGGCCTGAAAGAGAGATGAGCGCTGCAACCCCATAGTCGCCTTTGACTGGACTTAACCGTCCAGGGGTCCTTTACCTTTTACCTTTATAGGGGCTGCATTGCCGAGTGCTTGTACACAAGGGGGCTGGGTGTTAGATTAGTGTTGCATAGTGTGGATGTGTAGTTTTGTGTGGTGTCAATGTGTAGGTGAATTATATTGGTGATTGCCTTTTTTGCAATATTTATGAAATCTTTATGATACAAATATTGTAATTATGTTGCATCTTCATGCATCTTGATATTTTTCAATTTTTTATGTGTGATTTGCTTTGGGTTTGTTTGGGTTTTTTTTTTTTTTTTTACTTACATACTTTGTTCAGAGATATTTATTTAATTTTGTTACTGTTATAAGTCACAGTGGGGTGATCTCCCTTCTATCCCACTCCCTTTGAGGTTCCTCAGAATGCTAGTCCATTCTTGCTTCAGACTAGATGTGGTGAGCCTTTGATAAGCTGCTCCTGGGTTGTTTTGTATGGTGTTTATGGAATGTTATGGTATCGGACATATTTAAAGTGACTGTTTTAGTGTGAATTGGATTGTACATTTTTCATGAAATTATATATTCGTTGCCAATGTAAGACATGTTGGAAAGTCTATAGTCTTGACACACAGTTTAGGAATACCAGAAACAAATAAAATAATGAAATACTTCTCCAAATGCCCCTTAAATCCACATCAAATTTCACTTTAGTTCACATTCCTGTAGCAACTTTACCTGTGAGTATATTGCATTGAATCCATGGTAATTGGAGTTTTTAAAATGTAAAACAAGGCTGCCTGTTCCCCAAACTGATCTTCAGATTGGCAGGATCATCTTAAACTACTTGAAACACACATTACCCGCTCCCAGCAGCATCCAGCAAGGGTCGATGCTGGAGAGCTGTCGCTCTCCATCGATGCTTGAGAGAAAGCCAGCGGAAAGCAGAAAGGGGCAAGTCTCTGTTTAAATGGGGTTAGGCCACACCCCCAGCCAACCAGATTGGTTGACCCAAGGAGTTACCATGGGAGAGCTCTGTGACGAGCCCGCAACACCATTTCCCTGGTGAAGAGAAATAGCTTTGGTGGAGCATTGGCTCCAGGCGGGAGCAAGGCGAGCAGCACGCGCTTGGGGGCCACAACAGATTCATTTATCAGAATTGCTTGGGGGGCAGGATTAAATCGATCAGTGGGCCGGATTTGGCCCCTGGGCTGGACTTTGGACATAACTGTCTTAAACTATTGGACTTGAGATTATGTGTGTGTGCGTGTTGATAAATTGCTTCTGGGTGTCTTATGGAAAGCAATTCATAATTGAACATAGCAGCTGTGTAACAACAGCTAAACAGGCGAGTATTGTGAATTATTATTATTATTATGCCGCTCATCTGACTGGGTTGCCAGTCCAACAATTTATAAAACTGTAGCATCTAAAACACTTGAAGCAAACCAGTCAGATAAATGTATTTTGGTAACAGTTTTTTCTTTAAAAAATGAATGGGGGGGCAGGGATGTGAATTAATCTTGCATTGAAGCTTGGAGTGGGCTTAAGGTAGGGATGGATACATTGACAGTGCTGCTGATTACATTTCTTCTCTTGGTATGAAGGCAGAAGAACAACTGATGGATTGAACTTCCCTCCCTCAATCTCTGTCTCTGTGGAGTAAAAATATCAAATTATTTCAGCCTTTCATTGCATGGTTTGTCTTTCAGAAAGCAGTGGTGTCATCCTTTGAGTTCTCTGCCTTTATTCCACTTGTTTCACCCACTGCTTTAACTTTAGAACACATATAGCTGAAGTCTTTGCCGAATTATGTTGAGTGGGATGTTTTGAATTTATTTTTCCGCTCTCCCCCCGGTTTTAATGTATCTCTGTGGGTTTTTTGTTTGTTTGTTGCTGTTTGGTTTTAAGTTGCTTTGGGTTGCCTTGGGCAAGATATAGGTTTGTTGTATTAAAAGGTAAATAAAGCTGTGACCCTAGTTTACTCCAATGCCCCAAGCATCTAATCTATTTTTTCCAGGTGTTGGCAAAAATATTACATCATTACAAGTGCAAGTTGGGTATCCCAAACTACAGTGGTATCTCGGGTTAAGTACTTAATTCGTTCCGGAGGTCTGTTCTTAACCTGAAATTGTTCTTAACCTGAAGCACCACTTTAGCTAATGAGGCCTCCTGCTGCTGCTGCGCTGCCGGAGCACGATTTCTGTTCTCATCCTGAAGCAAAGTTTTTAACCCAAGGTACTATTTCTGGGTTAGCGGAGACTGTAACCTGAAGCATATGTAACCTGAAGCGTATGTAACCCGGGGTACCACTGTAATCTTAATGAATGCAGCGTCTGATTCCTTATAGAACATAGATGCCTCTTCATTTCCTTAAATGCCCCAGTACCGTCAGAGGAAAGCAGTGGAGTACTGCAGCTGTATCAGACTGGCACCAGCTTGATGTTAAGAGCTAGTGCAAAGCACTTTTAGACACCCAGCAATGGCAACCATTTCAGATGGCTTTCTCTACGTTCCTGCCAAGTTGACACTTCCCCTTAGGAAAACCACACACACAAACCCCAAGTCTTTTCAGTTTATACTGCAGGCACACTCCATCTTGACGTGGTGCATATTTTTAATATCAATGCTTCATGGAAATTTCTATTGATCTCCCACCAGAAAGTGCAGCATAAACATTTTAAGATTTGGCACTAAAAGTGTTTCTGTGAGTGTATCTGTAATAAATGTTTATGAACAGACTCAGAACTACTACATGTGTATCCCATGTATACCAAAAGCCTACCTGGGGAGGGGTGTATTTCACACTAGGGATGGAGGACAAATTTGTTCACTCTGCATTTTTGAAGCAAAGCGACCTAATTTGCCTATCCTGAATCCGAACACAGCTATCAATCAGATTGTGCACATCTCTGCATTTCGCAATGTAGTTTCAGTTCAAAACTGTGCTAAAAAAATGCAGCAGAAAGAGAGTGAGTTGTGCAGCTATATGGTGCTGGGTGCTAAGGCTGAAAAATTGTAAGCCTGCCTGAATGGTAGAAATGACTATCTCAGGGATGGGGAAGCTGTGGCCTTCCATATGTCATTGTGCTACACATGCCGTCATTCCTGGCCATAGGCCATGTTCACTGGGACTGATGGAATCTAGCAACACCTGGGAATGGGGAGCAAGTTCTCCAATGGCCTGTCTGTCCCAGTTCTATAGATACAGGAGGATACATCTCAGGAAGAGGTCTTTCTGTACCATGAGAGATCCTTTGACTGAAGGCATCAGGGTTGAACCTGGATTCTTCCACATGCCAATGGTCAATGATAGGAGCTGTAGTCCAGCAACAGGTAAGGGCCACAAATTCCCCCATCACTGTACCAGCTAAATGATGCTCATTTGGGTCTTTATTATTTATCTGAACACCAAACCAGAAGTAAAAAACAACAGATATCTCACCCGATACACACTGGGCCTTGTATTTTATGTTGACTATCCTTGTCTGATGCTTCTTTCAGCGCTGCAATTTTTTTATCAGTTACGTGTGGCTGTGTACACACCATCCATATCTTAGTCCCAATTAAACGTGCTTCAGCATTGAATAGAGACTTGATTAGAGATGGGAAGTGCAAACAGCACTTTGGAAGGAAAACTGATTACACACGGCCATCACAATATAATGGATCACTATTCATTATTGCAGGTTCCCTTTGATTTTTGTACTTTACGCAGATTGAAGTGCCCACTTCTCCCATCATTCTTAATCATTCACTTTCCTATGCACCTTTTTGTTCTTCTTTATTGGAACTTTTCTTCAATTGCAACAAAGAAAGCGAGAAACTAAGAGAGCAGAGTAAGCCATTTCGTATCTTTATATTGTTAACTTCAGTATATTTCATTTATTTTTTTATAATGTACCTGCAGTCCCTCAAAACTTTTGGAAGGGTGAGAAATTCAGTTCAAATTATAATAAGAACATTCATCATTTGTACATTCTGAACTAATATGCAAGCCAAAACACAGCTAACCTTTGAAATTGTAAGGGACTGGGCAGAGGAGGAAGAATGGTGGAGACCACCTCTTCATCCTGACCCTTGCTGGAAGGAGGAAGAGGAAGACGGTTTAGATTTACAACTGTGGTTTGCGATAGGGCACAGCTCAAAGGCAGATGAGGGGGAAAGTGGGAAATAATGGGAGAGGAGGAGCAGGCAGAGTTGGAGCAGCAACTGTGTGCTGGGCCCGGGGGTAACCTGAGCAACGTGGTCAAGGTCTGGTCCCGAATCCAAGGATTCCATGAGGTGTCAGTCCAACAGGGCCAAGGCAGGAAACCAGGCTAGGTCAGGCACAGGGTAACAGACAGGTTCCAGCAAGCAGCAATGTTGCACCCACAACCTGGGGCGGGGTCCGGCAGCCTTTTATCTCTGATGGGGTAACGGCCAGTCCTAATCCCCCAGTGACTCACCTCCCTGTCTCGCCCAAAGGCGAGCACTCCTCCTGCAAGTAATCAGGTCTCTCCTTCTCTCAAACATGAGTCTCTGCAGCTCGGGAGATTTCAGTGGGTTACTAGACCCAGAGGCCGCCTCAGCCTCTCCTGACCCAACTGGTAGTGGAGTAGCTGTAAGTGGTGGCCCAGCTGAAGGCAACGAGGTAATCCCAGCATCTGGAGCCAGGGCAGGCTCAGGCCCCTGACTCGGCCCAGCTGGCGCTTGTTGCAGGGGAACCTGTGCAGACTGGGGCAGAATCAGGCCCCAGACTAGGTTCAGCTGCCGCCTGAGGCCAAGGATCCAGTGCGGACTGAGACTCCTCTGGTTCCGAGTCTGAGCCCAAGTCCCAGGCCATCACAAGCTGGCTGACACATTGTCCTTAGAAAGCATTCCAGACCCACCAACTCCCAGAACCCGGCAAGCCTTAAAAGTAGGAGAGCAAAGAGCTCAAAGACAGAGGGCACTTAGCTGCAGCTATAAAAGAGCTGATGATGTTGATGAATGAGGAAGTGGGAGAAAAGGGGGTGGAGCTTCACCTGGGACAATGCCATTATCCAAGTGGCTGCGTTCTATAGCTTCTCTCTGTAAAGTTTGAAACAAAAAAGGACTGTAATAAACTTTTCTTGTCTTTACACTTTCCTGGGCAATCAGCCGGGAGCCACTGACAGCATCCTGAAAGAAATTCACACTTCTCTCATTTTCATGATGTGGTTCTCCAACCAAATAATGTGTACAAAAATATCTACATTAAGGGATGTTGTACATAAAAATGCATGCATTGGTGAAAATAAATTTCAAAAAAATGACTTATATTAAAGAAATTTGATTACACATTTACGCATGAAATGTGTATTTTAACATGGAAGGTGTATATTAGGTGTGAGCATCAGCTCTGTGTGAGAGTTGAGTAACAAGGCAAATCAGGGCGACTTGGAGGTCTTCTCCACCACTGCCTGAGCCAAAAAGACCTACATAAAGCCTCATGTCACTGTAGCTTCATACCCTCCAACTTTTCTCTGATGAAAATAGGGACATCCTATTCCATCATCATCATCATCATCATCATCATTTTTACTATTATACCCCACCCATCTGACTGGGTTGCCCTGGCCACTCTGGGTAGCTTCCAACAAATATAAAATCATAATAAAACATTTTAAAAACTTTGCTACACAGGGCTGCCTTCAAATGGCTCTGGGGTCAGATAACTCCATACCTTCCAAGATTTCTTGGATGAAAATAGGGACGTCCTAAGGAAAAGCAGGACATTCCAGGATCAAATCAGAAACCAGGACGGCTTCTGTAAATCTGGGATTGTCCCTGGAAAATATGGACCCTTGGAGGGAGTGTAGCTTCTGCTCTTTAATCTATAGCTCTATGCTTTTCTTTGTCTCTATGTTTCTCCTAGGCCAGGGGTCTGCAACCTTTAAGACAAAAAGAGCCACTTGGACCCGTTTCCAAAGAAAAAAAACTGGAAGCCGCAAAACTCGTCATTATAAAAATAACTTTTTGTCACTTTTTTATTATTTCTTTGTTTGACCCCTCAGAATTACTCCTCCTCATAGAAATAAATGTTAAATTAACAAGTTACCTTTTTGTGTGTGTGTGTTCTTCACTCCCCTTCAAAACAGTGACTAGCGTACATGCCCCCTTTCAATGCAGTGACCAGCGTACATGCCCCTTACAATGTAGCGGGCGGGCGGGAAGGTGACGTCGGGACGGTGCGTGACTAACGCACACATTGCCCCCATGTGACGTCACAGCCAGTACAGCGGCCGCCACAGTGGGGAGTGTCGGGGCGCACAATGCGCCCCCTCCCCTCGCTAGTATCCGCCCCAGAGCCGCGGCAAAGGTGTAAAAGAGCCACATGCGGCTCCGGAGCTGCGGGTTGCAGACCCCTGTCCTAGGCCCACAAGCTTTGCAAGAAGCAAAGATGTCCAAAATGTTGCTGGAAGAGCTCTGAAGAGTTATTGATTTGTTGTTGTTGTTTTTGTTAAACCACAGCAATGAATGTTCTTTAAAAAAAAACCCAACCAAAACTTCCATTCACTCACTGTTTACACGCTTATGTGTTAGTCTATACACAGCTTTGTGACAAATCAATTAAGAAAATTAAAAACTTGTTTTCATTAAAATAAAATTAAAAATTATTCTTCAACAATAGCAACAGACTGTTTAAACTAGCTTTTTCCTGAAATGTGACCCAACTGTGCAAGGTTGATAACGGGAATCACTTTATCCTGGTGTTTTATTTGTATTCTACCACCTTCTTGGATTTTTATGCTTTGCACCATTTTGCTATTTTTTAATGCTAAGTCATGTAGAAATTAAAATATTTAAAATGGGATGAAGGGTGGGAAATAAGTAAATGAAAATACAGGTATATAAAACATTGATCGTACAGTCGTACCTTGGTTTTCGAACAGCTTAGTTCTCGAACGTTTTGGCTCCCGAACGATTGAAACACGGAAGTGAGTGTTCCGGTTTTTGAACATTCGTTTGGAAGCCGAACGTCCGACAGGGCTTCCAATTGGCTGCAGGAGCTTCCTGCAGCCAATCAGAAGCCATGCTTTGGTTTCCGAATGTTTTGGAAGTCGAACAGACTTCCGAAACGGATTCCATTCAACTTCCAAGGTACGACTGTAGTTATAAATAACAAGCCTCAGCCTTCAGGTCGAACAAGATCCAAATTTGTGTGGAGCACATAGGACAGTATGAAAGAGAATGAGAGAGGGGAGGGAACCATAAATTGGGAAGGATAGGACCATTACAGAAAAAGCATAAGAAGATAAGAAGAGCCATGCTGGATCAAGCCAATAGCCCTTCTACTCCAGCATTCTGTTCTCACAGTTGTTAACGGAAAAATCCGAGGGCTCCCTTGGATGAAAACAAAGACAACAACCAGGATTTCTTGGAGCAAAACAGCAGCCTGTAGGCTTGGCCTTTATTGATCTGTTGCAACAGGGTGCTCCCCTCACCCACAGGAGAGAGGAGGGACCCAGAAAAATGGCGCACAAGGCCTTATAAAGACTTTTGAAATTGCCACCCTGTAGATCAAGACCACCCCAGAAACATCATACATACATCACAGAAGGGGTGTAACCTAAGACCACCCCTCAGATACATCATACCTACATCACAAAAAAGGCGGTCTAAAACAGAAATTTGAAATTTGTTTTTCTCCTGTCCTTGTTTATCTCCTGTCTGGCAGGTTACTTGATTGGATTGTCTGGGGAGCCTGGCCAATCTTTTGTAATGATAAATACTTAGTTCCTGGGCCAGGTCACAGGCTCACACCCTATTCAAACACAGATATGCCCTTAAGACAGGATTTGTGAAGGAAAAGACAATGGGGAGGCTTTTCCACTTTGACCTTGCAGAGAAAACATTTGCTCAGTTTAGGAATCAAAATTGCTTCAGGTCGGTCTTCCTGTGCTGATCTATGTACGTGCGGTTATGAACATTACCATATATCTAAGACCTCAAAATTCCTATCACATGGTGGACACCTAGATACCTGTGGGAAGTCTGCAAGCAGGACTTGAGCACAAAAGCACTCTCTCCTCCCTGTGGTTTCCAGCAACTTGTATTCAGCAGCATTACTGCCTCTGACTGTGGAGGCAGAGGATACTTCTCATGGTTTGTAGCCTTTGATAGCCTTCTCCTCCATGAATTTGTCCAACCCTCTGTGTCGATTGGCAAGCAAAATCCTCTCCCTCCCTTGCAAGTTTGTAATGGACTTCCTCTTCTCTATTGCAATATGGAAAACAGGTTTAATTACAGCACTTCCTTACAATCAGTACATTGTAAAGAGCAGGCATATGAAAGATTGTGAAGCTACGGTAATTGGGGTCACAGGCAAAATAGATGCCTTCTGTAGTTAACAATGCAGTTATATGAGTTAATAATCTGTTGGTTGACAAAACCGTTGAAGCGCATAAATGCACTTCAGGGTAATCCCCTGTGCCATTTTGAGGGTCATTTTACACATCACTGTTTTGAAGTCGCTGGAGTCACCCTCTGTCCCTAAATACAGAAGAAATGTTTGAGTTAGTAATAGAGTACTTAGTTTTAGCTGCGGAAGACTGAAGGCAGTTCTGGATGAAACTGCTATTCTGAATTTCACAAAGACCATAAAGCATCTTTGGCTGTGTGGTCATTCCATCGGGCTGTCAGATAGGGAGGGAAGTCCATGTGGCTTGAAGATGAGCTCCCATCAGGCTCCTTCCTGAGTCATAAAGCAGCCATTCCACCATGCTACAAGAGAGAAAGAAGAAGAAGAAGAAGAAGAAGAAGAAGAAGAAGAAGAAGAGGAGGAGGAGGAGGAGGAGGAGGAGGAGGAGGAGGAGGAGGAGGAGTTTGGATTTGATATACCACTTTATCACTACCTAAGGAGTCTCAAAGCGGCTAACATTCTCCTTTCCCTTCCTTCCCCACAACAAACACTCTGTGAGGTGAGTGGGGCTGAGAGACTTCACAGAAGTGTGACTGGCCCAAGGTCACCCAGCAGCGGCATGCGGAGACGCGAACCCGGTTCCCCATATTATGAGTCCACTGCTCTTAACCACTACACCACACTGGCTCTCAGAGAGAAGGGAGAGAAGGGAGAGAAGGGGCTTTAGGGTTTCTCCGTCAGCTCTGCAACTAGGGACTCCTGTTCTTCTTGAGATCTTCCTATTCCAACTGGTCATTACAAGGATATTTTAACTAAGAAATAGTGTCTGAGTTTGCTTTGTTCCTTCTCCCTTCCAAATATTTGTTTCCTTTTGTGACATGTCTTTTAGATTGTAAACCTGAGGCATGAACTGTCTTTTCACTGACATTTGTAAGCCACAGAAAGGAAGATGGCAGGATTCCCAATGACATTCTCTACTAGAGCTGGCTTCAGGCACCAGGCCCATTGACAGACCAGCTCTGTGTTACAAAGATGTCTGAAAACGTGACAAGAAGACTGGCTGGAGACAGTGACCAAAAGAGGAATGACCACTGGCAGGAGCACAGAGAGAAGAAATGCCATGGTGCATCTGCAGTAACACAACTGGATGACTTCATCTGCCCCAGCTGCAACAAAACATGTCTTTCCCATATCGGTCTCTACAGCCACAGCAGGCGCTGTAACCTTCCAATGACTTCATCCCCAAAGGCGCACTTCTCCATTGTTTTCCAAGACAGATGGATGCCAACCAACCATAAGAGCTGAACAGCAAGGCAGAACTGTTTTACATCCTGAGAACCTTTCTAGATCAGATGTGAAAGTCTATCTAATGTTCTGTTTCTCATGCTGATGAACCAAATTATCAAGAGCGTGAAGGCACCAGCCCTCTATAGGTGTTTTTCCTCAGCAACTAGTCTCTGATTATTGAGCTCCTCTTTATATATCATGATTCAGTAGTCATTGGAATTCTTATCCTCCAGGAATTTATCTGGTCCATTTTTGAATCAGTGCCTTTGCCAAATTTGCAAATTTGTATTCCATACAACAATTGCACTTTATCTTAAGAACGTACTTTGTTAGAGGATAATTTCCCCCCTCTATCACCTTTCTCCATACCGCACATAATTTTATTAACCTTTGTCAAACTCCCTCTTTGTCATCTTCACACCCCCCCGTCACCCCCAACCCCCCTAAAAATTCTCTAGGTTCTTTTTACAGTCTCCAGAGGCTTGTTTGTAAGTAAGATAGTGCAGATGAGTCATTCGCATGTAAATCTGTTTACTCAGTCCTGTTTACTCAGTCATTGGCTTTCCTCCAGGTTCAATTCTGAGGCTGTTTTGTTTTGTAATGGGAGTACAGTGGAACTTGCATTTAAATAAGGAAAAATGCTTACAGTGGAGCAAACTTTTCATTAAAATGTATCTTCATGAAGAATTGTTTGTCGGGTACTCGCATCTTTTTGCTCTGCTACTTGAAAAACAAGCCCTGATATTATAGTTTGTGCTTATTAAAATCTAAAAGACACGCTTTTCAGAAACAATTTCATTAAGGAGGCATTAAACCTAATACATGAAGTTACTGCACACTCGAGAGACTAAAAACTGCCCTGGCCAAAGCATCACATATACATATTTTAAAAATGTGTTCTTGAGCAAATAATTTTTTAAAAAGAGGAAATGGAAAGCTAGCCTTGTGGATTAAAAGAAAAAGCTAATGGGCCACATTCTCTTTTGGACAGTGGAGTTTGACATGCCAATGTTGGGCAGTGCCAGAGCAAAGATGGACAGAACAATGGATGAAGAAAACAAGATGGAGTGATTGCCACCAACCTGGATGGCTTTTTAAAAGGATTGGGCAAATTTATGGACAACAAGGCCATCAGCAGCTACTAATCATAGAATCATAGAGCTGGGGGGGGGGAGAGGGGTTGTGTTCCACCTCCATTGTTGGAGGCAATATGTGTTAAGTATAGTGATTTAATTTACTAAAATTGGGAATGCTCAAATGCATTACTGTGTGTTCAGTTCAGGAATGTTCCCCAGTAACTCTCGTGTGACTGGTTAACTCTGGTCACAACACTGGAGGTTTCTGATTACATTCTCCATTTTATTTTGTATGTGAATGACTGCAATGGCTGCATCTCCATGATCACCAGAGAAGAGGCAGTGTTAGTGTTATATACTAAGCTTGGATCCTAGAACAATAGGCAGGTAGGATCGTAGAATGCAACAACTGATTGGCCTGCAGGAGAAGACCAATCAGGCTCCAGGAGGGAAGCACAACCAGCCAATCAGATGGGACTCGTTGTGTAGATAATGTATATAAAAGCCTGAGGTTTGGGGGGAAATGCAACCACTGTTTTACAAGCTGCAATAAAGAGCATGAAATCACTGCAGGACTCTGAGTATATTTTAGATAGATAACTCTCCCTCTCTAAACACAATAGATGAGAGGAGTGCTAATGTTTCTGTGTGAATGTATGTGACTGAAAGAAGTACAGAAGTCGATGTTCTCCCATAGAAGCAGGAAGGAGAAGTCTGGAAGGAGAAAGTAGAAACCTCTCAGAAGGAACGACATGGCCTAGCTGGGCAATGTACGGAAGGCTGAGTGCAAGTACAGTGGTACCTCGGGTTAAGTACTTAATTCATTCCGGAGGTCCGTACTTAACCTGAAACTGTTCTTAATCTGAAGCACCACTTTAGCTAATGGGGCCTCCTGCTGCTGCTGCGCCGCTGGAGCACAATTTCTGTTCTCACCCTGAAGCAAAGTTCTTAACCTGAGGTAATATTTCTGGGTTAGCGGAGTCTGTAACCTGAAGCGTATGTAACCTGAAGCGTATGTAACCCGAGGTACCACTGTACTGGAAAGAGAGAAAGATGCTGTTTGTTCGAATGCTTAAGGAAGAAGCTGTAATCTTCAACTAGGTAAAACTAAGCCCATACTTGGATAAGCATGTGAATGTAAATACTTTGCAAATATTCTTCTTTAGCTGTATGTTCTGCAATTGCACATGATTTGTCTTCCTAGCTGCAATTTAGATACTCTGCCGATGGTATGCCTCTGAATGCAAGTTGCTGGGAATTGCAAGGGGGAGCAATGTTGCACCCCAGCCCTGCTTATGGGCTTTCTCCTAGGCTGACCACTGTGAGAAGAGGGTGCTTCTTATGTTCTTAATTTTACTGCTGTACAGTAATTACACCCTTGGCTAGTTTCCACCCACACCTATCCTCCATCCATCTAGGCAAGTGAGAGGGATCATCAGTTTACCCACCTTTGACCTAATGCATTCAATATCAGTGCAATCCTTGCATGTGCAGACCAGAGCAGGAAACAGTGGGGGTGGACTTACATTTTGTACTCCACGCTTTAAAAATAATAATCCATTGGTTTCAATGGGATAAAATAAGTTACAGCCACTCCAAGTTCTAATATAGCTATAGATGGAGATAGAGGTATAACAATTAAGAGCTAGCACTCCCTTCAGCACTTAGTGTATCTCTGTCATGTATAGGGGAGGGTGAATCTGTCATTATTGTTTCTCTTAAAGTTCTCCCAGTCTTAAATCCAGATCTCTACATTTTGACATTGGTGTATTTTATCGCTGTTTAGGGAAGTTTTTAATGTTTGACATTTTATTGTGCTTTTAATATTCTGTTGGGAGCCACCCAGAGTGGCTGGGGAAACCCAGCCAGATGTGTGGGGTATGTATATTATTATTATTATTATTATTATTATTATTATTATTATTATTATTAATCATGGAAATTTGTCAGCATTTTAGTGCAATTTTCTCCCAATTTTGCATGCAGTTTTGACAAATGTAGACATCTAATGGGGAGTAATTTTCCCTAATATAGATCACATACTATGCAGAAGTACAAATTTCAAATGATAGTCTTGGTTTTAGGTATTGGTTCAAGAAGTGCAAATTAGGTCATTTTATTATTGAAATGCAAACAAAATGGAATTTCTCTTCCATTCCTACCCGTATAGCTTTCCTATCATCTTTTTTTTTTTTGCAGCCAAAACATCCTTAAATCAGGAAGTCTTTGTAGATAAGAAGAGAGCCATAGTTCCTGCATTGTTTTTATTGTCTTTTTTAAGGCATTTGCCCCCACCTCTATAGCATCCTTTTGAGATGAGATGACCAATGCTAAACACAATATTTTCAAATATGTTAGCATCAAAGGTCTTAAGAAAGGCATTTTCATGCTTCCCATTTTACAGTAAAAAATTAAATTAGCCTCACTACTTTCTTTCTTTTTTAAAAAATTAACCCGATGAGTTAATGAACATGCAGTTAAGCACTAAAGTCTCATTGATCTCAATGACATTTTAAGTTGGTTTAATTTCATCTGGACTGCGGCTATTACATTTACTCATGAATGCCGACCCAACATCTGCAGAAACTTAGCATGCAGATCTGCCCTTACCGAGTGTATTTTGAGATGTAATGGGCTCATTTTAATTAGCCTCTCATCAGTTTAATATTTTTCTCCATCCATTTAGATACTGTGTAATAAGCACATCTGTGAATCACTTTGCTCTCATGCCCCAACGCTTTCTTATTCAGTGAATGATTGCTTATATACTGTAATGGTCCCCCTGGCAAATTAATGTCTTTGTGTAAGGAAAGTATTTAGCTGGTGCTTTCGTCTTTCTGAAATCTTCCATTTATGTTCCCATTAAATGGGTGCCTCTTCGCTGCATTGTTGCAATAAAAAATTAAATCCTAAACAATAAAGAAATAAAACCAGCGGCAGCATTTTTGTTTATTGGTCATTTACCTAAAATAGCCATTTTCAAACTTTCCACCATCAAGTAAGGAACTGTTTCCACATCAATTAGTCTGTCAAGCAACACCTGTGCATCTACCACCAACATTGCAGAAGAATCAGGACATATTCTATTTTAGGGGGCGAATAAATTCCATATGGCCATACAGACCCTTCTTAAAAACCTTGAATGAAGGAGCTTCTTTCTTCTAAGGCAGTCCGTTCCACTGCTAAAAAGCTCACGCCTTCAGGAAGTGAGCTCCCAGTCTTCAATTGAAATTCCTTTTCCTGCAGTTGGAACACACCAACTTGGGTCTCACCTTGTTGCGCAACTGAAAACCATATTTGCTCCATCTTCTGTGTGACAGCCCTCTGCAGGTTTAATGGTAGGTATCGCAACACCTCTCACTTGTTTCTTCTCCAAGCTAAACATACCCAACACTTTCAACCTTTTCTCATTGTACTTTGTCTCCAGGTCTCTCGTTGTCTTTCTTTCCCTGTCATCAGGGAACCCACAGTTAGTGTCCAAGAAACCTCAGCAATCCTTATAACAGATTGAAAAGCACCATCTAGTATCACAATAGCCCAGGCATCCCCAAACTCGGCCTTCCAGATGTTTTGAGACTACAACTCCCATCATCCCTAGCTAACAGTACCAGTGGTCAGGGATGATGCCTGCAATAGCCCTTTCCACCCGGGTGTAGAACTCGTTTCAGCCCAGGATTCACATTTCCTTCTGAGCAACCCTTGTGCCAGTGGTAATTTGGGTCAGAGGCAGATCAGTGCATGTACATCTTATGTTTGTACAGTAGGCTAGTTGCATCACACTTGTACATCCTTACCTATCCTTTATCCAGGTAGGCAAGAGTCATTATGACATACCATCTAATATTTCTGGGCAGGAAAGCAGGACAAAAACACCCTGCACCCCACCCAAACTGCTCTCTCTCTTTCCCACCTCCAAAATTGTGCTCTTTCTCAGCATCCAATCTTCATGCTGTAGCCATCCCCGGTCGCCACCACCTTACTTTTGCCGGCTGTCTCTCCTTCTCCGCCCCTGTGGTGGCTAGGCCTTGGCCATAGGCCTTTTCGCAGCCTATCCTGCCTCGCTGCAGCCGGCAGATGTGGTATGCTCGCTTCTGGAAGTGTGCTGTGCCTACTTGCAGGTGTGCAGCGGCAGTGGAGGCCTTGGCAGAGGCTGCCCTGAAGGAGGCTGTGGAGGTAAGGAGGCAGAAGTGGGACATCCCAGAATTCAAACAGAAGCAGAGGCAGCTTCTGTGAATCCATGGTGTCCCGCTCAAATCAGGACTATGAGAGTTCAGTAACAGGCAGAAACACTCAGGCATGGTGCAAAGGTGGGGATTAAGGCTTGAGTTAGGTCTGTGGGCCAGGCAGATAGGCCTGGACAGCTGCATTTGGGGCATGAGGCCTGAGGCTCCCCACCGCTGCCTTGCAGCAATCCTGACCGCAGGCCATGCTGGCTGCGACTGATGGGCATTGCAGTCCGAAACATTGGAGGACAGCAGTTTCAGGAAAGCCAAGTGTAAGCTATGCTGGTATTATTGCACACCTATTGCAAATTGAGAGTGGGGTCTAAAGCAAAGAAGTTGTGGCTTGCATAAGGCAAGCTGTGAAGTTCCTTGCAGAGGCGATAATTGAATCAGAGAGACTTGCTTCCCAGTTCATTACAGTGCAATCTCATGCATGTGTGCCCAGAAATCAGTCCCATTTTTTTCCAATGGTGTATGCTTCAAAATACATGTGAAATAGATTGCAGCCTTAGTCACTATGCTATGCCACCTCCTTCACCACTGAGTTTGTTAGGCCGTCACATTCTGGTCCAACGGCTCAAACAGAGGATCCAGCGCTAGAAATAATCAGTACAAAGCACAGCAACGTGCCCCAGGCGTTTCTTCCGTAAGTGAAACCATGCGATGCAATTTTCCTGCAGAACCTGCCAGACCTCTGTGGGCCTGATGCTTGTACAATTACTGCTGAGATGAATTATATGAAGCATTCCATTCAACCAGAACAGGGATTACAAGGATGAACATATTACTGGCAGTAAGAGTGATTTACGTGGAGGAGCTTTATGCTTTCCAAAAGGGCAGTCACTGGGACTATCACATTATGGTAAATTCTGCAAGGATGGTGTTTGATAATGTCCCCTATCTCTAGACCAATGACATCGCAGACACTTAAGGAAACATGTCATACATTAGGCAGGAGCAAACCAGCTAACTTGAAGGCAAACATCTGAGGAAAGTCTTATAGAGCTGGTGTTCAGCCTAGGGGAAAAGATTAGACTGAAAGATTACAGGAGGTCATGATAACAGAATACAAATATATAATAAGATGTCAGAAGCAGATGACACCCCATCTTCTGACAACGGGAAGAGAAGCAATAGATTTAAAATTCTAGCAAAGACCCAGAAGTTACGGCAATCCTTAGTTCCCAGGGATCTTTGCACTGAAAAGTTGTAGAGAGTTAGCCTTTGGAACCAAACCAGTGGGACCTGCAAGTAAAGGTTGCAATGTGAAACTCTGCCATTTAGGATCTCAGCCATGCCGTTTCCCAGGATATGCCATTCCTCCCCACCACCACCACCACCAACAGTGACCTCCTCTAGAACACCTCTAGTCATCACATACAACTCCCAAGTTAAAACAGTACAACGCATCATCAGAGATCTACAACCTCTCCTGGACAATGACAGTTCTCTTTCTCAAGCTCTGGGAGGAAGACCTTTCATTGCCTACAGACAGCCACCCAATCTTAAACAACTCCTAACCCACAATAATACTACAACCAGACTTAACACGGACACTGGCACCAGAGCCTGCAATAAACCCAGATGCCAACTTTGCTGCCACATACACCTGGACAACACCATTACTGGCCCCAACAACATCACACATACCATCTCGGGACTATTCAATTGCTCATCGTCTAACATTGTGTATGCCATCAAATGCCAACAGTGTCCTTCAGCTCTCTATATTGGACAAACAGGCCAAACCTTACGCCAAAGAATAAATGGACATAAATCTGACATCAAGAATCACAAAACAGAGAAACCAGTAGGAGAACGCTTCAATCTCCCAGGACATTCTATACAAGATCTCAAAGTAGCTGTTTTACTACAAAGGAATTTCAGAAATAGACTGGAAAGAGAAGCTGCTGAATTGCAACTCATTACCAAACTTAAAACCATGGAGAGACCTGGTTTGAACAAAGACATTGGATTCTTATCCCATTATACATGACTAAGCCATTTCTCACCTTTTCACCCCTTGCCTTTTCCTGTAAGACCTATTACAGTCGTTAAGAGTCGTCAGCAGGCTCATCTCAGCTATCTGCCTATCTCCCATTCCCACCACACTTCTGAGTAATACCCCTCCCCACCTTCTCACTATATAGAAGGATCTGGCAACTTCTGTTTCAGTGTATCTGAAGAAGTGTGCATGCACACGAAAGCTCATACCAAGAACTAACTTAGTTGGTCTTTAAGGTGCTACTGGAAGGAATTTTTTTATTTCTCCTCTTCCTTACACATTTTAAATAAACTGCAGAGACAAACATGCCATCTCTAACTCATCATCATTCTTCTCACTCTCTGTGAGTTGGAGAGAAATCAGTTGAAATGTGGAGAGCTTCCTTTACTTACGGAGGCTCCCTATGTGGTACCAAAATGGGAGTAAAAACCCAAAAAGGGCATCTAGAAGTATAAAGGTGGTTGTTCAGTTAGATAAAGCAAAACAAGGGTGGACTTGGCTTGCCACCTAAAATGGAGAACCTCTGGTCGTCCAGGTATTGATGGACTACACTGCTCATAATCCCTGACCATTGGTCATGCTAGCTGAGGGCTGATGGAACCCTTGTCATTTAAAGTCTGCTCAATATTGATCCAGAGTGGAACTCCAGTGTATAGTTAGCAGAGTGAAAACTTAAGCACGTTGCAGGATTCCCCCCCAAAATAGACCAGAGGCAATTATATTTCATCCATCAGAGCTTTACTACTACTGAAGGCAAATGAGCATAATGGTCACAAATCCAATACATTCAGGATTGGCACTGTCCATAAGAAATCCAGTTGCAGCAGACTTGACTTAAACTTACAATAACTTATAAGACTAAAACCTTAACACTAAGCATACAGAAACACCACACCAGATGGAAAAGAGATAGAAAGAGAAAGAGAAAGTGAGTGAAACCCAGGCTTCCTTCTGGCCTGTATGTCAGCATGACCTTGACTGAAAGAGATAAGAGAACCAGTTTAAACCAGCTATACTCAGCTTCTCTGAAGGTATAACCCAAACATCATGAACCTTATGCTTGTTTCTTTCACACTGAGAAGCTTCCAGAACCCTCTTGAATTAAGTAGAATAGGAAAGATCTCTACACATCAGATCAATACTTTCTGTACTAAGAAATGCAAACTGACAGGCCTAACAATGTTCAGGGGGCCACAGATTCCCCATCCTTGACCTAAAAGATAATAATGGTGATGCCAGAATCCATCTGTGGAGAGGTTTCCAGAACTAAGATGTCACCAAAGAGATGGCTGCACTGAACAAGAGGTTAGAGTGGATGACCTCACAGGTTCCTTCCAACTCTGAAATGACATTAATCCATTATTCTAATAAAACCCCTAAAAGCATAGTTAAAATGGGAGGGGCACTGTATACATGCCTTTCAGCTATATTTATAAAAAAATTATGTGTGTTTTATATTGCTGAATGTGTACAGTGCTAATAATATACACTATTGTGTCTTAAACCAACAAACTCTTGAAGGCTGACAATCTGGACATTATCATTCCGGTCACAACAATTAACAATTTTAAATTAACGTCAAGATGTCTGTACTTAATTTCTTTAGTGCAAGGTAAACCTCTCACCATCAATCCTCTCCAAGCCACTTAAACTTATTTTGCGTTATTTATTCATTGCTATATTTGTACACTGGCTTAATCTGGCCCAGTATGGACTGTGCAATTTAATAGGAAAAGGGAAAGTAAATCATAGGGAGACCGGCTATTGTAAACAACTAGAGTAAAAGAAAAAAAGTAGAGAAATAAAAAAAGAATAGTGATGAGCTTCAAATCCCATGTACTAGTATGCAGCACAGTGATTCAGTATTATAGAGTATAACTCAATAATACATAGAATCATAGAATCATAGAGTTGGAAGAGACCACAAGGGCCATCGAGTCCAACCCCCTGCCAAGCAGGAAACACCATCAGAGCACTCCTGACATATGGTTGTCAAGCCTCTGCTTAAAGACCTCCAAAGTAGGAGACTCCACCACACTCCTTGGCAGCAAATTCCACTGTCAAACAGCTCTTACTGTCAGGAAGTTCTTCCTAATGTTTAGGTGGAATCTTCTTTCTTGTAGTTTGGATCCATTGCTCCGTGTCCGCTTCTCTGGAGCAGCAGAAAACAACCTTTCTCCCTCCTCTATATGACATCCTTTTATATATTTGAACATGGCTATCATATCACCCCTTAACCTCCTCTTCTCCAGGCTAAACATGCCCAGCTCCCTTAGCCGTTCCTCATAAGGCATCATTTCCAGGCCTTTGACCATTTTGGTTGCCCTCCTCTGGACACGTTCCAATTTGTCAGTGTCCTTCTTGAATGACTCTATACTCATTCTAAGGACGTTCTTATGTTCTCATGTCTCCCACATGCATCCTTGCTACATATAACCTGCATATAACCCACCGAATGCAATGAATGGGCATTTTGTCAACAATGAATAATGGCAATTGGTATAATATATATCTAAAATTATTTCAGAAAGAAGATTTCTTGAGAAATCAAGAGTGGGCGGGAAAATGTCCTGCAACCAAGGCCCTTTAGGCAATGCTGAGATCATATTCCCCCAAACATGATTTTGATACACTAAATTTGGAATCAATCCTACCAGACAGGATTAGCATACAACCCCCTAATTATGTCCCCTCGGTCTCTATCACTGGGAAAAAGTAGAGTTGCTGGCTATCTACCAACTGCCCGGAGGTACATTACCATCAGTAGAGTAGTTACCCTTTCTCTTTCTTCCTTCTGCAAAGACAGGCATTGGAAGACACCATCAAAGCATTTCAGTCCTTAATAGGCCTACAATCCATTCAATTATTCACGCTTTTAAGAGGCACTTGATTTAGAATGTTGTCAAGCAGATTAAATATTGCAACACTTTCTCTTACTTGAGGATCTTGTTTCTTGAAAACACCAGCCCGCATTTCAAGAGAGAGGAGCTATCTCTAGATTTTAAGAGAACTATGTAAGTTAAGGGGAATATAAGCTGAGTGGTAAATGTGCATAATAACTCGTTGTGAACATTCACCAGGTCTCATGGGGGAATGGGCACAGAATCCTTCCACAATGAGGGGGTTTTGTACATTTTCTGGTCAATACAGTGGTACCTCAGGTTACAGACTCCGTTAAGAACTTTGCTTCAGGATGAGAACAGAAATCGTGTTCCGGCAGCCCGGCAGCAGCGGGAGGCCCCATTAGCTAAAGTGGTACCTCAGGTCAAGAACAGTTTCAGGTTAAGAACGGACCTCCAGAATGAATCAAGTTCTCAACCAGCGGTACCACTGTATGCATAATCACTAACAGGACATGGTAAATGTGCATAAATCAACTGAATTTACATCCTCTGGTCATTATGCATAATCTACAACAGGGTTTGGAGGAATGTGTTTACCCTGAGTGCATTTCGTACATTGTACACAAGGGAGTTTTCATCTGGTCAAATATTCCCTCCTCTGTATTTCACATGCTGCTAATAAGCTTTTTCCTAAGCAATGGGATGAGGAAGGCTCCATTTGCAGAATTGTGGGAGGGAAAGGGGGTTCCATTCCCCTCTCTGCAAATCCTCCTTGTGCTGCTCAGCTGACTGGAGAACAGCTGAGAATGGGGTAAATGTTTCAAGATGATATCAGATGATGATGGTCATGCCTGCCAGAGAATATACAAAATTCAGCCCAGATAGGCACATTCCTCAAAGACTGTTGGGGATTGCGCATAATGGCCAGAGAATGTACAAAGTATAAGGTAGCTCCCTATGTTTCTATGTCTACCCAACTCTAGAGCTGGTTAGAGTTTCTCCACCAGTGTTCTTAAAAGCCCCTCAGTTTAAATGGTTTGGGACTGGGTACTAAAATAACCCTGAAACTATTAGAACTTTGGGGGACACTCACATATTCACATTGTATCTCATTAAGGTGTGCAAGCTTAAACACTCAGTTTCAAACTGCATTTATCAATTAGTGGGGAGGGAGAGGCACCATAAATTGGGGAGCCTGTGGCCCTCCAGATGTTATCCCATTCCCATTTCCATCAGCCTAGAGATGCAGGAGAAAATCAGTCTTGTTCCCATTTTGATGAGAAATTATCTAATTTGTACTTCTCAAACCAATATGCAAACTTAAACCGTAATTACCCTGTGAAATCCACACTTCTCTGAATTTTGCAATGCATCTCGCCAATGAAATAATGTGTCTGCAAATGCATATATCAGGGGAAAGTGAGCATTAAAATGCAAATACGTGTGAAAATAACACAGAGAAATCCATCACATCAAGAATAACGTCCTTCAAGAATGTCTATGGTGCTCAAAACTACATACACCACAGTGTATACCAAGAAATTCGTGCTGAAGTGCTGTTGGATTTCCATGACCATTTTTCCCCCTCCTTCAATTGTAAGCTGCTGTGGAAATCTAGAGAACTCAATTTATGGCTGGAAAAATGAGAAACCAAAATTGACAGATCCGCCCATCCTTACTTGAGCTCCAGCCAGTGTGGCCAGCGGCCAGGGATGATGGTGGTTGTGATCCAACAACTTCTGGAGGACTGGAGGTTTCCCATCCCTGAAATAAGGGGATGGAAAGCAGTATAGGCCAGTAAACTTGTGAGACCCAGTTCCAATTAAGCCAGACAGTACTAAAAGGTTATTTCAAAGAGTAGGCAGGTGATCTCCCAACATCTGCTAAGCAAAGGCAAGCAGCTGCTCTGCATCCGGACAAACGAAGTGCAGTGCATAGGAGGAAAATGTGGTATTGTGCTGCAATTATCCTTTCTGAATGCACAGTCCTTTAAAGAGAATATCTGGCTGTCTCAGAGCAGGTGGAGCTTTTAAACACACACACATACACAGAGAAAATGGAGGTTCTGTGCTTGGTTTCTTAACATAATGTTGTCAGCATTAACAACAAAGTTGGATACTTATTTAATATCTTGCTGTTGCAGAGATGTTGCTTTTCTGCAGGTCTGCTGAATATTATCGGTGATGCGGAGAGGATTATCTGATTAAGAACTAGCACTGTGCAGTCCTATGCATATCTACTCAGAAGAAAGTCTGAGTGAAACCTATCTTCCTGCCATGTGCAACAGGAACAACAGGAGCACTGTGCAGGCTAGGAGCAGGGATGGGGGGAGGGGAGAGGATTTGGTTCACCTCCCTAATTAGCATTTCCTGAAACAATACATGGACCAAAAGCCAGCGCTCCTTCAAAAATTCCCACTTCAGCGAATTTTGTAGTGCAGTTCTCCAAACAAAGAATGCATGCAAAAATGTGTGCATTGGAGAAAGTTTCACATAGGCTGGATAATATAACATGAAAATGCATCATATTCGAGGAAATTGCTTGCTCAATGGGTGTGCTAGGCAAATTCACATACAAAATTGTGTACGTGAGGGGAAAATGGGGGTGAATTTCCAGAAGGACTCTTTCTGAGGAAAACATCTCACACTGAAAAACTAAGAGAAACCAAAATTGAACAGATTGATCCATCCCTAGTTTGTATCAGGAGTCTGTGGCTGCTTTGGATCATAAGAAGCTTTGTTACATCAAGTTGGACCAATTGTCTATCAAGCCCAGGATCATCTATGGTGGCTGGCAGCAGCTCTCCTGGGTTTCAGACATGGACCTTTTCTAGCTCTACCCAGAGATGCCAAAATTTGAATAGAATAACTTCTGCATGCACCGCATTTATTCTGTTATTATTCCATGGGTGCTCCCCTCCCAAGTTGTTTCCCAGTTCCCTGGTTGCTTTCCCAATAGAACCCTCCTTTTTGGAGCCTGCTAATGTCTGTTGGGTCAGGGCATCAGAAGATTCTGGAGCAGGGAGGAGGAATCCAACATCAGATATCCCTCTCCAAATATCAGAAATGGGTCTGTGATGCCATTCCAGGGACCACAGGCTTGAACCCTAAAGTTATATTATACATATTATATGTTTATTCATGGGGGGAGTCATAATATCACTAAGCATTGCTCAGAGTAGTAGACTTGGATTTTAAAAAAATGAATTGTGATGGGAACTAACAAATATAACACAAAGTCAACTTTCTAGAACTTTATGGAAGTAAGTTTATTGTTTAAACACACACACCTTTAATTGCAAGACTTTTCCCACCCTTTGAAATAGTGTACTGCCATTTTGAAAGATGCCTGTGAGGGGTCTCTCAGCAAGCAAGACAGGAGGTGAAGTCTGCAAGCGAGTGCTCTCCTTTAAAAATGATAGCTTTGCGCTGACTACCTATAGCTTTCTGACCCTGTTTCCACAGAACTCATAGGCTCACACTCGCTATAAGCAATGCTCTTCTGAATAATGCAGTGTGTTCTACTTAAACAATATCACTTTGGTAAAGAAGCTGCTGGCATGTTTAATTATACCTCTGAAGTTCTGCCCTTAGTCTTGTTATAGACTGCAACGTTTTTATGTGGCATGTTCAAGCTAATTAGATGGTGTTATATGAAGCCTGCACAGGTAGCATTGTTGAAAGTTTTTAAAAAGATGTGAGTTAACTTTTACTTAAAATAAAAAGCTTGCTAGCAGGCTCAGATTCTTCCTGTCTAGTGTCTGAGGCTAGCTTGTGGCATTGCCAGAGTCTTTGACATGGCGTACTTGAGGTCTTCCCAGCTAGCAACCCAAAAAGAGCCTGCCAGAGCTAGAGTAGAAGTTGGTTTTCAACTGGTGACCCCTTAAATGGCAACCAATGGGAAGGTCTCCCTTGCTATGACCAGCAGCAGTAAAGTAGTAGTGTCCTTAGAAGTGAAGGAGCCCCAATAGACATACCCCCAAGGAGAGCCCAACAAAGCAGGGAGTTGCATTGACAGCTGAGTGTGATAGAATAGTGAGGGGCCAAAGGATGGTTAGCATGTCATATCAGTCTGAGTGCAATTATGCGCAATTATGTGCCTGGCAGTAGGTCCAAGAACCCCAGTGGTGCTTACTTCTGACTGCATAGTTAAGCTTTAACAAAAATGTTTAACAAGGTGGTGCTGTGGTCTAAACCACAGAGCCTAGGGCTTGCTGATCAGGTCAGTGGTTCAAATCCCCGCAACGGGGTGAGCTCCCGTTGTTCGGTCCCTGCTCCTGCCAACCTAGCAGTTCAAAAGCACGTCAAAGTGTAAGTAGATAAATAGGTACCTCTCAGGCGGGAAGGTAAACGGCGTTTCCGTGCGCTGCTCTGGTTTCTCCAGAAGTGGCTTAGTCATGCTGGCTACATGACCTGGAAAAACTGTCTGCAGACAAATGTTGGCTCCCTCAGCCAGTAAAGTGAGATGAGCGCTGCAACCTCAGAGTCGTCTGCGACTAGACTTAACTGTCAGGGGTCCTTTACCTTTTATTTTTTTAGCCATGATGTCTATGCTCTGCCTCTGCAGTTGGAGGCAGTAATGCTCCTGAATACTAGTTTCTGGAAACTGCAGGATCATTATCATCATCATTTAATTTGTATGTCACCTTTCCGAGGCGGCTTACAATGTGACAAGACTTACATGATTACAAACATAACCAAAGTAGTCACAAACAATAAATAAAGCACCACCAAAATTGCACATCCATAATCAAACAAGTCCAACCTAAATCACTATAAGATCTAAACATAACAAACAAAAGATTAATATAAACAACAGCAAATGCCCCAACCGAAGAGTCTACCCAGCAGCCTCATCTTTTGTAGCTGGAGTCAGTCAGGGACCTATCCTCTCAGGCCAGGTGGAGAAAGGCCTGCAAGGCAGGGAGCAGGTCTTCCAGGACTCACAGCTAAGATGGTCTTAGGCTTGGATCCTGTTGCTGGGTTCCCACAGGCATCTGGTTGACCATTGGAGAACAGGATGCTGGACTGGATGGGCCACTGGCTTGACTGAGAAACCTCTTTATGTTCTTAAGTTTTCCTAGTTCTTTTTTAAAAATGTAATCCATAAGCAGAGCTTTTGATTTTGCCCAGAAATGAATGCTGCAGATGTGAAGGTACTTTTTTTCACCTTTGGTGGACGTGCCCGAAGATTAAGGCCTTCTGGGAAATGATATATAATGAAATGAAAAAGGTACTTAAATGTACTTTTCCTAAGAAACCAGAAGCCTTTCTCTTGGGCATTGTCGGCCAATTGGTGTCAAAGAAAGACAGGACTTTTTTTATGTCTACAGCAGCAAGAATTCTCATCGCAAAGTATTGGAAGACACAGGATCTACCCACTCTGGAAGAATGGCAGATGAAGGTGATAGACTATATGGGACTGGCTGAGATGACTGGCAGAATCCGAGACCAGGGGAAAGAGACGGCGGAAGAAGATTGGAAGAAATTCAAAATTTACCTTAAGAAATGTTGTAAAATTAATGAGTGCTAAAATGTTGAGGTTATAGAAAAAAGGGGACTACAGCTGTAAAAGATTAAGTAAAAGAAAAGAACAAGGGAAAATTAGATAAAATCAAGGGGGAGGATTTGCTGGAACAAATTTGGGAATTGGGATGCAGAAAGGGGAGGTACGGGGAAGTCGGTGAAGTAAGGTTTAAGAAAAAAGGATTCAAAATTATATATGTTTGTTTATGTGTTTGTATGTTTGTATTGTGTATTGTTTGTGTTTATACAAATTGTGAAAAACCAATAATTTTTTTTTTTAAAGAAATGAATGCTGCAGATGGGTCAAATTGAAAGATTTATGCTGGGAAAAACACAACATGTTCCTTGAGATCTCAGAAACCAATGGCAACATCTTTTGGTTGCTGAATCCATATAAGAAATGGCAAAAAAAAAAAAAAACATTAAAATATCCCATGCCAGTTTTCTTGCACCCGACCATCTCAATCATAGTTTCTGGATGAAATCATAGTTCACTGGATTCAACCATCAGGCTGCAAATACTGACCTATGTGTGTTTCCTCTCTTCCCGACCCCCTCCCTACTCTTATTAAATCTTTAATGAGTGGTGTCTTATTGCTGGGAGCCCTGGAGTAACGATGGTACTTACCAGTGAACTCTTTCAATCAAATAATTTACTTTCTCAATTAATCTTCTTGCAAGACCCACATTTTTCATTACTCTCCCTTGGTATCATTTTCTTCTCAGACACTATGTCCTCTCAATAGGCTCAATAGTACAAGAACCCCATTAATAATAACTGATGTATAGTGAACACAGAAGTAATAGCCTGTATCCGAGGAAGCTACGTTTTAGCTGGCTGATTTTGCAAATAAAATGCACAAGTCAGCTCAGAACTGTAGACTGCATCCACTTTGTTGAATCGTGCCTCCTTTGTAATATTCAAAATAAGTAGTGGTCTTAAATTGTAAACCAGAAACCACCAGCAATGGTCCTTGATGCATGTTCCATGATTTGCTTTCAGGGAGGCCCTGAAATCTTAATGAAAACAGCAAAGAAAACACAAATGTGCCCAAACTCAGCTAGCAACTGCTTCCATATGAATGCCCTCACACTCAGGGTTGTCTCCTGAGGGTGGTGAAGTTCAGTGCTGCTCTGGGGCCTATAGCTGGCAAGCTCTGCCTCCAAAGCTTCTCCATTCTTACTTTGCACAGAGTCCCAGAGAAGCTGAAAGGAACTTAACTGCCAGGTAAGTGTCTAGAGAGGGTGGTGTTGTGGGTTAAACTACAGAGCCTAGGACTTGCTGATCAGCAGGTCAGCGGTTCGAATCCCCGCGACACGGTGAGCTCCCGTTGCTTGGTCCCAGCTCCTGCCAACCTAGCAGTTCGAAAGCATGTCAAAGTGCAAGTAGATAAATAGGTACCACTCCAACGGGAAGGTAAACGGCATTTTCGTGCACTGCTCTGGTTCACCAGAAGCGGCTTAGTCATGCTGGCCACATGACCCAGAAGCTGTATGCCAGCTCCCTCAGCCAATAAAGCGAGATGAGCACCACAGCCCCAGAGTCGGCCACCACTGGACCTAATGGTCAGGGGTCCCTTTACCTTTACCTTAAGAGTCTAGAGACGGGACGTGGGTGGTGCTGTGGTCTAAACCACTGAGCCTCTTGGGCTTGCCGATCAGAAGTTTGGCGCTTCGAATCCCCGCAATGGGGTGAGCTCCCATTGCTCGGTCCCAGCTTCTGCCAACCTAGCAATTTGAAAGCATGCCAGTGCAAATAGATAAATAGGTACCGCTCCGACAGGAAGGTAAACGGGGTTTCCGTGTGCTGCTCTGGTTTCGGTGTTCCACTATGCCAGAGGTGGCTTAGTCATGCTGACCACATGACCCGGAAAAACACACGCTAGCTCCCTCAGCCTGTAAAGCAAGCTGAGTGCTGCAACCCCAGAGTCGTCTGTGACTGGACTTAACTGTCAGGGGTCCTTTACCTTTACATTTACCTTTAAGTGTCTAAAGATGATTTATAGAGACGGCTTGGAAACCTGAGTTGGTCCAAAATGCAGCTGCCGATAGATGGGTGAGCATGTATAACTTCTTTTTTAAAGAAAAAAAGGGGGGAATTCACTGGTTGTCACTTTGTTTCTGAACCCAGTTCAAGATGCTCATATTATTAATTTCAGATATTTATATACTTCTTGACATGCAGAATTTCTAAGTGGTGTACATAAACGGTTAGAAATAAGAAGAAGAAGAAGAAGAAGAAGAAGAAGAAGAAGAAGAAGAAGAAGAAGAGGAGGAGTTTGGATTTGATATCCCGCCTTTCACTCCCCTTCAGGAGTCTCAAAGCGGCTAACATTCTCCTTTCCCTTCCTCCCCCACAGCAAACACTCTGTGAGGTGAGTGGGGCTGAGAGACTTCACAGAAGTGTGACTGGCCCAAGGTCACCCAGCAGCTGCATGTGGAGGAGCGGAGACACGAACCCGGTTACCCAGATTACGTGACTACCGCTCTTAACCACTACACCACACTGGCTCTCTTGCAAAGAACAAAAATAGATCCATGTTGCATGGGTATTTCTGTTGGTTTAGTACTGAATGTCATATGGAGGTTTTTTTAAAAAAATCCCACTGGGACAAGAATCTTGAATAATCCTACTGAGTAAAAAAAGTGGCCTAAGAGTAGATGATAAGCATTACAGAGGTACCAGTGAAACTTGCAATCATCTACCAAGGGGAAGCAGCAGGCAGTTGTCAGTCAATCAACAGAGAACTGTGTGATCACTTGATCAGCCAGCAACTCCCAGAGGAAAGTATGGCAAATCCAGGATTCGAAACATTCAACTTTCAGATGTCCAAGCTAAAGGGAATGGGCATACAAACTGCAAACCCTGCTTTGGGAGCAAGATAAATGGAAATCCAAGTAGGTGAATTGCAAAAGCAGTTTGGTGGATCAGATTTTAAGGGGTTAAAATCTGCCAGCTAGCACAAATATGAATAAGAGAAACGAGTCCATGATTTCTGTCTATATGCAATATTATTATCCCTGGAACCAAGCATTCGTTCCATCTCCTGCTAGATTTCATCAGCCATGATGGCCAAGGATCAAGAGGTCTCATTGTCATCTTCCCTGCTACAAGTTTTGTGTCTACATCTTTAGGCTGCTACAACTGAAACTGACCCCACTACTTTGCTACTGCTTCAGAGACTTCCAGTGGACCTGAACTAATCGTGGCATCAGGTTTGGCATGAATTGAAGTAATTTTGCTCTCAAAATGATTTCCAAATCTCTCACAGCAGGTAATTGACTTGTCCATTGTCAATGATACAGCTCTGTTCTGGGCATCTGTAGAGGATCAGCTCATGAGGATCATAAGTCTTGACAACCTCATAAAAACACAATAAGGAATTAATTATTATTTATTGATTGCACTTAGTTTAGGGATATGCAGGTATTGTTTGTGTAGCAGTTTTGAAATGTTTTGTACGCAGGAGAATTTATATGTAATATGAATATCAATAATAATAAGAATGTAATCGCATGACATTAATGATTCATATATAAAATGTGTGTGTGACAGGAAACTAAAATTTGCCTGCTGCAAAACCATGTGACATCCTTACCCAGTTTTGCAATAAAATATATTCACATCAGCTCCTTAAGTATAGGTTTCTTACAAAGTAAAGTTGCTACCTGGTTTAGCCTAAAGCCAAAATTGAATTTGGAGATTCCTGCCTGGATGAAACACCAGAGGATTTTCAAAGAGAATAGCTTGCAAAAATGAAAATGGAAACCATGTGGGGGGGGGGGTCAGGAAAGAAGCTCCACATATTCTTAGTGAAGGGTGGAGGAGACATATTAAATTCCTTTACCAAAAAATGGGGAGGGGAGTGTAACTTAAAATGTGTTTTCCCACAGTCAAGGAAACACATAGCATTTTAATAGGAAGTAGTCAGTAAAGGGTTGCATGAAGGCATTAATGCTGCAATCCCGGCAACACAGCGGGATTTAATTCTGAGTGGACATGCTGAGGATTGAGAGCGGCAGACGTCCTTTCCATGTCGGGCTTCTTCAATGCTACAGTGTCAATGAAAATTAACAACACCTGTTTAAACTGTGAAATAAGAATATTGACAATATTTCAGAAAGAACCATCATGGCACCTTAAAATACTCTTACAGCTGTTTCATGTATGCATATTCAGGTCATCAAGGGGTTAACAGCATGAATTGTGTGAAGGAATTATGACAGACTGATCGCTGTGGATAGAAGTGTCATGTCACCCAGCGCTGACTGAAATTTGGCTAGGCATTGTCTGGGGCTGCAGCTCAGCAGCAGAACACGTGCATGCTTAAAGCCACAGGTTGGATCCTGTTGTCGGCAGGTGGTGCTGGGAATAGACCCATGTCTGAAATCCCAAAGAGCTGCTCCCAGTTCATCCACTGAGTGAGTTGGTTCTGACTCCATCTGCACTATATACATTTAAAGCAGTATTGTACCACTTTAAACAGTCTTGGCTCCCCCACCCCACCCCACCCGCCAAAACATCCTGGGAACTGCCATTTGTTGACAGAGGAAACCCCTGTTCCCACCACAGAGCTACAGTTCTCCAAGTGGTTTAACCAGTTCTTTTTTTCGGGGAAAAATATGTTTAGGGGTACTCTCATTTTGACTCAAGAAAATGATCATTTTAGAGTTCAAATCGGGGAAAATAAATACAGTAAATAGATAAAAGTACAAAGAACATGCACAACACCGTTGGCCCATCTCTTGTGTCAGGGCTGCCTCAGGTCTCAGCTCACAAAAGACCAACGCCAAGCTCTTCTTATATACAAGGATGTTTATTGCAGTTCATTATTGGTTCCACAACCGAGGCGTGCAGCCCCGCGTCTCTTTCCCCTAGACATTTGAAGTCCCCTCTGAATCGGTCCCTCCCCTACACCAGTTTAATAAGCTAACGCTGCTCCACCTTTTTCTCTCTTTCCTTTTTCCGCAGGGTCTTTCTGCCCGCCGGGGTTCCCCCCCTCCTGCTTTCTCCTGAAGCGGAGTCTCCAGACTGCTCCTGCCCCCTCCTGCGGGCTTTGGGTCCTGGCCCCTCCTCCTCCGGGCTCCCTGTTCTCCCGCGCGCCTCCTCATTTGAACTTGGCGCGCGCGCCCAACTTCTGACCTTCCTTTTGACAGTTATGCTACTCTGCTCACTGCCTTCCTCTCCTTCCAGGAGAACGGCTTGCTCTGATCCCTCCCCTTTCTCTGTCGCCGGAGCTGCTCCCTCTGACACACTGGAACCTCCCCCTCCCTCGCTGCGCTCTGGTGGGGAGGCTGGCCCTGATTCCCAGCTGCCGCTTTGGGGCCCCCTGCTGGCCCCCCGCTCCTGACACTTTCCTCCCGGGGCTCCCCTTGCCCTTACCACAGGCGCCCCTTTCTGGGAATCCTCTGATTCGCTGGAGAGACTCATGGAATCCCCTGCGTCATTGCTATCCTCTTCCTCGCTTTCCTGGGATTCCTCTCCATCGCTCTCCATTTCCTGCCTTCCCTGTGCCTCTGTCACTATACCCCTGACATCCATCCCCCCTCGAAGCCCCCCCTTCCCCCCTCCTGCTGCTCGGGTGCAGGGTCCGGAAGCTCCTCAGTCGCTGGGGTAGATCTTGGATACAGTTCGTCGACGTCAATCGTCTCTGCTTCCAGCTCATTGCATGTGTGCTCGAAACCAAGGTCCTCTCCTAACACGTCCATGTCCTCCCCTCCTCCTGTCTCTTCGGACGTTGCTGTTTGCCAGGGCCCCCTCAGCAATCTCCTGCGCCACTCATCCTCTGGTTGGTTGTCCCACCAGTAAGAGCGATCCGTGTCCACCCCCGAGCACGATCCCCTCGGAGGACTCGATTCTGGTGTGGTCTCCTCTGCTGAGGAGAACTCCCGGAAGGTGCTGCCTGAAAGCGTAGGCGTAAAAAACCAGTCGTCGAAAAATTCCGCTGGCATGGGTCTGTGTGGGAAGAGTGCATGGAACTCGTCCTTAAGAAGGGGTTCCTCCAGAGCATAGCCTGGCACCCAACTGTTGGCACTGGCCGGGGTACCCTCTCTGGCGAGGAGGTATTCCACTCCCTCCTCCCCCCATCTCGAGTCCAGAATTTCCATGACCTCGTTGAGTGTCTCGGCCTTCGGTGACTCCCCCCTCCTTGGGGACTCCCTGTGTGGGTCCGGTGCCGTCCCTGGCTCCTGAAACCTGTGTGGGGCTTTCTAGGGCGTAAGCACCGACCTATGAAAGACCGGGTGCATTCAGGAACCTTCTGGGAGGGTCAACCGATAAGCTACGGGGTTGATCTTGGCCTCAACTTGGTATGGCCCCAGCTGTCTGTGCCCTAGCTTCTTCTTGGCTAACGACTTGGTAGGCGCCGCCTGGGCTGCCAACCATACCCAGTCCCCCACCTGTATGTCTTCCCCTGCCCTCCTGTGCCTGTCTGCCTGCACCTTGTAGGCATGTTTAGCCAGCTCTAAGTGCCGTCGGAGCTCCTCGTGGACCTCCTGCAATTCTGCGGCCAAATGCTCCACTCCCTGCGTCGCTCCCTGCACCGTCGTCTCCACTCCCGGAAAGGTTCTGGGATACCGTCCATTGTTGGCGAAGAACGGCGTCACCCCCCTTGACGCGTGCTTCGTGTTGTTGTAGGCAAACTCGGCCATTGGCAAGTAGTCCACCCAAGTCGCAGGCTTCTGATTGGCGTAACAGCGCAGGTACTGCTGCATGATGGCGTTGACCTCTCCGCTTGGCCGTTGGTCTGCGGGTGTCTCGCCGACGCTAAGTCGATCAGAGTTTGTAGGGGATCAGTTGAAGAAGGAGCAAAAATCCATCTTTTAGATTTAGGGGAGCTAGTCTCAAACGTTTGTTGAGGGAGATCTAGGTGTTTTTTTGTGTGAAGGAAGTTATTTGTCCTGTCTTCAAGCTTTTTATGATGGAGGAGCTCTGTAGCCAACCCCAACGACACGATCTCAAGATGGAAGGGGAGGGAACAGCTGCAGTCGCCTGCAATTCCTGCGCAATGTTTGCCATCTTGCCAAAGGTTGCAGGCAGCTTTACCTGCAGCAATTGCATGTTGATTGCCCTCTTAAAAGACAAAGTCCAGCAACTGGAGGAACGTGTAGCTACGCTCCAAAGAATTAGAGAGCTGGAGCTCTTCTTGGAAGCAACAGAGCACACCGTCTCCACCAAGGAGGAGACAGGGGACTCCCCTGAGAAGGAGTCTAGTTCACCAACACAGGAGCCAGATATATGGAGAAACGTGACTCAAAGAAGTAGGAGGCCCAGGGTTCACTCTGATTGCTTAGAAATACACAATCGCTTTGAGGTCCTCTCCCCTAGCATGGAAGACGAAGAGCAGACTCCATTTGAGGATCTCTCCCTCATTACAGTCGATCAGGTATATGAAGACGAGCAGCAAAGTCAGTCCTCAGGGAATGTGCAGGCGACCTTGGAACGGACAGCTCACGGAAGAACCCCGACCAAACCCAAGAGGAGGCGTGTAGTGGTGATAGGGGATTCCCTACTGAGGGGAACAGAAGCAGTGATCTGTGGGCCTGACAAGATGTCTCGGGAAGTGTGCTGTCTCCCCGGGGCTAAGATCCAAGATGTAACTGAACGACTGCAAGGAATCATAAAACCCACTGACAAATACCCCTTCCTCTTGGTTCATGTGGGAACCAACGACACTGCAAGCAATAGCCTCCAGAAGATCAAAAGAGACTACGAGGCTCTCGGCAGGAAATTGAAGCAACTAAATGCACAAATTGTCATCTCATCTGTCCTCCCAGTTGAACGACGTGGCCCAGGGAGAGAGGGGAAAATAGTGGAAGTGAACAGCTGGCTTCGCAAATGGTGTAAACAGGAACGGTTTGGATTCTTAGATCACGGACTGCAGTTTCTTGAAGATGGACTTCTGGCAAGTGATGGGCTGCATCTCACAATGGTTGGGAGAAATGTTTTTGCAAAAAATCTCAGAAACCTCATCAGGAGGGCTTTAAACTGACTAATGTGGGGGAGGGAGACAGTGCTCCTGAAGGTAGGAGTCTATCAATTAATGAAGATGATCATCCAAATGTCATAGACCAAATGGAGCAAACAGCACGCGGACCTAGTGGTGGGAGAAAAAAATCCTTAAATAAGAGACACGGGGGAATGATTAATGGACTTCAATGTCTGTACACTAATGCGCAAAGCATGGGAAATAAACAAGATGAGCTTGAGCTCTTGGTACAGCAAACTAAATATGACATAATAGGCATCACTGAAACCTGGTGGGATAAGTCCCACGATTGGAATGTAATAATGGGGGGATACAATCTATTTCAGAGAAACAGACCAGACAAGAAAGGAGGAGGAGTGGCGTTATATGTCAGGGATGTGTATACCTGTGAAGAGATCCAAGATTTAGATCCTCAAAGCCAAAGTGAGAGCATTTGGGTCAAAATTAAGGGAGAGAAGAATAATAGAGACCTCATTGTGGGAGTTTACTATAGATCCCCAAGCCAAACGGAGGACATAGATGATGCCTTCCTGGAACAGATGGCCAAGCATGCAAAAGGAAGGGAGATAGTAGTAATGGGGGACTTCAATTACCCAGATATTTGTTGGACGTCAAACTCAGCCAAGAGCATAAGGTCAAACAGATTCCTCACTGGCCTTGCAGACAACTTCATTGTCCAGAAAGTGGGAGAAGCAACAAGAGGAACAGCCATTTTAGATCTGGTCCTAACCAATGTTGATGACCTGGTTAGTGGGGTAGAAGTGGAAGGATCATTAGGCGCGAGTGATCATGCTCTTCTGAAGTTTACTATACAGCGGAAAGGAGCAGCCAAGCATACTAGGACTCAATTTCTTGACTTTAAGAAAGCCGACTTCATAAAACTTAGGGAAGTGCTGGGTGAGATCCCATGGACAACAATACTAAAAGGAAAGGGAGTTCATGATGGCTGGGAGTTTGTTAAGAGGGAGATACTAAAAGCACAACGTCAGGCAATACCAATGAGACGGAAACATGGAAGGTGCCTAAAGAAGCCAGGGTGGCTATCTAAAGAACTTTTAACTGAATTAAGATTAAAAAAGGATGTGTACAAAAAATGGAAAAGGGGGGAAACCACCAAAGAGGAATTCAAACAAATAGCCAGCACGTGTAGACACAAAGTCAGAAAAGCTAAAGCACAGAATGAACTCAGGCTTGCTAGAGAGGTTAAAAGCAACAAAAAAGGCTTTTATGGGTATGTTCGTAGCAAAAGGAAGAACAAAGAAACAATGGGGTCACTCAGAGGAGAAGATGGTGAAATGCAAACAGGGGACACAGAAAGGGCTGAACTACTCAATGCCTTCTTTGCCTCAGTCTTCTCCGATAAAGAAAACAATGCCCGACCTGAAGAATTTGGAGCAAATGATTCAGCAAAGGAAACACAGCCCAGAATAACTAAGGAGATAGTACAAGAATATTTGGCTAGTTTAGATGTATTCAAGTCTCCAGGGCCAGATGAACTGCATCCAAGAGTATTAAAAGAACTGGCAGATGTGATCTCAGAACCACTGGCAGTCATCTTTGAAAATTCCTGGAGAACAGGCGAAGTCCCGGCAGACTGGAGGAGGGCAAATGTTGTCCCTATTTTCAAAAAGGGGAAAAGAGAGGACCCAAATAATTACCGCCCAGTCAGTCTGACATCAATACCAGGGAAGATTCTGGAGCAGATCATTAAGCAAACAGTCTGTGAGCACCTAGAAAGGAATGCTGTGATCACCAATAGTCAGCATGGATTTCTGAAAAATAAGTCATGTCAGACTAACCTGATCTCATTTTTTGACAGAATTACAAGCCTGGTAGATGAAGGGAACGCAGTGGATGTAGCCTACCTTGATTTCAGCAAGGCATTTGACAAGGTGCCCCATGATATTCTTGTAAAGAAGCTGGTAAAATGCGGTCTTGACTATGCTACCACTCAGTGGATCTGTAACTGGCTGGCTGACCGAACCCAAAGGGTGCTCATCAATGGTTCCTCTTCATCCTGGAAAAGAGCGACTAGTGGGGTGCCACAGGGTTCTGTCTTGGGCCCGGTCTTATTCAACATCTTTATCAACGACTTGGATGATGGACTCAAGGGCATCCTGATCAAATTTGCAGATGACACCAAACTGGGAGGGGTGGCTAACACCCCAGAAGACAGGATCACACTTCAAAACGACCTTGACAGATTAGAGAACTGGGCAAAAATAAACAAGATGAATTTTAACAGGGAGAAATGTAAAGTATTGCACTTGGGCAAAACAAATGAGAGGCACAAATACAAGATGGGTGACACCTGGCTTGAGAGCAGTACATGTGAAAAGGATCTAGGAGTCTTGGTTGACCACAAACTTGACATGAGCCAACAGTGTGACGCGGCAGCTAAAAAAGCCAATGCAATTCTGGGCTGCATCAATAGGAGTATAGCATCTAGATCAAGGGAAGTAATAGTGCCACTGTATTCTGCTCTGGTCAGACCACACCTGGAGTACTGTGTCCAGTTCTGGGCACCACAATTCAAGAAGGACACTGACAAACTGGAACGTGTCCAGAGGAGGGCAACCAAAATGGTCAAAGGCCTGGAAACGATGCCTTATGAGGAACGGCTAAGGGAGCTGGGCATGTTTAGCCTGGAGAAGAGGAGGTTAAGGGGTGATATGATAGCCATGTTCAAATATATAAAAGGATGTCACATAGAGGAGGGAGAAAGGTTGTTTTCTGCTGCTCTGGAGAAGCGGACACGGAGCAATGGATCCAAACTACAAGAAAGAAGATTCCACCTAAACATTAGGAAGAACTTCCTGACAGTAAGAGCTGTTCGACAGTGGAATTTGCTGCCAAGGAGTGTGGTGGAGTCTCCTACTTTGGAGGTCTTTAAGCAGAGGCTTGACAACCATATGTCAGGAGTGCTCTGATGGTGTTTCCTGCTTGGCAGGGGGTTGGACTCGATGGCCCTTGTGGTCTCTTCCAACTCTATGATTCTATGATTCTATGATTCTATGATTCTATGATTCTATGATCTTGACGTTCAGGATACCCAGGAGCTTCTGCCAAAAACTGGAAATGAACTGGCGACCGCGGTCGGACAGGATGGATCGCGGCAAGCCGTGCACCCTGAACACGTGGTCTATGAACAGTTTGGCGGTCTGCTCCGCTGTCGCCACCTTCGCGCAAGGAATGAAATGCGCCATCTTGGTGAACAGGTCTACAACCACAAGCACCGCCGTCTTGCCTTGCGAACTGGGCAGATCAGTGACAAAGTCCAGCACAACCCTCTCCCACGGTTGCAGTGGCATTTCCAACGGTTCCAGCAGTCCCGCTGGCTTCTGGTGCACTGGCTTGGACCTCTGGCAAGTGTCACACCTGGCGACGTAGTCCACGACCTCCCCTCGCATCTGGGGCCACCAAAAGTCTCTGGCCACTAATTCCGCCGTCTTTTCCTTGCCGAAGTGGCCAGCGCTGGGTGCGTCGTGCAATTGCTGCAGAACCTTCGCGCGGAGATCGTCTCCCGGAACGTAGAGAGCACCTTTACGGGTTAGCAGGCCGTCGCGTATCTGGAACTCGTCGCCCCTCACTGTGCCTCTCCGCACCTCTTCCATCTTGGACTGTGCGAACGGATCCGTCTGCAGCGCGCGACGCACCGCCTCCAGGTCCACGGCGGCTGAAGCGCACGCCCATGCCTGCGGTGCAAAAATGTGCTTGGCTGCCACCGGTGCCGCTTCCTCGAGATACTGCGGTTTCCTGGAGAGCGCATCTGCTATGACATTGTTGTCGCCTGGGATGTACTCAATCCTGAAATCGAAGTCCGCAAAGAACTCTGCCCAGCGTAGGTTGCTCTGGCTCTGTAGCTTCGCCGTGCGCCAGTACTCTAGGTTCTTGTGGTCCGTGCGGACCTGCACGGTGTGCTTGGCTCCGATGAGGAAGTGCCTCCACGCCTTGAAAGCCGCGTGGATGGCCAGCAACTCCCTGTCCCAGATGGTGTAGTTCTGTTCCGACTTGCTGAGCTTCCGGGAGTAGAAAGCGCAGGGCCTCCAGTTCCCCTGCGGGTCTTCCTGTAAAAGGACGGCCCCCACCGCTCTCTCAGATGCATCAGTCTCAACTCTCATGGGCCTGCCAGGATTCACGTGTAGCAGCTGTTCCTCGGACGCGAAAAGACTCTTAAGTCTCCGGAAGGACTGCTCCGCCTGGTCCGTCCATGTGAACTTCTTCTTCTTGGAGCTGAGAGTGTCCGTGATAGCTGCCGTCTCCCTGGCAAAACCCCTGATGAACTTGCGGTAAAAATTGGCGAAGCCGACGAACCTTTGCACCTCCTTCCGATTTCGCGGGCTTTTCCAGTCCAACACCGCGTGGACCTTGGCGCTGTCCATGGCAAGTCCCCTGTCTGACAGCCTATAGCCTAGAAAATCCACCTCCGTCACGTCAAATTGGCACTTCTCCAGCTTGGCGTAGAGCCTGTGCTCCCGTAGCCTCTGCAGGACCTCCTTAACGTCGCTCTCGTGAGCTTCCGGCGATTCCGAGAAGATCAGAATGTCGTCAAGGAAACATACGCACTTCTTGTAGAGGAGTCCCGCTAGCACGTGGTGCATAAAAGCTTGGAAATAGTGGGAGCCATTCTGGAGACCAAACGGCATAACTCTGTATTCGTAGGTGCCCAACGGCGTGAACATGGCCGTCTTCCACTCATCACCCTCTCGCACGCGTATGAGATTGTAAGCTCCGCGGAGATCCAACTTGGTGAAGATCTTTCCTTTCCGCACCGTCGCGAGCAGGTCGTCAATCTTGGGCATGGGAAAGGCCGCGGGCTTAGTCTTAGAGTTTATGAATCTAAAGTCCACTATCAGTCTTTTTGGGGGCGTGTCCTTCTTCTTCACGAAAAACACAGGACTGCCCCCTACAGCCTTTGATTCTCGGATGAATCCCCGCTGCAGGTTGTGATCTATGAACTCTCTGAGCTCCTGCAACTCATCCTCGGACATGGAATACAGCTTCACAGGCGGCAGCGTTGTCCCTGGCAAGAGGTCTATTGCGCAATCGTAGGGCCGGTGGGGTGGCAACTGGTCGGCTTCCTTTTCGCAGAAGACCTCCAAAAACCCCTTGTACTTGAGGGGTACTGCTTGCGCCATGCTGAGACTTAGCTGCTGCCCCCCCTTCTGGCCTTCCTCCTCCTGAGCGATCTGGATGCAATGCTGCGCGCAATAGGACGAGCCGAAAGTGAGCTGCCGCTGGTACCATGCCATTGCCGGGCTGTGCCTATCCAGCCAACTCATGCCTAACACTATAGGCGTGTCTGACAGGCGGGTGACGTTGAAACTGATGACTTCTCGGTGATTGCCAATCTGCATTACCATGGGTGGCGTCTGTTGTACCACCTGCCCACCCAGCAGCTTCCTGCCATCCAGTGTGACGACGTCCAATGGCAGCGTGGCTGGTAGGAGCTCTATGCGATGCTGCTTGACGAAGTGCACCCCCACGAAGTCTGCGTTGCTTCCACTGTCAATTGTAATGGGAACTTCCAGGGTGCGTCCATCAGGCAGCTGGAGAGTTGCAGTGAGTTGCACCACTGGCTTAGGTGGCAGGGGGTCTGTATGCTGCAAAAGCGCTGGGGACTGCCTTACTGACTCGCCTGGCTGTGCCCCAGCATTTCTGCTTCCAGCCAGGCATTCCCGTTTCCCTGAAATTGCTCTTCATCTTGTGCTGCTGCAGTTACTGTTGCTAAGGCTGCAGTGTGTTTTTGGAGCCTCTGGGGACACTCCTTGGCCATGTGCATCGCACTGTCACAGATGTAACACTTCCTGTTCCCTCTAGGAGGCTTCGGCTTGACTGCTCCGGATGCTGGGGCTCCGGCAGCCGACTGAGCCTTAGCGGCTCCTCCCCTGCCTGCAGCTGAGGTGAGGGACGCGTACGTCCTAGATCCTTGGGAAAGAAAGGAGGCGCTCTAGATGGCGTGTGAAGCTGGCGACCCTCCTCATTGCGCCAAGGGCGTTCTTCGTGGCACACTCCAACGGCGAGCGCCCGCTGCACAACTTCTGCTAGGGTTTGAGGTCTGTCCCCCCTTGCCAATTCATCCTTCACAGGGCCAGACAACCCCTCCCAAAACAAGTCTCTTACTGCCAGGGAGTCTTTCTCCCACCTCAGTACATTCAGCAAGGCGAAAAACCTAGCATGGTACTGACGTACTGTAGCCTTCCCTTGCCTTAAACCATGCATCTCTCTGCGTGCTACATCCACATCCACGGTAGATTGGAAGCAAGCGTCCATGGCTTTGATAAATTCATCGGAGTCCCTCCGAGCAGGACAATCTTCGCGCCACAGATTGCGCAGCCAAGCCCTCGCTTCCCCATGCAAGTGGGACACAATGAAACCCACCTTCTCCTCCTCATCCTTAAAGTCATCGCGAAGCAAATGCAACGCATATTCGACGTCTGCTCGAAAACTGGGGTACTGCTTCAGGTTGCCATCGAAGTGGGCTACCAAGTTGCCTCCCCATCTGCCCAGTCCTACGCCTGCAGATCTGGACCCCGGGAACCCCACTTGGCATGCATGATCCCACCTGGCTTGCAGATCCTGGCATCGCTTTTCCGCCTCTTCCCCCTTCTTCTGGGAGACCACTACCGCAGTGGTGAGCTGGGAGACTGTGTTGCGTAGATCTGCTATCTGCTCCTCCATACTCATGGCCGCCAAACTTCGTGAGCTTCGCAAAAAAAAAATTATTTGCGTTCTTTTGGGAGGGGACTTACTGTCAGGGCTGCCTCAGGTCTCAGCTCACAAAAGACCAACGCCAAGCTCTTCTTATATACAAGGATGTTTATTGCAGTTCATTATTGGTTCCACAACCGAGGCGTGCAGCCCCGCGTCTCTTTCCCCTAGACATTTGAAGTCCCCTCTGAATCGGTCCCTCCCCTACACCAGTTTAATAAGCTAACGCTGCTCCACCTTTTTCTCTCTTTCCTTTTTCCGCAGGGTCTTTCTGCCCGCCGGGGTTCCCCCCCTCCTGCTTTCTCCTGAAGCGGAGTCTCCAGACTGCTCCTGCCCCCTCCTGCGGGCTTTGGGTCCTGGCCCCTCCTCCTCCGGGCTCCCTGTTCTCCCGCGCGCCTCCTCATTTGAACTTGGCGCGCGCGCCCAACTTCTGACCTTCCTTTTGACAGTTATGCTACTCTGCTCACTGCCTTCCTCTCCTTCCAGGAGAACGGCTTGCTCTGATCCCTCCCCTTTCTCGGTCGCCGGAGCTGCTCCCTCTGACACACTGGAACCTCCCCCTCCCTCGCTGCGCTCTGGTGGGGAGGCTGGCCCTGATTCCCAGCTGCCGCTTTGGGGCCCCCTGCTGGCCCCCCGCTCCTGACACTTTCCTCCCGGGGCTCCCCTTGCCCTTACCACAGGCGCCCCTTTCTGGGAATCCTCTGATTCGCTGGAGAGACTCATGGAATCCCCTGCGTCATTGCTATCCTCTTCCTCGCTTTCCTGGGATTCCTCTCCATCGCTCTCCATTTCCTGCCTTCCCTGTGCCTCTGTCACTATACCCCTGACATCCATCCCCCCTCGAAGCCCCCCCTTCCCCCCTCCTGCTGCTCGGGTGCAGGGTCCGGAAGCTCCTCAGTCGCTGGGGTAGATCTTGGATACAGTTCGTCGACGTCAATCGTCTCTGCTTCCAGCTCATTGCATGTGTGCTCGAAACCAAGGTCCTCTCCTAACACGTCCATGTCCTCCCCTCCTCCTGTCTCTTCGGACGTTGCTGTTTGCCAGGGCCCCCTCAGCAATCTCCTGCGCCACTCATCCTCTGGTTGGTTGTCCCACCAGTAAGAGCGATCCGTGTCCACCCCCGAGCACGATCCCCTCGGAGGACTCGATTCTGGTGTGGTCTCCTCTGCTGAGGAGAACTCCCGGAAGGTGCTGCCTGAAAGCGTAGGCGTAAAAAACCAGTCGTCGAAAAATTCCGCTGGCATGGGTCTGTGTGGGAAGAGTGCATGGAACTCGTCCTTAAGAAGGGGTTCCTCCAGAGCATAGCCTGGCACCCAACTGTTGGCACTGGCCGGGGTACCCTCTCTGGCGAGGAGGTATTCCACTCCCTCCTCCCCCCATCTCGAGTCCAGAATTTCCATGACCTCGTTGAGTGTCTCGGCCTTCGGTGACTCCCCCCTCCTTGGGGACTCCCTGTGTGGGTCCGGTGCCGTCCCTGGCTCCTGAAACCTGTGTGGGGCTTTCTAGGGCGTAAGCACCGACCTATGAAAGACCGGGTGCATTCAGGAACCTTCTGGGAGGGTCAACCGATAAGCTACGGGGTTGATCTTGGCCTCAACTTGGTATGGCCCCAGCTGTCTGTGCCCTAGCTTCTTCTTGGCTAACGACTTGGTAGGCGCCGCCTGGGCTGCCAACCATACCCAGTCCCCCACCTGTATGTCTTCCCCTGCCCTCCTGTGCCTGTCTGCCTGCACCTTGTAGGCATGTTTAGCCAGCTCTAAGTGCCGTCGGAGCTCCTCGTGGACCTCCTGCAATTCTGCGGCCAAATGCTCCACTCCCTGCGTCGCTCCCTGCACCGTCGTCTCCACTCCCGGAAAGGTTCTGGGATACCGTCCATTGTTGGCGAAGAACGGCGTCACCCCCCTTGACGCGTGCTTCGTGTTGTTGTAGGCAAACTCGGCCATTGGCAAGTAGTCCACCCAAGTCGCAGGCTTCTGATTGGCGTAACAGCGCAGGTACTGCTGCATGATGGCGTTGACCTCTCCGCTTGGCCGTTGGTCTGCGGGTGTCTCGCCGACGCTAAGTCGATCAGAGTTTGCTCCCTCTGACACACTGGAACCTCCCCCTCCCTCGCTGCGCTCTGGTGGGGAGGCTGGCCCTGATTCCCAGCTGCCGCTTTGGGGCCCCCTGCTGGCCCCCCACTCCTGACACTTTCCTCCCGGGGCTCCCCTTGCCCTTACCACAGGCGCCCCTTTCTGGGAATCCTCTGATTCGCTGGAGAGACTCATGGAATCCCCTGCGTCATTGCTATCCTCTTCCTCGCTCTCCTGGGATTCCTCTCCATCGCTCTCCATTTCCTGCCTTCCCTGTGCCTCTGTCCCTATAACCCTGACATCTTGTCTTCACAGAGTTATCATTAACTTTATGTTTCTTTCCTGGCTGTGATGATGAAAAATGTTAGTCATTTTCCTGCTTAGACTGAAATACTGCCCCTCAATGAGGCCAAACTTTCATCAGTAAAACACCACACATCCACATTCCTCACTGCTTCACACATTAAATGCTCGCTTCCATCTGAGACTCAGAAAACACAGGGAAAGGAAATGAGGCCGCCATTGGAGATGGTAACAACAAAACTGACCAATCACTGTGCTAGATTCCAACTCCTACCTCACACATTAAATGCTCACTTCCGTCTGAGACTTAGGAAACACAGGGAAAGGAAATGAGGTCGCCATCGGTGGCAGCAACGGAATTGACGATTCACCATGCTATTCAATGGAACTAACGATTCACTGTGCTAGAGAAGAAACTAAATGGTGTTGTTGTTTTTTTTTTTTAAAAAAAATGTTTCTTCTCCTGTTAGATTCACAAAAATTTTAGAGGCATGTGTACCCCTGCGTACCCCCAGGAAAAAAGCACTGGGTTTAACAGGCAATATTTCCTCCTAGGGAATTTGGGAACTGTCACTCTGTGTTGGGAACAGGGGTCCATTAACAACTGTCAACACCCGTAACAAACTACAGTTCCCAGGTGATGGTTTAAAGTGACCTGTTGCTTTAAATGTTGCTCTGCAGATGGGCCCTTAGTATAAGGCAGTTTCCTTTGTTCTAATAAAGTAGCGGACATGAATTAAGCAAGGCCCTTGTGTGCGGAAGTGAAAATAAGACAAATGACTGCAATTGACAGATTTCAAATTTGTAATCATTTTGAATTGTTTTCATTTCCATCAGGACGCCGGAACTTGTGATATGAAAAGCAAGAGAGGTAGGAAGGAATCGAGCAGGCAAATGATCATGTAATACAAGTCAACCCCCTCCACTGCTTCCAAACAACAATTCCATAAATGTGCCATACAGAAGGGGGAAGTCTGCCAAAATTGCCACCAGGGTTTAATTACATTTTGTGGAGTCACCTCGTATCACTTCGTACACATGGCACTGAGAGCTTTTAGCATTTGTAATGGGAAAACAGCAGCTGAAGAGAGTCAGCTCTGTTTAATTAGTCTACAATGTCCAGAATTCAGACTCCTTGTAAATGGAATGTCCATGTCTGGACGTAACCCCTGGACACTGCAAAGGAACATGCCAAGCAGATCATCATGTCTCTAATTAAAAGTTCACTTGTGTCATAAAGTCAACTGGGTAGCCTTGGGCAAGCCACATCTCTGAGCCTACTCTCTGCCTAGAGTTTAGGATTAATGATACTGACCATCTTGAAGGGACAAGTGACCTTTTTTGTCCTGGTGGCTCAGATCTTTATCACACCACACCCCATGGGTAAACATTGACAGGTAATGATGGTGCCAGGTAAAGGATAGGTGAATATTTCTGCCCACCTATCAAGGTTGCCAGTACATTCATCACAGGAAATGTGCTAGAGAAACCTCACCCAGCAGGATTGAACTCTCCCTTCACCAGCACAGTGGTGAGTTCAATACTGTTAGCTGCCATCTTCTGTTTTGCCAGCACATTCCTCCTAAGGAATATGCTGGTGAATTATAACCCGCAGGATGGAACGTTGCCCATCAGCTGTTGTCACCCACCAACATCATCCGATTGTCGTGTGGGCGTGGTTTGGGGAAAATGTCCACCTGGGCCAAATTGGAACCCCCTGGCAGGTCAAGACTGACCCATGAGCTGGAGGTCCACCACCCCTGATGTAAGGATCGCTGAGATGACTTTGTATCCCCCAAAGAAGGATGGTCAACCTGCACAGATACCTGCAAGTGATCAAGTTTAGATCTCTGGCAAGAGCAATCTGCCCCTCCACCAGTTGCCCGCTGGGTGGGAAGGAAGGGAGGGTAAGAAATGTGTTTTGGGGGGAAAGAGAGAGAGAAATAGGTGGTTCTGTCCACCAACCCTGTTCATGCATAAAACCGCTGACAGATTATCCCCAAGGAAAGGGAGCCATCAAAAGAAAATGGTCCCCATCCCTGTTCTTAAGTAGTTTGTATAAAAATGCCAATACTTTGGCCGCCTCATGAGAAGAGAAGACTCCCTGGAAAAGACCCTGATGCTGGGAAAGATGGAGGGCACAAGGAGACGGGACGACAGAGGATGAGATGGTTGGACAGTGGTCTCGAAGCTACCAGCATGAGTTTGACCAAACTGCGGGAGGCAGTGGAAGACAGGAGTGCCTGGCATGCTCTGGTCCATGGGGTCATGATGAGTCAGACACGACTAAACGACTAAACAACAATAAAAATGCCCTCCACAAGACCTTAAACCTCAGTGACCCTCTTGTGCCAGAAAACAGGGCTTAGATCTGCTGGTGGTCTCTGCTCTTGGACCTACAAGCTGCCGCCCCCAACTTCTCATAGGGTAGGGATAGCTTGTATCCCCTACCTTTGACTAATGCCAGTGTAGTCCTCAATTTGTTGTGATGTTCTTCCTGGGAGGTAGGGGGCGGAAGTGTCTAATAGCGGTCCTTGGTCCACTGGCTGGTTGCTGAACCACTGAGCTTCCCTTTAACTCTGCAGTCTTAGAGTAGCTATCTTTTCATAATGTAGCTCGTTTCATAAAATGGCAGATACTTGGTTCTTTCATTTCTCTGGCAAGCAGGTTGATGATGGGCTAATGAGGCACAAACAAGTTACACAAAGAATGAAATATAAAAGGGAGGGCAGGACATGCATTACAGGAAAACATCATCCTATGTGCCAGTGGTGGAAAATATAGAACTCTTGTTTCTTTCTGTAATAGTATGCTGATCTCGCTTACAGTCTAATTGCCTGCACTCTGCAATAATAAAATGTGCAAATCAAATTCCAAATACATGAAGGAGGTTTTTGATAGTTTCCATATTTTCATACACCACCCAGATGAAGCATCTGCAGAAGGAGCCATTTTCTTTCACATATCTTTTCATTTCCTATTTTATTTTTCCAGGACAGCTGTTTTTTAGTAAAGCATTGCACAATTTTGAAAGTTTCGGTGCTGTTCACACAACATAACTTTTTCTATTGTGTATGTCGCTTCCTGTCTGAGCTTCACATTTCTGCTATTTATGACCGAATGGCTTTTCCTTAGCATTCCACAAGCAGTGAAATGTGGAGAAGTAAAATGCAATGAGGGAAATGTGAAGTATTTAGCACAAGGAGAAACATGAAAGGAACGTCACCAATACCCTACTTACTGTTCTCATTTGTTATCAGGTAGAGCTGCCAGCAAAGTGTTTCCAACAGCTATGTTGGAATGTTTCCAACATTCAAAGTAAAGTTTTGCATTCCTCTTCAGGTGGAAATCTGAAGAATGTGAACAGAAAGCAAAAGAAGTTTAGATAATTCTGACAAAAACAAATGAGGGAAGAATGGTCCACAAATCCCTAACTGTGATAGTTCAATGGTAGAACAGCTGTTATGCATGCAGAATGTACCAGATTTGATCCCTGGCAACTCCAGTGGTGGTATTTCATTAAGTGTTACTCAGAGTAGACCTATAAAAATTAAAGTACCTATATTACTTATGTTCTCTAATTTCAATAGGGCAACTAGAAGTAAAACTTAGTTGAATGCTTCCCTTGGTTCCTTGACTGTAAGCACCATTCATGTGCTTGCTGATGGTGTTGTTATTTTGCTTTTGATACACTGAGGACATCCTGAGCCACTTACTTATGTGTAAAAGTCAACACATGAATGGAGGAAACAGGGAAGAATTTGTTTGTTTATTTTGTAAAACTGATATGCCCTCAAAGTAATGTGTGGTGTGTGTTAAGCTCCACCCCCTCTTGCCTTCCACAAAATGGAGAGCAAAATTCAGTTCAGATTGAAGCTGTGTGAAGGATATTTGAAATGCAGGTGGCAGTTTCTCAGCACAGTACCTTCAGGCCCTGGGTGAAGTCCACCGACTCAACCAGAACATTGGATCCTCCTGGGCAGGAATGAGTATCAGCTCTTCCAGCTGAAAGTTGCTTGAGCAGAAAGCCCTTTCTGAGCTCTGGTGTGTTCCTGAATCCTTTGGTAGTCCTTCAGCCCTTGACCTTCTCAACTCTACTCTTCAGTCCTCACAGGCTTTTTGGGCTGAGCTTTCGGCTCACTTCGCAACCAGGTGTACCTCAGGGTGGTTTTTCCTACAGTTCCAATTGCTCTTGTTCCTGATTACTGACTGGTTCCATGGCATACAGTTCTGGGCTTCTTGCTCACCTCAGACTTCTGCCTGTGACCTTTCCCAAAACCTCTGAAAATGCCACATACGTTGACATTGCTGTGTAAATAACAAATCATCTTAAATCCTTGGTGTTACCATAAACTGCTGAACTCAGTACTGGCTACGATCTTCTCCATGTTTACTGTCTCCTCGCCAAGCAGTGATCGCGTAGGGCCCTCTTCAGGAAACACCTCAAGTTGCAAAGAAACCTTCATGCCCCGTGCAATTCTCTCTCTTTTTGATTCCTCTCCTTCCCAAATGTATCAAACCAGTTGAAAGCACACTTTAATCTTCCCAGAGATAAAAGGTGGAGGAGGAGGAAAGATGAAGGCCAGGGCTAATAAGACATCAGAAGAGCCTGAGGGAGACAGTGAGCGTAAGACGGAACAGTAACTCTGACAAAAGAAGGGTTTGCAGAAAGAAAAGGGGGTAGTATATGAAGCTATAAAGTAAAATTAACAAAGCCAGGAGACCATTGAAGAAAATGCATTAAAGGACCCAACTTGAAGCCAGATGAGAGCTGTCTGTGAGTAGCAGTCTCCCGAGCACCAATTTGTACCAAAAAGTACAGGAAATATTCAAGAGGGCATGTGTACATATGTGTGCATAAGCAGTGCAGCTTTAAACTTGCACTATAATCTCCTCAAAATGGTTATCAGTTTTGGGAAGGTGAATCAACAACGCTGGCTATAAATTTGATGGAGGCACATTTGGTGGCCCTTGCTGTATAGATGGGCATGGCAAACATTCCACCCTTTGTCAAAGGGATGGGGGAGCTTCCAGCACTTTACCAGCTGAAGAACTCCCAGGGCATATGCTGACATTGCAATTGGACACATTAATTAAAAACATAAGGAGACCCTGCAGGATCAGGCCAATAGCCCATCTAGTCCCGCATCCTGTTCTCACAGTGGCCAACCAGGTGCCTGTGGGAAGACCAAAGGAACACAAGAGCCTTCTCCCATCTTGTGTTTTCCAGCAACTGACATTCAGAAGCTTTACTCCAGTGTGGTATAGTGGTTAAGAGCGGTAGACTCGTAATCTGGTGAACCGGGTTCGTGTCTCCGCTCCTCCACATGCAGCTGCTGGGTGACCTTGGGCTAGTCACACTTCTTTGAAGTCTCTCAGCCCCACTCACCTCACAGAGTGTTTGTTGTGGGGGAGGAAGGGATAGGAGAATGTTAGCCGCTTTGAGACTCCTTAGGGTAGTGATAAAGCGGGATATCAAATCCAAACTCTTCTTACGATCTCTGACAAGTGGAGACAAGTGTAGCCATTATGGGCAGTAGCCATTAAACCCTCTAAGAACTCCCCACTCTGCAACAGGAGGTTGTCTCCATGGTCTCTCCCCTGGTTTTGCCCCTTTCTGCCCAGTCTCTGTTGGAATAGTTTCTTTTGATATTTGTTTTTGAAGAGAATGGGGTGGGGAGTCCTATTTCTTAAATTGCATCATCATCATCACCACCATTTGAACTTGTTAGCTACCCAGTTACACACAAATATGTCCCTAGGTGATTTACATTTCTAAGAGCATAAACATAGGTCAAAAATACAGGAAAGTCATAATGCATATAATTTGTTAAAAAATCCACAAAGCAACAAGGAGCTCTGGCTGCTTCATTAACAGCAAAGATCAGTGCCATCCATTGAAAGCATGAGAACAGTGTTTGGTTGCTGATGAAATGATGTCACCCTATAGATTTATTTATTTATAAGCTGTATATAAATTCATTTAATTAATAAATAAATAATAGCAGCACTGCTAGAACAGCAGATCTGCAATTGGCCTTGGGGTCTCAGCAAATGCCCAACCTCACCACCAGCTCTGACTGATATTCCCTAAAGTTTGACATTTGCTAAAGAAAAATTACTCATCCACTTAAGTAAGCAGAACTCCATCAAGGCCCCAAAGGCCTAGAAACAGAGAAGGCCCACTGAAGTTTGGCATGTGGTACTTTTATTTTCCTATTTCTAAAAGAGCCATAGAAGAGCTATGGTGAACGATATTTTTGATTATACTGCAAGAAATTCTAAAAATAGTCAGCCAACTGGAGAGACTACAATTAACTATAATTCGGCAGTTGCCTGGCTGCTGCACGCACTTGGTATTTCTGCTGAAATGTGGCTAACTAACTTTACAATCCCACAAGGTGGTATTATGTGTGAAGAGAAAAGCTATTACCTGCTCTCCTCTTCATTTATGGCATTTTTTCCCTTCACAGTAAATGCTACGCTGCGACTCTATCTGTTTCTAAATCAAGATTGAAATTGTACCTTTTCATGACTTTGCTTCCATCATTCAAATAAGCTGAAAAGGCAGTTATTTTACTCCAGTAGCAGGCTATTGTCCTAGCAACTTTCAATGTCTCATATTTAAGGAAGTGCTTTGTGATGCAGTTGTTGGGAAAGGCTTTCATAACCGATGCAGATTTCAGCTCATTTAAAGCAGGCCAGTTGCATTAGACAATGATAGTTTTCACAGACAGAAGTCCTCGCTGGATGCTGATTGTAGCCAGATTATTTTCAGCACCCCTCCCTCCAACAGCAAACTCGAGTGGTGAGTGTCAGCAGGACTATGAGAGGCACAAATACAAGATGGGTGACACCTGGCTTGAGAGCAGTACATGTGAAAAGGATCTAGGAGTCTTGGTTGACCATAAACTTGACATGAGCCAACAGTGTGACGCGTCAGCTAAAAAAGCCAATGTAATTCTGGGCTGCATCAATAGGAGTATAGCATCTAGATCAAGGGAAGTAATAGTGCCACTGTATTCTGCTCTGGTCAGACCACACCTGGAGTACTGTGTCCAGTTCTGGGCACCACAATTCAAGAAGAACACTGACAAACTGGAACGTGTCCAGAGGAGGGCAACCAAAATGGTCAAAGGCCTGGAAACGATGCCTTATGAGGAACGGCTAAGGGAGCTGGGCATGTTTAGCCTGGAGAAGAGGAGGTTAAGGGGTGATATGATAGCCATGTTCAAATATATAAAAGGATGTCACATAGAGGAGGGAGAAAGGTTGTTTTCTGCTGCTCCAGAGAAGCTGACACGGAGCAATGGATCCAAACTACAAGAAAGAAGATTCCACCTAAACATTAGGAAGAACTTCCTGACAGTAAGAGCTGTTCGACAGTGGAATTTGCTGCCCAGGAGTGTGGTGGAGTCTCCTACTTTGGAGGTCTTTAAGCAGAGGCTTGACAACCATATGTCAGGAGTGCTCTGATGGTGTTTCCTGCTTGGCAGGGGGTTGGACTCGATGGCTCTTGTGGTCTCTTCCAACTCTATGATTCTATGATTCTATGATTCTATGATTCTATGATTCTATGATTCTATGATTCTATGATTCTATGATTCTATGATTCTATGACTAGAGCCAAAATAGGACCACCAAGAAACATGAGGGTGGCATCTACAAGATCTTGCCAGAAATCAGTGTAACTTCACTTGAAATCCATGCTGGTGCTGGTGCTGCTTCTCTGCCAGTAGCTGAGGTGACAGGTGTTAGAATTCCTGCTCAATGATTGCAGTCATGGGAATTTTTTCTATCACATATAGGTGTATGTTTTGACTCCACAGAGTGGGAAGTGACGGAGACAGGATGTTTGCGTTACTGTGTTCCGTGAAGTGGGACTATTGTCCTTTGTTCTTTTTCTCTTTGCTGTCTGATGCTAGAGAGAGAGGGAGCCATGTTGCAGTGCTCCGTGTTTGCTTATATGTATATAAAGTAGATTAGCCAAAATGCTGAGTTGCTGAGGTCTGTTACAGTCGATGCGCAAACTCTACAGATCCCTAAGTGTGACGCGGCAGCTAAAAAAGCCAATGCAATTCTGGGCTGCATCAATAGGAGTATAGCATCTAGATCAAGGGAAGTAATAGTGCCACTGTATTCTGCTCTGGTCAGACCACACCTGGAGTACTGTGTCCAGTTCTGGGCACCACAATTCAAGAAGGACACTGACAAACTGGAACATGTCCAGAGGAGGGCAACCAAAATGGTCAAAGGCCTGGAAACGATGCCTTATGAGGAACGGCTAAGGGAGCTGGGCATGTTTAGCCTGGAGAAGAGGAGGTTAAGGGGTGATATGATAGCCATGTTCAAATATATAAAAGGATGTCACATAGAGGAGGGAGAAAGGTTGTTTTCTGCTGCTCCAGAGAAGCGGACACGGAGCAATGGATCCAAACTACAAGAAAGAAGATTCCACCTAAACATTAGGAAGAACTTCCTGACAGTAAGAGCTGTTTGACAGTGGAATTTGCTGCCAAGGAGTGTGGTGGAGTCTCCTACTTTGGAGGTCTTTAAGCAGAGGCTTGACAACCATATGTCAGGAGTGCTCTGATGGTGTTTCCTGCTTGGCAGGGGGTTGGACTCGATGGCCCTTGTGGTCTCTTCCAACTCTATGATTCTATGATTCTATGATTCTATGATTCTAAGTGTGCCGGTGTCAGTTGGCATTGTTTGCTGTGATGTTCAGGCTGAAGAAAGCTTTTGAAGCTCCCGAACGATTGACCAGGAGGGAGAGAACATGCCAGTTGGGCATGTGTCTCTACCAGGGTCCTACTCAAGTGTAGGCTGAGCTCCTGACAGCAGGGTGGGTGGCGCAGGTGGCAGAGGTAGCAAAGGACAGAACTTCCCATTTCACTTCATGTGGCAAAACGGGACGCACTGGCCCTGCTTGAGGTTTTAAAAATTTCCTTCCTTCTGCAAGCCTCAGAGGACTAACAATCCTTTTTTTTATATAAAATTTTTATTGGTTTTACACAGTTTTTATAAACACAAACAATACACAATACAGACAAACAAACACACAAACAAACGTGTAATTTCGTGTCCTTTTTTTTCTTAAACCTTACTTCGCCGACTTCCCCATACCTCCGCTTTCTACATCCCAATTTCCAAACTTGTTTCAGCAAATCCTAACCCTTGGTTTTATCAAATTCTTGCCTTATTCTTTTCTTTTACTTAATCTTTTCCAGCTGTAATCCGCCTTTTTTCTAGAACCTCGACATTTTAACATTCATTAATTTTACAATATTTCTCAAGATAAATTTTAAATTTCTTCCAATCTTCATCCGCCGTCTCTTTCCCCTGGTCACGGATTCTGCCGGTCATTTCAGCCAGTCCCATATAGTCTATCACCTTCATCTGCCATTCTTCCAGATAGAGGACTAACAATCCTGGCCGGACTGCACTGCCTGCCAATTAGTTTCTGGGCCCAATTCAAAGTGCTGGTTTTGACTTATAAAGCCTTTAACGGCTCAAGTATTGCTTCTCCCCATATAAATCATCCCAGACTCTGCGTTCATCATCTGAGGCTCTTCTCTGTGTGCTGCCTCCACGTAAACTCTGGAGGGTGGCAACAGGAGAAAGGGGCTTTTCTGTGGTAGCTCCCCATTTGTGGAATGCTCCCCTCGGGGATCATCACACATGCTCATTGGAAAAACCACAATGGCATTCAGGAATTCCACAAGTTTCCAGAGCTTCAGCAGTGTCTTTTCTCCTGAAATTGTTTACTTGGTGACTCCATGAAGTAGGGATGCATCCTGCCTGCTGATCAAAGTGAACAGAGATTCATAATGCCCTGCAAGAGCTGCTAGCAGTAGACCAGTCCTCTACACACTCTTGCCAACGCTTTGTAATAACAAAGTTATTTGGTTGATCTGTACAACAAAACGTGGAGGGTTGTAATGGAAAAGGCAGTGTGACATCTAGGAGGAGCATGCCAAAAGAATGAAATACCAACCAGACAACTGTTGCACTACGTCGCCACAAAGTTTATTACATTTTCACCTTATTTGTCAAGTGAAGCTCCCACGTTTTTCAGCAAACCATTCAGGCATTGCAGGGATTTCCTTAATGCTCCTGGAAAGGGCACTTAACTTTTCAGCGGTCAGAGACTGCACTTCTGAGACTTCCTTTAATGGGCTCTGTGACCACTGGACAGTCCTTGTTAAATAGATCGAAGCTCTGTTTGGAAAATGCATCACATTAAGAGAAGGAATGGATTCCCAAATGTCTGCCTTTGCCAGACAGTTTAGACTGCCTTCCAAAGTGGGTTTGTTTTTTTTTGGAGTTGTTAATGAGTTACGAGGCAACCTTCCACTTAAAAAAGGAAGTTAACTTTAATGAGGAGGAAACTTCTAACTTCTGTTAGTTTGGCAGGAGCGGCTGGGATCTGTGGGCTGCCCCAAGTGGGGAGTCCCTGAACTGCAGATGAAAGTTTCTCAGTGAAGTTCCTTCAGGTTCTGGTCTGACTCTGTTCACCCAGATTGGCTATTGGATCCTGCCCCACATGAAGGACCATGAAGCAACTTCCTGCTCTAGTTGACCCTTGCTTGAGCAACATGGTCTTCCTGAATCCTGGGATGTCAGATTATAATTTGCTTCTGATTTAGTCTTTGGTCCTGACTTACCTCAGAATGTTGCTCATGTCCCAGCCCTGATACAAGTGAACAATGGTGTGTGTGTGTGTGTGTGTGAGAGAGAGAGAGAGAGAGAGAGAGAGAGAGAGAGACGCGCAAGAAGCGGGGTACTTAGGAATCAACCTATTTTGGAGGTGGCACATCAATGAGCTACAAAAGATAACTAGTCAAAGGTCATAAACTGCCCTGATAAAATTTTGCTAGACTCATCCAAGCTCTTTGGGTAATCAGTGAAATTATTCACATCTGTTGCTTGAGGTACCTGCAAATTTGCTTCAGATTTCACTTTGGATGACAAAGTATAGTTGTGTGGAATAGGAATACAGTGGTACCTTGGGATGCGAACGGGATCCGTTCCGGAGCACCCTTCACATCCTGAACGGAACACAAGATGCGACGGCGCGTCTGTGCGTGCGCAGGTCATGTTTTGCCATTTCCACGAATGCGCGTGATGTCATTTTGAGCATCTGCACATGTGCGAGCGGCGAAACCTGGAAGTAACGCACTCTGTTACTTCTGGGTTGCCACGGAGTGCAACTCGAATGCGCTCAACCCGAGGTATGACTGTACAAGAAGCTACCTTATGTGGAGTTAAACCACTGGGCCATCTAGCCCATGATTTTCTATGCTGGCTCTCAAGGGGGACATAATTGTCCCTATTGAACTAGGAGATGCTGGGAAATTAACCTGGGGGCTTCTGTATACAAAGCAGATGCTCTGCCACTGAACTATGGTCTTTCCCCATCCTGAGAAATGTCACAAAATCAGAAAATCACAGACTTGTAGAGTTGGAAGGGATCATGAGGGTCATCTAGTGCTATCAGCTTTATTAATTTCCCTCAGATGTTTCACTCTGGCAAAAAGACAATACATACACACTCCGCATACTGAGGATAAACTGGAGGGAGCACTGGATTGGCTCCACTGGTGTGTTCATGAAGCCTGAACTTTCCCACTGCCCTCTCTCCACCCCGGCCCACACCCCACTCAGAAATATTGCAGTGATGAGAGTGGGGAAACATCTCTACGGCATTGACCACTAATGAAGTTGGTTTTGCGCAAAAGGCAAATAGAGGTGGAGTGATTGTGCTTTCTAATCAAGTTATGATCAATCATGATGTCCACCACCAAGGCAAGCTGATTGCAGATGAGTAGGCGCAGGATTCTGGAAGTTTAAGCTAAGATCAGGACCGTGGACAGCAGCCCTGCAACTGATAAAGAAAAATAAAACAAGTAGTCTCACCAATGTTTTCAAGTAACTGGCAGAGTTTTGAAGCCTGGGCTAGGTAATCAATATGAAAGCAGAGCTCCATGAGTGTTGCATCTAGCTAGTTCGTTGGATGGTGCCTTTCTCCACAGCTGTTGGCTTCTTCCTCGCATTTTAGGGACTTTGAGGAAAGCTTTGTGGTCCAGCCCTCAGAGTCCAGTGGCAGAGATGTCTCCAGGGGACAGATTCTGGGCTCCAGTGCTGGTAGATCCACAAATATGGATCAGTACAAACATGTATTGCGTGATCTGTCTCTTTGCAGTGTTTTATCAATGTGTACAAGTGTGCATGTGTAAAACCCTACACCAAAAGAATGTTGGCACAGTCATGCAATTTGGCTGGCTTAAGATGGATTTCTCTTTCTGTAGTGCTTTATCAGTGCAAACATGTATCATAATAATGTAGTGTTGGGGGCAGGGGGGAGAGCAGCAATCTTTTAATGCACAGTACTCAGCATAAAAATAGGAAATTTTTTAAAAAAGAGGAAAATTGAGATTTTCTAATGCATTGGTTGGTTCCTCATTAATAACACGTCCAGGTAGCTCAGAACACCAAAATCTGGGGAGAAATTTGGATGGCAAATATACTCAGAAACTTCCCTAAACAGGAAAGGTTAACTGTGACAGATACAAATAAAACAAAACATACATCAATAAAACCATCAAGGAAAGGTTGAAAGCAAAATATTCAAATAGCATGCCCAAAGGCAGGCTTTCCTCATTTGCCATTAGCCCCGATTTTGCTGCCTGTACAAGCTATAATTCGATGCAAGCATAGTTTGTAATAATTATTATTACTGAAATAAATAGAAATTAAAGAATATATGCTTTTTTATCAGGGCCCCAGTGACCTCTTCTTATTTCTGGATTGAAAATTATTCCAAATATATTTATTTTATTTGTAATAGAGGGGTTTTTTTGGAATTAAAGAAAAACTTTTTCTTGTTAGCTTTGGTCTTTTTGCATGCATATGTTGCTCTTTTGTCGATCGTAACCGGGTTGCAACTTTTCTTTTATGCAGTGCTATTCATAGTGTGATGATATGCAAGAAAAATCACATTATGGGACTTCCGGTTCGGCGCCAGCGCTAATGGCTGCTCTCTCTCCGAGCTCCGGAGAGAGGACGGCTCTGCGAGATCGGGTCTGACCTGCTTCGGCAAGCGGGGGACCCCTAAAATCACAGGAACGGATCCTGTGAACAAGGAGATTCGGTGGGCACCCGAAGCGCCCCCTCTTTACCGCAGAAAGAGCCTTTTTAAAGGCTCCGGAACGACAACGGGGGAGCGCGGTGCTGAGAATCGCAACCCAGCCCGCAGAGTGAAGCCGCGTCGCCATTAGTGGAGAGCGCCGATTCCCTTCCTGAATAATCTGGACAAAAAAGACCCGTGAGTAAGACTGAACCTCTACTTGAACTAAAACTACCTGAAATTAGGCTGAAAACGGGAAAGGCAAAAATTAAGGAAGTCTGCCTTCCCCCGACTGCATGATAACCAAAGCAACGGAAGTTACTAAGCTGCATCCGTAAGGGAAAATCGCTTTTAAATGTTTGAACCCGACATTTGGACTTTGACTATCCCCTCCAGCTTGCAGGGCAGAGGGGAGGAAAAAGTGACTTTATAAGCTGCATGACTAATTTAAAAGAAAAGGAAACTTTCTGCAGCCTCCAACCTGGTACGAACTGCTCATAAAACAAAGGAACACTGAACTGACTTCAGATTCCTGTGAAAGTAACAAAGTGGAAGCTTTATTGTTTATTTGTTACAAAGTTTTGGGACTTTGTGGATACACTATATCAGGGAAGGCTGGGACTCTATTTACTGGGAAAGTGTTGCATTATACTTATAGAAGCCTCCTGATAAATTTGCTTTTTAACACTCTTTATTTCGGTTTGTGGACATTTTGATTTGCTCCCTCTAGAGGGTAAATTAAAAGTGGCTACGCTTTGGGACAGTGGAATTTTCCTAGGAGAAGGCTCTTGTGGGAAACGACCTTGGGATATGAGTGGCCCAGCAGACGAGATAAGCACGAGAGCCAAGACAAGGCAACAACAGCTGCAGCAACACAAGAAAAGAGGCTCGATCTCAGGAATAACTTCTACAGTGACAACAGGACAAGAAAGAGGTACAGCAGTCTCCATGGATGCAGTATCGCAAGCCCTTCTTAAGATAAATCAATCCCTGGAGAATTTAACAAAGCAAACGGCAGAGAACACTAAGAAATTGACAGAGAACTCACAGAAATTGACAGATTTGACAGCAAGACTTGATTTGAATACAGAATCTATAAATAAGCTTACGCAAGAAAACTCTGCCACACGTCAAATTGCGGAGGAAGCCAGAACTATTGCCGGAGAGACACAGGAAAAATTAGAACCGATTGCCAGGAAGGTCTATGACCACGAAGCAACTCTGGCATTGTGGGAACTACAAAGAAAAGAAAGAAATTTGAAATTACGATTAATTCCAGAGGACGAAGGAGACAATCTCACAGACTTTTTAACGAAGGAGTTTGCTGATGCTTGGGAAGACTTAGAGGAAGACGAAATTAAAATTACAACGGCATTCAGACTGGGCAGAAGACAGAATAGAAAGGTACCGAGAGACTGCTTGATCACTTTGAGATCAAAGGAGGAAAGAGACAAAATATTAAGACTGCATTTTGAAAAGGCCTTACAAATTGGGAATTCACCGATACAGATCTTTAAAGATATCCCGAAACACATTCTGGACTTGAGAGCTTTTTATAAGGACTTGGTTTACCTGCTCAAGAAGAACAACATTCGTTTTAGGTGGGAATTTCCACAGGGACTGTCCTTTGACTATAGGGGGAAGAAGGTGAAAATAAAGACGATACAGGACAAAGACAGCTTCCTGCATAAAAATCAAGAAGATTTGCAGAAAGGAACGGTAGACCCAATTGCTGAGCAAAGGAACGTAATAGACATCTTGAATCTCTCATTTGGACAGAATCTTCCACTACCAACAGACGAGGAACAACAATTGGGAGCAGTTGGAGGAATACCAGAAAAATAACAAGATGGCCCTGCAATTCCTTAGCTGGAATTGTAATGGGATGAACATGCCTTTGAAGAGACGACAAGTATTCCACATTTTGTACAGAGAACAACTGGACGTGATTTGTTTACAGGAAACCCACATAACCAGAGCCCACAGGAGACTGCTTATGAATAAAAAACTGGGACAAGAATTTATCTCGTCGGACAAAGTGAAAAAAAGAGGAGTTGTGATTTATGTAAAAGAGAAGTGGGCCCCAAAAATGATTTTTAAAGATGAAGAAGGAAGATATCTAGCGGTGGAGATTCAAGCACAAGGAGGAAAATTTTTGATAATTGGGATTTATGCACCAAATGAAGGTAAAGCAGAATTCTTCAAAAAACTTCATGAAACCCTGATGGACTATTTGGAATATAACATGATAATCATGGGAGATATGAATGGTGTAGTTTCTACAAACATGGACAAGACACAAAGACTGATACTCACTAAAGAAGGGAGACTCCCGAAGACTTTTTTTGAAATGGCTGAAAATATGGACTTAATAGACATTTGGAGAACAAGGAACCCTCTTGAAAGAGAGGGAACCTTTTTCTCCCAAGCAAAGATGACCTGGACCAGAATCGATCAAATCTGGATTACTAGTGGAATGGCTCCGAAGATTAAGAAGGTAGAAATCTGCCCAAAAACCTGCTCCGACCATAACGCCGTGAAGATGGAAATGAAACTCACAACAACTGGTCAGTTTAGATGGAGAATGAATGACACCCTGTTTCGAGATAGAGAGTTCCACCTGAAGGCCCAAAAAACCTTAAAGGACTATTTTGAAATTAATCTAAGGGGCGATGTGGAAAGAAGAGTGATCTGGGATGCAAGTAAAGCTGTGATGCGAGGGTTTTTGATTCAACAAAACTCCATAAAGAAGAGAAAGCAGAGGGAGGAAAGAGAAAAAATTTTGGAAAAGATAAAAGAAGGAGAGAAAAAATTAAGGTCAAAACCAAAGTCCCAGGAGATTTTGAGGGAGATTAAATTGTACCAAACACAATATATGGAATTGATGAACCAAGAGATAGAATGGAAAATAAAGCAAATGAGACAAAAGACATTTGAGTTGGCAGACAAATGTGGCAAACTCTTGGCATGGCAACTCAAGAAAAGACAGAAATTAAACACAGTCTCAAGTTTGGAAGTGGATGGAAGGACCATATCTAAACCAAATGAGATAAGAAATTGTTTTGTGAGTTATTTCAAAAAACTTTATTCCCAAGGATTACAAAATGAAGAAGATATAGATAAATTCCTTAATAAACATGGATTACAAAAAATCTCTCCTCAAAGTAAGGTGGATTTAAACCAGAGAATAACAGAACAAGAGATAGAGGGTGCCATTCAGGACATGCAATTGGGCAAATCTCCAGGGCCAGATGGACTGACTTCCAGATATTACAAATCGTTAAAGGAATGGTTAATACAACCGTTAAAGGATGTCTGTAATGAGATCTTAGAGGGAAAAAAGGCACCTGAATCGTGGAAAGAAGCATACATTTCACTCATACCAAAGACAGAGACTGAAAAGACTCAATTGAAGAACTACCGCCCAATCTCGTTACTCAATGTGGATTACAAAATTTTTGCAGACATTTTAGCAAAAAGATTTAAGAGAGTATTGATGGAAAAGATTCATAGAGACCAAGCAGGCTTTCTCCCAAAGAGACACCTCTCAGACAATGTTAGGAATATAATAGATATTTTGGAAAAGTTAGAGGTGAACATAAATACTAAGGCAGTTTTGATATTTGTGGATGCGGAGAAAGCTTTTGACAACATTTCTTGGAGTTTTATGAAAAAGAACCTTCATGGGATGGGGGTAGGACAAGGTTTTGAGAATGGTATGGGTGCAATATATTCCGAACAAAAAGCTAAGTTGATTGTAAACAATGTAATAACTGAGGAACTTAAGATAGAAAAAGGAACACGACAGGGGTGCCCAATTTCCCCATTGCTCTTTATTTCGGTCCTGGAGGTGTTGCTGAACATGATTAGAGAGGACCAGCAAGTTAAAGGTGTACAGGTCGGAGCAAAACATTACAAGTTAAGGGCTTTCGCAGATGACTTAGTTCTGACCCTACAAGAGCCATACACTAGCACAAAAAAGGTGTTGGAGATAATTCAACAATTTGGCCAGGTAGCTGGATTTAAATTGAATAAACAAAAAACTAAAGTCTTAGGGAAAAACCTGACAGATATGGAGAAGAATAAATTTCAAGAAGAGACGGGTTTGATGGTGGTTAAGAAGGTGAAATACCTAGGGGTTAATTTAACATCTAAAAATTTGAATTTATATAAGGACAATTATGAAAAATGTTGGTTAGAAATTAAAAAAGACTTAGAAATATGGTCAAATTTGAGATTATCAATGTTAGGCCGAATTGCAGTAATTAAGATGAATGTATTGCCTAGAATGTTATTTTTGTTTCAAACTTTGCAGATTATTGACAAGATGGACTGTTTCAAGAGGTGGCAGAAAGATATTGCGAAATTTGTCTGGCAGGGCAAAAAGCCCAGAATAAAATATAAAATATTAACAGATGCAAGAGAAAGAGGGGGATTTGCCCTGCCGGACTTAAAATTGTACTATGAGGCAGCAGCATTCTGCTGGCTGAAAGAGTGGATGCTCCTCGAGAATACAGATATCTTGGACTTAGAAGGTTTCAATAACGCATTCGGTTGGCATGCATATTTATGGTATGACAAAATCAAAGTGCATAGTGCCTTTAAAAACCACATTGTAAGGAAAGCGTTGTTCAATGTTTGGATGAGATATAAAGATCTGCTGGAAAACAAAACCCCTAGATGGTTGTCACCCTTAGAGGCGAAGGCCCATAAGAAAGTTAATATGGAGGTCGGATGGCCAAAGTATTGTGAGATTTTAGAACAGGATGGAGAGAAACTGAAATTAAAGAGCCATGAAAAACTAAAACCCAAAGTACAAGATTGGCTCCACTATTATCAAATAACGGAGGTTTTTAAACAAGACAGGAAAATTGGCTTCCAGGTGGAAAAATCAAAACTCGAGACAGAACTGCTAGAACCCAATACTAAGAATTTGTCAAGAATGTATAACTTGCTGTTGAAATGGAACACACAAGATGAAATGGTTAAATCAGCTATGATTAAGTGGGCACAGGACATTGGTCATAATATTATGTCTGCTGACTGGGAAAGGTTGTGGAACACCGGAATTAAATTTACGGCATGTAGTGCCTTAAAGGAAAATGTGATGAAAATGGTATACAGGTGGTACATGACCCCAGTTAAGCTAGCAAAAATTTACCATTTGCCTGACAATAAATGCTGGAAATGTAAGGAAACTGAAGGTACTTTTTATCATCTTTGGTGGACATGCCCGAAGATTAAGGTCTTCTGGGAGATGATATATAATGAAATGAAAAAGGTATTTAAATATACCTTTCTTAAGAAACCAGAGGCCTTTCTCTTGGGCATTGTCGGCCAATTGGTGCAAAAAAAGGATAGAACTTTCTTTATGTACGCAACTACAGCAGCAAGAATACTGATCGCAAAGTATTGGAAGACACAAGATCTACCCACCGTGGAAGAATGGCAGATGAAAGTGATTGACTATATGACATTGGCGGAAATGACGAGCAGAATTCGAGACCAGGGAAAGGAGACTGCGGAAGAAGATTGGAAGAAATTCAAGATTTATCTTAAGGACTACTATAAACTTGATGAAGTTTAGAGTGTCGAGATTCTATAGAGAGAAAGGGTTGCAGTAATATAAGATTAGAATAAGAAAGGACTATGACGAATTAGAGTTGGAAAAAACATTTATAAGTTGCTATAAAATTTGGACATGAGGATGCAGAAAGGGGAGGTATGGGGAAGTCCGAGGAAAGAAGTTTATGAAATGACATTATGAAATTATACTTGTTTGTTTGTTTGTTTTCTTTTTTGTGTTTGTCTGTTATAAAAACTTTTGTAAAACTAATAAAAAATATTATAAAAAAAAAAAGAAAAATCACATTATGTTCCCTGCATATGCTGTTATCCAAGCCTCTCTGACTTGACCCTGATGGAGGGTTACCAGTAATATGCGTCAGCCCAACATAAACTCAATAAACTCCCTTATTTTGCTGTTTTCCTGGGACTGAAAACAAGAGGGGGGGACCCGCCTCCTGAAAGGTCACGATACATGCAGTGCTAGGCTTGGGGGGTTGCGAGTTGTGCAGGTCTACTGTAAGGCACAGCTTCAAAAATAATTGTACTTTCCTTCAGGACCAGAAAGAAAGAAAGGAAAGGAAACAAATTGGATCAACTCAGAGTTATTACAGGTTAGATTTTGTGGACAGGTTGACCACTTCTCTGGGAAATTGGACAATATTGTTACACAGCTCTGTCAGTTGCTATACACATTGCTGAATTTGCCTCCTGCTGCTGAATCGTGAGTGTGGGGAGGGAGAGAGTTGACTGCCTATAGGTTGCATAAGGCAGCGTTCACCAACGTGGTGTCTTCCAGATAAGAACAAAATAAGATTCTGCTGGATCAGAGCAATGGCCTATGTATTTGGTCCAGTGGCTTACCAGATGCCTGCAGGAAACTCACTGTTAGGTTTCTGTTATGCCACTGTGCAGTTCTTGGAGTCACAAGACTCTGTTGACATTCCAGACTTTTGGCAGTCTCACTGGAGACGGGAGACGGATGTTGATGTTACTGGTTTCCTGTTTCTTTGTTCCTGTGTTGTTTTCTGTCTCTCACAGAGAGCAAACACATATTCTTTCTGTCCTGCATAGCTAGAAATAAACGTAGCAATGTAGCACATATTTCTGTCTTTTCTGCTGCTGTCTGGGTACTCTGCAGAATGGGGAGCGTGCCTGGAGCCTCATGAAAGGCTTAGGTCGTTAATCACCATTGGAGGGGATTCCAAAGATGCGGCCGGAGGAATAGCCATTTCAGCTCGGTCGTACGGAGGTTCCGACACTCACAAGCAGGACCTGAGCACTCTATCCTTCTGTGGTTCCCAGTAACTGGAATTCTGAAGCATTGCTGCCTACAACCATAGCCTTCATCATGGCTTGCAACCATTGATAGTCTTATCCCCCATGAATTTGCCCAATACCCTTCTCTAAAGCTATCCAAATTGGTGGCCATCATTTGCCTCCTGTGTGAGCAAGTTTGAACATGTGCTTAACTAAGTACTTCCCTTTTCTGCTACAAATCTTCATTGGATGTCTACAAGTTCTGGGGTTCTGAGAGAGGAGGATTTCTCTCCGCTACCCCCCCCTCCATATCTACTTTCTCCATGCAATGTATAATTTCATGCACGTCTATCATGTCACCTCTTAGTTGCCTTTTCTCTAAACTTAAAAAGTTCCAGAAGCTGCAATGTTTCCTCACAGGAGTGTCACTCCATCCCATCGATCAGGTTGGTTGCCCTATTCTTCTTAAGGATAATGGTTTAATTTCCTGAAATGGGAATGTTGCTTATGTTGAATTGCTGCATATTTTTAGCATGGCGTAGCTCCGTCCTGTGACTGGCTGACTGAGAGTCACATGAGAGAGGCATTCCATTCTGGTGTGACTGTTATTCAAGTAACTGTCATTTTTAATTGTTTTCTGTTCTTCTCTATGTGTGAGAGGGAGAATGGCTTCTGAGAGAGGTTTCCTTGGATGCTGCTGAGGATGGTGTGTGTCAGAGTGGTCTGCCTGGGGTGAAGCACACAGATGAAGATCCCTAAATGTTAATAGGGTGAAACCTGTGCTCACTATAAGGAACAAAGTGATTAAGGATGAGATTGTAGATATGTTCTTCTCAGTTATATGTTTATGAAATAAAGTTCATTTGAATATAGAGAGTGTGGACATTGCAAAGCTCTCTCTCAGATAGATAGATAGATAGATAGATAGATAGATAGATAGATAGATAGACAGATAGATGATAAAAGGTAAAGGGAAAGGATCCCTGTATGGTTAAGTCCAATCAAAGGCGACTATGGGGTTGTGGCACTCATCTCGCTTTCAGTCCAAGGGAGCCGGCGTTTGTCCACAGACAGCTTTCCGGGTCATGTGGCCAGAATGACTAAACCACTTCTGGTGCAACAGAACACCGTGACGGAAACCAGAGCACACGGAAACCCAATTTACCTTCCTGCTGCAGCGGTACCTATTTATCTACTTGCACTGGTGTGCTTTCGAACTGCTAGGTAGGCAGGAGCTGGGACAGAGCAATGGGAGCTCATCCCATCGTGGGGATTCAAACTGCCAACCTTCTGATCGGCAAGCCCAAGAGGCTCAGTGGTTTAGACCACAGCGCCACCCGCATCCCTTATATATATGTGTACACAAGCACACGCACACCAATTCTGACCCTTGTTTTAGGCAACACCTCTCATCAGCTGTATCTCTATCACTGCAGAAAGACATTAGATTGCCATCAGCCAGGGATTCTTTAGTTGTTATGACTGCGCTGCAGGAGGTTGGACTAATGTCCCCTTGGGTCCCTTCCAGCTCTACAATTCTACGATTCTATGAGCTGTAGTCCAAAGTATCTGGAAGGTACCAGGTTGGCAAAGACTAGTATAGGGCATGTGTGCCTCATAGGGATATTACCAAATGTAAGAGCATAGCTAGTAAATCTGACTCAAGGGAGAGGGGGAGGCGAGAGGTCACTTTGTAGTGACTTGAAATATTTTGAAAGGATTTACATTCCATGCAAGTAATTTCCTGCATAGCCTCAGGGGTGTGGAAAGCATTCAGATCTAATTCACCCTCTCCTCTTCATCAGCCTTTCAACTCCTCTCAAGCTTCAGTTGGACGGACTTTTGTTTAGACATTTCAACTCTTCTTCAACCCTCTTTGGCACAGACACATACATGCACCCAAAAACCTCACTCAATATTCTCTTCTGAAACCACAATAAAAACAACGAGGAGCCTTAAATAAAAAGGGAGGGGGTGTCATATGAGAATAGGTTGCAGACTGAGGTGAAGGGACATGATAGCTTTCTTAAAATATCTGGAGGGCTGCCATGTCTTATTAGTACTAGCACCTTCCTAAGATTGTGTTGGTGGCAGCCTGGGAGAAGACCTTCGCTGTGGCAGCCCCTGAGCCACTGAAGGAATGCAGCCTATTTACTTGCTCTCTCCAGCCTCGTGGCTTTTAAAATCTAGCTGGAGGGGATTGATCAGGTGAGCGCATGTCCTAATTTAAGACCATAAAACAGAACCTGCTCAATAAGGCCAAGGGTCCACCTAGTCCAGCGTCCCGAACAATGCAATCTTTCCTCATAGGGTACACTTGGGAAAGAATTAACTGTGATTGTAACTGAAGACCTGGGATACCTCAGTTGGTAGAACGTGATGATTTTAAGCTCAGGGTCAAGGGTTTGAGCCCCACATGGGCAAAATATTTCAGCATTGCAGAGGGTTGGACCAATTGATCCTTGTGGTCCCTTCTACCTCCGTGATTCTATGATCACAGCTCAAAGCTACACAAGGCTGCCCATAAAAATGAAAGAAACTGCCCTCCTCCCCAAAAAAATTCACCTGCCCCCTCCACTCTTGAACTACAGCCATTTCCTCAGTCAAATTGGTTTCATTCATCAGAAAAGAAAGGGGGAAATGACTGTGAAGAAGAAGAAGAAGAAGAAGAAGAAGAAGAAGAAGAAGAAGAAGAAGAAGAAGGAGAAGAAGAAGAAGAGGAGGAGGAGGAGGAGGAGGAGTTGTTGTTTGGACTTGATATCCCACCTTTCACTCCCCTTAAGGAGTCTCAAAGCAGCTAACAAACTCCTTTCCTTTCCTCCCCCCACAACAAACACTCTGTGAGGTGAGTGAGGCTGAGAGATTTCAGAGAAGTGTGACTAGCCCAAGGTCACCCAGCAGCTGCATGTGCAGGAACGGGAACGCGAACCTGGTTCACCAGATTATGAGTCCACCGCTCTTAATCACTACACCACACTGTGGGTTCAACCATGGAAAAACTGAGGCAGCAGATCTACTTAGAAGGTTGGGTTCTTCCTGATCCACTACAACATGCCTTGTTAACAGCACGAACCGACTTGTTAACTTGGAGGATTGCCCCAAAGCACCCCAGTTTGCCTTGTTATCCTGGGCGCACCTGAGCGGATGCACACCTCTGTTTTATGATACTTCATGGACTCGGAACCATTAGAGCTTATGCCACAATAAATCCTTTAATATGCCACAAGGATAATTGCTTCTGCTGCAGCACACTAGCACAGCTTCACCTCTGGAACTTGTCCATGAACGTATTTAAATTTTTCTCCTCCCTTTTCAGTCAGTGTTGGAAAATTAGAAAGGATGGTCGCTGTTGAATCAGACCAAAGGCTGATCTAGTCCAGCATTCTGTTGATATAGTGGCCAAGCATGTGCCTGAGGGAAGCCCACAAGCCAGACCTGAATGCAGCAGCAGTTTCCCCTTTTATGTTCTCCAGAAACTAGTATTTGGAGGCAGCACACTGCTGGAGATAGCCTATATGCCTATTATGGGTAGTAGCCATTGGTAAGCCTTGTCCTCCACCAATTTATCCGGCTCCCTCTTAAAGCCATTCATGTCCCTGGCCTCCATGGCATCATGTGAGGTCAAATGCCATTGTTTCAGAAGGTACCATGTGAAGAAGAGCTTCCTTTTGCCTTCGCCAAATCTTCCAATTTTATTGAGTGCTACTTAATGTCTAGCAGCCATATTTGCTCCACTGAGAAACCTTTCCGCCTTTTAAAAAAAGAGAGATCAAAACAGAAGAGTGAGTGGGAAAATAAATAAATAAAAGTACTCCTCGTTCTGAAATATAAAGAAATAAATGAATGGAAAGATGAAAAGAAACAATACAGCAAAGAATGCATTCTACAAGGCTCAGTTTCTGCAGAACATAGTTGTTTGAACATGTTTGAAAGCTACCCTTTGATTCACTTTGATATCCACTCTGTTTAGGAGCTGATGGTTATGACAGAAACAAATAATGAAGGGGAAAGGAGGAGGGAAGGGTTTTTTATTTTATTTTTAATTTTGATTTATCTCTATGAGTGAGGCAGAACAGCTTGCTGGGCATCTCCGTACAGGAAGAAGAAGGTTAAGCAGAACCATTATTTATTACGCCACAATTTGGATGAGAGACGTTGAAGCTCAAATCAAGTAATGCTTGGAAGTTGTCTCCTCATTAGTCCAACAGCCACAGCATCCATACATTAGTCGATTACTCAGCTTAATTGCTTCTTAATTTCCAGCAATGTTTGTTTGCAGTTGGTTTTTAATTAAGTGACAGAGGTTAGTGGAATGTTAACTAGCACTATCGTCCTTTGTTTGAAGGGATGGTATCCTCTACAGCAAAGATGGGGAAACACAGCAGATGCCATTGGGTTTCATCTCCCTTCAGTCCCACCTAACTTAGCCAGTGTTCAAGGATGGTGACACTTCAAGTCCATCACATCTGGAGGGTCACAGGTTCCCCATAATCTATGGGTTGCAATATGATGTAGATGTGCTTAGAGTAGACCTTTTGAGGTCAGGGGGGAAAGATAGTTATGACTGACTCGAGTCCCATTGATTCCAATGGGTTTAGTCTAAGCATGGTCAAGTCTGGATCCAACCCTATACAGTGGTACCTCTAGTTACGTACTTAATTTATTTCGAAGGTCCATTCTTAACCTGAAACTGTTCTTAACCTGAAGCACCACTTTAGGTAATGGGGCCTCCCACTGCCGCCGTGCCGCCGGAGCACAATTTCTGTTCTCATCCTAAAGCAAAATTCTTAACCTGAGGTACTATTTCTCGGTTAACGGAGTCTGTAACCTGCAGCGTATGTAATCTGAAGCGTATGTAACCCAAGGTACCCCTGTACCAGCTTCTGAATGTTTCTCCGCAAAGCTTGGAATTCACAACTCTTCAGAGTGCAGAGGGGAGGAAGAAAAGAGCAATTTGTGCAAGTTCAGTGTGATGCAACAGCTGGTTATCACACAGTGAGAGGAGAACCATCAACCATTACCAAAATATTAATTTATTTTGCTCAAACATTTACAGCGTGTCATTCCATACAATACCTGGGATTTTCATCCTACATTTACAGTATATCTTATGCTCACTAATTGCAAATTTTTGTTTGCTGAGAATGAATCACATGGGTCTATGCAGCCAATAAACCATGTGACATACCTTCCTAGATTCTGTGGAGCAAAATTGCTACTGGTGGTGGTGATACTTCTTCCACTGTTGGTGCCATATGCTTCTGAATACCAGTTGCTGGAAACCACAGGAAAGAAAAGTGCTGTTGTGCTCAACTCTTACTTGCAAGCTTCCTCTTGGTAGCTGGCTGGCCACTGTGAGAACAGGATCCTGGACTGGGTGGGCCACTGGCTATTTTTATAATAATAATAAATTTTTATTTATACCCCACCCTTCCGATTCAAAAACTGAGCTCAGGGCAGCTAACAACAAATTTAAAACACTTAATTATAAAAGCAGCATAAAATACAGTATAAAAACATGAATAACAATAAAATTCAAAAAATCAAAAATCAATGAGTTAATCCCCAGGGCTAGCTGGCTGAATTGGTCCTACCTGCTCACTAAGGCCAGGGGAGAATTAGCTGTGGGGTCTCAGAGCAGGTGATCTTCATAAAAGGGGAGGGGAAGGAAAGAGAAGGGAAATAAAAGATCAGGCTGAATTCAAATTAAAGGCCAGGCGGAAGAGCTCTGTCTTACAGGCCTGGTGGAAGGAGGTTAAATTTTTATGCTTTTACAATGTTTATGAGGTTTGATACTATTTTATTTATTTTTCTTATGCTTGTTTTTGTTGTTTATATAATCTAGAATGTTGGCTATTTCATAATAGTTTTAATATTATGCAAGCCTTGGAATATTCTTCACTGCTTCTTTCCCCCCCAAAGAAACTAAATAAAAATTGAATGAATAATTGAATGAATACCCTTTACACACAGGAATTGTTGAGCATTGGCATATCACATCAATAGGAAACCATCAGCACATTAAATCACATTGGCCAGAACAATAATTGACATGCTGTCTCCACAACTGCATGCTACGCTATAACATGGTAACATGATTACAGCAGGATGACTGTGTTGGCATTGCTGCAGAATCACAAGTGAATATGGTTGAACATTTTGCAAGAGCTACTGGAAGGGGGCAGACAATCAGCCCTCTGAACCAGAGATCAGTTCTCAGCAATAGCAAAAATTTGGATGTGGGTGAGTGGTTTAAACTCAGCTCTAATTTTAACCAACTAGCAATCTGTGTGGTATACATTACGGAAGAAAGGAACATAAATAAATGATTGGCTTGGAGTGTGTACATATGGAGGAATTTGGAAACTTTGCCAGCTTAATTGGAATCCTGTTTTGTGTGTGTGTGTGTGTGTGTGTGTGTGTGTGCGCATTCTCCACCAGAGAAGTTGTACCCAATTAAGCAAGCATATTAAATTGGAGGTATTAGTATGCTGTAGTCTCTTACTAATTCAACTTTTTATGGGCACTATCAGAAAGCCTGATCCCTAGCAGGTGGCATATATAAATCATCAATAAATGAAAATGACCTTAACATCTGCTTTTTTACAAAAATAAAATAAAATTACAGAACCTTTAACAAGTCTGAAATCAAGGCTTGGGGAAGTAGGAATGGACTCATTATTCTCTTACGGCTGTTCAGTCCCAATTTCTAGACATGTGAATAGGCTTTAATCAGTAAGAAATTATATTTGCATTGCAGGTGACCCACAGCACAGCCATACGCATACATACTAGGGATCATGGGAGTTGTAGTCCCAAAACATCTGGAGGGCCGAGGTTGCCTATGCCTGCTACAAGTCATCTAGTCCAACCCTCTGCAGTGCAGGAATCTCAACTAGATCATACATGGCAGATGGCATCCACTTCCAAGGAAGTCCACAACCTCCCAAGGGAGTCCATTCCACTGTCAAACAGTTCTTAGTGACAGAAAGTTCTTCCTGATATTTAGTCGTAATCTCCTTTCTTGCAGTTTGAAGCCATTGGTTTGGGTCCTACCCTCCAGAGCAGGAGAAAACAAGCTTGCTCCATCTTCCGTGTGACAGCCCTTAAGATATTTTTGGAGGCTATTGTATCTCCTCTCTGTCTCGTCTTTACCAGGCTAAGCGTTACAGTCAGTTATTGATCACCAGCATGAAAAGAACACCTCATAGTTAACGTAGTCTAATTAGATGTGTCTAAACTGCAGGGGGAAAACGTAGTAAGTCTGATAGGGCAATTTGATTTTGCTATGTGATAAATGGTTCAAAATGATGTGAAAGTTCTTACAGTAATTGGAATGTATTTCCAGGTTTTGTTTTGTTTTATCATAGAATCATAGAGTTGGAAGAGACCACAAGGGCCATCGAGTCCAACCCACTGCCAAGCAGGAAACACCATCAGAGCACTCCTGACATATGGTTGTCAAGCCTCTGCTTAAAGACCTCCAAAGTAGGAGACTCCACCACACTCCTTGGCAGCAAATTCCACTGTCGAACAGCTCTTACTGTCAGGAAGTTCTTCCTAATGTTTAGGTGGAATCTTCTTTCTTGTAGTTTGGATCCATTGCTCCGTGTCCGCTTCTCTGGAGCAGCAGAAAACAACCTTTCTCCCTCCTCTATGTGACATCCTTTTATATATTTGAACATGGCTATCATATCACCCCTTAACCTCCTCTTCTCCAGGCTAAACATGCCCAGCTCCCTTAGCCGTTCCTCATAAGGCATCGTTTCCAGGCCTTTGACCATTTTGGTTGCCCTCTTCTGGACACGTTCCAGTTTGTCAGTGTCCTTCTTGAATTGTGGTGCCCAGAACTGGACACAGTACTCCAGGTGTGGTCTGACCAGAGCAGAATACAGTGGCACTATTACTTCCCTTGATCTAGATGCTATACTCCTATTGATGCAGCCCAGAATTGCATTGGCTTTTTTAGCTGCCGCGTCACACTGTTGGCTCATGTCAAGTTTGTGGTCAACCAAGACTCCTAGATCCTTTTCACATGTACTGCTCTCAAGCCAGGTGTCTCCCATCTTGTATTTGTGCCTCTCATTTTTTTTGCCCAAGTGCAATACTTTACATTTCTCCCTGTTAAAATTCATCTTGTGTTTTTTTTGCCCAGTTCTCTAATCTGTCAAGGTCGTTTTGAAGTGTGATCCTGTCCTCTGGGGTGTTAGCCACCCCTCCCAGTTTGGTGTCATCTGCAAATTTGATCAGGATGCCCTTGAGTCCATCATCCAAGTCGTTGATAAAGATGTTGAATAAGACCGGGCCCAAGACAGAACCCTGTGGCACCCCACTAGTCACTCTTCTCCAGGATGACGAGGAACCATTGATGAGCACCCTTTGGGTTCGGTCAGTCAGCCAGTTACAAATCCACTGCGTGGTAGCATAGTCAAGACCACATTTTACCAGCTTCTTTACAAGAATATCATGGGGCACCTTGTCAAATGCCTTGCTGAAATCAAGGTAGGCTACATCCACTGCGTTCCCTTCATCTACCAGGCTTGTAATTCTGTCAAAAAACGAGATCAGGTTAGTCTGACATGACTTATTTTTCAGAAATCCATGCTGACTATTGGTGATCACAGCATTCCTTTCTAGGTGCTCACAGACTGTTTGCTTAATGATCTGCTCCAGAATCTTCCCTGGTATTGATGTCAGACTGACTGGGCGGTAATTATTTGGGTCCTCTCTTTTCCCCTTTTTGAAAATAGGGACAACATTTGCCCTCCTCCAGTCTGCCGGGACTTCGCCTGTTCTCCAGGAATTCTCAAAGATGACTGCCAGTGGTTCTGAGATCACATCTGCCAGTTCTTTTAATACTCTTGGATGCAGTTCATCTGGCCCTGGAGACTTGAATACATCTAAACTAGCCAAATATTCTTGTACTATCTCCTTAGTTATTCTGGGCTGTGTTTCCTTTGCTGAATCATTTGCTCCAAATTCTTCAGGTCGGGCATTGTTTTCTTTATCGGAGAAGACTGAAGCAAAGAAGGCATTGAGGAGTTCAGCCCTTTCTGTGTCCCCTGTTTGCATTTCACCATCTTCTCCTCTGTTTTGTTTTGTTTTGTTTTGTTAATTGCCTTCTTTTTCACCACAGCTTCTATTCCTCATGGCTTTATATGTGCAGATGATTCTTTATGGTGATATTCTCCCCCCTGAATTCATAGTTGCTCCTTTTCTCTTCCATCATGGTATTCTGTAAAAATCCCTTCCCTCCCCCTCCCCCCATCAATTATGAGTATGGATCAGACCAAAGGCTCATCTGGTCCAGGATTCATCAGAAGCCTTCATTCACATTTCTTCATGCTGTACTATAATCATCCAATCTCTTAATCTGCCTTTTGCTTGGAGTCAGCATCCCTGTGACCTTGATCAGCCCCATAACCCTACAGGAAAAGTAAATGGAGCAGTTCATGTTGAAAAATAGATTTCAGGGAGATTTGCAGGTATCCATATGGCCTCCTTCTGAAGCCTGTTGTGATGCATTCATTTGCAAGGGGTCTCCTTTCCAACCCTACAATTCTATGATTGTATGATACAGAGGCAAGAGAAAGCTGGGTGTATTCAGACATGCGCTCTAGACTTTAGAGAAGGCTGATTTCAAAAAGTTTGAGGAACTTACTGCTTGAGAACCTATGGTAAGGAATACTCAAAGAGAAGGGAGTCCAAGATGGATGGGAGTTTCTTAAAAGTGAAGCACTGAAGGCACAAATGCAGACAATTCCAAGAAATAAAAGTGCAAGGCACCTTAAAAAAAAAAACCCAGTGTGGCTGCATAATGAGCTTACAGCTGAGCTGAGATGTAGCCAACAGTTGTAGGGAGAAGACCAGGCAGGCCAAAGATCAGAATGAGCTCAGGCTTGCAAGAGAGGTTAGAAATCATAAAAAGGTTTCTTTGGCTATGTTCGAAAGAAGAGGATGAACAAGAAGGTAGTAGGTCCTCTGTGTGGAGAGGACAGAGAAATGCTATTATATGATGATGATGATGATGATGATAATGATGATGATGATGATAATTTATTATTTATATCCCACCCATCTGACTGAGTTTCCCCAGCCACTCTGGGCAGCTCCCAATCGAGTGTTAAAAACAATACAGCATTAAATATTAAAAACTTCCCTAAACAGGGAAGTTGGGTGACAGAGAGAAGGCGGAACTGCTCAACACCTACTTTTCCTCTGTCTTCACCCAAAAGGAAAACAGTGCCCAACCTGGCAATAGCAGAATAAATGATGCAAGGAAGAGATGCAGCCCAAGATAAGAAAAGAGGTGGTAATCTATGATTCTATGAATTCCAACCACAACCAAAATACTAAATTAATTGGTTTGTAGCTTGCTAGAATGTCTCAGTAGTGTGTTGTTGTTTTTCTCCAAATGGGAGCATTAGAAGTGCTTTTCAACCCTAATTTTGCAAAAAAAAAAACAACCCAAAAAACACCCACCTCTCTGGCAGTGTCTTCAATCTGATGGAATTTCCTCTAGGAATTTGAGGTGTGCTACCCTCCACACACAGACACATCTACACACATATAGCCTAATTTCGAAATGCCCTCGGGACTATTCTGGAAATGGTGGGCAGGATCTCCTATGTGTCTCCAGCTTTCACTTTTAAAGCAATATTCCACATTTTCATGTTCTGGAAACAACAAGGCATAAATATTTTATTCATGGGTTCTTTGGGGTTCCAGACATAGTTGCATGAGGCATTTCCCCATAATGCCACTGCTAGCACATCTGTGCATTAATGTTTTTAAAAGCTTTTGCTACTTGGCTGAAACTTCCGGAAGGAATCCCACATGGCTGGCCTTTATTTAGATGCAAAACTTCATTCATATCTCTCTCTCTCTGCCTTCATTCCCCGCAGCACCGATGACAAGTTTGGAAGCTTTGTGCTCATGACTATTGCACTGATGGGAGAACTGGATGCCCACCTTAATCCGTCCCGCCTCTGCTGAGCCATCAGTCTGATTCTCCTCCCGTCTTCAGTCAGCACCTCTGGAAGCAGAGACTCTGGAGAGCTTTTCAGAGTTGCTGATTTAGTGCGCTGGAAAGGCGCTGAAGCAGATGAATGGCAGCAAACAGATCAGCGCAGAAAACTAATGAAGGCTTTAAAGCCATTAAGTCCTGCAAGTGAGAAGGATAATCACCATAATCCTTAGCGCTTATAGGGCCCACACTTCCAAAGGGCTAAGTACCTTCACCAAAGTACAGAGCAGCTGGGAGGCTGGGAGCCGCACAACGCTCTACAGACGTTGGTATGTTATCGGGGCATTTCCACACAACTCTAATGCAGGGATAAGGATTTTCTGGCCTGCAAGCCAAATGTGGCCCATGGAGCCACTGGATTGCAGTGAGTTGCAAACAGTGAAAATATGGACAGCGTATATCCAAAGGTGACCTAAAATCAACTGTAAAAGGTAAAGGTAAAGGACCCCTGACAGTTAAGTCCAGTCGCAAACGACTCTGGGGTTGCGGTGCTCACCTCGCTTTACTGACCGACGGAGCCGATGTTTGTCTGCAGACAGTTTTTCCAGGTCATGTGGCCAGCATGACTAAGCCACTTCTGGCGAAACCAGAGCAGTGCACAGAAACACAATTTACCTATTTATCTACTTGCACTTTGATGTGCTTTCGAACAGCTAGGTTGGCAGGAGCTGGGACCGAACAACGGGAACTCACCCCGTCATGGGGATTCGAACTGCTGAGCTTCTGATCGGCAAGCTCTAGGCTCAGTGGTTTAAACCATAGCACCACCCATGTCCTGTTTGATCATAAAAGCACCTTGCTACACACATTCTGGCTGCACAACTAATACTAGCAGTTTAATTGGGGGGTAGATTCAGGTAGGTAGCCGTGTTGGTCTGACGCAGTCAAAATATATATTTAAAATAATTGTCCAGGAGCACCTTAGAGACCAACTAAGTTTGTTCTGGGTATAAGCTTTTGTGTGCATGCACATTTCTTTAGATAATTGGGGGGGGTGTTAGGGCAATGGTCCCCTTCACAGATCACTGCCTTGCTGTGGCGAAGGGGCTTGAATAACTCCAAGAAGCTCTGAGCTATTCCGTGCAGGGCCACCCAAGACAGACAGGTCATAGCCAAGAGTTTAGACTGTATGTGATCCACCTGGAGAAGAAACTGACAATCCACTCTGGTATCTTGCCAAGAAAACTTCACGGACATAAAAAAGGAGAAGCTTTAAGAAGAAAGTGAGAATTTCCAAGGCATGCTCTGGTTCATGGGGTCACAGAGAGTCAAACACGACTAAGACAACTAAACAAAGGGCAAGGGTAGTACCTCTGGTGAGGGACACGTCATGCTCCTTCTGGGGTAGTTTGTCCATCTTTGGTCCCCAGCCTGCACTCAGCTCCCACCTGTGGCTCCTAGAAGTTGTCAGCTGGCCACAGCCACACCCCAGGAATGACTTTGACTGACCAGCTAAGCCAGGTGAGGCTAGTTAATGGGTCTCAAACCCTTGCTGAGTTAGGGACTTCCCCTGCCTGTGAAGACAGACTTTGGAGGATTGAATGGATGAGACCGATAGTGGGTCCAACAGTTTAGAAAGCAGTTCCTGCACATGCTGGAGAGGGAAATGAGAGGCAGATGGGGCTCATTAACCTGGGAAGGTAGCCCATCCAGGAGAAGGAAAACTCTGATCCTAAACCTCTGCTGTGTTGCACGATATCTTTGGAAGAAGAAAGGGCTAAGGAGTGAACCCGACACAAATTCAGAGTGGAGTCCCTAAGATGGTTCAATGGCATCTTGTACGCCTCTTTCCGGCAACTCCTACAGCCAAGTTGGTGCCAAATGTATCACTCTTCTTTCCTTTGGACCACTGAAGCAAGGGGGGGGGGTCTTGTCAGCTATGCAGTCCAGGACCTCCATACACACTGCCCAGGCTGCCAGTGCAGCAGTCTGACTTCACCCCCAGAGGCGCACTCCATTGTCTCTTGAGACAGAAGGAAGCCAACTAATTGCCATCACTCTCAGGTTCATTTACATTCCATGACATTTTCATACAGCCAAATACGATTGGATATAATGCTTGAGTTCTGACTGGCTGGGCTCACATAGTGAATAAGAAAATAACTTAATTGGAAGAAGAATGTTACTGAACCAGCACTACCACATTAGGCAGTAAACAGGTGTGGGAAAAGATGACCAGTCAGAAAAGCAGGGTTGGGGAAAGTTTGCTGAAAGGTGAACATCAAGGGAAACCTCAATTCAGGCTTAAAGGAGAAACGTAGGGTTAACTCAGAGGAAGCAAAGCACAGAAGAAGACATGTTGCGGGTGGTGAGAACAAAAATGAAAGAGTTACAAAGAAGCTGTATATCACATCAAATAAAAAAACAGTCATTTGAATTATTGAGCTATAATTCTATCTCAAGTCATAGATGAAAACATACATCACCGAAACTTTGCCCTTGTGGTTTATAATTTCAGTGGCGCCCCTCTGGAGAATTTCAACCTATAATTTATGCCTTTGATATGGGCTCCCCCCCCCCTGCTCCTTGCAAGTTCAAAAGGCCTGCATGCTAAGTCATAACTGTGCATAGTACTAGTGATCTTAAACAAATTCTCCACATATTTTTAAAGTCAAATGTATATTCTTGTTCCGGTGACTCCAAGTCCGGTAATATGAATGCTCACCCAGATTTCATTAACTTGTGCCCTGTTAAAAACTGCCAAGATCCTAAAGAATTAACATCCAAAATTGTACACCATTTCCCCAATTAACTCTTTAAAGGTAAGTTTGCCTCACGTTAATGCCTTTTTATAACACAAAGATTTCTTTGCTCTGCGTATATGTGCAAAGTTCAAATATGAGACATGTCCTTTAAAAAACATTCTTCCTGAAAAATGACTTTTGTTATGATATTGCTGGAATTGGAACCTTAGGACCAGGGGTCAAATCTGACCAGCAAAGACTGGTCTTCAGAACCCTTCCTTGGCCACATTCCTCATAGGCCTTTGCTTGGCTGAGATGTGTCCTTGAATTCTGTCTCTTGTTTATCTGGATAGAGTACAGGGGAATATGAGCATGTGTGAATGTGAGAAACTGGCTGCCTATACCAAGGTTAAATGTACATTTGCTGCTCTGCCTACTTTTGCCTGCCACGTGACCCTTAGAGATTAAAAATATGTAATGCTAGAGAAGGATGATCATCGAAGAATAGATGCTTTTGAATTATGGTGCTGGAGGAGACTCTTGAGAGTCCCATGGACTGCAAGAAGATCAAACCTCTCCATTCTTAAGGAAATCAGCCCTGAGTGCTCACTGGAAGGACAGATCCTGAAGCTGAGGCTCCAATACTTTGGCCACCTCATGAGAAGAGAAGACTCCCTGGAAAAGACCCTGATGTTGGGAAAGATGGAGGGCACAAGGAGAAGGGGATGACAGAGGATGAGAGGGTTGGACAGTGTTCTCGAAGCTACCAGCATGAGTTTGACCAAACTGCGGGAGGCAGTGCAAGACAGGAGTGCCTGGCGTGCTCTGGTCCATGGGGTCACGAAGAGTCGGACACGACTAAACGACTAAACAACAACAACAACAAGCTCTACAGTTGTTGAATGGAATAGTCTCCCCGCCTCCCTCCCCCCCAAAAAAAATCCTTAACAATTTTATGTCACCAGTGTTCTCCAGAATGTAATGAAGTCATGTTAATTAGGAGTTGTAATGCTGCCTGCCCAAGTTGTAGGGCAGGTGAATGGGGAGCTACAGTGGTAGTTTTTACCCAGTTTTACAAACAACGGCCCGTTTAACCGAAGCCACATTGAAAATCAACACGAGTCAAGCATTCCTTCCTGAAGGATTCCAACATCATGAGCTCGCAGGTTTGCTGCTTCTGGGAGACCCATCAAAGAATACAGTTTTCTAGCCTTCTCTAACTCTTTGGTCTTACTTATGCTCCTGGGTGAATTCAAGAGTCATCTAGTCTTCTGCAATGAAGGCATCACAGCTATCACAAACAGCTATTAGAATCAGAAGGGAGGGGAATGAGAGATCACCTTTGGTGGAAATAGTAGCCAATGCATAGCCTTGTGGTACAGCCCGTGCACTGCAAGAAGAGGTCTCAGTTTCCCTGGCATCTTCAGGTACAGATAATAAAGACTCCTGCCTGAAACACTGGAAAGCCACTGCCAGTCAGTGTAGACAATATTGGGTTTGATGGGCTCTAACTCACTATAATGCTGTTTAATAACTGTTGTACCTTTGGATATATATTGTATGGCAATGTGCAGGGGGAAATGTTATATAGGCATCAAGTGCAGTTTGCTAATACAAAGTGTTAGGTGGACTTCCTGCACACATAAACTTCATTCTGAATTAATTTCAAAACAATGAACAGCTTGTCGCACAAACGAGGGTGCTGGACTGGGGTCAAAGCCCCGCCAGGCTTGCCATTATCAAATGCAAACAGCCTCCCTTGTTCACTTTGCGGGTGTTGGCATTTAAGTCTTTGAAGGACTTCATATGCTTAATCCTGATTTAGAGCACCTTTATTTGGCTGCATGGAATCCTCTGGAGAAATTTCACGAGCTTTAGCAAAATGACTTTTAGCAAGTCGTCTGCCTGACAAACGGGGATCGCACTCTGCGCATTTGATAGAGCAAGCCCTAGTCCATCAAAGATCATACCAATGTCCCCCAACATCACAACTTTGAGATGTTTGGGGCAGCAACCCCCAGCAGCCTCAGCCCACAAGGCCAGCACCAACCAGGATGGGCTTGAGGTGAGCTATTTTGATGTGAGGAATGTTGGAGGGTATGCACTTTGAGAACAGGATGTTGGGCTAGATGGGACTTTGGTCTGTTCAAGCAGACTCTTCTTACACTGGAAAATGTGTTCGACTTTAAGGTATCAAAAGTCTTGTGGTTCTTGCTGCAACAGACTAGCCTGGGTACCATGCTTAATATTAGAATATACACAGCCAGCAGAGCAGAAAGGAACCTTCACATTGGTCTTTATAGCAAAACCACTTCCCCAAATGTTATTGTCCTTATCAAAGCTCTGTTGGCTTTCCTTGAAACTTCTCAAACATTTCAACTAAGGGAGGATCAAACCCTAAAGTCATTTTGAAAGTTGCTTCAGTCAAAATTTCAGTGGCGATGCCGCATAAAATTGTGTTAGATTAATGTCATACTACATCAAAGCAAAATCTCCTCTTCTTTTTCCTCCCCCCCCCTTCATTTCGCCATCTAATCATTTTATGTATAACAGCCATCGACCAGCATACAGGACTTTTTTAAAACTGCTGCTTGCTGACTCCAGTAGCTTTTGTTTATAGTCTAATTTACAGACCTCAGGAGAGAGAAGAACATTTGTGCCAAGAATCTCTTTAATGGATGCATTTTTCCCCCCACAACACATTTATACGTGGAGAACTCACATCATTTACTAGATCGCACATGCAAGTATAAAAAAGAGAGATGATTATAACATTCCTTTAAAGAAAAGAGGAAACTGAGATGCTGAGATATATATTAGCTGCTGTCTTGTGTTCTGTTTACTGCAATTTAATAACAGAATGTTTGGGGTAATTATGCTGACCAAAAAAGAAGAAGCTAAGACTCAGGAAGATATTAAATCATCATGACCACAAAGTAAACGCTTTTGATGCAAATGAGGAGGGAAATTACTCTGGAAGTTTAGAATAATAGAATTGTCGAATGCAGAGGGACACCAAGGGTCATCTAGTCTCACCCCCAAATAAAACATCCATGACAATGGACCATGCATCCTCAATTTGAAAACCTCCAAGGAAGGAAAGTCCATAACTTCCTGAGGGAATTTGTTCCACTGTTGAGCTGCTCTTACCACCAGAAAGTTATTCCTTTAGTCATTACAAAATAAAATAAAAATTCCTTCCAGTAGCACCTTAGAGACCAACTAAGTTTGTTATTGGTATGAGCTTTCGTGTGCATGCACACTTCTTCAGATACTTGTTTCGACTATGGCAGACCAACACGGCTACCTACCTGTAACTAGAACCTTTAGTCATTGTTTTAAAAGACCAAAGTGTCAGTATAAGTCACTGGGTTTGTGAGTATGATGGGTTGGTGTAGATTGGGAGTGGGAGGGAAATTTGATTCCATTCACATTTAAGAGCTAACCTACCGGATTTGCGCTTTGTGAAACAATGCGTGGACTGAAACACAGCCATCCTTTGACATTTGCATTTCTCGAATTTTGCAAGGCAGTTATCCAATGAGAACGAGTGATGTAAAGAAAAGGACTACATCAGAGTTTGCTTGTTTATACGCCTTATCGTGGAGCTGTTGCCCTTGGTGGTATATTTTGGTGTGACTTTGCATTTTGCTATTATATCACTAGTGACCCAGTGTATTGTTTGCAAGAGGGCCTTCTCAGCAGGGGAACTCTCCCTGTGGAACACCCTCCCATCAGATGTCGAGGAGATAAAGAGCTACACAATTTTTGGAAAACATCTGAAGGCAGCCTTCCATCGGGAAGTTTTTAATGTTTGATTTTTTTATGTTTTTACATGTGTTGGAAGCTGCCCAGAGTAGCTGGGGCAAGCCAACCAGATGGGTGGGGTATAAATAATAAAATTATCATTATTATTATAAGTCCAGAACATGCATTGCAAAAGCCAGGGAGGGATACTTTCAAAAAATGGTATCATCGCGGTGAGCAGCACCTCCCCCAGCCATAATCTGTGGGACTATATGCCACCTGGATTCCCATCACTGTCATGTGAGTCTCCTCACCACCCATGAGTAGACTGGAGCAAAGGTGCAAAGACTCACAGCGTGGTAGTGGTGATACCTTAGAAGATGATGAGATATAGACAATGTAGCACGAAATACTGAGAGAATTTGGAGTCTTTGATTTCAACTCATCTTCTCACTGAGTCCATTGGCATTCACCTGGTGAGGATGAATAAAAGATCAGGGCAGGAATGGATCTGCTCAAGGAATAACTGACTGCGCCAAATGAACCTCTGTGAGCTTGACCTCCGTCAGCTATGCCCAGGAATGCGAGTCCTTTAGTTAAGCATTAGCCATAAGATACTTTGGGAAATCTAATTGTTCTTGAGTCTGTGGCGCAGCTAGTTTTACGGTGTCAAGGTTCCGTGATGATTTCTTTAGATTAGAATGTGCAGATGTAAGATTTGTATAGGGAATGGTACACTTAGGCAAATCGGGATGCATATGATCAGCTATTACGAGCTGTCTTTGTAATCGAGTCGGTATGACTGATAGGCAGCTATTGTCGAGTCTTTGGGGTATATCAAATCATTATTGCTCTCCTTTTAGACATGTCATGTTGTCTATAATGCCTACAAAGGAGACAAGGCCTTGATTTAATGTTTTATTCAAAGGACAGGTCTTTCAGCAGGATTACAGAAGCCCCCTTAATCCTTTGCAGATATCACTGGATTCAGCACACCAGTTGAATCGCAATTTTAGGGTTGGAGTCATACAATTGCAGCTCTCTGCAACATGTGGCGATTTTTTTAAAGCGATGAGGATTTTGCATGTGAGGCCGTGGGCTGAGGCTGAATAAAAAGCTCCCTATCGAACTTTTCCAGCTAGATACAGAGATGGGGAAGGAAGAGAAAGGAGTTTTGCTCACCAGTTCCTTTCATCACCTACTTGTGGAACTGGTTGTGGCCACCATGTTGTTTGGCACTATTTCCCTCTCCCTTTCTTTCTACTTCCTTGGAGGTTTGTCAGCAGAGGTTGGATGGTCATCTGTCATGGATGCTTTAGCTGAGATTCCTGCATTGCTGGGGATTGGACTTCTTGGTTTTTCTTTATCTTAAAGTGGTCAGTGATGCTACACAGGAATGGGGTTGGTCAATTGAAGCTCACAGGTGTATGTTTGTAGTTTGACCTACTTAGCTGCACACCTGTGGTCTCTTGACTTTTTGCCTAATTAAAAGGGGAGTTACTTTCTACACCGGATGCAGGAAGGGATTGTTAGAATTCCTGCTCCACGATTGCAGTCAAGGGATTTTTGTCTTTCACATGACGTTATATGTTTTGACTCCACAGAGTGGGAAGTGACGGAGACAGGATGTTTACTTGTTCCATGAAGTGGGACTATTGTGCTTTGTTCTTTTTATGTTTGCTGTTTGATGCTAGAGAGAGAGGGAGCAATGTTGCAGTGCTCCATGTGTGTTTATATGTAAATAAAGTAGATTAGCCAAAATGCTGTGTTGCTGAGGTCTGTTATGCAAAGCTGTGCAAACTCTGCGGATCCCTAGGTGTGCCGGTGTCGGTTGGCATCGGTCGCTGTGATGTTCGGGCTGAAGAAAGCTTATGAAGCTCCCGAACAAATGACCAGGAGGGAGGGAAAATGCCAGTCGGGCATGTGTCTCTGCCAGGGTCCTACTCAAGTGTAGGCTGAACTCCTGACAGGGATGTGATAGGATAATTGATTATTTGAAAACTTTATTTATGTTGATTAAATGTTTTCTACGTGTACTGGTAAGGAGGAGTGATGGCTTGCAGAGTTTGGCTGTTATGTTTTTGAAAATAAAACTAAGCAAAGATATTGCGGACAGCCTTTTATTTCTACGCACCAATTGCTGTGTACACTCTGTGTTGGCGCAAAAGTCCAACAGGACTAGGTGGCCCTTGGGGTCCCTTGCAACTCTACAGTTCTATGATTCTATTTATAAGCCATCAAGAAGTGCTTCCCTCACTCTGATTTGGCTTCAGATCCTGGCATAGCTAAATCTCATTGGCCGCTACGTGTCATGAAGCCAAATCAGATGAAGAGCAAGACTTCCTGCCCTCACTCTGCTGCATGTGCAAACGCATACAGATTCTATCAACCAATTAATACATTAATTAAATCAATATTCAAACAATTAATTGACCAAGTTTTTTGTAATTGAGTGACACACCTAAATGAAATTAATGACATTTCTCAGGATGGTTTTAGACCAGGCACCCCCAGCCTTCGGCCCTCCAGATGTTTTGGGCTACAATTTCCATCATCCCTGATCATTGGTCCTGTTAGCTAGGGATCATGGGAGTTATAGGCCAAAACATCTGGAGGGCCGAAGGTTGGGGGTGCCTGTTTTAGACATTGCTAAGAGCAAGCGATCACTGAAGCATTCTTTAAAGGTATATGTAAAAAGCCCTCTAAAAATTGAACCAGGTCCATTTTTAAAAGTCTAAAACCTTCCACAAAATCATCCCTTCCCAAGCCTGGTTAAGCCACCTTTAAAGGTTATCCAGATTAAATGAAACTTCACAGCTACATATGCACACATGCAGTCAACACGCTATTATGATTATTAGATTTATATACCTCTTAATATAAAATATACTTCTAAGTCCTTTAGAAACTATAAAAACCCATTGCACAGATGTTAATATATAAACATCCTTAATTAAAACATAATAAAACAATCAAATTAAAAAAACAATTAAAATAAACTCTGAGTGAGAGAGACAGAGAATGCCTGTGCAAACAGATGTGCTTTCAAATGATGGTGGAAAACCAGTACAGAAGATGGTATTCCAATTCCACTGGGCTTTCCATATAAACCTACCCGAACCCTGAGATCATCTTCTGAGGCCCTTCTTTGTGTGCTTCCTCCTCGAGAAGTGTGGAGGGTGGCAACATGAGAACAGGCCTTCTCTGCAGTGGCTCCCCGTCTATGGAATGTTCTCCCCAGGGAAGTTCACCTGGCGCCTTCATTGTACACTTTTAGGTGCCAGGCAAAAACGTTCCTTTTGAACCAGGCCTTCGGCTGACCTGATTGACATCCTATCCCCTTTTAAAATGTGAGGGTTTGGGGGGGGGGAGTTATTGGGCTGTTGTTGTTATTTTGATTATGTATTTAGAGTTTTATATTTTTATTTTATTCTGTTAACCGCCCTGAGACCTCCAGGTATAGGGCAGGATATAAATTAGAAGAAGAAGAAGAAGAAGAAGAAGAAGAAGAAGAAGAAGAAGAAGAAGAAGAAGAAGTAGTTGCATTTTATGAAAATCCCTTCTGCACATCCTTTTCAACAAGCTACCAATTGGGAACCAATTGGGAGGATCAGGTGAGTAATATATTGAGCACAGCTTGAAACCCATTTCACTGGTGTGAATTCATTTTCTTCAGCATAAGAGGTATGTGATTTAAGAAAGGAGTACTCATCTTGGGCAATATTTCTTCTGTTTTTTGACTGATATAAGGAGAAACGAGTAAATAGCTTTGGGCATAAATAATTTGAGTATGCATTGCCATATATTCGCCATTACTCTGAAATGTAGGGACAAAATACAAGTTCTCTGGGCATCAAAGGTTTTCAAATGGAGAGATTGCAAATGATGTGTCCCCCCCCCCCTCAGTGGGGGCAAATTTCATACCTTCCAATATGAAGTGGCCCCAAACTGGGACACCATCTTCTGGATCTGCACTCCCATAAGAGTCACATGACCTGTGCAAGATTACTGCCCCCCCAAAGTGCTTTTGGGGAGTACATTGCCCCCAAATGTGTGTTTTGGGGTACCACATAAGATTGCTGATCCAAAGATGCACCTTTTTGGTTGCAGCAGTCTTGCACAGCACCCCAAAACACACATTTTGGGGCGCCATGTCTGAAAAATGTGCAGCCTGAAATCTTGTGAGACAGAGGCGGCCATTTTGGCCACTCATGAGAAAAAATTGAATGTCTCATTTTTTTCCAGGGCAGTTGACAGCTATGAAATTTGCATTCACACAAACACACACAGAGAGAGAGAGAGAGAGAGAGAGAGAGAGAGAGAGAGAGAGAGAGATGAAAGGCACTCACGTTGGTTTCTCCCAAGGCAGGGGGTAAATAGTCACATGGGCAGAAGCAGTCAATCAGAGCTACAGTTCCCAGAGTTTGCAGGGAATTGACTGTTAAAGCACTCTGAGAATTGTGGCTATATGAGGGGAATAGGGGGTCTCCTGAGAACTCTCAGGACCTTTAACAATTTACAGCTCCCATGATTGTATGGTGGAAACTTTAAAGTGGTATGGTAACGCTTTTAATGTTTAGTGCAGATGGGGCCTGAGTCATGAAACAAGGTAATGGGGGGAGGGAAAAGGTGGGGGGAGAGAAGACTTATATCAGCACACAAAGGCAATGTGTTTTTCATTTACACCATCACCGTGCTCTGAATACTGTTAAAAATGGCTGGTTATGGATCTCCATAGTTATTCCTGCGTTGCAGGGGGATGGACTGGAAGACCCTCAGTGTCCCTTTCAACTCTACAATTCTGTTTTTAAACTCCAGATTTGTTTATTTTTATTGCCTGGTGGAGCTTTAGACAATGAATGTTCACTTTATTGAACTATTCTGTACCTTATGACCATCTTGCATTTTCTTTTTGCCTTGCAGTTTCATCTTGCAGGAGATGTGGCCCTGCTCCCTTACTATGGAGTTACCGTATTTTTCGCTCTATAGGACGCACTTTCCCCCCTCCAAAAATGAAGGGGAAATGTGTGTGGGTCCTATGGAGTGAATGTAGGCTTTCGCTGAAGCCTGGAGAGCAAGAGGGGTCGGTGTGCTCTCCAGGCTTCACGAAGCTATCCGCAAGCCTTCGGAGTGAGGCGGGAGTTCCTGCCGGGCTCCAAAGGCTTGCGGATAGCAGCCTGAAGCCTGAAGCCCGGGGTGCACAGTGCCAACTCCCACTGCGCTCCCCGGGCTTCAGGCAGCTCTCCGCAAACCTTCGGAGCGCTCCCCCAGCCCAAAAGTTCCAGGAGCGGCGGCAAGGTTGTGCAACCTTGCCTTTGCTCCCAGACCTGTTCTGGGGGCTGCGGTCGGGGGGAGCTCAGGCTTCCCCTGCCCCAGCCCCATGGCTAAAAGCGAAGCCTCACGGAGCCTCTCCCGTCTGGAGAGGTTGTGCGTGGCTAAAGAGGAAGCCAAGACAGCCAGTGGAAGGAGGAGATTCTGACAGGGTCCTCGTGCCCCCTTCTCAAATCTGGGAAACTGCTTACGGGCTTTGGGATGGCGCTGGAAGGGCTCTAGGATCCTCCCAGAGCCTCACACCTTCTTCCCAAAGCCTGGCTTAAGCCCAGCACTGTGAAAACTGGGTGAGGAGGGAATTAAATGGCCTCGCACAGGGCGGTGTATTGCCAAAGGTGGTATATTACCACTGAAAGCAGGGATAAATTTGGGATCTGCTTTAATTTGACTATTACTTAAACTGAAAAATGTAAATCCTTGGCTGCGCTCATGCATGCAACCAGAGCACTGAAAGCTCTGCAACATTGCTAATGAAAAATAACAGGAACACAAATCATCTTCATTTCCTATCATTTGCTGTGTCCTGTATCCTGAGGTTGCATAGATTGGGGCTCCTGCATTTTCACAGAACTCTAATTCTCATTTCCCTGCATTTGTAGCAGCTTCTAGAATCTTACATGGTTAAGAAGATGAGGTTGTCAAGTGGGGTGGGGAGAGAACACACAGACATTTATCCAGGGGAAAAGTGCTATAACTTAATTGTTCCCATAAATAATGTTCACTTCTAATAATCATTTATAAACACTAAAGTCAAATGGTATTCCACTAACGTTTATCTGTAGGCTGCCCAGAAGGCTTATGGGTTATTCATTTTTATCGGTGTTCCTGCTACAAGTAGCAGAAATATTTTTATCCTAGTAAATCTTCATTACTTGCTTTGACAAAATAACTGCTACATATTATTTACTTAAGTGCTGCAAATCAATGTATTTTTTATTTTAAAAAAGATAAAGACTGTCTGCTCTGTTTTTCCGCTATATTAAAAGTCTTTTTCTCCCCCGCCCTAAGCTTTCATACTTTTATCTTCCCTCAAATGCCTCAATTTCTTTCCGCGGTCACATTTTTCATTAAATGACATTTTCATTTACCGAGAACATTTTCCAAAAATAGTGTGATGGTCCAGAAATACTGTGGTGGCCTCTACAAGGAAAAAGCCATGTAAGTGATTGTTCTCTCTTCATTTCTTACCTACCAGCTGGGATTATTTGATTTTATTTATTTGTAAAATTTATTGATATGCTGCCATTTGGAGCAAAGGCCATCAAAGGCAGCTTTCCATCTTATAAAAACACAGTAACATTCAAAAGAAACACGGCAAATTAAAATACACAGAACAGGAAAATATAAATGCTATATACTGGAATGTCAGTTCATTTTCATCCATAGGTGGCAATTCCTAGGGGAGTTCCGCCCCCACAAAGTTGATGGACATTGCTATTCAAATGGTGTCTTGTGATTGATGATGCAGGGCAGGGCTTACCTGGCTGTCAGGGACTGTGCTGAGGAGGGCTGCACTGAGGAAGAATGGTGGGAGCCTCCCTCTCCCCCTGATCCCGATCCTGAATCTTCCCAGGAGCAGGAGGACAGTATAGATTTCGAACAGTGGTTTGCAGAGGGGCATAGCTCAGAAGGCAGAAGCTGGGAAATACTGGATGTGGAACAGCTAGGAGAAGAAACACTAGAAGAGAAAGAGTTAACAGATTCACAGTCTCTGGATAGTAAGCACCCCCTTTTCCCAAAGTCCCGGAGAGCTCAGAAAGTGTCAGAACAGAAAACACAGCAGCTCCAAACTCAGATTACAAGATGTAGGAGTGACGTAGATTAAATTAAGCACTGCCATTTTTAGGTGATGTGTTATTTGTTCTCTCACTGTGATTATTAAAGTTTATAACAGGTAAGAAGACTTCTTTTCCTTTGTTCTGCTTATCTACTGCCACCAGAGGAGGAAGCTGATTCCCTAAAGCTTGACACTGGCCTTCCTCCCCAATATTTGATTCAAATTGGCACCCCTGTTGTCAATGCATAGACAGTGAAGAACTAATGGCTGCATATTTGCTTAGGGAGGAATCTTATGCACAACAAGCTGGCATAATGCAAGCCAGTGTAAGGACCCATCCAGACCTCCTTTTGTGCCACATTCCTAGGCACAGCTCTGTGCTTTAAAACTCCAGGTGCAAGCACTTTCCCTCCCTCTGTGAAAACCCGCTCTTTACTGCTGAATCAGAACAAGCAGCATTCCATGGAAAAACCAGATTGCCAAGTTTCAGCATGGTCAGCTTCAGGGTGGGCAAGTTATGCCAGTGTGCCAGGGACTGGCTGGATGTGGAAAAGCGGGGGGAATCCACCCAATCAAGAGTAGCCCCACCACCACGAAGGCACAGAGGAAGAGGATTTCGAGCCTGGGGACTGGTGATTGGACACTGGCCACACCTCAGTGGAAGGGATAAGCTGGGAAGTGCTAGAAGCAGGAAGCTTGAGGGATAGCAAAGAGGCAGAAGCAGGCAGGTGACCCAGTACAGGACAGGGTGAGGAGCTTTCCTGTTTCGTTGCAGGCACCAACAGCGATGACAGAGCCTGCAGTTCTCCCTCAAAGCCACTGTGACAGCTTCTCCGCTGATAGTTTGGCAGCGCCCCTAGAATGAGGCATTAATTGCATCTTGTCGAGCTGTGAGCCAAGAAGACACAGAGGGAGTCCCTTGGAGCTCGCCATAAGAAGCGATCACAGAAGGAAGGGCCTGACACAGAGAGCCAGAGAGTGAGAAAGGGGTTACAAGCCAGTTCGAACAATTGTTCCATTTAGACAGGTTTACCCTTCAGAAGTTTCCATGTGTTCTTTGGTTTGCTTTCCTTAATAGAGAGGCCAGTGTAGTGTAGTGGTTAAGAGCGGTAGTCTCGTAATCTGGTGAACTGGGTTCGCGTCTCCGCTCCTCCACATGCAGCTGCTGGGTGAGCTTGGGATAGTCATAGTTCTCTGAAGTCTCTCAGCCCCACTCAGCTCACAGAGTGTTTGTTGTGGGGGAGGAAGGGAAAGGAGAATGTTGGCCGCTTTGAGACTCCTTTGGGTAGTGACAAAGCGAGATATCAAATCCAAATTATTATTCTTCTTAATAAAGAAACTAACTGCAAGTTCACCAATTCTCTTTCTCTTCCTCTCCCTCTCTCTCTCTCTCTCTGACCTATGAACAACCTGCTCTGCCTATGGGCTCCTTGACGCAGTGTATCTTTGGCTAAGCCAAGCCTGGGATGTTAACTCCAGCTGAGCCCAGCTGAACCAGGAATCGGCCAGCTGGAAATCCACTGCATCCTAAACTGCTCATCCCAGCAGATTTTTTTTTTTCAAAAAGGAAAGGAAATCCACTCAAAAGGGCAGACCTCTTTCTAAACCATCAGTGAAGAAGCTGTGGCCCTGTAAATGTCGCCAGACATTATCCCTGATTATTAGTCATGCCGGCTAGTTGCCCTTTACAATATGACTATTACACAAGAGGACATGAGCTGAAATTTGGAAGTTGTATTGGAGCTTTCTGGCTCTAATTCAGTGCAGACACAAGGAAGAGCCATGATGTGTCTACTACACTTTCGTTCTGAAGATACAAGCTACAAATGCACTGAGAAATGTGAATTGCCTCTTTAGCATTTGATGGGTACTCAGAAGAAAACAAAGGATCTTCAGCATTTTCATAATGGTTTCTGTGACCATTTAGGGCAACTTTTTGTAAAAACAACAAAAAGAAAACACCAAATGACTAAAAAATGTAACTAGTAGTTGTAGTAGAAGTAATATAAGCCAGGGATTAATGGAGGTCCCCCAACCACCATTTGAGAAGAACAGAAATGTTTTTTTCCCCCTCTTTACTCATTTCATTGAATAATAATAAAAAAAAACACTCCCGGTGTGTTGGGAACTACATATTTCAATCTAACAAATAAACTTGAAGTCAGTCCACCCTCAGTAAAAACTATTATTGCTTTCACAGTTTGGCATGTGAAGTTTAAGCTTTATTGATTTAGGCCACTGGATGGATTAATAAATATATGAAATCTCATTCCCTAGAATAACATGTGTTTGAAAGAGGAAATAATCTTTCAAAATAGAAAAAAAATTAAATTACAATTCCTCAGGGCAGTCCATTGCAATTGATTTCTGAGACACTAAATGAAATTCTTTTGAAAGCCTAACCAAGTGCCCTAGATACAGCTCACTACTGTGGTGAGGAGTTTAAAATAAAACACACACACACACACACACACACACCAAGTGTTGCACAATAGGCAGTTCTATTTTAGAACTTGGAGATCATAGCAACGTATGAATATTCATTGTACCATTTTTGCTGCTCCTCTTGGGGAATATTTACGAGGCTCAGAGAAAGGGGGGGATGGATTGACATTGACAATGAAGAAAACAGGAGAGAGAAAATGGCTGAATCAATTTGTTGAAGCAGTGAGGGATGGATTGAAAGTTTCAGCCTCCTTGGCAAATTATGTAAATTGCTAGCAAAGACTACAAGGTGGGGTGGGAAGAATCTTTGCAATGGGTACAAATATAAACGTTTAGGTTGCAGTGCTGTGGACAGGAGTCTCACACAGGAGCCTGTGAACCACTCCTGAAGTGTACAGAAGCCTCTAGGTGACTGTGACAGTAGTTCTGAGAACTGCTACAAGCACCTGCAAAGAACCCAATTCCAATCTTTTGAGTAGCCACAGTGCCATTACTGCCACAAACCACTCACTCATTATCAGCGTTTGACTTCTGCAGTCAACAGGGAGGAATAATAATAATAATTTATTATTTATACTCCGCCCATCTGGCTGGGTTTCCCTAGCCACTCTGGGCGGTTTCCAACTGAATATTAAAAACAATACAGCATAGGAATACAACAGGAAGAAGGAAGCTTCACCTATTTCTTTATTCTATTTCATTTTTTGAATAAGCCAGCTGTTATGAAGCAAGTGATGGCAGCACAGGTTATGTGTATATGGCAGAAGTGAGGCTCTATGCTCAAGTGCCTGTAGCAGCTGTCAGAAATGATAGCTACTGCAGACAGCCTGAGGCTTCTGTACACAAGGGATCCAGTTCACAGAATTTGCTTCCTAGTAATATGCATTACATTGGCAATGAACCCTTCCTCTCTGTTGAAAGCAACAACAGAGAATCGTAGAATTGCGGCATTGGAAGGGACCGAAACACTGGCTGTTCTGTAATGATCAGTAAGTCCATATAAACTGATCCCTGTGAAAGCAGTAATGATTGAATTAATATTATGGAAGGAATTAAGGAGACGCGATTGCCTTGTTTCGGTTGTTTTGAAGTTGAATTAAGCAAAGGGTTTTTAAAAAACCTGTTAGGCAATACCTCCTGCGGTGCTTAATTATGTATAGTGATTCATTATGTAAGGGAAATGCTTATGAATCAAGCAAGGGAATTTTTCATACTGATGAACAAGTTGTACGTAATCTGGAAGCCATTGAAAGTGCCACAATAATTGGAAAAGCTCTGGACGTTGCACAATGTTTCCGGAAGAGACGGATGCAGAGACCTGATAAAGAAACTCAAATAGTTGCACGCCTTGAGTTCGCTCCTCTTTTCTCACCATTATGCAGTTAGAAACTCTCCAAATCAACAGTAATGAGGAAAGTTATTAGGTATCGTTTCTGAAACAGGCATGCGTTGGAAGCATAGCTGTCAATGTTTTCCATTTTTTAAGGTAAATTCCCTTATTCCGAATAGGATTCCATGCAAGAAAAGGGAAAAGTTGACAGCTATAGTTTTAAGCCCCTTGTGAAGGAAAAGAACAGGGGGAATCTGAAGGGGATTTAACAGGGACATTGTTGCAAGACTTTTGGACTGGGGGTCTGAATCTCATACCTCCCCCCAAACTTAGGCCCATATTTTTAATTACTTGAGGACACTGTAAGGCACAGTTATGGTGAAGCACCAGATGACCATCATCTTAATTTGCCCAGAAGCAAATTTAAGCCATGGGTCTATTCCATGAACCTATTAAGTACCCAATAGCATCCTTGACATATAGGACCAAACAGACACTGATGGGATCTCATCATGTCAGGGAGCAGGGAGCTGGGAGCTGGGAGAGACAATGGAAGCTGGATGACATCAGAGTAGGGTTGGTAGGTGGGTGGATGGATATACTGTGAGAATGTTGGTAGGGACAGGTGAATCCGTCAGTTTTGATTGCTTTCAGATTCTCATTTTTATTAAATTCGATTCGCACAGACATGGTGGGGGCGGGGTTTAAGTCCTCATGGAAATACATAAGGATTTTAGCATGAAATTATTCTAATGTGCATAAATTAATAGGTCAGTGTGGCATAGTGGCAAAGTGTTGGTCAGGGACTTAGGTGACCAGGGTTCAAATCCCCACTTCAGTCATGAAACTCATTTAGGTGGCCTTGGACCAGTCACAGTCTCTCAGCCCAACCTACCTCACAGGATTGTTGTGAGGATAAAATGGGGAGGAAGAGCACATGACATCATCTGGAGCTCCTTGGAGAAAAGGAGCATAAATGCAATAAAATGAAATATTTTGAAAATATGTAATTTTATCTAATACATACATTTTCCAAGCATATTTTCCCCTAATATTTGCAATTTCCCCTATACAGTGGTACCTCTGGTTATGTACTTAATTCGTTCCGGAGGTCTGTTCTTAACCTGAGGTACCACTTTAGCTAATGGGGCCTCCCGCTGCTGCCAAGCAATTTCTGTTCTCATCCTGAAGCAAAGTTCTTAATCCAAGGTACTATTTCAGGGTTAGCAGAGTCTGTAACCTGAAGAGTCTGTAACCCGAGGTACCACTGTACAATGCATTTTGTATCTTATTTCCACAAATGCGTGCATTTGCTTTTGTTCTTACTACAGTCAGTATTTTACTCTCATCTCCTGTTACCTTCCATTTTTTCCCTGGTTACTACATGGCTCTCTCCTTGTTTCTCCTGCTCCTCCTTCCACTTCATGCTTGCTCAATCACTCCTCCTCCCGTCCTGTTCTCCCTTCCCTTTTTCAGCAGGCAGGACCAGTACCCAATGCATCTCTCAACCCACTCTCAATCCATCCTCTGCTGGGCTGAGTGGCACTGCATCCTCAGTGTGGTCCCCCTGTCAGGATTCACAGAATGCTGTGTGAGATAGTAAGTCTGCAGGCTTGAGTTTGCTAGCTGATGCAACTGGCTAATGCAATCAGCCTGCAATACTTTCTATGGAAGTGCTGGGTCAGAAAGACTCAGCAGTAATGTGCTGTCAGTTGATTGGCTGTCATCAGTTTAAAAGGGAAACCTGTCCAGCAGTAAGTGGGTGGTGTAGAGGACTGTGGTCAGAGAGAGAGAGAGAGAGAGAGAGAGAGAGAGAGAGAGAGAGAAGGTCTTCCTATTTGCCTTAAGGTGCAGCCAGGTACTCTGTTTGACTGTATGACCTGCTCATGTATTATAGCCTGTAGATTATTGTACAGTATTTGTATATATATAGTTCACAATAAATATACTGCACTGCACTGAAGAACCTGGAACTCTGAGCATTTCTTCTAAAGCGCCTCAGAGAATTGGCGACACCCTCCACTTCATCCTTTCCAGCCAGACTGTCAACACCTCAACCAACTGGAGAGGAAGCCTTCCTGACCTCTCCTCACACAACCATATGCAGGAAAAGAATCCTAGACGATTTCCTCTGCTGTCCTCTCCCCGCTCTCCTTTTGACACATTTGATATTCTGAAGTTTGTTTTTGTACTAAAAGTCATTGCTCCCTTAAGAGTCATTGCTCCCTTAAATCACTGCTTCGAGGAAGGAAAAGACAGGAAATGAAATCGGATGGTGCAGACCTTTGAGTCCCTCTGGAAGACAATAATTCCCCAGCGTACGTAAATCCAGATGGATCTACCTGAAAAGATTTCTCGCCCAGACACATTTTCTTTCTGTCCCTGCCCTCCCCGCCTTGCTTGGCAATGGCAAAGACAGGCTGTAAAAAAAGGATGTTTGCCAGCAGGAGCTGTCACATAGGCTTCATGTGCTCGCCTGGCAGATCACATGTGTTGGGAGACCTCGAGACAAAGCTCAACGGCAGTTCCACTTAATGTAACGAGCGGGAGAGCATGTTGCTCTCTTAATTAAAGCAGGTCGGCAGGCCACCTTTCGAGACGAGCATGTGCATCAGGAAACACTGCTTTCAGAACACACTCTCCTGGCCTTTTCTAATCAGAACTGACAGGAATGAATAAGTTCAAGAAGACTTGATAGCTTCAGGTCATGGGGTTCAATTGAAAAAGACTCAAAAAGTTGCCCATCTCGTCCACTTCTCTCTCCTCTCTCTCTCTCTCTCTCTCTCTCTGTCTGTCTGTCTGTCTCTTGCTCTTTCTGTTTTCTTTCCCTCTACCTTCAGCATTCTTCTAAACTGGAGCTAGAATGAAGAGCAGCTTGGGCTACAGAAAGGCAATTGCAAAGCATTGTTACACTCTGGCAGGAAGAATACCACTAAAGCAGAGCAGATGTGTTCTGTGGTTATTGATACTGGTCCTTATTTGAGACCAGATTCATTACCTTTGTGTGTTTGTTTGTTTGTGTGTGGTGTTCTTTGAACAGCATGCAAAATGACAGGCATTGCTTCCTTGACTGTGCAAACTCCCATGTGACCAACAGACCCTTCTAAGGTTGCTTCCAAGGTTGATTCCTTGGAATATTTACAACCAAGGGTCTTGTGCTGCCTCGAAGACTAACATATTTATTATGACATACACTTCCGTGGACAGGAGCAGATGTGGAGAACCTGTGCTCCAACCCCCAAGATGTTGCTGGACTCCAACTCCCATCATCCCTGAGCATTGCCCAACTGGCAATGCTTAATGTAGATCAAGGAAGGGCCTCAGCTCCCTGGCAGAACATCTACTTTGCATTTAGGAGGTCCCAGTTTCAATCTCTGGCATCTCCAGGTGGAGCTGGAGAAGTCCTTCATCTTAGACCCTAGAGAGCTTTTGACAGCACAGGTGACACTGAGCCAGGTGGACAAGGGGTTTAACTTGGTATAAGGCTGCTCCCTCCCTATGTTCCTATGAGTTGAAAAGAATGGGACTTACTGAAGTCTCATTGATTTCGATGGATCTACACCTGCATGACTAAGTCTGGATCCATCTGTTGAATGGTTTTTCTTTAAATGTAAAGGTTCATCATTGTTCCACTCCATGTGTATGTCTTTAAGGGGCCAGAGCAAGGGCCAGAGCAAACTAACGAGATCCAGCTTTACAGCTGTGGAACATAGCAGGTGCTGCTGAGTTGTATTTGATTAAGGCGTGTCAGCATTTGGGTAGAGTATATAAGGAGCAGCACCTAGCTCTCCCATTACCCTGGGGGATGGGTTGGTGGTTGGGTCATGTTTGTTTGTTAATATATTTAGTGTAAATGGAGTTTTTGTTTTTCTTATTAAAACCTTCTTTAAGTATTTTTTGAGTCCTTTCTTTTTAATGCATGATCTCCCCAGCAAGCTCTCTGCAGCGTTACCATACTGCAAAAAGCCAACATCTTTGGTTATGGGCCCAGCTGCTGAGTGGATGACTGCATATTTTTGGACTCTGAGAAAGGTTTGAAAACTCCTTCTCCTGTTAGCGTAATTTTTGTGGGTCTGGAAGAGTTCCAGAATGGTTGACCGGGTTCCTGAAGCTGAGAAGGCTCTGGTCTTCCCACAGCTGACAGATGAGAACTATAGTTTATGGTCTTTTCGGGTGGAGGCGCTTTTGACCTCTAGAGAAGTATGGACCTATGTAACTGATGACCCTCCTGACCCTGTAACTAATGCTTGGTCGAAAGGAGATGCAAAAGCCAGGGCGATAATTAATTTGGCAGTCAGTGACCAGCAAGTAGTCTATATAAGGAATAAGAAAACTGCCAAAGAAATGTGGGACAGTCTTGCAGCAGTGCATGTTAGAAAAGAGTCAGCGTCTGCATTGACGTTTTTCAAGCAGTTGTACCAGACGAAGTTGCAGCCTGGTGGTGATTTGGCAGCACACTTGAGACGTTTGGAGGCAATACGCGGCGAGTTAATTCGAAGGGACATGGAGGTACCTGATTTTCAGTATGTTTTTATCATCCTTTGTTCCCTTAATGAGGACTTTGATGGTATAGCTAGCCAGATATCTGCTGTTCCACCAGCACAATTAACTGTGGAAGGGGTAACGGCAAGATTAATGGGCAAGTTGGATAGAAGGGAGGCTTGTGCCATAAGCACTCCTGTTTCCAGAAAGAATGAGGAACGCCATATGCAAACCTGTGGTGATACAACTGCATTTAAAGCTGCAAAGCGTTGTTGGTTCTGCAATAAGCAAGGACATTTTGCAAGGGACTGCAGATCCAAAAGAAAGCAAAGTACTCCCAAGTCTGTTTCTGTTCGTCAATCACGGTCGTCAGCCCAGCAGCCGACATCGTACCGTAAAGACGGAAACGAGCCGCGAGCTTTTCATGCTCGGACTACAGATCGTAAAAGAGTTAAAGATGCCAAGTGGAAGTCTTTTGTTATCGACTCAGGAGCATCGCAGCACGTTTGCAATGATCGAAGCTTGTTTATTTCTTTCGAAGAGGAAATTGGTAATGTACATTTAGCCAATTCACAAGTCCTGCAGTCGCTTGGCAGGGGTACTGTTAAACTTGACTCTTTAAACATTACAATAGCGAACTGCATTTACTGCCCGTCAATGGACAATTTATTATCAGTAAGGTGTTTTGCTCGTCAAGGCATAACTGTGCGTTTCTTAAATTCAATGTGTGAGTTTTTCGAGGGGAACAAACGTCTATTGTATGCCCGGGAATCTGATGGTTTATATAGACTGTATTTTCGCACCTACTCCCAATCGCCTATAAATTGCAGAGTAGCACAGTCAAGCCAGGGGTTGAGGAATGTAAGGCCACATTCTGGGTGTGTCCACGAGGCGCACAGAATTCTGGGACACCTGAATTTTGCTGATGTAATTAAGACACAGAATATTGTCAATGGCCTCAACTTAAAACCATGCAAATTCTTTATGCAATGTCTGTCCTGTTGCAAGAATAAGATTAAGGTTGCACGCAAGGGTAGGTGCTCAGATAGGAAAGTAACAGAGCCATTTGAGCGTGTACATTGTGATTTAGTTGGGCCACTCCCACCATCATTAGGAGGTTCTAAGTACTGGCTTACCCTCATAGACCAGTATAGTAGATACTGTTGGACTTATGCAATAGCTGAGAAGTCCCAAGCATTTGAGAAGTACAAGGTTTTTTGCAACTGGGTAAAAACGCACTTTAACAAACCTATTAAGAATCTGTTTTCTGACCGGGGCGGGGAATTTGTTTCTGAGGATTTTGAGAATTTCCTGGAAGCGCAGGGGACTACTCATGAGTTATCTTGCCCCCGAAGTCCCTGGCAAAATGGGCTTGTTGAAGTTGTGCAGCGTGACTTGCAGGCAGGGGTTAAAACTTATCTACATGATGCTAATCTGCCCAAAGACTTTTGGGCTGAAGCACTCAATGCCTTTTGTTATGTTAGAAATCGCAGTTATCATTCTGGTTTAGATGTCACCCCCTATGAGAAGCTATTTAAAAAACGCCCTAATCTGAAATACCTACGCATTTGGGGTTCAGATGTAATTATGCATTATCCTGCTAAGCAGAAATTGGGTGAACGTAGTGTACAAGGGAAATTAATGGGCTACCAGCAGGGGGTGTACAGAATTTACATACCAGCAACTGGCAAATTTCATATTACCAGAAGCATGATACAAACTGTAAATTGGAATGGAGTTGCTGTTTTCCAAGACACTGATGGTATAAATGATACTGAGGAAGAAGAGGTAGAAGAAGCAGCAGCAGGAGGAAATGGTGATTCTGAATTAATAGAAAAAGACAAAAAGCCTGTTGAATCTGATAATTTGTTTGATTTAAAGTCACAGGCACCTGAGGGGAGGTTAGATTCTCTTGAGTTTTCTGACCGTGAGCTTAGCCTACAGGCACCTCTTCAGTCTGACAATGAAGATTTACAACCTGAAACTAGTGGTTCACTTAGTCCTATTAAGTCTGAGGAGTCTGACTCTCCTTCCGGACTGAGACGTTCAAATAGAAAGAGGCAGAAGCCACAGCGTTTTGCAGATGAACATTTTAATACTGTGTATGCCAATAAGGCGGTTTTTGAGCCAAAAAGCTACAATGATGATCAGAATTTACCTAAGCACCAAGCTGTAAATTGGTATAAAGCTATGAACTCTGAGATAGCTTCTTTAAAAGAGCATAACACTTGGTCTCTTGTACCACAAACCCCAGATATGAGACTTATTGATTCAAAATGGGTTTATAGAGTTAAAATGAATGACAAAAATGAAGTTGTAAGGTACAAGGCAAGACTAGTTGCTAGGGGTTTTCAACAAATTCCAGGCGAAGATTATGATTTGTGTTATTCACCAAGTGTAAAATATGAAACAGTTAAGCTTTTGTTAAAAGATGCTTCACAGTGTGGAAAAGCCCACTATGCAATGTTTCTCTGCTCTTAAACATACCAAACATTATAGGTTGCAGTTTACATTACACATGAAAAACATGTACAAAGTATGCTTTATGTTTTTGTTCCACAATGATGAACCGCAGGGGAAATGTTGAATGGTTTTTCTTTAAATGTAAAGGTTCATCATTGTTCCACTCCATGTGTATGTCTTTAAGGGGCCAGAGCAAGGGCCAGAGCAAACTAACGAGATCCAGCTTTACAGCTGTGGAACATAGCAGGTGCTGCTGAGTTGTATTTGATTAAGGCGTGTCAGCATTTGGGTAGAGTATATAAGGAGCAGCACCTAGCTCTCCCATTACCCTGGGGGATGGGTTGGTGGTTGGGTCATGTTTGTTTGTTAATATATTTAGTGTAAATGGAGTTTTTGTTTTTCTTATTAAAACCTTCTTTAAGTATTTTTTGAGTCCTTTCTTTTTAATGCATGATCTCCCCAGCAAGCTCTCTGCAGCGTTAAGTAAAGGTAAAGGTACCCCTGCCCGAACGGGCCAGTCTTGACAGACTGTGGGGTTTGTGCGCCCATCTCACATCTATTGGCCGGGGGCCAGCGCTGTCCGAGGACACTTCCGGGTCACGTGGCCAGCGTGACATCGCTGCTCTGGCAAGCCAGAGCCGCACACGGAACGCCGTTTACCTTCCCGCTGGTAAGCGGTACCTATTTATCTACTCGCCCCCGGGGGTGCTTTCGAACTGCTAGGTGGGCAGGCGCTGGGACCGAGCAGCGGGAGCGCACCCCGCCGCGGGGATTCGAACCGCCGACCTTTCGATCGGCAAGCCCTAGGCGTTGAGGCTTTAGCCCACAGCGCCACCCGCGTCCCGCGGGTCTGCAGCGTTACCATACTGCAAAAAGCCAACACCATCCCCATGAAATGCCCACATTGTTCCAGAGGGGAAGTAGGAGGCTGCATTACGTCCTTCACTGGGGCGTGCTCACTGTTGGGATGCTTCCAAGGGAACGGGGGAAATTTGCAAACCCCTAGCTGGCTCCAGCCCAACATCCGGAAGCCGGGAGATCTCCAGTCCTTGGCTCAGCATGAAACAGCCACCCACAGCTTCAGAAGCCTTCAGAAGCTGGAGCACGCTCTGATCAGCAGAGTAAATAATACTCAACGGAAGTGGCAGGAGACAGCTGTGAGAGCATATTTACAGGCAGCTTATTCAGCATACATCAGGACAAAGGAAAACATGTCTTCTCCCTTTCGTATCCAAGAGCAAGCAGCATACACACAAATGGAAGTTCCCAGCAAGCTGTGCTGGAGTGTAAACAGACATGTGACATACAACAATCCACACATCTGTCTTAAGGTGAAATGGAATATCGTAACACTCACTAGGCGGGACCAGGGGTTGGGCACATAGGGTAAACAAAGCCCACCATACCAGCCCAACCCTTGCCTCCGCTACTGCTGTGCAGGCGCGGGACACAGAGGGTTCACGGGGCTGCGTAGGGTGGAGCCCGGATGGCCAACACAGCCCTTGACATGTGCATCCCCTCATCACTAGCCAGGCAGCCATTCAGTGAACTGGGGACACAGTGGCAAGGCAAGGCTAGGCTTCTGGTCCCAGAGAACCGTGGAAACAGGGAGGGTGGGGATCCCTGTGCTTGGCTCACAGCCCCCCAAAATCATGTGTCTGGGGATATGGTCTCCTTGGCCTTCTCTACGCTGTGCCCCTGCATTTAGTCTTTGCCCTCCCAACTCATCCATTCCCAACAAACAACTGATTAGAAATATTTCAGTTCTTTTGGAAAGCTATGCATCCAACTGCTCTGCACACGCTCTCTCTCTCTTGGATCAGTGCCCATGTGTTTATCTATCTTCCCCCCATCTAATCCTAGGAATAAATACTTGGTCTCCCATAAAAATGCTGAACTTTGGAATTATTGAAGCAAATCAGAGCAGCTAGCGAGAAAAGCTCTCTGGAGATTGCAAGGGTCTTAAATACTACAATGATTGTAATTTGATGGTAATTTAATTAAGGATCACGGTTGGAAATCACAGAGAAATCATTATTCCTTTAATACAGAACTAGCAATGTCTGGGCTTTTTGAAAAAATTAAGAGGGAGAAAAAAGAAAAGGAGTATTAAATGGTGAAATATAGGGAGTTAATAAAGTGACCGTAGTTCTTCTCGAAGCAAAACACATGTATTTATTCCATTCCCAATGTAATTGGCAAACGCATTAACATTTTAAAGGGGTTAAGAAAAATTCTGGCCAAAACTGAAGGCTTAATCCTTAAAGGGGGGGGGGAATCAAGATAAGAATGACTGCAAATACAATAAGATTAGTGAAAGAGCTTAACTGGCAGAGATCCGACATGCAGCTTATTTCAAAGACTGCATTTGGATTTCTACCTTTAACATGGGGAAAGAGAATGGGAAGGGGCTGTGTTGTATGAGAGCAGTGTGCCTGCTACTCCCCTGTGGTTCCTGCTTACGTTGCTCCAGAAATGCAAGAATGAAGAGAACATTCTGACACCAGAGGCCAAATTAAGGGGGCTGCAGCGGCAGGGCCGGACTTTGGTTTTTCAAATTTCGGTGGCGTCCTGTGCAAGGCCAAAATCCCAGCAGCCCTACCTTCCATTCTGCTCAGTTAACTTCATCCTAGTTATGAGGCCCTGCAGCGCCTCCTAGGCTCAGCCCCCAGTATGGCAGAACCCATTACAATGCCCTAAATCTGCTTCTATCAGCGGGGCAGTTCTTCCTACAAGAATCAACACCCGCAATGCACTTCTAAATTCCTATGTTCCTTACGCTTTATTAGAAGCAGAGAGAAACTAATCAGCTCATAGAAGCCAATCAGAAATCTCAACATATTCTGCCTGTAATATCAGGGGACACTGTAGTGTGTATCTGGGACAGGAGGATTAATAGTTCTTGCAAAGTCTAGGGAAGGGGTAGTCAATGCATTTTCCTCCAGATGCTGTGGCCTACAATTCCCATCAGCCCCAGCCAGGATGGCAAGTAATCAAAGACAATGGGAGTTGTAGTCCAAGGAGTCTGGAGGAAACTGTGTTGGCTGTCTCTCACCTAGGGCTTGTCCTCCCTTCCTCTCGTTCTGTACCTAGGAAGCATGGGTACAAGTGGTTTTCCACTTGTCTCGCACTTTCTACACATGAGTCCAAGTGCTTTTGCCTTTGCCCCAACAGTTTCTCCTGATAAACCTTGTCTTTAGCACTAAATTGGAACAAACAGCCATCTGCAGAAAACCCAATTGCCATTTGTTCCAATTCAGCACAAAAGATCAGGTTTCCCTGGGGTAAAGCGGCAGAGCAAACAGGGGTGTGGATAAGCCCCCTAGAGGTTGCTAGGAGTGACAGGATCAACCCCCAGTAATGACAGCTGGCAAATTTTGAGCAGATTTGTGCTCCTGTAGTTAGGAGGAAACTGCTGAAGGAGAAGGTATGTTTGTGTTCAGGTTCTGCTTTCAGGTTTCCCACAGAAACCTGGGTGGCCACTGTAAAAACAGGAAGCTGAACTACATAGGCCATTTCAGGCTTCATGTGCGTACCCAGGCTTCATGTGTGTACCCAGCCTGATATAGCTGGAACTGGGCTCCTCTATTCATGTTAAAAATAAAAAGGTAAATGTCAGTGGTAAATGACCCCTGGACGGTTAAGTCCGGTCAAAGGTGACCATGGGGTTGTGGCGCTCATCTTGCTTTCAGGCTGAGGGAGCCAGTGTTTGTCCACAGACAGCTTTCCGGGTTATGTGGCCAGCATGACTAAACCACTTCTGGCGCAACAGGACACCGTTACGGAAACCAGGGTGCACAGAAACACCATTTACCTTCCCACCGCAGCAGTACCTATTTATCTACTTGCACTGGTGTGCTTTCGAACTGCTAGGCTGGCAGGAGCTGGGACAGAGCAGCGGGAGCTCACCCCGTCGCAGGGATTCGAACCACCAACCTTCTGATTGGCAAGCCCAAGAGGCTCAGTGGTTTAGACATTCATGTGTGCCACTTCCAGTGCACTTGTAGAAGACATGGGAGCTGCCTTATACTACTGGTCCATCAGTATCAATGACACTAACTGGCAGCTGCTCTCCTGGGTTTTAGGCAAGGATCTCCCCCCCCCCCAAAAAAAAAACCTACCTGGAGATGCCAAAAATTGGACCTGGGACCTCTGTGCTCTGCCTCTGAGTTACAGCCACCCTCCCCTAAGAATGTATTCAGAACTGGGAGATTCCCTTTCCCCAAGCAGCTCATGATTTAAGTCCACGTTTTAAATGCAGGACGTTTATGGCTTGTTCCCCATGCGCTTTGTTGCAGGAGTTTGATAGACGTCCTGATTTCATGCATTCCTATTTGATGCGTGCCTTCGCATCAAGATAGCTACACTGAATATTGTTGCTTTAATAATCGTTGCCCTTTGATGATAGCAAGTACTGATCATCGTATCAAAGAAAGCAACACCAAGAGTTTGACACACTGAAATATGCGATCGGGAAAGCTTTATTAAGAACCTTTCCTGCACACACCCCACAAAAAAATAAAAGAAAACCATACCCTTCTTTTTTTATAATAAAAAAAGAAGAAGAAGGGGGGAGCTGCAATAATATTTTTTTCAAAAGAACAGAGCTATTTCATTGTGTTCACGCAGGAAAGCAATCTGAGATATAGCTTTGGTGCACTGCATGTGTTACTGGTAAATGTGGAGTCAAAGAAACCTTTATCTTCATAAAATACAGTCCCCACTGGGGTGGCTTTCCTATCAGAATGCTTATAAAGTCCTACAAGAAAGCATTTCGTTCTGCGGAAGTGACACCACATGGTATATTACCATTAAGGAATGACCTGGGGCCCTTTCAACATTTCTCACAATAAAATTAAATGTGAACCTACACTTGGGAGGGCTTCCTTCTTCTTCTTCTGTACTTGTAAAATAAAATGCTGTTCCACGGTGTGTGAAAAGGTGGTGTTGTCTGAGAATCGTAAGTGACAGAACCACCAGGCCTATTGTAGCATCGTACTGAGAGGAGCTCGCTTTCTGTCTGAGACTTAGGCCTCATCCACACCATACATTTAAAGTAGCGTCATCCCACTTCAGTCATGACATCTGCGACAGCCTCCATCACTGAAAGATGGGAGCTGGGTAATGTGGCCGATTTCCTGGGTGTTTAAAATATTCAATTTTCCCTCTTAGCAACACTAAAAAAAGTCTGTTTTAACTGTTTGTGTGTGGAATAGAACTATGTTTTTGCCCCAACGCTCTTTGGAGCATATTCTGCTCCCTGTTGTTTTCATATGCCTTCAGCTCGACTGAAGACAGTGTGTACCTTCCACCTGAGGAGCGACAAAGGTCTGTTCAACCTGGCATATCTGGATGCCAAGACAAAAGTGTGGCAGGTCCTTATCTGAGAGATGCTGTTTGCAAATGATGCAGCCTTGACAGTGCACTCCCAGGAACCTCTACAGAGACTCATCAACGGTTTTTCCCTAGTCTGCCTTACCATCAGCTTGACGGAAACCAACATACTGGGTCAGGATGTCACCAGCACTCCATGCATCAGGATTGGTGACCACACACTTGAGGTGGCAGATGGTTTGGTCTACCTGGGTTCCACCATAACCAGCAACCTCTCCACTGACACTGAGCTGGACAAGCATATTGGCAATGCAGCTATGGCAATAGCTTGCCTCTCCAAAAGGGTATGGGAGAAGGTGATGCTAATGTCCCAAACCAAGATGAAGGTCTACCAGTCTTGCGTGTTGAGCACACTGCTTTATAGCAGTGAGTTGTGGGCAATTTACAGTCACCAGGAGTGATGCCTCAACACCTTCCACGTGTGTTGTGTCAGGAAGATTTTGGGCATCGCATGGCAGCACAGAATCTCCCACAAAGATGTGCTCTCCCAAACCCACATTCCCAGCATGTTCACACTCCTGTCTCAGTGACATTTACGCTGCCTTGGTCCACAGAAAGGAAGATGGCAGGATCCCCAAGTGTGTGTTCTACAGGGAGCTGACCTCAGGCACCAGGCCCTTTGGTTAACCAACTCTGTGCAACAAACATGTCTGCAAATGTGACATGAAAGCTGGCAACATCAACCCCGCCCTGTGGGAATCCCTTGCAAATGACCACTGTGCCTGGAGACAGTCAGGTATCCATAGCAGTGACCAGAGGAGGAATGACCTCTGAGAGGAGCACAAAGAGAAGAAACTGGATACTTTCATCTGCCCCAGCTGCAACAAAACATACTTTCCCATATCAGTCTCTACAGTGGTACCTTGGTTCTCAAACACCTTGGAACTCATACAAACTTGGAACCCAAACACTGCAAACCTGCAAGTAAGTGTTCCAGTTTGCGAACATTTTTCAGAAGCCGAACGTGCTCCGTTTTGAGTGCCACACTTCCATTTTGAGTGTTACACTGAGGTCTGTCTGTTTTTGCTATTTATTATGTGTTTTTGTGGCTCGTGTGTGTGTGTGTGTGTGTGTGTGTGTGTGTGTGTGTGACTGTGTGTGTGTGACTGTGTGGAACCCAGTTCAGCTACTGATTGATTGTGTGACTGCAGTGCATTGTTTATTGCTTTCATTTTATGCATCAATGGTCTCGATTGCTGTTTTCGGGGTTGTTTTTAAAAGTCTGGAACAGATTAATCCATTTTCAATTACTTTCTATGAGAAAGCGTGCCTTGATTTTGGAACGCTTTGGTTTTGGAACAGACTTCCAGAACGGATTAAGTTTGAGAACCAAGGTACCACTGTATAACTATTAACCTTCCAACAGTTTTACTTCACCTTCAAAGGCCCACTCCTCCATTGCTTCCTGAGAAAAATGGATGCCAACCATAGAATACCAGCTAGGAGAAAGTTATTGCCTTCAAGGCCTGGAGACCTCCAGTTGCCCGCTGTGAGAACAAGCATGCGGTATTATATGGTCATTTGATCCTCCCATGTTCTTTGGCTCTAAACCAGGTATTGGGAACCCACGCTGTTGGACTCCATCTCCCATCATCCCTCACCATTGGTGATGCTTGCTAAAGCTGAAGGGAGTTGTAGTGCAACAATGTATGGAGGGCCACAGGTCTCCCAAACTCTCTCTAAACTATTTGCATCTCCAATCTCAACAACAGAATTTGCTTCTCCTTCAGTAATGAAACTGTCTAGGTTGTCCTCTGTCCAAGGGATGGATAGCATCTAATGCCAGCTCCATGTAGCAAAGGCTAGGTATTGGCATTAATATTCTACAGATGCATTAGTAAAACTATTAACCACATCCTACTGTTGGGCATTCAGGAGAGCACAATTTCAATAAAATTATGTTAGAGCCTGGGAAGAAAGGAAGGTGGGGGGGGGGAACACCCCAGTTCATTTCATATGCAGTTTATTGGTGCAAAGCAAAGTTGCTAAACCTACCTCACCCACCCACAAAATAAAACACATCCAGATTTATTCCCAGAGCGATGGAAAGAATAAAGAAAGGTGAATCAAAAATTTCATGGGCAAGCTTGGTGTACATTTACTAATTAGTGTATCTACATTAAAATACACCAGAAAGTCAGCAGGCTGCAACTTCATTAATTAAAATTTATGTGTTTAACCTTCTCTACTAGTGAGAAGGTTACCTACTACTGTACATATATAGATTGCTTTAGTAATTATCTTCGGTGGAGGGCAATTCCTGGCATGCACGAGGGCCGCAGAGAACCTTGCAGAAAATGTAAGGCTTGTGCGGACCTATTACCTGAGATCTTGGGAAAGATAGCAGGCTGAGGAAATTTGGGGTCCATAGGGTTTAAAATATTGCCCTTTATATGTGAGTATGCATGTCCACTCAACCCCAACATCCCTGTATGTGCCAAGCGTTTTGTTTTAGTCTCTCGCCTAACAATCCCTAGCATGGAAGTTGCCTTTTGGGGAGGGAAGTTACTGCAGATTGGGTTGGTGTTTTGTTACAGAGGAGTTCAGCCTTGCTGTTATTCTCAGTATCCATCTAGCAGCTTAATTCCGGAATGTCCCCAAGTGGCACCATCGAGCAGAGACACTATAATAATAATAATAATAATAATAATAATAATAATAATAATAATAATAATAATAATAATAATTTATACCCCGCCCATCTGGCTGAGTTTCCTCAGCCACTCTGGGTGGCTCCCAATCAAGTGTTAAAAACAATACAGTGTTAAATATTAAAAACTTCCCTGAACAGGGCTGCCTTCAGATGTCTTTTAAAGATAGGATAGCTGCTTATTTCCTTCACATCTGAAGGGAGGGTATTCCACAGGGTGGGCGCCATTACTGAGAAGGCCCTCTGTCTGCTTCCCTGTAATTTCACTTCTCGCAATGAGGGAACCGCCAGAAGGCCCTCAGTGCTGGATCTCAGTGTCCGGGCTGAACGATGGGGGTGGAGACGCTCCTTCAGGTATACTGGGCTGAGGCCATTTAGGGCTTTAAAGATCAACACCCACACTTTGAATTGTGCTCGGAAATGTACTGGGAGCGTACACTTAGGGCAAAGTTCCTTTGTTTTTATTTATTTAAAGGGTTTAAAAACTGCTTTTTGAGAAACTTAAGAAGAATCCAGTTGGATATGGCTGAAAGCCCACAGTGGGCCAACGAGATGCTTATAAGAAGTCTGCAAGTGTGACCTGAGCACAGCAGAGTGCTCAGAAAGTCTCCCAAAATGTTTGTTTTCCTACAGGAAGTTTTCGAAACTCCTATTGTGACATTACCAATATTTAGATCTCCATAAATAAACTGCTCCCATTTGTTTGCTATCATAAAGACAGGATTTGTCAGCTATCTCAGTGCATCAGCCCAGGGGGTTTAGCTCAAAGCCAGTGCAATGCACCGAGGGAAATGTTGCTTTCTAGATTTTCTTTCCCTGCTTTAGTGGAAGATCTCTGTCTCCCCTTCTTCATAACCCACTCCTATTCTTATTTGATCTATGACAACCTGCCAGGCATTTCTGTTTCCCCACACCTTTGCAAGCTGGCAACACCATGCTGCTATGTTGCTATTGTCAGCTTGGGAAAAAATATTGCTCAGACATTTCGAAACTAGGGAGAGAAAACATCTGATAGGAGCGCACAGAAAGAAGTTATTTGGTATTACTTTTCAGGATAGTGAGAAGTGTAACTGATGAAGATGGGGCTCTGTCTCTCATAATTCATAGCTGCACTGGGTTTGATACTTTGCAAAAAAATTGCGGTGTTTTGCAAAAATGTGTGCTTGAGTTTCTGCATATCTTAGATTAGGCACACCAGCCAGAAACCAGAGAGGTACCTGCCCAGATGCCAATGAAATGAAGAAAGAAAACAATGCAACAAACTCAAATTCTAGAACCCATCAGTGCCAAAACATTGTTTGTAGCAACAGTGGAAAGGTATAATCTAAGTTAGCAATGTGTACCTATAACCTGGGAGGGCAGCTTCAGGGGCCCCTAATTCTGTGCATAAGGTGCAAACCTTTAAATCTGCCACTGAACCCAGTTAGTTTTGCTATGGCCTGATGGTTATTGGCTTGTGCTAACCCAAAGGTGGTGGCAATGGTGTTATATAATGCCCTCCTTACTGAAATGCGAAAAGCTCAATCAGTGTTGGCATTCCACCGGCTCCTGAAGACACAACTGTTTAGGCAAGCTTTCCACTGGGTGAACTTCTGGCTTTCCAGTTTTAACTGGGGTTTTCCCCCAAAAAATGTTTCAACTACTATGCTTTTTAATGGCTTGTTTTTATTGTATATGTTTATGAAAGGTGTTTTCATGCCCAATTGATTTGTTATGGTGTGTTTTAAACATGTATTGATTTTATACTTGTAAACCACTTGCAAACTTGTAAACTACTTAGAAGCCCATAGAAATGCCCATTAATAACCTGTGATTAAAAAATATACTGCTGGCTTCCCCAGTGCTTCTAATATTGGATAGCTTTAGCACACTCAGGAATCAAAAGTTTTGTGTCTCTTTTGTAGGAAATGCATCCATTTCTGCACATTCTTTAATTTCCATATATAGACTCTGTATAAGGGAGCTGGGCATGTTTAGCCTGGAGAAGAGGAGGTTAAGGGGTGATATGATAGCCATGTTCAAATATATAAAAGGATGTCACATAGAGGAGGGAGAAAGGTTGTTTTCTGCTGCTCCAGAGAAGCGGACACGGAGCAATGGATCCAAACTACAAGAGAGAAGATTCCACCTAAACATTAGGAAGAACTTCCTGACAGTAAGAGCTGTTCGACAGTGGAATTTGCTGCCAAGGAGTGTGGTGGAGTCTCCTACTTTGGAGGTCTTTAAGCAGAGGCTTGACAACCATATGTCAGGAGTGCTCTGATGGTGTTTCCTGCTTGGCAGGGGGTTGGACTCGGTGGCCCTTGTGGTCTCTTCCAACTCTATGATTCTATGATTCTATGATCTTATTCAAGGTTCTTCTGCTTTAGTAAAGGTTTAGCTCTAGTGAGCTGTTTGGTGATTCTGTGAAGGTTTCTGGATTCTTACTCAGAATCATCCCAGAAGGACTCTGAAAAAGCATTTCCATTTTGAACACACATATTACCTTGGAGGCATCCCCTCCATTGGCTTCGTTCTCAGGTCACTAAGAATTAGCCTACAAGGTGCTCTTCTGCAATCCCTGGGCTCTTTATTATTGGAGAAAATAACACACCTCTGCAACAGTGCAACATCTGAAAAAATAAGAACAGAGCCAAGCAGCCTGCTCCACACACTAATAAACCCACAGAAGTTTAAGGATGCTTCCAGACAGCCTGTTCATTGAGCAATTCATCATGATTTTTTCGCACAAAGTTTGCAGGGAGGTTAGACAATGTCAGTTGCTTCTGAAGCATCCATTCTGATTTGTTCCTCAGGAGGTTACATGACATTGCATCAAACAACTGTTACTAGTGGTAACACCACTAGTGCCCACCACTAACATGTGGCCCTCAGAATTTTGGCCAGAAGAGAATGTGGCCCTCACCTAGGCATAACCTGTTGTTGATGATGATGACGATGATTTATAGCCCATAATTTTCCCTGATGGGACTCAAGGGAGCCTACAGATTAAAATAAAAACATAGCAAAAAAAAAATCATTAATACTCACAGAACTCTACCCCAATGGTTGCCACTAATTTGATTTGAACTGATTTTATAATGAATTGATTTTAGAATGCTGTATTATTTTATTGTTGTTAGCGCCACTCTGAGCCCGGCTTCGGCTGGGGAGGGTGGGATATAAATAAATTATTATTATTATTATTATTATTATTATTATTATTATTATTATTGAAAATTAGACATTGGTAGTATTAAAGCTATACACATTTAAAAAACTATTAATACCCTACAAATAATTACAATAAAAACAGCATTGTACCAGGCCCTTGATTAGAACCAGTCAGTTCGGAAAAGCTCTTGGAACAAGGAGGGCTTCACCTAATGGTGTAAGGACCAGAAGGAGGGAGACAATCTAACTTCTCTAGGAAGGAAGTCTCAATGTCTGGGAGCAGCCACCAACAAGACCCCTCTCCTGAATCCCTAACAAGCATGTCTGTGAGGGTGATGGGACAGAGAGAAGGGCCTCCCCTGAAGGTCTCAAAACCTGGGCAGGTTTGTATGAGGGGATATGGTCTTCCAGATAGCTTGGACAAGGGATCAGCAAACTTTTTCAGTAGGGGGCCGGTCTACTGTCCCTCAGACCTTGTGGGGGGGGGCTGGACTACATTGGGGGGGGGTGAATAAATTCCTATGCCCCACAAATAACCCAGAGATGCATTTTAAATAAAAGGACACATTCTACTCATGTAAAAATATGCTGATTCCTGTACCATCCATGGGCCAGATTTAGAGGGCGATTGGGCCAGATCCAGCCCCCGGGCCTTAGTTTGCCTACCCATGACTTGGACCTAAACTGTATAGGGCTTTCTAGGTCATAACCAGCGCTTTGAATTGTGCCTGGAAACAGATTGGTAGCTTTGACTAAATACTTGCAAGCAGCTAAAATATGATAAAGTTTATGGAAGGAAATTTGAACTGAAACAATAAAAACTGATGGTATGTAATTAAGATAAAAAAACAACAAGGATAAGAAAAAAGAGGATTGAGTATAATTATGCAGAAAATATGTATATTCAATGAACCAGGAAAGGAAATGGAGGGAAGTCGGGAGGTTAAAGAGAACCTCCCAAAAGATGTTTTTTGTTTTAGTTCTTATATTCCACGTTGGATATTTTGTATTTCTCATTTTTCTTTTTTTTATGGAAAATAATTGTTGAATTTGAAGTTGTAAAACCAATAAAAACTTATTTACAAAAAAGAAACAGACTGGTAGTCAGTGGAGATGTTGTCTGCTGTAACCAGCCTAGTTTGACAATCTGGCTGCAGCTCTTTGAGTCAGTTGAAGTTTCTGAGCACTTTTCAAAGGCAGTCCCATATAGCACACATCACAGTAATCCAAACAGGATGCATGGTAACTAAGGCAAGGGTTACATGAAATGTTTCACAGCTAATTTGGAAGCTCCTACCAGGAAAACCATCTAAGGAATTTTAATGGAAGCAACAACAACAACACAAAGGCTTTAGTAAATCTAGTGCATTCCCCACCCCAAGGGTCATGCACAAATCTCTCCAGAAGAGATTATATGAAGATTGTTAGTCAAGCCATCTGTGATTCTGAATGAGATTACGTTCTAATCTTTCCAGTGAGTGTTGTCTGTTCTGTTCAGAGGCCCAAAGCATTGCAGGATGGCTCCAGAAACAGCATTTCCATTTTGAACACATGGACATGTGGAGGTCATGCCCTCCACTGGATTCTCAGGTCAATGAGACACAATCTGTGACATGCACTTTTGCAGTCCCAGGATCCTTGTTAGTTAAAATGACAATACACCGTCGCTGCAAAATAAGAACAGAGCCAAATAGTTTGCTCCATAGACAAGCTGGCCTAGATTATCAATGGGGAAACTCAACATTTATGCAGTGGAGAGAGCTGATAAGACCTGAGACTAGATTTGTCATTGAAATTTGCCCACATCACAAAATGTGAAGATTCGTGCTTAGGAGAAACATCTAAGGAATGTTGATGGATTAAAAAGAGAGGAGAGAGAGAGAGAGCTTCAATAAGACTAGTAAAATTTCTCAAGGGGATTCTTCATTGAAAATATAGATCATGGTGGACAAGTTACCCTGAAGACAGCTTGTTCCAAATAGCATAGGTTTCCCTGAGGGTAGGGTGTTTGAACTCCATTGTATGCCTTCTGCTTGTCTGATTTCCGTGGTTCGTTGACACTTCAAAACACGCCGGTGTGGCAAAGGCTTACAAGTTCCTCCCTGACATTTCTTCAGCTCTCCCCAAAGAAAGAACATTTAAAGGAAACTCATCTCAGAAGTTCTAAATACCAAAGGAAACTTTGGGAAGAGCAAACATCATGTGGCCTGAAAAACAACTGGCAACTAATTTTCAAGGAGTGCTCTCCCAAGATTAGCACAAGTTTAATGAGTAGGAGTTGAAACCTCAGCAATATCTCTGGAGGAAGAACCTGAGGGGATGAATCATATTTTTATCCAAGCTGCCTGGATTTTATTTTCATGCAAATTTCTTTCCCAGTAAAACTGTGGTGGGAAACCTCAAGGGTAGGGACTAGAAGCATCCCTCTAGCCCTCTCTATCTGGAACTCTCCCCAGTCCTGCAGCAGTGGTGGACTTGAGTACTATGGTGCCCCATGCAAGGCCACAATTTGGTGTGTGCGCACACCGCAGTCCTTGCCATGCCTTTCCCTGAGGCAGGTAAGGAGGCATCCGACTTTGGGAAGGAGGTGCAAGACACTGGCAGGGTCCTAGAGCCCTCACAGCTCCTTCCCAAGCTGGGGAAGTGCTAACTAGGATTTGAGAAGCAAGTGGGAGGAATCTAGGACCCTGTCAGAGCCTCATGCCTCTTTCTCAAAACCCAGTGCCTTGTTTACCAGATGGCACCCCCTTGGCTCAGTGCCCAGTGAGTTCATACTGCTCACATAGCCCTAAATCCGTCTGTGGAGTTTAGTACCCCTGCTTCACACTCAGAGTGTCTTTGCTTGGCTGGAATGTCTGTAGAACTCCAATATTGCCTCTTGATTGTCTGTATAAGGGATAGAGTGGGGTGTGTGAGTGTGTAGAGAAACTAGTCATCTACTACTACTACTACTAACCTACTACTAGCCTACTAACTGTACAAAGGTATATTTTGCCTCGGTTCCTTTGGCCACTTTGGCCTCTGACCCTTCCTACTACTGGAATGTTGTCCTTAAGGAAATGTAGCACTCAGGCTGAAAAAGGGTCTCCCACCCCTGAAACAAAGGTGGAAAACAGGCTGCTTTTCCAAAGGGGCCATCTCATCTTCCATGCTTTTTAAAAGGTTGAATGAGGAAATAGTTTTCCCACATTGCCTTGCTCAGTGAGACTTCTGAATGTGAACCTTACACACCTGCCCAGACTAATTCCAAACAATTGACCAAAGCTGTGAAGCACCACACCCAGTAAGCCAATGGGAAGCGGTCGAAGAAGAAAGCATCGCCCAAACAGGAAGACAGATGTCATGGAACAAAGCCATTTTACTACACTTATCAAAATCATGCTTTCCTTGGCTTGCCATTTTTCAATATATCTAAACCCTCTAGGAGAAGGAAGACTCAGATCCTAAATTTCCACTGCCTTGTGGGACATCTTCAGGAGAAGAAAATGCTAATGAGTAAGTTGAGAGCCAGTGTGGTGTACTGGTTAAAAGCGGTAGACTTGTAATCTGGTGAACTGGGTTCACTTCCCCGCTCCTCCACATGCAGCTGCTGGGTGACCTTGGGCTAGTCACACTTCTCTGAAGTCTCTCAGCCCCACTCACCTCACAGAGTGTTTGTTGTGGGGGAGGAAGGGAAAGGAGAATGTTAGCCGCTTTGAGACTCCTTCGGGTAGTGATAAAGAGGGATATCAAATCCAAACTCTTCTTCTTCTTCTATACAAATCCAGAGCGGAGCCCCTAAGACGCTTGGATGGCATCTTGTGCACCTCCTTCCAGTAACTCCTACAGCAAAGTTGGTGCTAAATGTATTGTTCTGCTTTCCTTTGGCCCACATCAGCAAGATCAAGACAGGGGTGTTGTTGTCTGGGCTGCCCAGGACCTTCATACACACAAGCCCAGGCTTGCACCTTGGGGAGGTCACTTTAGTGCTGCTAACACAGCAGTTTGACCTTCACCCCTGGAGGCACACTCCATTGTCTCTCAGGACAGACAAATGCCAACAATAACAACCCCCTCTGTGTGGAAAAATCAGTTTCTCACAGAATAATCCTAACCATGTCTACTTGGAAGTAAGTCCTGCTTAATTCACTTTTAGCTGCTAAAAATACCTGATTTCACCATGACTCATTCACTAATTCGCAAATCACCGAGAAAATGTCTTAACATCTCTTGATGGAAGAAAAATATACACTTGGGATGTAGAACCAATTTACAATGTTGAATTACCTCTGTCTTAAAAACTGTGTAACCTGAATACACCTCCATATCATATCATGCATGTTAAGGCAAGGAAGGAGTATGAGTCACACAATGATAATTTATGTGATTTTCTGCAAGCTTTCTCTGCTGAAGTCTCTGAGGGGTTCCCAGGTTGCTAAAAATAAGATTTTCCATTTCATAAGCTAAAACCAGTATCTCCACTGTTGGAGGCAGTATGCCTCTGAATGCTGGTTGCTGGGAATCACAAGTGAGCAGGAGAGTGCTATGGTCCTTCATAGGGGCTTTCCATAGGCATCTGGTTTGCAGATGACACCAAACTGGGAGGGGTGGCTAACACCCCAGAGGACAGGATCACACTTCAAAACGACCTTGACAGATTAGAGAACTGGGCAAAAACAAACCACAAACTTGACATGAGCCAACAGTGTGACGCGGCAGCTAAAAAAGCCAATGCAATTCTGGGCTGCATCAATAGGAGTATAGCATCTAGATCAAGGGAAGTAATAGTGCCACTGTATTCTGCTCTGGTCAGACCACACCTGGAGTACTGTGTCCAGTTCTGGGCACCACAATTCAAGAAGGACACTGACAAACTGGAACGTGTCCAGAGGAGGGCAACCAAAATGGTCAAAGGCCTGGAAACGATGCCTTATGAGGAACGGCTAAGGGAGCTGGGCATGTTTAGCCTGGAGAAGAGGAGGTTAAGGGGTGATATGATAGCCATGTTCAAATATATAAAAGGGTGTCACATAGAGGAGGGAGAAAGGTTGTTTTCTGCTGCTCCAGAGAAGCGGACACGGAGCAATGGATCCAAACTACAAGAAAGAAGATTCCACCTAAACATTAGGAAGAACTTCCTGACAGTAAGAGCTGTCCGACAGTGGAATTTGCTGCCAAGGAGTGTGGTGGAGTCTCCTTTTTTGCCTTTGGTTCGTAAAGCCTGACATCCTTCAGTAAAGAATCATTTTGCCTTTTATTACAGTTGTACCTTGGTTCTCAAACATAATCCATTCCGGAAGCCCGTTCTACGTCTGAAAAGTTTGAAAACCAAGGCGTGGCTTCCGATTGGCTGCAGGAGCTTCCTGCACTCAATCAAAAGCAGCGGAAGGCCTGTCAGACATTCGGCTCCCAAATGTTCAAGAACATTGGCACCCAGGAGTGACAGCTTGGCCCCGCAACTGTGGGTGCCTGGATCAGTGGGTGCCGTGCAATGTGCATGGCCCTGGCAACAAAATTTGTGGGTGCCTGGCCCGTTCATGGGGAATTTTGTGGGTGCTCAAGCACCCAGGGCCCCAGGGAGTTGGCACCTATGTTGGCACCTGTTTCTGCAAGTTAAACATTTCATAATTACTTTTTTAAAAAACTAACAACATCCTCATATGCTGAAGGAGATTTTTTAAAATAAATCCTTAACAACAACAACAACAGATTTCTAGGAACCGACAGGCAGATTAATCACATTGTGAATATCATTTTAAAGGTTCTCAAATGATACCATTGAGTTTGCAGCAGTACTCAATGGATATAACTGCATTAAGTCTCATTCGTTTCGTCAGTTTGTGCTTGACAGTATAATGGGTTAATCTTTTCTGCCAGCTGTAACGTGCATCTAATTTGACCCAGGCTGATGAGAAGCTGCCAGCCTTGTTGACTTTTCAACAAGCCGCCATTCATAAAAATAGCTAAATTTTATTACCGTGTTGAACTGATGCCTAAGGTAGATATATTTCCCTCCGGCGAGTATACGTCCAAGAGCCCAAGATATATGACTTTTCCCTTCACTGCTCCGACCAGTTCCTTTGAAGAAAGATTGCCCATTTTAGTGCTCAATTGAACAACTGTCAGAAAGGTTTCATGGTGCGGATAATAATTTTCGCAAACAAATCTCAACCACTAATTTCCTTTGGAAGTGGTTCAGGCCCTCGTGACTTTTCCTAGAGGGTAAGTGGTTTGAGTCCAGTTTATGGAAGAAGCCAGTGACACAATGTCAATTTCCTTCCCAGCCGCATGCCATGTCTGGAAATTAAGCGAGTAATTAGACAAGACTAAATGGAATTCATTTCAGAATTAGACTTAGGCAGCTTTTCCCCCTCTCCCTCTCTCTCCCCTCCCCTGATTATGCTATAACGGCCTTGTACATTAGCTGCAAACACGATCAAAGATCATGAGCTCATGTAATTACAAATGTGAAATTCCCTGGCCTTTAGTACAGCAAAACAATCTGCTGAAACTCCAATACAGCTGATATACAAGATTCAGGGGCTGAAGAGTGACACATTGATGTCTGGATGCAATCTCCCCCTCCCTGCTCTCCTCCCCACAACCTGTTTTGGAAAGAGATGCTCCCCCCCCCCCTCCTTGGCTTTGCCCTTCATTACGCCCACAAACCGAATGAGATTCCAGAATAACCCATGGGTCAGTGTGCATTAATTACAGCTACAACTAATTAGCATATATTTAGCATTAACAGTCTGCTAATTGCTGTGCCGAACATCTAAGTAATGTGGGGAGACAGGAAGAGAGACAGAGACAGAGAGAGAGCAAAAAGAAGAAGATCCTATTGTCCTGTTTTTTTAATTTTTCAATGTCTTCAGTACTTGGATAAGAATGTAAGACACTCAGTCCTGCCCACACCTCAGTTCCTGCCGCTGCTTTGTTTCGTTGCCACAAAACAAATTCATCTGCATAATAATAATAAAATAATAATAATAATAATAATAATAATAATAATAATAATAATAATAATTTATTATTTATACCCCACCCATCTGGCTGGGTTTTCCCAGCCACTCTGGGCTGCTTCCAACAGAATATTAAAATACAATAACCTATTAAATATAAAGGCTTCCCTAAACAAGGCTGCCTTCAGATGTCTTCTAAAAGTCTGGTAGTTGTTCTTCTCTTTGACATCTGGTGGGAGGGTGTTCCACAGTGCGGGTTCCACTACCGAGAAGGCCCTCTGCCTCGTTCCCTGTAACTTGGCTTCTCGCACTGAGGGAACCGCCAGAAGACCCTCAGCACTGGACCTCAGTGTCCGGGCAGAATGATGGGGGTGGAGATGCTCCTTCAGATATACTGGACCGAGGCTGTTTAGGGCTTCAAAGGTCAGCACCAGCACTTTGAATTGTGCTCAGAAATGTACTGGGAGCCAATGTAGGTCTTTCAAGAGTGGTGTTATGTGGTCTCAGTGGCCACTCCCAGTCACCAGTCTAGCTGCCATATTCTGGATTAGTTGTAGTTTCCAGGTCACCTTCAAAGGTAGCTACATATAGAGTGCATTGCAGTAGTCCAAGCGAAAGATAATCAGAGCATGCACCACTCTGGAGAGACAGTCTGTGGGCAAGTAGGTCTCAGCCTGCATACCAGATGGAGCTGATAAACAGCTGCCCCAGACACAGAATTGATCTGCACCTCCTTGGACATCTGTGAGTCCAGAATGACTCCCATGCTGCACACCTGGTCCTTCAGGGACACATATACCAGGTCCTTGGTAGCATATAACCTATATTGCTACCAAGAAGAAAATGATGAGTGAAAAGTTCAAGCACACATCAACAGCAGTGCCACTCCAGAGAGACAGGCTCTTCTCAGACTTCCTTGAGTGGGAACAGTGGCGTAGCGTGGGTTGTCAGCACCCGGGGCAAGGCAAGTAATTTGCGCCCCCTAACCCCTAACCTGCCGCCGCTGCCAGCTTCTTCTTGCTGCTGCCTGGGCTGGGCTGGTGTGGTTCTCTCCCGCGCTCAGCACTGCGCTGGGTGGCCACTGCACTGTCCCTCCCCCAGATAGTCCCTCGCTCTCTCTCCGCACCGCACGCCTGGCACCCCACCACCACCACCACAGTGGGCGGCGACCCAGCGGCTCGGATCGGATTCGCACAGCCAGCACTGCAGTGAGAGAGAGTGAGTGAGCCAGGTAGGGGCAGAGAGCTGAGAGTGCGCCCCCCCCCCAGATGTTGCGCCCGGTGCGGCTGGCCCCCCCTGCACCCCCCATGCTACGCCAATGAGTGGGAAGGTACCTCTTGATTATTGAGGGGGATCTAGATGAGTTCCTCATCGATGGTGCCTGGGTGGGCTACCCAGAGTGAACCTCCACCTTACCACTGGCAGTAGGCTGGAGAGCCCCACCGTCTCCACCATTGCCCACTCACTTCCTGAGTGCACTAGCCAGTGCAGCACCTGGCTAAGTTGTTTTAACAATGAGCATTATGTGTATTTTAATGAACGGCATGGAGTGAAAGATTATGAGTTGTGGGGGTTTAGAGAGCGTGTGTATGAACTTAACCATGCTTAACTAACTCTCTCTCTCTCTCTCTCTCTCTCTCTCTCTCTCTCTCTCTTAGTTGCTATTTTCTTAATGTTGTCAGTATGGTTGTATAGATTCAAAGAGGTTTGGACAAGATCATGGAGATACGAAGTAATGCAAATTGATTGACTAATTACATACACACAGAATGCATACATAAAACCAGTTAAAAACAATTACATATATAAAACAATTTACATATATAAAAACATAACATAAAAATGCATATTTCCATATGCAATATTCCCCAGTATACCCATTTTTTTCCAAGCACTTTCCCCTCATATAATGTATCCCCAAGGTATTTTCACTATTTTTATGCACACTTTCACTGAATAGATACATTTTTGTACATATTCGTTTACAGTGGTACCTCGGGTTAAGTACTTAATTTGTTCCGGAAGTCTGTTCTTAACCTGAAACTGTTCTTAACCTGAAGCACCACTTTAGCTAATGGGCCTCCCACTACCACCACACCGTCAAAGCACAATTTCTGTTCTTATCCTGAAGCAAAGTTCTTAACCCGAGGTAATATTTCTGGGTTAGCCGAGTCTGTAACCTGAAGCGTCTGTAACCTGAAGCGTATGTAACCCGAGGTACCACTGTATTAGGAAACTCAATCACAACATTCAGGAAGTGCAAATTTCAAAGTATAGCTGCTTTATGGTTCGCATGTTACTTCAGGAAGTGCAAATTGGAAAGATTAACATCAGTATGTGAACTCAACCAAAGTTCTCCCCATCCTTAGTTGGAACCACCAGTTGCTGAGTTGTTGTTGTTGTTGTTGTTAATTTTACAGATTCCTTGGGTGACATAATTGCCATTGCATTCAAACCCCATGTGGCAATTCTTCAATCCTAAGAAACAGTATGTTGTCCCTTGTTCAGGCTGAAGAAGTAACACTCCTTGTTATATTGACTTTGATGAATCTTGGAACCTCTAGCAATGTTGGCTTAATATGAGCTCTTGGCAGGTTTTATTATTGACTGCCATTCGTTCTCTTCATAGCTCTACTTTCTTAATGTTTTGCTCAAAAGCAGTGCAAGACTTCTCCATACTTTCCTTTGCTCCCAGAGCTCTTGATAGAACTTGTCAGAGCGTTCCCCACTTTTACACAGCTACTCTTGCTGGAATCTTTGATTAATAAATAATAAAACTCATTTACAATTCTTTTACATTTGTATTTACATAATCCTCTTGTTGCTTCCTTGCTTTGAAACCTCTTTGATCTTACCAATGTGTTTACTGTAGCACCTTTTGTTTTCTTCCTTGAAATTTCTCTGCTTGATTGGGAAGGCATTTAATCTCACAAATGACATAAGGAAAAGAATAAAGCTACATAAAGTAATTCATAAAAATTAGAAGGAAGGAAGTGAGGGAGAAATTGTGAAAGAAGCTAATGGATATCTGTGTGTGTGTGTGTGTGTGTGTGTGTGTGTGTTGGGGTTGTATGTGTGTGTGAATGTAATCCAGGAGCAGCCCCCAGATGTTGTTGGGCTGCCACTTCCATCATCCCCAACCACTGGTCATGCTGGCTGGGGCATCCAACAACATCTGAATGACACCTTTGTCTAGAGTGGTTCTCCCTGGTCCAATATGATGAAATCTCATCCAATATTAGATTCAAACAGCAGATAGATGGCCTGCTGGATTCCCTGCTGTAGCTGGATCCTTTGACCTGCTGTCTTGGTGCAAGATAAGATCTACTTTAAAGAAGCACTGGGAAAGTGTTGTGACTGTGGTAGCTATTCAGCCAAATCTAACAATGCATATTCTTGTAGTTAGCATGTGAAAGGGTTAAGACCATAGAGTTGTATTGTTGATAGGCAGACTCAGACCAAAGAAACATAACTGGTAGAGAAGGCTCTGTGTGATGTCATTTCCCCTCCTCTTCTGGGAGGGAAGAAGCAAATAAGTATTTCCTGTTCCTTTTTTCCTTCTCTCTCTCTCTCTCCCCCTTCAACCAGCCATGAAGAAAGATCTGCCTCTCATTGCTCCAGGCTATTTTTGCTGTAAACACAAGCATTTTACCTGCATTTACTTTCAATGCTGTTGCTGCTAAGGAGGAATGTTTGTGAGTACACTGCAAGCCTTTAACTTACATTTCACTCTGCAGCCTGTTTCTTTGAAAAACAGGGTAACAAAGGGGAGAGATCAGCCTAATGACTAATTCTTATGTTTAAGGTGAGCAATAATTCTGCTCAGCTGCAAAATTTTAAACACAAGTGGTAAACTGATCCTTTTGTCTGTTAACCCTGACACATGGGCCTGTAGGTGGATAAAATATAGTTACTCATATTTTCCTACCTACCTAATAAAACCCATCTGTGTGGTATGCAGAACGTCAGTGGTTCAATTGCATCTCTGGCTAGAGCTGTTGGAGATGCCTGCTAAAGATTTCTCAGCTGCTGCTGTTAGTCAGTGTAAACAACATGATCTGAGATGGTTTTCAGGATGGTACCAGGAGATTCTTATTTTCTACGGCAAGGAGAACACGAACAAGTGGAGCCCTTCTCCAACAGAGATGCCGCTTCACCTGCTGAATTACTGCCTGCAAGGTACATCAGGCTTACCAGAAGAATACAATTTCCAGTGGGGCTGGGAATCCTAGTGCCAGGATGGAGGACACATTTTGCCTTCTCTGCAACAACCAGCTGCCTGCATACATCCTATATAATCCTAGCAAGCTCATTCCCCATGTGTTATTCCATATTACATGTTACTCCATATGTACCTTCCCCAAAAAGCACAAGAGAAAGGTATCAACAGGCCTGGAGGACATGCCTCCATCCAAGGTTTGCAGAGGGAAGAAGAAGAAGAAGAAGAAGAAGAAGAAGAAGAGGAGGAGGAGGAGGAGGAGGAGGAGGAGGAGTTTGGATTTGATATCCCGCTTTATCACTACCCGAAGGAGTCTCAAAGCAGCTAACAATCTCCTTTCCCTTCCTCCCCCACAACAAACACTCTGTGAGGTGAGTGGGGCTGAGAGACTTCAGAGAAGTGTGACTGGCCCAAGGTCACTCAGCAGCTGCATGTGGAGGAGCAGAGATGCAAACCCGGTTCACCAGATTACAAATCCAACGCTCTTAACCACTACACCACACTGGCTCGTGGAGGATGGGAACACAAAGCAGTTAAAGGAAGTCTGCACATGCTCAGTGGGTATGGAATGCTGACTGAATATTGGGGAAGTGTGAACAGAAAATCAGAGGGTGGAATAGAGCATCTTAGAAAAAGGCAGGGCTGGCAGGGACCCTAAAGGGGAGCCATTCACACTGCAACATTTTTTGCTTCAAGCTCTACTTGAGTATATGAAAGCTGACTCTGTATCAGTCTCTGGGGTGCAGAAAGCAAGGGCCCAGATTGCTCCTCATAAACGAGGAAGTAATTTCCTTTAGCTCTCCCCTTCCCCGTTTCTGATTGTCATAATTCATACCCAACATCAGCCCTTGGTAGCCTGATTTATAGTTCTGCCCTCGTCCCCTGTCACAGAATCTACCAGCTTTCCCAAAGAAATTCTAAAAATGAAAGATTTAAGTCATTAAATTACTTTTTTTTTTACACTTTCAAGGGTCAGAAAAGGTCAGAGCAACAATATTTCAAGCGGCAAGGAGTCTTTACAAGCTTGTGGCACATTTATGAGAGTGAATGTCTAGTTTATGTTGAGGGAATTCTGGCAGAATTGGATGTAACTCAGGAAAAGCACAGATGTGTATGTACTACAATAAAGTCAGAACTCTCTGGAGCTTACTGACTCGGAACAAGAAGACAAAAAGCTAAGTGCAGCCACTGGGAACTTTCTATTGGTTGGAGGGACCTTAGCATGCCAAGGACACAATGGGAGGGAGGGCATTGCGGCCAATCACAGGCAAGTATTCCACAGGAACATCTGCTTCTGTATACAGATGTTAGACAATCTGGGGCTCATAGCATTTGAAGAGCCCTGCTGGACAAATGACCATCTAGCCCAGCACCCAGTTTCTGTGATCTTAACTGGAGTCACAAGATTTTGCCACTGTTACATCACATTACAGTGGTACCTCGGGTTAAGAACTTAATTCATTCTGGAGGTCCGTTCTTAACCTGAAGCGGTTCTTAACCTGAGATACTATTTTAGCTAATGGGGCCTCCCGCTGCTGCCGCGCGATTTCTGTTCTCATCCTGAAGCAAAGTTCTTAACCCGAGGTACTATTTCTGGGTTAGCGAAGTCTGTAACCTGAAGTGTCTGTAACCTGAAGCCTCTGTAACCCGAGGTACCACTGTACATAGCTTTTCTTTCCCCCAGTACAATTTATTCTTTGTAAAATACATTTTCTAACAAATACTGACAGTTCTCTGGGGTTTCAGGCAGGAGTCTTCCTGGCCCTACCAGGAGGTCCCAGGAATGGAACCTGGGACCTTCTGCATGCAAAACTGGACTATGGCCCTTTCTCCCACATGACACCTATAAGAGCCAACCAGAAGTAGCACCGAACATTCCACACCTAACACAGATAAATTTATGTCTAAGATGCACTGTAAATTACTAAAAATAATTTTAAAAAATATATTTCTACCTCTCCATCTTCTTAAGTCACGGCGACACACACGGTTGGATTGTGTGTGTTTTCCTGCAAACTGCTATTGATGTGTGTGTCATCTTCCGGGGGGGGGGAGGGGAATTAAGTCATATAAATTTATGGCTCCGAATGAAAAAGTTATAGCTGTCACATTGCTCATAAATGTACGCTAAACTAAACAGCCATTTATAACGCTGACTCATTACTGCCGAAGTGAGCACTGAGCAGCTTCAAACCAATAACTAATGCCACTTTTAGAAGTGGTTTCATTAATATTTCAAACACAGGAGATCTCTGTATGGTTATCGGTTCAGGGTGCAGAAGCTGTGGGATGAGAAATTGAATGCAGCTTCTATTACAAACTAACTTGGGGCCCAGCCACGGTTCATGGGGGGTTGTGTGGTTGCCGCATCCATACCGTCTAATGGCATAAGGCTTCCTTTGCCCCCCTGGTGCACTCCAACCCCCATCAGCATGGGCAATGGTCATGGATGATGGTAGCTGAAGTTCAGCAACATCTGGAGGGTATCAGGGTGGGAGAGGTGGATAATATCCTCAATGTGTTCAGCATTTCTGGCCCCCTATAAGCAGCTCTGGAGCATACCCTCCAATGAAAATAGGGGTGTCCTATCAATAATAATAATAATAATAATAATAATAATACCCTGCCCATCTGACTGGGTTGCCCCAGCTACTCTGGGTGGCTTCCAACATATATAAAAATATAATGAAAAATTCAAGATTAAAAAACTACTGATGTCTTCTCAAGGTTGTACAGTCATACCTCCAGTTACAGGCGCTTCAGGTTGCATTTTTTCGGGTTACGGACTGCTGAAACCTGGAAGTACCAGAACGGGTTACTTCCGGGTTTCAGTGGTCGTGCATGCGCAGAAGCACCAAATCACGACCCATGCATGTACAGACACGCCACTGTGGGTTGCGGACGCTGTGGGTTGCGAACTTGCATCCCGCACAGATCACATTCGCAACCCAAGTGTCCACTGTATAGTTACTTATCTCCTTGACTTGGGAGTCAGATAACTCCATGCCCTCCAATATTTCTCTGAGGAAAATAAGGATATATCCTGAGGGAAAGCAACAGAGGACGAGATGGTTGGATAGTGTTCTCGAAGCTACCAGCATGAGTTTGACCAAACTGCGGGAGGCAGTGGAAGACAGGAGTGCCTGGCGTGCTCTGGTCCATGGGGTCAGAAAGAGTCGGACACAACTAAATGACTAAACAACAACAACAAAGGAAAAGCAGGACATTCCGAGATTGAATCAGAAACCGGGATGGCTTCTGTAAATCTGGGACTTTCCCTACAAAAGAGGGACACTTGGAATGTCTGCTGGAGCACATAGTCCAACTATGGATCTTGCTCCCAAAGGAAGCAGTGATTGCCACCAGCCTGGATAGCTTTAAAAGAAGATTAGACAAATTCATATAGGACAAGGCTGACATTGGCAACCAGCTACAATGGCTATGTTTGGCCTCCAGTTGGAGGCATCATGCCTCCAAACACCAGTTGTGGGGCAGAGTGCTGTGACCATCACATCCTGCCGGCGGGCTTCTCTTAGGCAGCTGGTTGGCCACTGCAAGAGCAGGATGCTGCATTAGATGGGGCATTGGCCTGATTCAGCTGGCTTGTCTCATTTTCTTATGGAATGGGCAGAGTAATACTGAATACAATGCCATCACACCATGTGTTTATTTAGCTAAGGAGGCACATGGCAGCAGCGGGGAAGTCTGTTGCAGGTTCCACTTGTGTTTATTACTGCACTTCTCACAACCCCAGTTCCCGACCCTACGTCGGTGTTAACTAAATGTCACCGAAAAGTCAAAAGACCAGCGGTTCCCGGTTCGGCGATTTTCTATGATGCATTTAAAGTTAAGTGCCTACCGGCAACCTCATCCCAAAGTGTTTCTGGGAATCGTCATCAGCGCTGGGCTAAATCAATCAGTAGGCCACATTATGAATTTTTATAGGTGCTTCTCTCTGTACCCGTCCAATGCTAGCTTCGTATAAATCAGCGAAAGGATTGCTCCAGAGCCAGTGACTTTATAGCTCAGACTTCAAGGCTCCACAGTTTCAACCATTAAGAGCTGCTGGGTTCCCAACATGGTTACCTTGGGCACAGACTTCTGCTACCAACATATCCATGAAGCAAGAAGCAAATGGAGATTAAAAAAGAGGGTACCTTAGAAAGTGATCACAGCGTGGAAGAACCATTGTGATTACTGTGTTAGCCCTGAGCAGATGCAAGCAATGTAACCGTGTAGGTAATAATATTGAGCTGCTGCCTGGATTGCCTACAGCAGCTCTAGTTCAATATAAAATTGGCCAAAGGAAAAGGAAAACCTCTTGATCTTTTTGCCAGTTGGAGTCTATTCAGTGGATACACTCAGGGACATACGCAAGGTCTTCATCTTTCATCTGCCTTCCTGAGAAAGTGAAACACTGTCTGAAGTTGCTTCTGTCCTCTGTCATTTGGACTCTAATCTCTTCAACTTGGATATCTGCAGAGGCTTTTCAGACAGTTGTTCTTCTGTGGGTGGGTGAGGGAATTTACTTGTTTTTATATTGCTGTTGTTATTTTCTCATGATAATAAAAAAACACCGAATTTATTGCAAAGATGAGCCCCAAATACATATTGTAAAGTACCCTAATGACAAATACCACATAAAATGCTTCCTTACACAATCAGTGGCCAATATCTCAGGGTTTTTTAGAATCCGCCCCCCATCAAACCCGCAGGAAAGATCTGTGTGCCAGAATACAATCCCCCACACTTTTTTAAAAAAATAATTTTTATTAAGTTTTCCATTTAACAATCAAATCATATCACATTAATTATTCCAAATTATACCAATACATATCATAAAGTCCAAATATTTTGCCACATTATAAATTTTTGTTGGGGGTTCCCATGCTTCGAGTTCAGTAAGTGTGCTGGTCCCGGGGGGTACGTTACCATTATCATAGTCAAAGATCAGTCCTGGGCCACTAGCCTGGAAACAGTTCACAAGGAGCGAGATGAGATCCGAAGCAGGAAGCCGGGCGGGGACAGGAACACTGGAAGGTCAGAAGCAGGAAGCCAGGCGGGGAACAGGAACACTGGAAGGTCAGGTCTGGGTCCGGGTAGGAGCAGGTACTCAACGACGACGTTGCTCCCGCAACCTGGGACTGGGCTGACTGGCCTTTATCTTCTCTGAGGCCAGGGGCGGTCCCGGCCCCCAGGAGACCCGCCTCCCCTGGCCTTAAGGCGAGCACTCCTCCTGGGAGAAACCAGCTCCCTTCGCCTCTCTGCCCTGAGCCTCTGCAGTTCAGGAGAGGCTGAAGGGTTAATGGACCCAGGAGGAGACTCACCTGTAGGCACTGAGTCCTCAACCACCTCCGGAGCCAGAGTGGAATCACCTGGTGCCTGCTCCTGAGGATCCGGCACAGGTGCAGGCGCATCAGACTCAAGGCCCTGCCCCAGTTCAGCTGGCCCTGGAGGCGGGGACTCCTGTGTAGGCTGGGATTCCTCCGGTTCAGCCTCTGAATCGGAATCCCAGGCCATCACAGTAAGGGTCCAGTCATCTCATATTTCTGCTGCTTTTAGTGTTCACAATCCCCCACACTTCTGTCTCTTTACTCCCACTATTTTTTTAGGTTAAGGGGCTGCAAATTGATTATTATTTTTTCCAGAACCAAATAACATGATGAAAAGTAACACGAAACATACAGTATATTCCATTAATACACAATGCAGAAATTAACAGTTAGGGGGAACATTGGGGGGGATGGAATAAACTGCCGTGTCGGGGGGTATTGATTCGCCAGGGTTTTAATTGAATTAGCAGGCTCTGTTGTGAAACCTTTTCAGAACATTTATTTATTTATCTGAGCATTTATAATCCACAGCTTCATAAAGTATAGCAAAGTGTCTTGCAACACACAAATGGCACATCAGTAGATAGAAGCTGGTTAAAAGAGAAATTCAAATTGTGAAGGTCTGACTAAATGGTGAAGTTTTCAGAAGCATCTGAAAGAATGCAGGGGCAGTTCCTGCAGGCAGCGGAGGAGTATATGCCCGCGCTGCCCAGGGCAGGCATGCTCCCGAGGGGTGCGTGGCACGGAGGGTGCCCTCCCAGGATAGCTGCTCAGGTTCCCAGAGTGGCATGCACGCCCTGCAGCCGGGAGTGGAACGAGCCGCCCACAGGGGCAGAGCAAGCCACTCACGGGGGCGGAGCAAGCCGCCCATGGCAGACATTCAGCGCACCACCCACCTGTGACTCCCAAGCCTCCCCCAATCTGTCAAAATGAAGGGGGAAGGGGCAAAGTGGCACAGCTCCCCCCGTACCCCGACGGCTCGGGGTAGGCTTGGGCGTCATGAGCAGGCAGCATGCCGAATGTCACCCCCCTCAGTGAGGGCCCCCGGGGCAGTAAGCCCCCACCACCTCCCTTCCTACTCCCTTCCTTCCTACTCCCCTGCCTGCAGGTAGGAAGAGCTCCAAGGCATGGTCTGACACACCAAAAGTTCATAAACAGTATCTGAAGAAGTGTGCATGCACACGAAAGCTCATACCAATAACAAACTTAGTTGGTCTCTAAGGTGCTACTGGAAAGAATTTTGTTTGTTTGGTTGGTTGGTTGGTTTTGACTACGGCAGACCAACACGGCTACCTATCTGTAACTAGCTCATAAATTGTTCTGTATGTGTGTGTTGGGCATCTTAAAAGTTTGAGGTATTTAAAATAATAATAATAATAATAATAATGACAGAGCGGGGTGTTGTTGTTGTTTTGCAAGAGCAGTTTGATTTCACTGTGTGCAGGCAAAAGAAAACAGGTCACCTGGCGACACTGTGATATCAGAAGACTGACAGGTGTGTGGCCTTACCTACCCTGTCAAACTCAGTCGTTAGAGAAAGCTGGTTCCAGACCTCCACCCCTGCCTTAGAGTGGCAAGTGCAGAGACACCACCTTGCTACTAACCGGGAAGCATTAGGCTTCAGAAGTTTTCTTATCACACTTTCATTAAACTGCTCTGCAGCATCCAATCTGTTACATGCTTCTCTAGCTACTCCTGGCTTCTCTGCGTCTTCATCCTCAAATTTCTGAATTGACCTGACAGCATTAGGTCATTTAGAAGCCAATCCTCAAGCAAGCACGGGGTAGAGAATGTGCAAACAGACGCTAGGAATGGGTAGACATAAGTATTATGTCAGAGTCGATTTCCCAAATGCTGCTGAATGTGACTGTATTTGCAAACAGATCATGTTTGCCTGAGCAGAAACAGGTGTGCTGTAGTCAGGTACAGGGAGAGCTTCCGGGAAGATGGATTACCATTGTAAAGCAGGATTTACCTACTAGTATGAGTATTGTGCTTAGATCAGGCATCAATTCATGGCCATTACATTCCCCAGGTCACAACCCAGAAAACCAAGTTTTGCTTAACAAAACCGATGCAATGAGAAAACTGATGGCTGCTACAGAAGAGATTGCCTTAAAATAGCCAAAATGTTGTTATTGCTGTGTGTGGAATGTTGCGGCTTCATGAAGTTGCTATTTAGGAAGCTGCCTGTTACTGGGCCCTAGATACTCCATTGTCATCAGATGCCATCTTCAGAGTAGAAGGTAGCCTTTTAACCCATTAAATCACCAAATCAAATGTAAATTTAAAAATTTAAAAATAAGCAGCAGATATGCTAGCACTCCAGATTTAAGTTGTTGTTGTTGTTGTTGTTGTTGTTGTTGTTGTTGTTGTTGTTTAGTCTTTTACTCGTGTCCGACTCTTCGTGACCCCATGGACCAAAGCACTCCAGGCACTCCTGTCTTCCACTGCCTCCCGCAGCTTGGTCAAACTCATGTTAGTAGCTTCGAGAACGCTGTCCAACCATCTCATCCTCTGTCGTCCCCTTCTCCTTGTGCCCTCCATCTTTCCCAACATCAGGGTCTTTTCCAGGGAGTCTTCTCTTCTCATGAGGTAGCTAAAGTACTGGAGCCTCAGCTTCAGGATCTGCCCTTCCAGTGAGCACTCAGGGCTGATTTCCTTCAGAATGGATTGGTTTGATCTTCTTGCAGTCCATGGGACTCTCAAGAGTCTCCTCCAGCACCATAATTCAAAAGCATCAATTCTTCAGCAACCAGGCTTCTTTATGGTCCAGCTCTCACTTCCATACATCACTACTGGGAAAACTATAGCTTTAACTATACGGACCTTTGTCGGCAAGGTGGTGTCTCTGCTTTTTAAGATGCTGTCTACCCTATTTAAGTAAGTAGAGCCAAAGAGAGTTTGCACCAGCAAAACCTCATTGTCCTCAAAACCTCAAGAACAGCAAAATGGTTGAAACTGATTTTAATATTATGCTTCAATACTTTTGTAACGCATCCTGCTACTAACAAATAATAGCAATGAAAAAAGTATACACCTCTTGCAAGTTATGGATATTGCCCAGTTGCCAGGTGACAAGGACCAGCATGGAAAGCTCCAGTTTACTAGCCAGCTTACTAGCCATGATGACTATGCTCTGCATACACAGTCAGAGGCAGTAATGCTTCTGTATAGCAGTTGTTGGAAACTGCAGGAAGAGAGCTTGGGTCTTGAGCTTGGCTCCTGCTTGTGCGTTCCCCGCAGGCATCTGGCTGGTCACTGTGAGAAAAGGATACTGGACTAGATGGGCCATTGGCCTGATCCAGCAGGCTCTTATGTTGATAACTTACACTGGCTACCACTTCTCCATTCATCTTGCCCAGGAGGACTCCCCTGCTCAGCGCCTCAGGGCCCCAGTCCTGCCACTCACCACCTGGCCTAGCGCGGGGCCTGACAGGCTCCATAAAGGACTGCTGCTGCCACTGCTGGACAGAGACGGCTCCATGGGGGGGGTTAAATTGCTGTTATTTTTTACCTATGTCATTTTAAACTGCGATATTAATGCTGTATTCTTAGTTTTAGTTTTAGATTTATGTGGAAATTGTTTTCCATTTGGTTGTGTATTTTTTTGATGTGGTGTATTTATTGTTTATGACTTTTGTAATTATGTAAATCTTGTCATGTTGTAAGCCACCTTGAGCATCGTTTTTAACTGTGGAAAGACGGCATACAAATAAAATGGTGGTGGTGGTCTTGGACCTGAGAGCCTGCATGGTACCATCAAATGTAAACGCCATTCTGGGACGCAACCCAAGCAAGCACAATAGTCCAAAGTCTCCAAATTTGAGCCAGAGAGCTCTCTAAAGCACTTTAGCCGAGTTGCTCAAGGAACTGAAGTGCCGCCGCTCTTTCTTCTGTTTTCGTATCGCCTTGCAACAGGGATAAGGCTAATCTTTTCTTCTTTGAAAACTGTTTGCTTTGGTGGGAATTGCTTTTTGTAGCATTGCTTTTGAGATGTGCTTCGCATTATATGAGTAGAGAAAGAAGGACCGGGATGCAGGGAAAGAGTGAAAAAGTGTTTATTGTGTTTTTCTGTGAGTGTTCCTTTGATGCACGGGCCTTTGTTACTGTCTAAGGTACAATCCTGAAGCAAGGGGGGGGGAGACAAACAAAGGTGGCTGAACTGCCTCATCCCCTCTCCTCCAGCAGAGTGCAAGTGATGATGCACGTTCTTTTTTTTTTAATGATATTTATTACTTTTCAAACAGTTTCAACACAACACTACAAAAAAGAACAATACAAATACAATACAAAACACTACATACAAAACAAAACAAAAACAAACAAAAACAATTTAAAAACACCTCAAACATTTTCAATATCTTATCTTTCATTCGCTTATTTCCAACGACCTCCTCACACCTCCCTTTTTGCATTCCACTTCTATTAATTGTTTCAGCAATTCTTTTCCATCTTCCTCTGTTTTCTATCCTATAATTATCTTAACACATTCTTGCCTTATTTTTTCCTTTAATTTTCTATAAATCTATTTATACTTAATTCCTTATAACATTTCTACTAAAGCCATATAACTTCATTCCAGCAGTCTTCTAACATTCATTAATTTTACAATATTTCTATAAATAGTCTTTAAACTTTTTCCAGTCTTCTTCCCCCGACTCTTCTCCCTGGTCTCGGATCTTGCCAGTCATTTCCACCAATTCCATATAGTCCATCAACTTCATCTGCCATTATCCAACACTTCAGTACTTTCAAGAAGCAGCCATTCTCTCAGCCAGCAAAAAGCACATGGTTCACAACAAAGTTTAGGGGTCTGGCAGGGCAAGTCCACCTCCTCCTTTGGCATCCGTCAATATCTTAAATTTTATTCGAGGCTTCCTGCCCTGCCAAACAAATCTAGAGATGTCCCTCTGCCACCTTCTGAAACAATCCATCCCATTCGAGGCTTGTAATGTTTGAAACAAAAGCAACATCCCCGACAACACAGCAACCCTCATCCCCACCACAGCAACTCGGCCCAACAATAACAACTTCAGATTTGTCCATATTTCCAAATCCCCCTTCTCTTCAATCCAACGTCCTTCACAGTTATCCTTGAATAAATTCACATTTCTGGCAGTCATACTAACCCCCAAATACCTCTCTTTCTCAACTGATGTTAGTCCTGTCTCCTCCTGAAACTCTGTCAAGCTTTCCTTTTCCTCAGGTAGGGTTCTGATCCTCAAATTCATCTGTTTCTCTTTAAATTCAATCATAACAAATGTCAGCTTATGTTCATCAAGTTGTCCTTGTATGGATGGGACTCTCTCTCTCTCCAGTTGTATTGCTTTACATTCAGCAGCAAGGGTTTTCTCCTTGACTTCATCCGCAGTTTGCCGTATCAGAGTAGATTCCTGTATCAATTTCTGGATGGTTTCTGTATTGGTATTCACCTTTTGTCCCAGATTATTTAAACTTTCTACAATTAAGTCTATTTTAATATTTGCAGCATCCACTTACACATTTATCGCGTCTGTTTTCTTGTGAAGCTGTTCCAGCGAATCGTTTATTTTCACTAATACGACCGCTAAGGCCTCTTCTGTCGACATTCCGTCTGTTTTTTCCCTTTCCATTTGCCATAACACTTAAGAGATTCAAGGTCAATCCCAAAGTCTCACAATTTTTTATCTTGCAGCTGGAAATTCCCCTAGCCCAGCTCCTGTAGAGCAGCCAATTTCAAAAGCTTCCACTAGGGGAAAACAGTTTCTATTTGTATTAGTCAGTACTGTCCTCTTTTAAACAATGTTCCAATAATCCAAAGTTAGTTTCAGTTTTCAGTTACTTTTACTCCTTTTTTAAAAAACAGCAGGAGACAGTAGAAACAATGTATTCTCTTGTTTAGCTACCTGTCAATGAACGTTCTAAACACTATCAATGAACATTCCAAAAGACATCGATCCTGCTAGCAGCCCGTTTCCAGGGTCTGAGCGGCGGTATTTTAACTCTCTTGACTCTCTCCTACAGGCATATTCAGTCCATCACTTCCTCCCCTCTTCTCCTGTCTCCAAAGGGGGGGTTTAGTTCTTTGCCAATGGAGATTTAGTCTTTTTACAAAAGGCTTTCCAAGACTTCAGCTTGCAGGCTCATTGCTTTAGTTTATATACAAAGGGGGAGGCGGACTTCCTGTATTGAACCTCCCCGTTTCGATGCCAAATTAAACGTTTAAAAATCCAATTCTCCCACTTCAGCTCTATTCACGGGTAATTACTTTAGAGTCAAATTGTCCACAGGAAAAAGTCAGTGCTCTCTGGCAACAGCTATGCGGCTTCGCTCCGTGGAAGAAGCAGATGATTCAAAGTACCGCGCTGCTCATCCCACGTCGCTCCGGATCCCCAAAACCGGGTTTCCCCGCGAGTAGGGGAGGCGCAAAAGGTGCCCGCTGAATCCCACGTTCACAGGCTTCTCCCGCCTGTGATTTTTACGGGTCTCTGCCTTCGCCATGGCGGTACAGACCCAAATTCCCACGGGGCAAATTCCTCCCGATCAGAGGAATTCCGCCATTGCCGGAGGCACCAACCCGGAAGTCCGTGATGTTGCATGTTCTTGTCCTTGTTTGTCCGTTTCCAGTAGAGAGCCAATGTAGTGTTGTGGTTAAAGGGGCATGGGTGGCGCTGTGGTCCACTGAGCCTCTTGGACTTGCTGATCAGAAGGTTGCCAGTTTAAATTCACATGTCGGGGTGAGCTCCTGTTGCTCTGTCCCAGCTCCTGCCTGTTGGTGCCTCTGGGTGGGAGAAGGCCTTCTCCCGGCACCAGTCCGGAACACATAGCACAGCATAGCACAGCATTCAATCCTCCAGATGTTCAAACAAGCAGCAGAGCTTAGTAGAAGCTGAGACTGAGAATACGTAGCATCTGGGTTTGTGATTTATTTACAGGATCAAAATAAAGAAAAGAACAATCATGGTGTGTCTCTCCTCCAAGAGAGAACAACAACAGACACAGAAAACAAAGAACAAAGAAGATGGATGTGGTGTACAATTCCTTCCATTCCCACACTTCCTAAGAATGGAATGTCAACACAGAGAGCATGTGATCTAGTAGTCACATATTCTGCAGCACGAGAGAGAATGAAACTCCTGACACTGCCAACCTAGCAGTTTCAAAGCACGCCAGTGCAAGTAGATAAATAGGTACTGCTGCCGTGGGACAGTAGACAGCATTTCCATGCGTTCTGGTTTCCGTCACAATGTCCCATTGCGCCAGAAGCGGTTTAGTCATGCTGGCCACATGACCCGGAAAGCTGTCTGTGGACAAACGCCAGTTCCCTTGGCCTGAAAGGAAGATGAGTCGCCTTTGACTGGACTTAACCGTCCAGGAGTCCTTTACCTTTTTTTACCTTAGTGGTTAGAGCATTGGATTAGGGCCAGAGAAACTAGGGTTCAAATTCCTCCTGCTCAGCCTTGAAGCTCACTGGGTGAATTTGGGCAAGTCACTACCTCTCAACCTAATCAATCTTACATTGTTTCTGTGGGAATTAAATAAGGAGTGGGAGAGCAATACGTGCTGCTGTGAGTTCCTTGGAGAAAAAGGTGTGGTATAAATGCAATAAATAAATAAACTTTGCCTCCCATGGGAAACAAAGGAAAGAAATAAAATATATCAACTCCAGCTCGGGTGTAGTTACCTCTTCTGTTTGGGGTGGGGGGCATTTTCAAGAACTGGGAAAGTTTTGGATCCTTCAGATGTCAACCTTCCCCATGCCCATTTCCTATCCACTCTGCCATACTCCCTTTTTGACCTTGCCAATGGCAGAGCTCCAATGTTGGTAGACATAGGCACCAACTATAGGGGGCCGGGGTCCCTTGCCCCCCCTTGGGGTCCCTTCTAACTCTACAATTCTATGAGTCTAAGACTGTTGCTTTGCAAAGACTTCCAAGGACATTATTTTATGAACTAAGCATTAGAGGTGGGCATCCTACATGGGATTCTGAATTTTGAAAGGACAAAGCACTGGGTCTTGTATCCTCATGGTACTTAGCCCCAAGCTGGGTCTGTTGTGCCTTAATGTCAATCAGCATGATCAGTTGGGCTATCGGGCACTTGTAGTAACTAAGGCTGTGCATTATGCCTCTCAAAACCACAAGTGGGCAGAGTACTGCTGTGTTCATGGCCAGTTTGCAGAACAAGCATCTGGTTGGCCGCTGTAAGAACAGGATGCTGGAGGAGATACGCCATTGGCCTGATCCCAGCAGGCTTGTCTTATGTTTCTTTAGGCAACCCAGATTTGGTTCATGGGCCAGCTTGGCAATCCTGACCAGGCCTCGATCCAACCTGCTGCCATCAAAGCCCAAATCAGGGGCCGTGCAGAATCTTAATGTTTAAAATCCTAATTAAAGATGTAGTCAGCAGCGCTGAGAGGAGGGAAAGAAGGAGACATGCAGGTACAGACTCTCAGCTACATCCGCACCGCTTGCTACCTGACCCACCACCCCTTCCAACATTCCTGGATTCCTCCATGTGGACCCGATCCAGGGGCAATTTGGGGCTCCCTTGATCAAGTCCAGACAAATCCCAGTTTAGTTCAGGATCTAGGATTTGTCTGGAATGGATGCTCAGCCCTAGCAGTAACTGGAACCAGCAGAGGCATGTCCCTGGCCATTTATTTCTCTTTATCCACATGACAATGAAGATGAAGGAGCCAAGAGCATACCTCTAAGCTTCAAAGGAAAACTGCGTCAGATAGGCAGAAGCCTACTTCGCTTCAGAAGCCCACAAATGACATTACAGAATTGATCTTTCTATCAGAACATATAAATGGTGAATCGCCCATCAATAGCCAAAGGCATTGGAAGGGCAAGGAAATATGCTCACTTTCCAGCAGGAAATAAATTGTGATGCCTATAAAAAGCAAACCACATAGCACTTGTTTGTTTGTGTGTGTGTCTGTGTGTAGGGGTGGCATTAAAAGAATCTGGCAGTGCTGAAGAGGAAGAGGAAGAGGAAGAGGAAGAGGAAGAAGAAGAAGAAGAAGAAGAAGAAGAAGAAGAAGAAGAAGAGTAGTAGTAGTAGTAGTAGTAGTAGTAGTAGTTTGGATTTGATATTCTGCTTTATCACTACCCTAAGGAGTCTCAAAGTGGCTAACATTCTCCTTTCCCTTCCTCCCCACAACAAACACTCTGTGAGGTGAGTGGGGCTGAGAGACTTCATGGAAGTGTGACTAACACAAGGTCACCCAGCAGCTGCATGTGGAGGAGCGGGGAAGCGAACCCGGTTCACCAGATTACGAGACTACCGCTCTTAACCACTACACCACACTGGCTCACAGATGAAAAGAAAATACTTATGTTTTGCATTATATTAAGAACTTTGAAACTGTGGAAACCAGCACCATGCATACACACAGTTACCTCTTCACCCAGCATGGGTACAGGTTGTTGTTGTGAGATGACCCACCCAGTTAGCAGATATGCACTTGCAGTGTGCTAGTTTACATACCCACTCTCCTCCAGCTCTGGAACCTAACGTGGAATGGTGTGGAAAGATCTATCCCTCCATCTGCTAGTCCACCACATGTGGCCATTCATGGATAGGGATAGCAAAACTGCAGTGATCCCTGCTCTGGAAACTCCCTACTGTAACATGTTTTTCATAAGGCTACCTTTGAAGGTGGTGAGGGACACGGGTGGCGCTGTGGGTTAAAGCCTCAGCGCCTAGGGCTTGCCGATCGAAAGGTCGGCAGTTCGAATCCCCGCAGCGGGGTGCGCTCCCATCGTTCGGTCCCAGCGCCTGCCAACCTAGCAGTTCGAAAGCACCCCCGGGTGCAAGTAGATAAATAGGTACCGCTTACCAGCGGGAAGGTAAACGGCGTTCCGTGTGCTGCGCTGGCTCGCCAGATGCAGCTTTGTCACGCTGGCCACGTGACCCGGAAGTGTCTCCGGACAGCGCTGGCCCCCGGCCTATAGATGTGAGATGGGCGCACAAACCCCAGAGTCTGTCAAGACTGGCCCGTTCGGGCAGGGGTACCTTTACCTTTACCTTTTACCTTTGAAGGTGATTCAGAGTTAGACTGCCAGAATTCTGTCTGGCCTGGATAAGTGGAGCCTATATTCCACCAATTCTTAAATAACAGGAGTGGGCCAGAGAATTTCATTCAAATACCATCTGTCTTTGTTCCCCAGACTCACCTGCTGCAAAGGTTAGTTTATGCATTGTGATCTGCCCTATATCTTCCATTGTGAAGACAGATGCAAAGAACTCATTCAACTCCTCCACAATCTCTCTATTGTTATTATTAAAGGGGGGATTAGTGAGTGGAGGAAGCTATGGGGGGGAAGCAGGGTGGGGATACAGAAGTTTTTTATGTTCAGTGCCAGACGTGTTGCAGGAAAGCACTGAATCCATAATTATTTGATCTCTTGCTTGTGTCATATGCCAATTGACAAGTGCAATTGAGCTCAGACTTCAATGGACTGTTCACCACAGGAAAGAGATGCTAGCAAACATGAAACATGACACAAGAGCAAGGATTTGGAATTACTTTACTGACAGGGAAAAGGTGTCTTCCATATGGTCCTCTGGTCATTTTGCCAATGTCAACTTGGATGATCAAACCGCAGCAGATATCAAGGGATGTTGCTAATATCATGGCGCCAACCAACCCTTCCGGCAACTTCTGCAGCCAGGCTGGTGCCTAACGTATTGCTGTGCTTCCCTTTGGACCATATCAGTGAGGCCGAGAGGGAGGTCTTGTCCTCTGCACAGCCCAGGACCTCCATACATGCTGCTCAGGATTCTCTTTGATCCCTGAAGGCACACACCACTGTCTCTCAAGAGAGATGGATGCCAACAAACAACCCTGCTGGGTTCAGTAATGGCAGCGGAATGCAGATTGTGAACTTGTGTCATCTTCTGTTGCCGCCTTTGGGAACCTGGTTTTGAACTACAACTCCCATCAGCCCCAGGTTTTGAACTACAACTCCCATCAGCCCCAGTCATCACAGCAATAAAGGAATTATAGTACCAAACATCTGGAGATAAATGCTAAGGCTGAAGCTGATTCGGTCATCTAGTTCAACCTCATGTGATGCAGCAATAAACAACTAAAGAATCCCTGAGAGATGGCCATCCAGCCACGTCAACAGCAAAATGACCAAATAAAAATGTAGCTATCTGTAAAACTATAGCGATCCATACTTAAAGTGCATAGTGCAACAATTTCATCAAAATACTAAAGCGCCCATCATTAAAGAGAAGCCAGTTATACCAGTATAAGAGTTAAAACAAGAACTAAGCCAGGAGGTTTCAAGTCAATAGATCAGGAGAATGTTTGTCTAAACAGGTGTGTCTTCACAGACTGGAGGAATGCCAATACTGAAAAAGCCCATCCCTGTATTACCACAAACCGATACTCATCAAGCCGTGGCAAAACTATTTGGGTTTCATTTGTTGATGTTAATGCAGATCAAAAGGAAAAAATACATTCTAATCTGTGTTTTAGCCCAGAAGGTATGAATTAGGTCTGTTCACTTAAAAAAACATGGACCCAACAAAATTCTCCTCCACCACTTCTGAGAGCAACTCTTTGTCAAGAGATCATCCCACCCTTTATTTGCCCCTTCCCCCGTCCCCTTAACCAGGACCACAATAAAAGCTGGAATAGATACGTATTCTCTTGAGGGGAAATCTATGGAGCCAGACAAAGCTATCAGCCAGAATGAACCGAAGATCAGCTCAAATGTTAAATACAAAAATTTCTGAAGTGGAACAACTCAGGCCTTCCAAGTGGAACAAATGAAATGATGAATTCAAAAATTGAATTTTGATTACCCATATCATTGTGTCTGACATGCACATTTATGAGTGGTTATAAAACTAGCCAGCCACAATATTACAAATGTCTTGGATGAGGCCTAGGTAGACCAAGTTAATATGATTTTTTTAAAAAACCATTATCGACATGATTCAGTCAAAGTTAAATGTCAGAACTGTGGCTGGCTGGAGAGCGTAAGGATAGGGCAAGGGTTAGGAACCTCAGGCCCTGGGGGCCAAGTCCTACCTTCCAGAGATTCTATACCCTCAGGCCTCTTCTCAGAGAATGCCTCAGTCATTGCTCCTCTCTAGCCTGCTCCTGTCTCTCTGTCGCTGGAATATGTCCTCAAGCTGTTATCAACCTTCTTGTTTGCCTGGATGGAGATTTCTGCATTGCTGGAATGTAGGGATTTTTGTCCACTTTTACTCCACTTTTACTCTGGCCCTTCACTCAATGGCATGTGGCCCCCAGAAGGTGTAGTGGTTAAGAGCGGTGGACTCGTAATCTGGTGAACCGGGTTCGCTTCCCCGCTCCTCCACATGCAGCTGCTGGGTGACCTTGGGCCAGTCACACTTCTGTGAAGTCTCTCAGCCCCACTCACCTCACAGAGTGTTTGTTGTGGGGAGGAAGGGAAAGGAGAATGTTAGCCGCTTTGAGACTCCTTAAATGGAATGAAAGGCGGGATATCAAATCCAAACTACTACTACTACTACTACTACTACTATTCTTCTTCTTCTTCTTCTTCTTCTTCTTCTTCTTCTTCTTCTTCTTCTTTTCCTCAGGCTAAGAAAGGTTCCCCACCCCTGAGGTAGAGAGTTTATTAGAGAGCTGACACCCTCAGATGAAAGGTATAAAGCAGACATGAGGGAGCCGTGCCCCTTGAGATGATGCTGGTATCCAATTCTGGGGACCTGGAAGAGGATCTTCTCCAAGGTAGAAAGATGGGATGTCCTGATATGCCCTTCCCTGAGCTCAGCAGAAGAAGACCAGGGTAGAAATGTGATATAAGAGTGTCTTTTGTTTATGCTGGCAAACTCCACCCATGTGGGTGGTGTTGTGAGTGGTTGAAGACACATATCTCAGCTCCAGACGTGAGGCTTTATAGATGAGTTTATGGAATGTCAAATCGCATTATCTGCAACATGAGTAAATGGCCTGGCTGTCAGAAATGAAAGCTTCCAAGTGTCAGTGTAGTGCTCTGGGGACATGAAGCCACTGACCTGCCTTTTAGTGATAGAAACCTGTTTGCTGCATTGCAAAAAATCAATCTCCACTGTAAGAACAGAAGAAAGGATTTTGCAAAGTGAAAGGTCAGATGTTTTAATCACTTGTTGGTTTCTTTTTTATAAAAACAGACGTCTTCGTATTTACCTATCCCAGTTTGTTGCACCAGAAATTTTGAAGCAATATTATACCACTTTCGGAAGCCATGGCTTCCCCCAAAGAATCCTGGGAATTTTAGTTTATAAAAGGTGCTGAGTGTTGTTAGGAGACCGGTATTTCCCTCACAGAGTTGTAGTTTGCAGAGTGGTTTAACACTCATTGCCCTCTGCGGCAAAGAGCCTGGCGGGTTTCGATGCTTCGGCTAACTTCAGGGCTTGCAGGATTCCATTCACAATCCTGTGCAACCCTGAACATGTCTATTCAGAAGTAATTCCATAGACGTCTGTGGCATCTACTCAAGTAAATGTTCATAGGATTGCATCATTGATGTGACAAATAAATCGCATTGTCTTGATCTAAGATGAGCCTTCTGGACTGGTAAAAATCCATTTGTGTTGTGGTCATGTGTGCTTCCAAGGGTTCCCTAACTGAAGTACTACCGTTGAGGTTGTTCCAACACTCAAATCCAGCCTTTCTCAACCTTAGGTCCTGAGTGGTTGTTGGGCTACAATTTCCATCATCCCTAGCTGGCAGGACCAATAGTCAAGGATAATGGATGATCAGTCAAGCAGATATGCTATTCCCGATATGCTAGCTTTCTACTAGCAAGGAGGTATTTGCATAAGACAACATTGAAAAATGGGATCTCTCCTCCAACCTTCAACCTAAAATGGAATGGCCTGTTCTATGATCTAAGTGCTCTTCCTCCTTGTTTCCTTCTCATTCTGCGGCCAAGACCAATCCTATGCCACGGTAGGGACATAATTCATCAAGGGCCTCAAAGATAACATTTCAGAGTTAGCCACCACAACAGGCTGTTGCATTAAGCCCTCTGAATTTATTCCCGAGCATTTGTCTAATGCTGTGACCTTTTCTACAGAACATTGCACTCATACATTAAAGTCCAGGAAGAACAGACTGCCTGCCAATGGTTCTGCAGGATCAAGAGGACCCAAGAGCCACTCAGGACACATTTATTAATTACCCCCTTCCTGCGCAGTAACAATACCATTCATTATTGTTACAAGCAATGAGGAATACAATGCATTAGGCGCCATATGGATGGTCATTCCAAGCGGTTTACCAGAACATCCTGAACTGCGGAAGATTACATAGCGAGAGAGAGAGAGAGAGAGAGAGAGAGAGCGCACGAAATTTATCCAGCACATGGCAGGCCGCACAGTATATAGGTAGCGCATAAGAACACAGGAAATGCCCTGCTGGACTAGGTCAATGGCCCATATAGTCCAGCACCCTCTTCTCACAGCAGCCAACCAGATGGCTTCCCATAATGGGATGTGTTTGGCTCGGTTGGTCACAAGTTGCGCAAGCATGCACAGATATAAATGGGCATGTCACACACACACAAAAAGCAAGTTCCCAAACAGATGCGGTGACAGTTATCTGGAAGCAGCTGGCAAAGAAACTTTGCATTCTATCTAGGAGCTGGATCTTCAAAATTAATGAGCCCTGCTAATTGATTTTATCCTCATTATTTGGAAGCATTTTAGCCTTTATTTATTAAAGAGCAGAGGTTGTTAATACACAGCGACTGGAAGGTCATACGCTCAATCCATAGGCCAGTGTCCTTTAAACTCTTATGATTAAAAGCTCCAAAGAAAATCTGATATTTTTTTTAAAAAAGGGGGGAAAGAAAAAAAAAGTCACATTGCACTGACAGTTCCTCTAAAACTCGTTACATTTCAGCACTATAAATTAGTTTGAGAGTGTGTTTACCATTTGTTTCTGGGAATTTCTTTCTCACTTTCAAAACAACTCCCCCCAAAAAATCAGCTTTGTGGTTTTCATAATCAAGGCTGTTCAGGCTAATTAACACTTAAACACTTAAGCTCATTAGACGCCAAGCAGAAGAGATAATATTTTCTTCTGTAGTCTTCACTTTGCTTATGTGAAGTCAATTGTTGAGGCAGCTGGTGCCTCCCAGTGAATGGAGGGGAGATCCAGCTCTTTTCCCCAGCCCTGGAGGCACATGGAGACTGTTACCCAACTGTTCAAAAGAAGCAGTGGAAAGCATCCTTCCTCTGCTAGGTTTGCTCCTACGTTTTCACGGGAAAGAGCAGATACGAGACCAAGGTCTTCTTCAAGGTGATGATCTGCTGAGGAGTGCCTTGGATAGCACAGCTTCTGCTGTGACTTTAAGGCAGCCCCAATCCACCTGCCCAGGATCCAAAACTGCTGCTACTCAGCCAGTGCAGACAGGTGCAGGAAAGGGCAGGGAGGGTCTGCTACCACCAGGGCCTAATGAGCGGCTCGGGAGGTGAAACAGCCCAGAGGAAGCACACATGAAGTGATTTCCTGGAGAGAGGAGGGAACAGGGACTACCTTCACTCGGCTCCACTGCTGTCCCATCTCACAACAACAACAACAACAACAACAACAACAACAACAACAACAACAACAATTTTATTTATATCCCGCCCTCCTCAGCCGAAGCCGGGCTCAGAGCAGCTAACAACAGTAAAATAATGCAGCATTCTAAAATCAATTCATTATAAAATCAGTTCAAATCAAATTAATGGCAAGCATTAGGCTAGAGTTCTGTGAGGATTACCAAAGGAGGGGGTCAGGCTGTGCCTTGGCCAAAGGCCTGGTGGAACAGCTCTGTCTTGCAGGCCCTGCAGAAAGATGTCAAGTCCCGCAGGGCCCTAGTCTCTTGTGGCAGAGCGTTCCACCAGATTGGGGCCACAGCCGAAAAAGCCCCGGCTCTGGTTGAGGCCAGACTAACCTCCCTGTGGCCCAGGACCTCCAAGATGTTTTTCTTTGAAGACCGTAAGGTCCTCCGTGGGACATACCAGGAGAGGCGGTCCCGTAGGTACGAGGGTCCTAGACCGTATAGGGCTTTAAGGGTTAAAACCAGGACTTTAAACCTGATTCTGTACTCCACCAGGAGCCAGCGCAGCTGGTATAGCACCAGGTGAATGTGATCCCGCAGCAAGGACCCCGTAAGGAGTCTCGCCGCGGCATTCTGCACCCACTGGAGTTTCTGGGTCAGTCTCAAGGGCAGCCCCACGTAGAGTGAGTTACAATAATCCAGTCTGGAGGTGACCGTCGTGTAGTTGTAGAAAAGCAGAGGGAGCCTTGAGAGAAGACGTCGCTGGTTTCTCCAACCCTACGGGGATTGGCATTTGGGAGAACTTGGCAGTTTTGGGTGGCCTTAGGGTTTTTTAAGAAGGGACCAACAGCAGAGCCCCTGGAACTTTCACTCCCCAAACACTGATGCCTTGGAGGAAGGCTTATTTGTAAGCACCAACTGGGAAATGAGGACTTTGGGCAGGTGGGACTTGGCGGCCTGATCCTGTATCTCCTGTGAAACTCAACAAATTGTGAGCGGCCGCACTTGGCTTCGTTTTTCTTCATTTGGGACTTGATCTGAACTTATTTCCCCCTAGCCTTTAATCTGCCCCTTCCACAGAATGGTCCCACACTCAGCTCCAATATAGGATGGGATTTATTCTGCAAAAAGTTTACAAAAACTGAAAAAAGTACTTCCAGATCAATGCAGATTGAGTACATATTGATTACTAAACACACATCCAGTCCGAATCTAATACTGCATGACCTATGACATAAGTACTTATTCAGAAAAGGCAAAGGAGAAAGGGACGAGAAAACATAATTTAAAAAATTTCAATCTATACATGAGGAAGATTACAGAGTTAGAGGAAGATAAAATAACAGCAGGGATGGACAAAAGACAAATCAAGAACTACAGGTAGATTTCTGGGTGATTTGCAGCAGATCAGCCAGAGTTTTCTGACAGGGTTTAGGAGTAGGGCAACTGAACACACATATGAAATATATATAAAAAATAAAATAATTGTCCAGTAGCACCTTAAAGACCAACTAAGTTTCTTCTGGGTATAAGCTTTCGTGTGCATGCCCACTTCTTCAGATACACTGAAACCGAAGTCACCAGACCTTTATATATAGTGGGAGGGTGGGGTGGGGTTTTTCTCAGGAGGGTAGTAGGAGATGGGTGGTGGTCTCAATGGGTATGGTAAACCTGTTGATGACTGTTAATGACTGCCATTAGTCCTACAGGAAAAAGCAAGGGACAGTATGCAGATGATTAGCATATGTAATGAGACAGGAATCCAATCTCTCTATTAAGACCAGGTCTCTCCATAGTTTCCAGTTTAGTGATAAATTGTAATTCAGCAACTTCTCTTTCAAGTCTATTTCTGAAATTCTTTTGTAATAAGACAGCTGCTTTGAGATTCTGTGTTTAATGTCCTGGGAGACTGGCTTTTCTGTCTTGTGATTCCTGGTATCAGATTTGACATCAACAGTCATCGACAGGTTTACCATACCCATTGAGTATATCATCCATCCGTGTGGCTATTGATGCATACATAAAAAGTCTTTTCTTCTCTTTTTGGGATATCGGTACCTACGATTCCTAATAAAAAAATTCTGGGTTTTTTTAAAGGTTGTTTTAAACACTTTTTTTCAATTCATTATATATCATTTCCCAAAATGCTTTTATTACCTTACACAACCACCACATATGGTAAAAGATACCTTCTTTTTCTTTGCATTTCCAGTAGGTATTTGTACTTGTCTTATACATTTTTGCTAACTTACTAGGAGTCAAATACCACCAGTACATCATTTTCATATACAGTGGTACGTTAGTTCTCAAACTTCATCTGTTCCGGAAGTCCGTCCCGAAACCAAAGCATTCCAAAACCAAGGCACGCTTTCCCATAGAAAGTAATGCAAAATGGATTAATCCATTCCAGACTTTTAAAAATAACTCCTAAAACAGCAGTTTAACATGAATTTTACTATCTAACAAGACCATTGATCCATAAAATGAAACCAATAATAAATGTACTGCAGTCACACAAACAATCCATCAAAGAGCTGCAAAAACTAAAACACAAAATAAATAGCGAAAACAGACAGACCTCAGTGTAACACTCCAAACACAATTGTGGCACTCAAATTGGAAGTGTGGGCACTCAAAACAGAGCACATTCAGCTTCCAAAAGAAGTTCACAAACCAGAACACTTACATCCGGGTTTGCAGTTTTCGGGTTCTAAGTTGTTTGAGTACCAAGGCGTTTGAGAACCAAGGTACCACTGTAGTTTTCTTTCAGCATACAACACACCGAGAATTTCAAATTGGTTTTCCATAACCTTTCCCAATCTGAAAGTTGAATCTGGACTCCAGTTCCCATCAGCTCCAGCAAGGATGATCAATGATGAGTGATGGTGGAAGTCCAGAATGCGGATTCCACATCCCTGTCCTATAGGACTGGGTAAAATGGCTCGCCAACCTGACTTTAAGGTAAGATAGGACAGAACCCTGTTACAGTCCTTTACCCACTGCAATATTTAATGTCTGCAACATTGTGTAGGATTGCAGTCTGAATCTGGGATCTTCTGCAAAGGAGCTAATATTTGTTCCCTTCCACCTTTCCCTTCGTTTGGTTTAGTCTTGAAGGAGACCTATGTTATACAGACGCAATCTGTGCCAAAGTCACCTTTTTCATTAAAAATCAAATCATTTCAGTAATGAGCAAGGACCCATCCTTGCTTTTAAATGCCCTCTTTTATTCTAACTACCTTTATCCCTTCAACGTCTATTTATGTCTGCAGTGCCTTCGTTGCGTCCCTTGCTCAGGAAAGCTCCTGCTGCAAGAGCTCCCAATTAAAATCCATTACAATAAAATAAATACAAAACACAAATCAACTGGTGACACAATGAAATACTAAATCAGATACAACAATTACAATAGATTAAACAGCCAGCAGAGAAACCAATAAAAGAATTCTAAAAAACCATCCATCAACCTTATGGAACAATTGCCTTCTGGAATAAGATCTTGCTCATCTTTCTGAAGGTCAGGCCTGATCCAGATTGTCCTTTTAAAAGCTGCCATTAACTGAAGAGGGGAATTATATAGGCACTAAGGATTGGGGAGAAATTTGATTCCATTCTCTTTTAAAGGTGAACCCATCTCATTCACACTTTCTGAAACGATACGCTAATCCAAACACATCCATCCTTTTTGAATTTGCACTTCTCTGAATTTTGCAGCATTGTCTTCCAACAAAGTAATGTGCATACAAATGAGGACACATGTGAAGCATGCATTAAAATGCAGATGTTGGTGAAAATGATGTACGGAATGCATTATATTAGGGGGAAATTGTTTTGCAAAAACATGTATAAAGTGATACCTCGGAAGTCGAACGGAAACCGTTCCGGAACTCTGTTCAACTTCCAAAAAGTTTGGAAACCAAGGTACAGCTTCCGATTGGCTGCAGGAAGCTCCTACAGGCAATCGGAAGCCCCGTCAGACGTTCGAGTTCCAAAGAACGTTCGCAAACTGGAACACTCACTTCCGGGTTTGCGGCATTCGGGAGCCGAAACATTTGACTTGCAAGATGTTCGGGATCGAAGGTACGACTGTATTAGGCAAAACTGCTTTCAAAAAAGTGCATATTAGAAGCTCACACTAAAATACTGCTTAATTTTCATTATTATTATTTTTAAAACACACACAAATTTGTAAACTAAAATGGAAATTTGGAGAACCGAAGTTAAAATTGGGGGAAAAAATGAGGAACTGAGAAAAACTGACACTGACAGATTTGCCCAGTCCAAATAGACCCTATTATATAGTTGGCCACTGTGAAAAGAGGATGATTGGCTAGATGGGCCCTTGGCCTGATCTTGTTACATTCTTATGTTCTTCCTATATGTTCCTCTTTGTTTTGTTTCTTCCTTCAATGGCTAATTGTGGCTACTAGGAAAGGGTTGGAAATCTGGAATAGAATTGGAATGATAGAGAAATAGGTCAGATATAAACACACAACCAGTACTTCACCAGCAGCCCAGAACCACCCTGGCTACTTTTAGGAGAAGAATGTTATCTGGGGAGATGCAAACACAAAGCAGTGGCAAGATCCACTGGAATGAGCACCTTAGGGTGCAGCGGATCTCAGATCCTCTACAGTAAGTGTCTCTATTTTCCAGGAACTGTCCCGGATTTACAGAAGCTGTTCCATTTTCCGATTTAATCCCAGAATGTCTCACTTTTCCTTAGGATGTCCCTATTTTCATTGGAGAAATGTTGGAGGGTATGGAGTTATGTGACCCCCTGAGCCAAGGCCATAAGTAACTAGACAACCTTTAGAAGACATCTGAAAGCAGCTCTGTATGGGCAGGGTTTCTTTTAATGCTAAATCTTTTTAAATACAGTGGTACCTCGGGTTACATATGCTTCAGGTTACATACACTTCAGGTTACAGACTCCACTAACACAGAAAATTACCTTGGGTTAAGAACTTTGCTTCAGGATGAGAACAGAAATCGCATGGTGGCGGCACAGCAGCACATTAGCTAAAGTGGTCTTCAGGTTAAGAACAGTTTTAGGTTAAGAACGGACCTCCAGAACAAATTAAATACATGACCAGAGTTACCCCTGTACGTTGAAATTCACCCAGAGTGGCTGGGGCAACCCAGTCTGATGGGAAGGGTTTAATTAAAAAAAAAAGATGATGGAATCCCTGGACGGTCCAGTTAGTTTTTAGCTTAACCTGGAAGAATCTTTTATTTGTGTCATAATTCAGAGAAGGGACAAAACCTCCACTGTGAAAGTTTGCAAAATGAAGCATGCCTGGGTTTTTTGTTTTGTTTGCAGTTGTGTGACTTCATCTGAGGTAACCCAGGTTCTCTCATCGGTTTGCTGGTTGCCACAGTTATTTCTGCACCCCGGTCTACCTCCCTGGAACCTTCCGTGTAATGTTGATGACTTCCCATGTTTTATTTGTTAGCTTGCCCCGAGCTTCCCCTTCCTCTCAGTTTTGTGCCAAGATCAACAAGCAGGTGATACGGTTTCCTGTACATCATCCAAATGAAACACTTTGATAAATATTTTAGCGTTTCTCCAGCGCGCCTGCAGCAGAGGCTATGGGCCAAGGTGGGGGTGAGCAGGATAACAAACGCCTTCTGTTGCTTTGCAATACAGCGCTCTTTGATTTTTGACACTCCAGTAAATATCAGAGAGCAGAAAACCGAAGGCTGAACTTTTACTTTGGGAATGGGGGGGAGGGGTCTCCCAAAGGTATTGCCAATCATTTAGAGGTCAGTAAGTTCCACCTTCTGGCCAGTAGGAGGCTACACAGTTCCAAAATATCAGCAGGGATCCACCTTTGATGCTTCTACTCACAAATAAACAGCATTAGCAGGTGGAAGAGGAGTGGAACTCACCTGGTGTCTTTATTGCATATATTTAGGCACCAGGCCCAAACTTTCCTCTGCAACCAGGTCTTTGGCTGATTGAATATCCTATGGCCTTTTAAATGTGTTTGTGGGAGAGGGGAGGTATTGGTTTGCGTTTGTTTTGGCTTTCTTATTTATTTTGCATTCTCCTTTTGTATTTTTATGTTGTGAACCACCCTGGGATCATCGGCTGACCGGGCGGTGTGCTGATTAAATAAATAAATAATATAACATTACCCAAATCATTTACTGTTTGATTTTTATTTATTTTTTAGCATGAATGGTAAACCACAAGCGTTATCGAAAAGTTAAATGGAAAGGCGGGGTATAATTTTTTTAATAAATAAATACGGTCCCTTGCATCTGTTGTTGTTGTTGTTGTTTAGTCGTTTAGTCGTGTCTGACTCTTCGTGACCCCACAGACCAGAGCACGCCAGGCACATCTGTCTTCCACTGCCTCCCGCAGTTTGGTCAAACTCATGCTGGTAGCTTCGAGAACACTGTCCAACCATCTCGTCCTCTGTCGTCCCCTTCTCCTTGTGCCCTCCATCTTTCCCAACATCAGGGTCTTTTCCAGTAAGTTTCACCATTTCTGCATACTCCATAAGTTTTTGTATCCATTCTTCTTTTGCTGGGACTTCTGCTTCTTTTCTGATATTCTTATATAGAAATGCCAAGGAACTTCTGTGAGATTTGTAATGGTGGGGTGGGACCTGCAACAAAACAGTCCCTTCCTCTCCAATAGGAATGCTCCCAATCTGAGCCAATCTCACCTTCCTATCTGTTCCACAGGTCTCCTGAGTTCCATCTTCTTGGGCCTTCCTTTGGTGGTGGGCCTCACCATGGATGAGGACAATGATGATAGCAAGTGCTCCTCTCTTTCCTGTTACCTTCATGCAGAAGAAACAGGTGGAAGCCCAACCAGGTAGGTCTTTAAATTATTCACCTCTCACAGCTCCTATTGTCTGAACAGTTATAACCTGCTTCCACTGGCACTGAAAGCAGCTTATAGCAATGGAAAGCAACCAAAGATTTCAATGAGCATTGTCAAGTTTCCCCTTCTGAGTGCTTTCACAGCCCCAGAAAGGTTCTTTACTCCAGGTTCAACACCAGCAAGAGGAAAAGACCCTTCTCATCACAGGAGAACTTGAACCAAGGAATTTGGTAGCAGGAAAATATGCCAGCAGGACAACAGGCAAGTGGAGGAAATGGCTGGCCTAAACTTTGTCAATCCACAGTGCCATCCTGATAGTGTCAAGAAGGAAGACACCCTAGAAGTACCAGGAAATCTAAGAAGCTAGCAAGGCACTGCCAGCCTTACTTAATAATGGTCCTATGCCCAGTATACCTGAAGGAGCATCTCCACCCCCATCGTTCAGCCCAGACACTGAGGTCCATCTCCAAGGGCCTTCTGGTGGTTCCCTCACTGCAAGAAGTGAGGTTACAGGGAACCAGACAGAGGGCCTTCTCAGTAGTGGCACCTGCCCTGTGGAACGCCCTCCCATCAGATGTCAGGGAAATAAACAACTATCTAACTTTTAGAAGACATCTGAAGGCAACCCTGTTTAGGGAAGTTTTTTCCTGTTTAATGTTTTATTGTGTTTTTAATATTCTGTTGGGAGCCCCCCGGAGTGGCTGGGGAAACCCAGCCAGATGGGTGGGGTATAAATAATAAATTATTATTATTATACCCCAAGCTCAGCAAGTCCTTAAGTAGTCATTCACTGGCCCTTGCCTTCTAACAGCCTTCCTATTTTGGACTGTGCCACCTGCTTCTGGGCCATCTGAGCTTGGCCTACCAGTCTTTCTTGTAATATATCATCTAGACCAGTGGTCAGCAAACTATTTCAGCAGGGGGCCGGTCCACTGTCCCTCAGACCTTGTGTGGGGCTGGACTATATTTTGGGGAGGAAAATGAACGACTTCCTATGACCCACAAATAACCCAGACGTGCATTTTAAATGAAAGGACACATTCTACTCATTGTAAAAGCATGCTGCTTCCCGGACTGTCCACGAGCCGGATTTAGAAGGCGATTGGGCCGCATCCGGCCCCTGGGCCTTAGTTTAACTACCCATGATCTAGACTCTTGGTCACTGATTATGGATTTCTTTGCTGGGCTTGGGCAACACTGTTCACTTCTGACCCAGCTGAACCCTGTCCTACAAATGCATTGCCCTATCTACCCTCTTAAGTAACATTCCTGTTTTAGAATCTGAGCTAGAACCACATATCTCAAGAAGCTGGAGCTCATTCCATCCATCCCATTGGCAGGCTATCCCCTAGTACCCATTGAGACTTCTGCTACAAGACTTCTGCAAGCATCAATTAAATCTGATGGCCGCTTTCTTTATGCCAACCAAACACACGCCTCGGCCTTTCCAATGCCGTCGTCTTAATATTTCTCCATTCCCCTTCTGTGTCTCTGTCTGTCCCATTACCTGGTATCAGATCCATAAATGCACTGCCAGCTTTAAATCCATCGGTTAATGTAATCCAATCCATGCTTCCAAAGTAACAAGATGGCCACATATGCTTGTCAGCATTAATCACTGTGGTTCCTAATGCACTCTAATTTGTCTTCCAATGTATTTAACATGAGGGAAAGAAAGCGAGAGAAAGGCTGGTTTGTATTATTGAATTGTGGGAAGTTTCTTTATCTTAGTGGCTTGGGGGGGGGGGGGGCTTGTAGCAACCAGCTACTGATCACCCTATGTCCAGCTTTTAAAGAAGAAATCCATCACAGACAGAAGTTTCTTATTAACTCGATTGCATTACTTTTCAGTGGAAGTGCCAAGCAATCAAGTGATGAGAGATTGACAGATGGATCCACAGAGATATGTGTCAGTCCTTATTGGCCAGCGCAAGGTTCTAAAGTTGGAGCTAGAGATTGGGGGGGGGGGGACCCACTGACTGCTGAGTTCTCCCCCTTTGCAATGTGTAGAAAGACTTACCCCATGTAAAGGTAATGGGGCCCCTGACCATTAGGTCCAACCCCCGACTCTGGGGTTGCGGCGCTCATCTCGCTTTATTGGGCAAGGGAGCCGGCATACAGCTTCCAGGTCATGTGGCCATCATGACTAAGCCACTTCTGGCGAACCAGAGCAGCGCACAGAAACACCGTTTAACTTCCCACTGGAGCGGTACCTATTTATCTACTTGCACTTTGACATGCTTTCAAACTGCTAGGTTGGCAGGAGCAGGGACCGAGCAACGGGAGCTCACCCCATCGTGGGGATTCGAACCGCCGACCTTCTGATCGGCAAGTCCTAGGCTCTGTGGTTTAACCCACAGCGCCACCCGCATCAATGTAGGCTACACCAAAGGAACTTAAGAGCCTGCTGCATCAGACCAAATGCCCATTTAGTCTAACATGCTGTTCTTACTGTGGCCAACTAGATGTCTATGGGAAGCTCAAATGCAGAACCTGAAGTGGTACCCACCCTGTGGAATACCCTCCCATCAGATGTCAAGGAGATAAATAACTATACAAGCTGTAGAAGACATTTGAAGGCAGCTTTCAGATATTTTAGTATATTTTTTTCTATATTGTCAGGGGTTCAGGAGCAGAGGCAAGGGCAAGGGAGGAAACAGAGAGCGAGGGGGAGGAGGCAGAAGAAAGGATGAGTGATGACGACGACCCGAGATCTCCGAGTCTTTCCAGTGAATCAGAAGATTCACAAAAAGGAGCACCAGTGGCCAGGGCAAGGGGGGAGACTAGGGGGACACCCCAGGAAGATAGAGCCAGAGGGGACTCAGAGGGGAGCAGTTGGAAATCGGGACCAGCGTCACCGCCAGAGAGTAGGAAAGAGGAAGAGCGCCAGGGATCAAGCGCTGGCAGCTCGCAACAGGAGGGAGGGCACGAGTCAGGAGTGGCCACACCTTCATCGGGGAGCGAAGTAACGGTTAGACGGAAAGTGGAAGGTTGGGCGCGCGCGCCAAGTTCAAATGCACAGGAAGGTGGCGCAGTAGGCAGCCCGGAAAGGGAGCCAGGTCCTAAAGCCCGGCGCAAGGAGACAGGAGAGTCCGGGGGGTCAGCGTCAGAAGAATCCCGGAAGGAAGAGACCCAGGGGGGCAGAGGGACCCAGAGGAGAACAGTCAGGCAGAAAAGGTGGAGCAGGGCTAGGATATTAAGTTGGTGCGCAAGGGGCGGAGACTCAGACGGAGCTTCGCCGATCTAAGCATAAGACGTAGGGTTGCACGCAGCAGCTCGAGAATGGAGACTGTAACTCAATAAAGACTTTTATTTAACGATCGCTGGCTAGCGTGATCCTCTGTGAGCTAGGATCTGGAAGTAACCCTGACATATATGTTGGAATCCTCCTAGAGTGGCTGGGGCAACCCAGTCAGATGGGTGGGGTACAACAACAACAACAACAACAACATCGGATGCACCACTATTTTCATCAGAGAAATGTTGGAGGTAAATCCTTTTTCTTAACAATGGGTGCACTGGATACCACTCTGTGTTTTATCAGCCGTTGTCATCTTGCCACTTTGATTTACAAGGCACCAAGGCAGACTTTCTTTGATATTCTTGGAGAAGGGCAACTGGAAGCTTCGCTGGTTTTATTGTCAACCCCTTGTGTGATAATAATGAGTCCGAGGGAACCAAACATTTCCAGCCGTTAGATTTGTTCTGCTGTATGAATTTTAGTTTATTGTAAACAGGGGGGCTCCCACAAGGTAATTATTACAAAATTAAGAGTCTTCTGGAGGGACATTAATGGTGTGCACTGACTCAGCACTCTTTGCAAGGTGCCTCCAGTTGGTGACGTGAGAGTAAAATCAACAGAAAGACCAGTTTGTGCCATCTGCTGACTAGATAGGTCCCCCATCAATGACTTCGAGGGGATACTGGGACTTTATTTTCTGCCACCACATGCTCATGCCCTCCGACATTTCTCCAGTGGAAATGGGGGCATCCCAACATTTCTTTGATGAAAATAGGGTTATCCAAACATTTCTGCATTGAAAATAGGGACAGTCTATTCCATACCCTCCAACATTTCTCCAGTGAAAATAGGGACATCCCATCATTTCTCTGGTGAAAATAGGGAAGTTCTACCATACCTTCCAAGATTTATCTGATGAAAATAGGGAAGTTCTACCATACCCTTCAATATTTCACAGATGAAAATAGGGACTTCCTGAGGAAAAGTGGGACATTCCAGGTTCAAATCAGAAACTGGGATGGCTTCTGTAAATCCGGGACTGTCCCTAGAAAAAAGGGACTCTTGGAAGACCTGCATTCTACACATTAGCAACTTGCTACCATCATCTGCAACCAGTAGGCATTGATTGGTTACATGATCTCTAATTATTGGCCATGCTGGCTGGGGCTGAGGGCAGATGGAGTCCCAACACCAACTGTGAACATTTCCCCATCCTTGCCCTATGTGATAGAGGGAGACTGTAGAAGCAGCATAGCCATACTCTCTATGACAGGGGTGAGAATACGCTGGCCAGGCAGCATGGCCACTTGTGAGCGATGAAGGGAATCGTAGTCCATCCACACCCTGAGGGCTAAGTGTTTCCTGTTCCTGATCTACATGATTTATTCCATTTTTATCCCAACATTCCTCTAAAGCAGTGGGTCACCAGCTGTTGTTGGACTACAACTCCCATCATCCCTAACCACCAGTCCTGCTACCTAGGGATGATGGGAGTTGTAGTCCAACAGCAGCTGGAGACCCTAGTTTGAGAAACACTGCTCTAAGGTGCTCAGGATAGTGAACATAATTCTTTCCCCTGCTCTTTATCCTCATAATAGCCCTATAAGGTAAGTAAGAAAGAGAGACTAACTGGCCCAAGCACAACCAGTGACCTTCATGTTTGAGTAAGGATTTGAACCATGACCTCCTCAATACTTGTCTGACAGTCTAGCTATACTGCACTGGCATAGCTTACTCGACAACCTTTCGAAAATCATTTTCATTGAATAAGGTTTGGAATGTATAATGATTTGTAAGCAAAGTTGAGTCTAAAGTTTGCATGTGTGGTTTGTTGTTGTTTTTTTTAATCCCAGGCAGCCATACTGAATACTTGGGATAATATTTCATCTCAAGTTGTGCTGACATGTAATAAAATGCCATAGCAATAACGGGAGATTTCCATTCCCTGTGCTAAGAACTTGATGTTGGAGCCAGATTCTGTGTAAATAATTCTTCCAACGATCACAACTTTTTAAAAAAAAATGGTGAAATGAAGACTGCACATCATGGTGGGGTAGAAAAAAAACACACACAAAGTGGTCTCCAAAAAATGAAAAGGGGGGGATAAATTTCTATACAATCATTCTGAAAACTTACTAACACAACATCCCCCGCCTTGCGGCCTTGCTTAGTATACATATTTGCTATGAATTAATCATAAGCTAATTAAAAGAGCATATCTCAAGAGCATCCCTAGGTCCAGATGGGTTTTGCTATTGACCTGTCCACCAAGCAAGAGAAATTTGATGACCTCTAGTTTTTGTCCTCTGCTGTTATTGCAGCATAATACCAACAAATGTAATGATGCTATATACCTTAGGTGCATAGAGAAAGATAAATAAATATTCAGGACACTGGCCTTTTACGGGGGGGGGGAGAGAATGCTGTTATTCAGAAAGCAACACTTTTAATGAACAGGAAGGCATATCCCCTCATCAACCATACATGTGTCCACAGAACCCAGAGATGTGTTACCTCATAGTAACTGTGGTAGAAGAAAGAGAAGGAAGGTTGGTTTTCCTTGCCGGCTCAGAATAAAATCTAAACCAGAGAAGACCTCAGGCCATTATGTTTGACCTCACACTGAAAGCAAACACTGTGTACTACTTGAGTTTATATTCTGCGTCAGAAATCTATGCATTTGTGTCATCTTGAATTGTGGGTGTTATACATAATTATGGTTATAGCTTGTTTCATAACATCTTGGAAAGGCTGTGTGCAAATATTCTAAACAAACCAGCAAGAAAGTCCTCAGTTTCATTTCCAGGTATCTTCACCTTAAAGGACCTCACTTAGCAGGAGAGGTCTTACCCCAAGAGCTTGGGAAACTGCTGTCAGTCAAAAAGAAAGGCTCAAGTCAGCAGAACACACCAACGGCATGTTGGAATTAATTACCATATTTTGCGCCCCATAGGACGCACCTAGTTTTTTTGGGGGAAATAAAGAAGAAGAAAAAAAAATCCCCCCCCCGGGTGCGGGGCTGGAAGAACCAGGTCAGGGAACAGCGGGAATGCGCGCTCCGCCTCCCCACTGTCCCCCGAGTTTGTGGGGCTGGTGATGGGGAGAAGTGCGCTGAGCAGGCAGCTCTGCGCAGCCATCGGGAGCCGGGCGTGCCCCGCTCCCAATGGACGCGCAGAGCTGCGCTGAGCCCGGGACTGCAGGCAGCTCTGCACAGCCATCGGGAGCCAGGTGGGACTTTGCGCCCAGCTCCCAGTGGCCACGCAGAGCTGCGCTGAGCCCGGGACTGCAGGCAGCTCTGGGCAAGCCTCAGAGCCGGTCTCCTGAGGGTTGCGCAGAGCTTCCTGAAGCCTGGAGAGCGAGAGGGGTCGGTGCGCACCGACCCCTCTCGCTTTCCAGGCTTCAGCGAAAGCCTGCATTCGTCCCATAGGACGCACACACATTTCCCCTTCATTTTTGGAGGGGGGAAAGTGCGTCCTATAGGGCGAAAAATACGGTAGTTCAATGAAAACCTTGAAAGCTGAAGTTGGAGCTCACATGGTTGGTGTTAACTCCCATGGTTCCTCATGCAAGAGGATGGAATAAAAAGAAGCATGAGGAGAAGAAACTATGGGGTCTTGTTGGGAAACTACAAAGTTTGTTTTCCCTGACTGTTAGCCTCAGCTTTGCCTTCTGCTGGCCAGGGGAATGCAAGGTTGCTTACATGCAGCAGGAGATCTGGCCCATGGAGCCAGAACAGTTCCCCACCCCTGTCCTCGGGGGTGGTGAACAGACAGGTACCATAAGGATAAATATTTAGTAGAATATTTGTCTCACGAGGGATCTGCTCAATAGCAGAGTGGATGCAGAAAGCACAAGGGGTGATCCATGGTATCTCCAGTTGATATGAGCTCAGAAAACAGAGCTAGGACAAACCTCTGCCCAAGGCAACAGAGTGCTACTGCCAATCAGAAGACTAAAGAAAGTCCTAAATCAGGGGGTGAGGAACCTGAGTTCCAGGGGCCAAATGCAGCCTTTCAGTGTATAACTGCAGCCTCTCAGTCAAGAACCTGGACTGGCTCCACTCACTAGATTAGCCATTGGCTCAGCCCGGGCAGGAAGGACTATAAGATCACTTCCTGTTTCCATGGTGCTTTGTTTGAGCAAGGAAGTCAACCTGAGATCTGGTGTGACTTGTGCTTCTGATCTTGAACTTTGGTCCTGACTAGCATCTTCCTCTCTGGTCCTGCCTTCCCATCCCTGGCTCCCTCCGGACTTAACCCATCGCTGACAATCCCAAGCATCCTTGTTGATCATCAAACCGCTAATGTGCTGGGCTCATATTCTGTACCAATCTCTCCCCATCAGATCTTACCTGGTATTTCGGTGGGTTTATGAGGAGTGCACTGAGAGCAATTAACATTTGAATTAAGCTCCATGAGGATAACAACAGGCGATTACCCCATTTAGCAGCTGTTATATGGTGTTAATTGCTGGCTATAGACCACAAACTGAGCCATTTTCTGCTGCCTGTATAAACAGAACAAAACAAACTGGGCGAAGCAGCAGAAGAAGTGGAACAGGAAGCTAGTGCGCACATTTACAGCATTCACACAGCTGGAGATTATATGTGGAGCATGGTGAGCTGTTTTGCAGCAGGCAATTTGTCATATTCAGCCCCGTTCTTTTCTGTAAGGGAAAACTCATAATAATTACAGTACTTCTAATTTGATTGTTGTTGCTGTCAGTTAACAAATGTTTTATGTGAGGATATTTTCCAACTCAGAATGGAAAAAGAACAGAGCTGGCTCGAAATATCCCCAAAGCCTTTCCGAAATGGGGAATGCAGCCATGGTTAACAAAACGTCCAAGTCTATGCAGCTAAAGACAAACCCTGAATAATGTGCATCTTCCTGACCCTAATCAGGATGCTGCTAAAGGACCACCTAGCACAGTGTCAGCATTAGAACATGGTACCCTGGAGTCTATGTCAGGCCCACTCTAGGGATGGGCTGAGCAGCTAATTCATTGTGGTTTAGGTGGTGCTCAGCCACTGATCCATTCCATTCAACTCCATCTATCCTGTTATCTGCCACTGCATCCAAATGAGTGACATTATATTCTATTGTGCATACGCGGGTGGCGCTGTGGGTTAAACCACAGAGCCTAGGACTTGCCAATCAGAAGGATGGCAGTTCGAATCCCCATGATGGGGTGAGCTCCCGTTGCTCGGTCCCTGCTCCTGCCAACCTAGCAGTTCAAAAGCACGTCAAAGGGCACGTAGATAAATAGGTACCGCTCCGGCGGGAAGGTAAACGGCGTTTCCGTGCACTGCTCTGGTTCGCCAGAAGCGGCTTGGTCGTGCTGGCCACATGACCCAGAAGCTGTACGCCGGCTCCCTTGGCCAATAAAGCAAGATGAGCGCCGCAACCCCAGAGTTGGCCACGACTGGACCTAATGGTCAGGGGTCCCTTTACATATATATATATATATATATATATATATATATATATATATATATGCAGGTTTTGGTGTCTTCGGGTGTCTTCCCGTGTAAGAGTCGGGGTGTCTGTGCGACGTTTCGACGAGGTCTCACTCGTCATCTTCAGGCTGGTGCTTTCGGCTTCTTGTTACTGGAACAGAGCAGAATCTGGTGTTTGAGTTCCTATAAATACTGTTGAGGGGTGTGGTGTATAGCCTCCAACGTTCTGGGCAGAGAGGAAGTTCCTAGATTAGTGTGCCTCTTCTTCTTTTGTTCCTTAATTACTTGAGGGATATCTTGAGTGATTTCATGAGTGATATTCTGAATACCACTGGGTGGGTCATTAAGTGTAGATTAGTTGCTAAAGCTTTTGTGTCTTGACCTCTTGAGCTTGTGAAGAGTTTTTCTGACAAAATCCAAAAGACAAAATCCAGCTGGAAAACCAAGGGGTCTATGAAATACCCTGCAAAGTCTGCCCAGCCACGTACATTGGACAAACAAACAGACGAATAAATGCACGTATCGCAGAACACAAGAATGCCGTCAAAAAAGAAGAAAAAACTTCCTCTCTTTTCCAACACATGAAAGAAACAGGACACGAAATTAATTTTGCAGATTCCAAATTGCTCTTTAACATGGAACATCACCACAAGAGAATAATCATGGAAGCCATCGAGATAGAGAAACACCCTCACAACATGAACAAGCGTGACGACACGTCCCGCCTGCCAGACATCTGGAAATTAGCCCTCCCCACAAAAACCGACACCAGAACCAGAGGCACACGCCGTCACCAATCAACCACACCAGACCCAAACCCAGACCCTCTCCACAGACATATTACAGACTCCATCCAGTAGCCAAACTATAGTGGCACCTCCGGATGCTGCACCCCCCTGCAAGCCCTACACAGATCTGGCTGGCACAAGGCACAAAACCACAGCTCGCCCCTATACACGAAGCCAAGCCAGAGCACAACTAAATGCAGCACAGCCATCTTCTCAGAAAAACTCTTCACAAGCTCAAGAGGTCAAGACACAAAAGCTTTAGCAACTAATCTACACTTAATGACCCACCCAGTGGTATTCAGAATATCACTCATGAAATCACTCAAGATATCCCTCAAGTAATTAAGGAACAAAAGAAGAAGAGGCACACTAATCTAGGAACTTCCTCTCTGCCCAGAACGTTGGAGGCTATACACCACACCCCTCAACAGTATTTATAGGAACTCAAACACCAGATTCTGCTCTGTTCCAGTAACAAGAAGCCGAAAGCACCAGCCTGAAGATGACGAGTGAGACCTCGTCGAAACGTCGCACAGACACCCCGACTCTTACACGGGAAGACACCCGAAGACACCAAAACCTGCATTCCTGTACCCGTGAAAATCTACGAAAGCAAATATATATATATAT